>NC_071353.1:101067138-101690638 GCF_943734655.1 Sabethes cyaneus | reverse complement strand
TAATTAATCAGATTTCAATTATCTTAGTATCAAACGAGAGACCTTAACGCTGTGAACATATCTGCCAAATTTCATTAGAATTGGCTTTACCAATCGAAAGTTATTTGAAAAACATTGATGAAATTATTTAAGCAAACGTTACTGATATGAACCAAATAGAAAAACATGCGATCATGTGCTCTAGCGCAAAAATGCTTAATTTTACAGGTAGTGTGTCTTAGAAAGAGTTTATTTAAAAAATATGGCGTAACTTTCTACACTATTAGGGTGACCGTAAATCTACCTATTAGGGTCTAACAAATTTTTGTGTTTTTAAATGCGTCCAAAAAAGTACAGTGTATCCACAAAAGTTGTAGAACACAATAAAATAAGCAACTTTGCTGTACATAGTAACTATCTACCTCTTACTGGTTACGAAGAGTAACGATTTTTTTTAAAATGCAGCGAAAATTGAAAAATTGAGGTATCGAAAAGCGGCTACGTCACAATTTATATAATTAATTTTTACACGTCAAAACAAAAATCAGCCAAATCGGTCCTCTAGATACTCTAGATTTAAACTATTGTAGGTACAGCATTGCACTTCCCTTCAAACGATCCCACAGTTTTACTGTAAATTCTCAACGAGACCACGTACCGAAAAAATACACTGGGCTCAACATTTCTGAAGATAAAAGGCTCCCCCTTATATATCAATCCTGCCCAAGAAAAAAATATTCTACAAATTTATCAGTATACTAGCTGACCCGACAAACTTCGTATTGCCACAAATTAACCTGTGTTGTACATAAATCATGAATCTCGGATGATCTTTGTCACAATCTCGAGTTTTGCTAGCCCCCCAGTGGGCGGCGCTTCCGACGGCGGGTCACCGGCAACAATCGCGACCGTCTCGTCCTGAATGATCTAGTGTTACTATAGATAGTTTTTGTGGTCTTGTATTGACTAATGTTTTATGGAAGAGTCTCGAATTTCTCGAGTTTGATTAGTTTTTGAGTTTCGCAAAAATTTCAGGGGTGAGAGGTCTCTAACTATCGTAAAATAAATTCAAGACTCCAAAATCTCCCACATGCCAAATTTGGTTCCATTTGCTTGATTAGTTCTAGAGTTATGAGGAAATTTGTATTTCGTTTGTATGGGAGCCCCCCCTCTTAAAAAGGTAAGGGGTCCTAATTCATCATAGAAAAAATGGTTGCCTCCAAAAACACCCACATGCCAAATATGGTTTCATTTGCTTGATTAGTTCTCGATTTATGAGGAAATTTGTATTTCATTTGTGTAGAAGCACCCCCTCTTAAAGTTGAGAGGGGTCCTAATTCACCATAGAAAATATTTTTGCCTCCAGAAACCTCCACATGCCAAATTTGGTTTTCGAGTTATGACGAAATTTGAATTTCATTTGTATAGGAGCCCCCCCTCCTAAAGTGGGTAGGGGTCCCAATTCATCATAGAAAAAATTTTTGTCTCCGAAAACACCCACGTGCCAAATTTGGTTCCATTTGCTTGATTAGTTCTCGAGTTATGAGGAAATTTGTATTTCGTTCGTATAGGAGCCCCCCTTTCTAAAGTGGGGAGGGGTCCCAATTCATCATAGAAAAAGAATTTGTCTCCAAAAACACCCACTTGCCAAATTTGGTTCCATTTGCTTGATTAGTTCTCAAGTTATGAGGAAATTTGTATTTCGTTTGTATAGGAGCCCCCCCTCTTAAAGTGGGGAGGGGTCCTAATTCACCATAGAAAATATTCTTGCCCTCGAAAACTTTCACATGCCAAATTTTGTTCCATTTGCTTGATTAGTTCTTCAGTTATGAGGAAATTTGTATTTCATGTGTATAGGATCCCCCCCTCCTAAAACGGGGAGGGGTCCCAATTCATCATAGAAAAAATTTTTGTCTCCAAAAACACCTACATGCCAAATTTGGTTCCATTTGCTTAATTACTTCTCGAGTTATGAGGAAAATTGTGTTTCTTTGGTACAGGAGCCCCTCCTCTTAAAGTGGGGAGGGGTCCTAATTTACTATAGAAAATATTCTTGCCCTCGAAAACCTTTACATGCCAAATTTGGTTCCATTTGCTTGATTAGTTCTCGAGTTATGAGGAAATTTGTATGGAAGCCCCCCCTTTTAAAGAGGAGAGAAGTTATAATTCCCCTTATAAAGAGGGGAAGGGTCTCAATTTACCATAGAATAAATTCTTGTCACCGAAAACACCCACATGCCAAATTTTGTTCTATTTGCTTGATAAGTTGTCGAGTTATGCAGAAATTTGTGTTTCATTAGTATAGGAGCCCCCCCTCTTAGTGGGGGGAGGGGTTTCTAACCATCACTAAAACCTTTCCTGGCCCCAAAAAACCTCTACATGCATATTTTCATGCCGATTGGTTCAGTAGTTTTCGATTCTATAAGGAACATACGGACAGACAGACAGACAGACAGACAGACAGACAGACAGAAATCCTTCTTTATAGGTATAGATTACATACACATGCATATGTGTTGATGATAACTACCATTACTGCCCATAAATGCATAACAATCCCATGTGAATTTAATCACTTTTGAGATAAGCCTAGGAATCATCTTTAAATTGTTCATGCTTCCAATATTTCAAACAGTAATGTTAAGTTTGTTCCCAAAATTTTGAAAAAAATATCAAACTATGTCAGTCACAAGTTACAAAAAACGGCATAACAGTCTCAGTAGTGAAAATATAACAATAAACAGCTGCTTTTAGGAAATGCCTGAACCGATTTGACTGAATAACTACCAAACGCAAAGATTTGTGGCCTAGAAGAATTCTATTGAACAGAATTTGGAACGGATGTACGGTTCCGAAGATATGTCCGGAACAAGTTCCGGAATATATGAAACTTAAACATAGCAGCACCTTGAAATATAACAAACCCGTCATGCGATACCTCCAAGTACTCGAAATTGCACAACTAGACCATTGGTAGTCGTATAAATTGTGCAAGAAAAACGGCCAGTTTCTAACTTAAACCAAACCCCAGAGTGCGACCCCGCTATTATCTTAAAATAACAAATTACAAATAATAGGAAGACATTTTTTGGTTGCTTTCAAATATTATTCAAATTTATCAGTATATTACATACATATGCATATGTATTGATGATAACTA
Organism: Sabethes cyaneus; assembly: GCF_943734655.1. Lineage (NCBI taxonomy): Eukaryota > Metazoa > Arthropoda > Insecta > Diptera > Culicidae > Sabethes > Sabethes cyaneus. The sequence continues at coordinate 101,687,499 of NC_071353.1, read as the reverse complement.
CCATAGCGAGTGTTATCAAAAAGTTTAATTATGTTCCGAAGGCGTGTCGAATTCTATCTCAAATGACAAATGATATAGTATAACAAAGGTTCCTTTCACCAATAGGTGGATTAAATCGTTTTTTTTTTTTTTTTGATAATAACGGTCTGGGGGTATACCGTGACATGACTAATAATAATAATAAATTATCTTAGAATTTCTTATTTTCTCTACAAGAAATATAATTTAACAATAATAGAGAAGCCATCTCTTTGTTTGCATATCATTTGTGAATGTGTTCTCCTCTTATATTATCTAATATTCGAAAGAAGAAACATAGCTAAGGTGCTGAGGTTTTACCTAATCCCCGATATGTGTAGTTTTCCAGGTTGCACGCAAATGCAACGATGCTATCGTATCAGATGGTACGAGCACGACCGTAAATTTAATATTCTCCGAGTCCGAGCAGCTCATTAAAATCACTTATCGGAGGGCCGAAATACAGCCGCTCCAGAATCCTTGTCGAACAGAGATTTCCTCCAAGCACAGGTGCCGGCAATACGTAACCGACGATACCGAGACAATATTTCACTGCACTTTACAGACAGATGAGTTCAGACCATTACTCTAATTGTACACCTTCCGCCAAAGACAATCGAGTAATGGGATGAGCAACCTGGCAACGAAAATCCATTACTCCACAGTTTTTAGTTTATTAGCTTAAAAATGCATTCACTATTGATAAAATTGTTGTTATTTTTTTAATTTAATTTCGGAATAAAATCAATTTTTATATAAAAGAAAAGATATGGATATTTACGATTCTTCGCTTGATAGTAGCCTACCTGGCTAAGCTTCTAACCGACTGCCAAGATATATCCAGGGTGTGCTTAGCGATGTCTTGCTGGATGGAAGCTGCTAGCTCAAAGGAGTTGTAAAATCACGTGGAGAATTATGGCACGTCATTGGTAAATGGCGTTTGACCGTTTGTTGCGCAACGGGCAGTAAATTATTTCATTTTCTCGTTGGTTCACGTGTGGCACAGTCTGGTGTATTCCCGTTGTAAGAACAGACTGCCTCTACTGCCTTCGTGTGGTTCTCTTCGGTTGTTATTGCTGTTATTGTTGGACACGGAACAAAAGCAACGGTCGTAATTAAATACATTACCGGATGCTGCACTGCTGTCAGGGGCGGCAACTGATCCCGTAGCGATATCTATGCGTGTACTAGCCACCAGCATCATGATCTTACTCTCATGACTCTAACGACATCTGCAGTACATGTCACATAAATATATCCAAAGTGGTGTACTGTCCGCCTTCTGTTCCGATTTCTGTCTTCTGGATCAGCTCTCTATTTTACCGATTACTTTGTTGTTTGGGTAGGCCCTCCATCATTTACTGGCAAGACACGAGTCCACGCCTCGTGCGGCCTAGATAAACCTCACTCGGTTGGATTCACTGAGACTGTAGCGGTCGGTACGAAACATGTATATTTATTTGATCATATTGAAACATTTGTTTATTTGCCATATTTGAGGTTAAAGCGAGAGCCTCAGTAAGCTATATTTCAGGTTATAGTAAGAACTTACAGTTAGAACAGTAAGTTTAAATTTCGAACCGGAAACTCGTGCACTCGAAAGAAGCTCAAATTAAATATATGCTGCTACATTTCTGTAATTTACACTCACTCAATATTTTGATCGAGCTAGTAGAACAGATGAGAAGTTTACGTTTGGTAAAACGCGCTTACTAAAACCGGACTAATTGTAGTATTGTTATTAAGCAATAGATTTATTTTATGCAGACAGAATAAAAAATATATTGTTTAGAGTTATCTTTAGAATGAAATAATAATTCAAGCTCAAATTACAATGCATTAAAGTTGATGGACAATTTTCATTAAAATAATGTTTGTGAAGTTTCACAAAGAATCGCTTCCATCAAGTCACTTCAATATAAATGAATAAGCATTGGCATGCCTAGGTTGAGACACACTGTAAAAATTTGTATCTAGTTTAAGTCTAATTCCAAATACAATTTCAGATACAATATAAATCTTATTCATATCCAATTTCAATTGCCACTTTAAGCTCATTTCTAGTCTTCGTCCGATTTCAACCTTTATTTAAAACCAATATAAATATATTTCCAATTTTAAGTTGAGTGATGGTTGAAAACTTCAAACCATCCCATGGGAATTTTTTGAAATATTTTGACATGGGACTACGTTTTTGTGTACTATACCGGGTAGCACTTAGTGAAAACGTAAATGAAAGGTTTGAATGAAAGATTTCAAATGCTAATAGCTACTATACTACTGATGGACAAAGTATTCTAAGTCCCCCCTAACAAAAAAACTACAAGGTATACAGCCCTAAGGGTTGTGCGAATGGGTGACGTAGGACTATATCAGATCAATAGATCAAATACCAATGTAAACTGCATTTCTGGCATATATATGTTTATAAAAATCTGTGAGTGGCATTGTTTAAGTGAATGTTTACTTACTTTACTTTACTTTTTCGGCGACAATCCGCATATCGAATCCATGCCGAATTCAGGAGCCGTCTCCACATTACTCGGTCTTGGGCTGCCACTCTCCAGTCGCCCCTAACACCTGCTATTCTAGCATCCTCGTCAATAGCGCTCATCCAACGGGTACGGGGTCTGCCTGGAAGTCATCGGCCTCTGTCGGATTCTCTGCTATACATTGTTTTCGCTGGTCTCTCATCCGGCATCCTTGCTACATGGCCAGCCCATTGTAGTCTGACGTATTTTAGTCGCTTCACAATATGCGCATCTTTGTACACTTGGTATATTTCATGATTCATGCGCCTGCGCCACACTCCTTCGTCTCATATGCCGCCAAGAATTAATCGCTGGATCTTGTGTGTGTATGTGTATATCCTATCTATCTCCCACTCCGGCAGTGTTATTATGATAAAAAGGTAACTGCAGTGATGGTTAGTCCATGCAATTATCTTAGTTTCGGGTTATAGATGGTGTTAGCTCTACTGACTATTCAAAGACCCATGAAGAATGACTGAGTACTTGCAGCGCATTTCGGAATCATTTTCTAGTCAGCAAGCCCCGCCAGAAGGTAATACTAGAATCATATCGTAGACTAGACTAGACGTAGACTAGAGTCGACCCGTATATAGTAACATGTGAAAAAAATTGACTTGAAACGATCTTACCAAATTGCTGATTGAGTCAGTATAACATTTTCTTACTAATCGCGTCATTTGAGTTTCCATCAGTTCGTCTTATAGCCAATAATTGAACTAATTTTTCCTTCTTTCCATGTGCATTATTTAAACTTGCTACGGCCAAACTTTTACTGTATAGATCAGCGGTTCCCAACCTTTTTTCGGTTCGCGTACCCCCTGACGGATTTCCCTATACTATTCTGAAGCAAACTAAAATTTTGGCGTACCCCTGGGGGTTCGCGAACCCCCATTTGGGAACCGCTGGTATAGATGATGAGCAGATGAGCTAAAACGAAACAAATAATTAAATTAAAATAACATAATATGCTTACTCGATAACAAGGCCATGCGGCTCAACCGTCTGCCCAAAATCTCAGTTTTGAGATCAGGCAGCCGGTAACCACGCAGCATCGCACCTCCTAGCTTAGCTACGCAATAGAGTATTACCGGATATGGTCGCGTGGAGGCGCTAGGTGGGAGCTTGGGCTGGCCAAAGCTATGTTGGACGCTTTCTCGTTTGCCTACCCCATGTCATACCCAAGAATTGATCGCCGGATCTTACGCTCGAAAACGCCAAGAGCTCGTCGATCGTTTTGATGCATGGATCCACTGTAGCTGATTCCAATGCTGATTCTCTGATTTTACCGATTGGGATGATGTCAGAAGTGGCACAGGAAGCACCCAAGTAACCATAAGCATTAATCTAAAACCGTATATTGGAAATAATTCTGCATCCCAAGTGCCAAACTTTTGTATATTAGCAATCTTAATGCTTATAAAACGTACATTAACATTGTTGATACATAGAAGCATTCACGTAAATCAGCATTAAAGAAAGCAATATATGCGCATATAACGTAACAATATAACGCATTTAGTCAATTGTATTAAAACGAGCCGTAAGTGTTGATGAACGACTTGTACTTGACTTCTTATTTTGCTATTTGTGCCCTCTTCCATCTGACGGTTGCCATCTTTTTCTACCCTATTGGTAATGCAGGACAAGTAGCTATGATATGAGAGGGAATATCACCAAGATTTAAATACGACTAATTTCAACTCACTCAATCACATCCGCTATGGTTTAGATAGCAAAGGTGCAAGGAAACGAATGAGGTTGCATGACTAACTCCCCAGTTCGAGCCCTGTCTAGGTGGTAGGATTATTCAGCATTTCAAAAACTGGTTCTGTTTATCCTGCTCCCCTTGAGATGAAGCAAAAAAACCGATTGCTTTTTTAGTTTTTTAAATCCCGACCGAATCTATTTTTATTTTCCATATCAAGCAAACGATATGCCGTCGATACTTTTTCGATACGTCGATAATGTAGACAAAATGACATTTCGATTAAGCCTCAAACAAGCTTACTTACTTACTTACTTAATTGGCCTAACGTCTTATGACAAGGCCTGCGCAGTATAATTTCCAAAACCAATTCCATTCCAAAACCATTCCGAAAACCATTTTTGCAGGATAGTTGTCCGGCATTCTAGCAACATGTCCTGCCCAACGTATCCGTCCAGCTTTAACCACTTTCTGAATACTTGGTTCGCCGTAGAGACGCGCGAGCTCGTGATTCATTCTTCGCCTCCATACACCGTTCTCTTGCACTCCGCCAAAAATGGTTCTTAGCACCCGCCGTTCGAAAACTCCGAGTGCTCGTAGGTCCTCTTCTAGCAATGTCCACGTTTCGTGCCCGTAGAGGACAACCGGTCTAATTAGCGTTTTGTACAATGTGCACTTTGTACGGGGGCTCAGATTGTTCGACCGCAAGTGTTTGTGGAGTCCGTAGTAGGCCCGACTTCCGCTGATAATACGTCTTTTAATCTCACGGCTGGTATTGTTGTCCTCTGTTGCCAGCGAGCCAAGGTATACGAACTCGTCGACTACCTCGAACTCATCCCCGTCGATTACCACTGTGCTGCCCAAGCGAGCCCTGTCGCGCTCGGTCCCGCCCGCCAGCATATACTTCGTTTTAGACGTATTTATCTGCAATCCAATCTTCTCTGCTTCGCGTTTCAGTCTGGTGTACTGATCTTCCACCGCCTCAAATGTTCTGCCGACAGCATCCACGTCGTCAGCAAAGCAGATAAATTGACTGGATTTATTGAAAATCGTGCCCCGCATTTCGATCGCCGCTCGCCTTATAACACCTTCAAGCGCAATGTTGAATAGCAGGCGGGAAAGACCATCTCCTTGTCGAAGTCCCCTGCGAGATTCGAATGGGTCCGACAATCCACCCGAGATTCTCACACAGCACTGGATCCCATCCATCGTAGCTATGATAAGTCTAGTAAGCTTACCCGGAAAGCCGTTTTCGTCCAAAATTTTCCATAGCTCTTGTCGGTTTACGCTATCATATGCGGCTTTGAAATCGATGAACAGGTGGTGCGTGGGGACTCGGAATTCGCGGCACTTCTGGAGGATCTGCCGCAGGGTGAAGATTTGGTCTGTTGTAGACCGACCCTCCATGAAGCCGGCCTGGTAACTTCCCACAAATCTATTGGCTATTGGCGATAGTCGATGAAAGAGGACTTGGGACAGCACTTTGTAGGCGGCATTCAGGATAGTGATGGCTCGGTAGTTCTCACAATCCAGCTTATCACCTTTCTTGTAGATAGGGCAGATAACCCCGTCTTTCCACTCCTCCGGTAGTCGTACCGTATCCCAAATCTTGACAATCAATTGATGCAGACAGCCGGCCAACTTGTCCGGGCCCATTTTAATAAGTTCCGCTCCAATGCCATCCTTTCTCGCTGCTTTGTTGTTCTTCAGCCGCTGGATGGCTTCTTTAACTTCCCTTATCGATGGGGGTGGCACATCTTCGTCGCTTGCTGCACCAATGTGGTCACTTCCTCCGCTATCATGGTCTTCCGCCTGCACGCCATTCAGGTGTTCATCGTAGTGCTGCTTCCACCTTTCGATCACCGCACGGTCATCAGTCAAGATACCTCCATCTTTATCTCTGCACATTTCGGCCCGCGGCACGAAGCCTTTGCGAGATCCGTTGAGTTTCTGATAGAACTTCCGTGTGTCGTGAAAGCGGTACAGCTGTTCGAGTTCTTCGCACTCCTTCTCCTCTTGGTGGCGCTTCTTTTCCTTGAAGAGTCGGGTTTGCTGCCTCCGCTTCTGTTTGTATCGCTCCACATTCTGACGGGTGGCTCTACGCAGCATTTGTACCCGCGCTGCGTTCTTCTCATCCAATATCTGCTGGCATTCCTCGTCAAACTATTCGTTACGTCGATTCGGTGCCACACTGCCTAGGACGTTCTCCGCTACGCTGTTAATGGCTGTTTTCACGGCATTCCAACAGTCTTCAAGAGGGGCTTCATCCAGCTCTCCCTCTTCCGGCAGCGCAGTTTCGAGAGATAACGCGTAGTTTTCGGCGACCTCTGGTTGCTTCAGTCGCGCTAGATTATACCGTGGCGGGCGGCGGTATCGTATGTTGTTCACAACAGATAGCTTTTGACGTATCCTTACCATCACTAGGTAGTGATCCGAATCAACGTCGATAATGTCTGAAAAGTGCCGACCATCTATCAGAACGTGGTCGATTTGTGATTCTGTCTGGTTGGGTGATCTCCAGGTGTACCGATGGTAGAGGTTATGCTGGAAGAAGGTACTACGTATGGCCATGTTCTTGGAGGCGGCGAAGTCGACAAGTCTTAGGCCGTTTTCGTTCGTTTGCGGGTGAGCGCTGAACCGTCCAATCACCGGTTTGAATTCCTCCTCCTGACCAACCTGAGCATTACAGTCCCCGATGATAATTTTGACATCATGTCTTGGGCAGCGGTCGTATTCACGCTCCAACTGCGCGTAGAATTCGTCTTTGTCATCATCGGTACTTCCGAGGTGAGGGCTGTGCACGTTAATTATGCTTATATTGAAGAATCGGCCCTTGATTCTTAATCTGCACATTCGGGGGTTGATCGGCCACCACCCGATCACCCGCTTCTGCATCTCGTACATCACTATAAAAGCTGTGCCCAGCTCGTGTGTATTGCCGCAGCTCTGGTAGATGGTATGACCATCTCTATACGTACGTACCATCGTTCCTTTCCAGCATACCTCCTGCAGCGCTACGATGTCGAACTTGCGGCTCTTCACTTCTTTAGAAAGCACGTGGGTACTTCCGAGGAAATTTAGAGACCGACAGTTCCATGTTCCTAATTTCCAATCGTTAGTCCGTTTTCGTCGCCTGGGTCTTTGCCGATTGTTCCGATTAGAGTTATTATTATTACTTACGGAGTCCATTGCTTTGGTTTTTTTAGTGGTTCAGGCTTGCAAAGCCCGCAACCAACCCCACAGTATCGCCGGAGGGCCAACGTAGCTCGAAGGAGCCCTCCTCCCCTGTCAGCATACGACCTTGGTTTCCACCGGGGTTGGTTACCCGATCTCCACCCGAGGTTGCTCGTATCCCGGCTGGTACCACGAGGAGGTTGGGGTAGGAGTTGCTAGGTAAGAGGCTGTGAACCACTGTGGGGTCTATTTTATGCCCAGTGCACAAGGCACCGATGGTACGCATTACCAAGCCATTTACCAGCCAAACAAGCACTCAAACAAGCACTGATAATGTTTATTAGATGCTTGTGGCGTAGCATTTTAATAACCCGCTATTTCGCCTTTTTAGCATTGCGTGAGTTCTACAGAAGTATATAAAGTTGAATATGCTTTTAATCATAGTTCTGTATGCTTATACAATGTTGTTCAAGGACTAGTGTTTAGTGCTTACTGGTTACTTGGGCAATTACCAAGATATATAGGCAAGTTAGAGAAAGATATACACGAAAGTTTTCGAGAGATAACAACTACATTGATGTATTGATTTAGTGAGTATGATGCTAGAGTACTCAGATTTGTTAATAGAAAACATTAGAAGTATTCCAGTTTTCAAGAAACTTAAATCGCCCCGAGAAGTTATACCTTTATTAATTATACTTGATTAAGATAAACACAATCATTTAGACTTATTTTCGTTTATTTTTATTTCATCCTTTTTACGTCAAAATTGTGGTTTTGGTAAGTAAAACGGTAATTTTTACTTCATTATTCAATACAGTCTAGCAAAAAAGGGCCGACCTGGACTGATGTGATCTTAATTAATTTCAGAGGCCAATATATTACTAAATATTTATACAAAATTTGATTTGCTGCTTTTGAGCAGTTTTTACGTTATTGACATTTGAAAAAACCATATTTTTTTTAGAAAAAATGCCGGTGACTTGAGAACCGAAGGAGATAGCGACTTTATTTCTTCAAACAAAATGTGCGTTTTTCAAGCATGTGAAAGTGCTCATAAGACATGATTTGTGAGAAATAAACGCGAAAGAAGATATAAAGAAAAAACGGATTTCTTAGGTCCACCCCGACCAAAAAACTTCAAATATCTCCAGCCCATCAAGCATAAGAGATAGAACTTTCATTTCTTTAGCAAAATTACTTAAAATTTAATGTTCTTTAACTTTGCTGAACATTTTATTCAGCTAACTTAAGCCATAAAAAAGTTTATATTTTTCACTCGCTTACTATGATGATCACCCTATTGTCATATACACCAAAAAATGCGGAAATTAAAATAACAAATTTATTCCCAACACACTATACACCTAGGACTAGCGGTTTTAGCGTAATTACTTTTGTCCACCTAGATTTGGGTTTCATCCCACAGTGGGCCCTTCGAATAGCACCTTCCAATGCAATGTTGAACAACAAGTTCGATAGTCCGTCACCATGCTTCAAACCATCTAACGTCACAAACGAGTCCGATGTCTCAGGGCTCACCCGCTATCCTGACGCTTGATTTTGAACCATCAAGGGTAGCACGTAGCAGCCTAATCAGTTTTGTTGGAAAACCATGTTCAAACAAAATCTGCCACAGCTCATTTCGTTTAACTGAATCGTACGCCGCCTTGAAGTCTATAAACAAATGATGAATCTGCAAGTTGAATTCCCGAAATTTATCGAGGATCTGTCGCAAGGTGAACAATTGGTCCGTCGTGGAGCGTCCCTCTCGAAAACCGCACTGGTATTCATCAACAAAGGTTTCCTGCAACGGCCTCAGTCTGAGAAACAGGATGTGGGAGAGACTTTTGTATGCAGAATTGAGGAAAGTAATACCTCGATCGGCGGCGTACAGGAAAACGGAGTATGGAGTTGGAGGATGAACCATGAACTCGCACAGCTCTATGGCGAACCCAGTATCCAGAAGGTGGCTAAAGCTGGACGGATACGATGGGCAGGGCATGTTGCAAGAATGCCGGACAACTACCCTGCAAAGATGGTGTTCGCCTCAAATCCGGTAGGAGCAATACGACCAGGAGCACCGCGAGCAAGATGGTTAGACCAGGTGGAGCGAGGAAAGTAATCATATAGTACTTACCTTACTACTTCACCATTACTAGGTTTGCACTAAGCCGGGAGTGGCAACAATATTGCCACCAATTTTTTCAAGTTTTTCAGCTATTTTTTAACCAAAAAAAAATATTAAAGGGTTCTCCGCACCATGGGCCTTAAGCGCAAAAAGCAAATGGTACAGAAAGTTGTTTTAGAACAAATAGAAGTGATTATTCATTAGAGTGTCCCAAAATAGCACTATGTCAGAAAACCCGGGGGCTCATCCCTCAAATGATAGCTTAGGGTGTCACAACAAAACTTTTATATGACGTCAACATTGGTTGCCGCGATTTAGGGGTCGCACATTTTAGTTTTATGAAAAAATGGCATTTTTCAGGAGTAAATTCAAAAAAATATTTTTAGAAATGTTATAATAGATGAAACAAGGTACCTAACTATTTTTTTCACAATCATTGGGATCTCATACATTCATAAAAAAGTTATGGTGGCATGTCTGGAGTCATATTTGGTTACAAAAATTTATTGAATTTGGGAAAAATTTAAAATTTTCGAATTTTCATTTAGATAAACGTCAAAACAGGGTATCGAACAGTATCTCAAAGTAACGTACGTATACTGTATAGATGGGAAATTTTATAACGAACAACTTTGTCGAAGTAAGTAAAGATGTATCTTTAAATCTCGCTGAGATATTCACCGTTTTCTGAAGGCGGAACAAAACACATTTCTGTAATTTTCAAATTTTAGCAGTTTCAGGTGAAAGAGGTAACAATCGTTTTAGTAAACGAGGATATCAAGATGATCAAGAGGAAAGTAAATATCGAGCGTAAAGATACTATTGTTGTACTGTTTTTGGGTCTAAAATGCGCTTTTGAAACGATTTCTAAGCCCTCGTAGTTACAAACAATAACGCTATAACTATAATACCTCGAGTAACATTTTTATTTAATAAACTAGCAAGAACTTATATACGCTACTGATGTAGCGATTATTTTCTTTCCCTCATCGAAAAAGTGTGTTCATTATAGCGGGTGAAAAGACAACCTACCTCCAAAATCCAACCAATTGTATACGCCATGCTTGCATCGAATATGTCAACAACACAATCGTTGTAAAATAAATCCGCTCATTTACCATAATCCTTTTACAAATGGGTGCATATATTCAGCTAACTTTCACACTAGCTCACCATCCACAACCCGACGTAGCCACGTCGAGACTATATTACTCATATCTCTGCTAATCCAAATACTTCAATAAATCTCACTTAACCGCCTCCCGTTCCCTTCACCTTACTCGTCTATTCACAATGTAGTCTTGGAGCGATCGGAAAAAGTTTTCAATCGCCAGGCGAATATAATGTATGGGCCAGGAAACTATATAGTGGCAGTTGTCGTCCTGCAGTTGGCGGGTGCATCGCGTGCTGATGAAAATAAGCTTCTAAGACCCCGTTATTACATTCAACAACAACAAAAGGGGTACACACAATCTACCCAGCAATTTTCCACTTGCCGCTTTCCGGTTGCCGGATGTGGAAGCTTTACACGGAAACACGTTTCTGAATTGTATTGCAAAAGCTGGCACATCGTTTTATGCGCACATTAGTGTTGTATATTTCGCTGTAAGTGTACGGGACTGGCTGATGGTTGGCGCCTTGTTGAAAAGTACAAACAAGCAAAATGAAAACATTTATCCATATAGTTTTAATTCTCTTGGTTCATATTGTACGTTTACCAGAAGTGCCAAGAGAGCTCTCACGCCGGTAGGATAAAAAATTCAATGAGGTGCCAATGTTGATAAATCTTTAGCTTCTTTATCTATTATGCGGAAACAATCATGAGAAAGAGGATTTAGAATAATCACGGCCTTCAGCCTGCACAAATGTTGGGTATAAGCTATCCTTACTCGCTGCCGCTCGTTCGGATTTAACTAAGGGATAATCCTACTAGTCAGTAAACCTAGGAAAATGCATGCCCCTAAATAGTAGTGGTTTCTGCGGAGGGGCTGCCCCCCGAAACTAAGGTATAGAATTTTACGAAATGCTTTTTTCCTTCACCTATCAATGACGCAGATCATCACAGAGCTGGGAGTGGAGCAAAAGGCAATAGAGGGGAAAATTTTGAAGGTTTTTCAGGGGGATGTTTCAAATTCGCGGAAAAAAATAAATGAAAAAATTTATTCAAAATGTGTAAGGTCTCACAAAATAAGCAATAAAAATTTTGTTGACGCAGTTGCACTTTTATCAAGTGCTAAACAAAGGTGTTCTCGAGGTATGGTTTATTGTTTTATAGTAAACTAGCTGACCCGACAAACTTCGTATTGCCACAAATTAAACTGTATTGTACATAAATCGTGAATCTCGGATGACCTTTGTTACAATCTTGAGTTTTGCAAGTTTCTGGGAAGTTCATGGGTGTTTTAATATACAAATTTTGCTCACAGTAAAGTAGAAAACAACTCCCCCCATTGCTTAGCCTGATCATTACATTACATTACAAACCATTTCGCCGAATACCATTTTGCGGAACACCAATTCTCGGTTGACTATAACGCGGAATATAGAATTTCGCAGAATACCATTTCGCGAAAAACCTTACGCGGGATATACCATTTCACGGAAAATCTTTTCGTAGAAAGTATCATTTCGCAGAGGTGACACAACTGAAGGAAAGTAATAGAGGTCAGTAGATCTAGGAAAATATATAAACCTATATAGAGGTGATCTCTACGGGGGGCTGAACAAAAGAGAAGAAACCAGCGTATATTTTTCCATATTATTAAAAATTTAATTCAGATATTTTGTTCAGTACTTAAATTTTAGTTCAAACCGAACCAAACTTCGATATTTTTCGACCCAAGCACATAAAGTAAGGATCCTGGTAGAGATGAACCAGTTTGATCATAGTGTGAAAATGGCAGTTTAGGTCTCTGCCACTTTTTTACTTGAAACGCATATACTGTGCTACCGACATGTTTTAAGAAAACAAATCTCTGAAACTATTCACGTTTGAAACCGCTTATTTCTTGGTCAACCTTTTAGTCATGAATACCAGGCCATTCATTCCTTGTTGATGCTTGTTTCGTAAATTTCAAGTTTCGAACACTTCAGTCACATCCTTCCTTCCATCCTACATGCATCCAATTCATGGCAAATAATCTCTGTATCTCTGTGTTTTACGTTCCTAACATCCAAAATTAGGATACGTACTTGGACACCAAATAAAACGACCAATTTGGAGCTCCTCAAGCACCAATAGCTGATATTCCGGAGTGATTAATTTTTCGTGTTTCTATCTTATCTAGTACCTATGACGCCAACTGCAATTCGGAATTTCTCCGTCAACAGCGGTACAGAATTTCACTCATATAGTGTTTGAATGATTTTTGCCTCAATATATTTCGGTTCTATTAAAACAAGTTGAATTAAAATGAAAGGGACGAACGAACGCAAAATAGTCGCCTGTGACTTGCAATAGAAACCATAAAGGTTAGTTAGTGAAAGAAAGTTGATCAATAGTAACGGGATAATTGCTTTAACTTTGCACATATTGGATAATTTATAGATGTAAACTTGTTAAACTGTAAAAAATCTGCTTTTCACTGAAAAATGCAACATAATAATATAACACTTTATTTTTTTGCCCCTTCACATTTCGGAAATTTTTGCAGGGGGGGGGGGGGTGACATAAACTTTTTTTCAAATTTGTATAAGCCTTATTGATTAATGTTTTATGAAAGAGTCTAAAATTTCTCGAGTTCGATTAATTTCTCAGTTACGAAAAAATTTCTGTTTTATTTGTATGAGAGTCCTTATCCCCCTACCACAGGGGTGAGGGGTCTCAAACCATCATTAAAAAATTCTTGCCTCCAAAACCCCCCACATGCCAAATTTGGTTCCATTTGCTTGATTACTTCTCGAGTTATGAGGAAATTTATATTTCATTTGTATGGGAGACACCCCCCCCCCCCCCTCCTAAAAAGGGAGAGGGGTCCTAATTCACTTTTTCTTGCTTTCCTAATTCATCATAGAAAAACTTCATGCCTCCAAAAACATCTACATGGAAAATATGGTTCTATTTCATTAATTAGTTCTCGAGTTATGAGGAAATTTGTATTTCATTTGTAAGGAAGCCCCAACCCCCCTCCTGAAGCGGGGAGAGGTTTCAATTCACCAAAGAAAACATTTTTGTCTACAAAAACACCCACATGTCATATTTTGTTCCATTTGCTTGCTTAGTTCTCGAGTAAGGAGGAAATTTGTAATTCATTTGTATGGGAGCCCCCCTCCTAAAAAAGTAAGGGTCCTAATTCATCACAGAAAAAATTCATATCTCCAAAAACACCCACATGCCGAATATGGTTCCATTTGATTAATTAGTTCTCGAGTTATGCAGAAATTTGTGTTTCATTTGTATGGGAGCCCCCCCTCTAAGTTGGGGGAGGGGTGTCTTATCATCATAAGAACCCTCCCTGACCCCAAAAACCCCTTTATGCAAATTTTCACGCCGATCGGTTCAGTAGTCAAGGAACATTCGGGAACATAGATTTGTATGGGAGCCCCCCCCTCTTAGTGGGGGGAGGGGTCTTTTGCCATCGAGAGAACCTTCCTTGGCCTCAAAAACCCCTACATGCAAATTTTCACGCCGATCGGTTCAGTAGTTTTCGATTCTATAAGGAACATAGGGACAGACAGACAGAAATTCATTTTTGTAGGTATAGATAGTTGTTTTTTTTTTTTTTTTTTGTTTTCACTGGTACTGACTTTATCGCGGTCAAACGTAAAACTCTTTTTTGATTAAAGCAGAGGAGCGTTTGGTGCGAAAAATGTTAGACTGAATACTGGGCAAGTTTCGCACCAAACGCTCCTCTGCTTTAATCAAAAAAGATAGATAGTTGTGTTGCTTATTTTATGTTTTATTTGATTAAAGTTATTTATTTACCATTTCATGTTTTTTTTTTGAATAGTTATTTAGACATTCCGGGAAAGTTCGGCCTTTCGCGATTCGGCCTTTCGTGATTCGGCCTTCTGTGACTATTGTTGGAATTCGGACATTCAGATTTCGGCCATTCGTGATTCGGCCATTCGGTACCAGCCCCATCAACTATATACAGCAATATGTGCACTCAAAATAATCCGCACATACTTAATGGAAAACTTCCATGTGAAAATCCTTATGATTATTATGTGCCACATATAAACAGAATCCGCCCAGAAATCAACATGAAAATTATATGCATATGAATAGAATGTGCAAATTTTAAAGAAAAATTTTAAAAACACATAAATGGTAACTGTTTGGCACATAAAGTTCATTTACTGGGCACTTGGCAAAAATCTATGTGTGAAGCACTATACAAAAAGTTTTCTCAGTGTGGAACAATGCAACTTTTCCAGTGGACTAGGTGCAGAGGCTATTGGTAAGTGCCGAAAAGAGGAGACGGCAACTGGTGTGGCGCCACGTGATACTGTACAACTCTTAAAGTACTCTGTAAGGTAATCCTCAAGCGGGTCCAGGAGCAAATCGCTACTTTCCGATGGCAGCAAACTGGATTCCATGATGGCCGATCAGATGTTGACCATATTAACGAATTCCAAAACTCTCTTCTACTGGTATTCATTGACTTTGAAAAATTGTTTGAGCGAATCAACTACGAAAACATGTGGGGTGCACTTAGAGGAATTCTAGATTAACTCGTCCATCTAATCAAGGCTCAATAAGAGGCGCTCCCGTGAAAGGTGTTGCACAATGCCGTCTTTTCCGACCATATAAGGGCTACTGCTAGTGTGAAACAGGGTTGATATGTTCATCACTCCTGTTTCTCATTGCTATAGATAAGATATTAGTTGTAGCTATTATCAGTAGACCAAATCGAGGATTGCCCTTGAATCCTCGAACGATGAAACAGCTAAATGACCTACCTTGACCTAGCTAACGACATTGTCTTGTTCGCACAACGACGGACTGGTATGCAGAGCAACTTAGATGATCTCTCCGGGACTTCTCTGACAGCAGGTTTCACACTCAATACAGCATAAACTAAGTCTGTACCAGTGAACACTGACCATTACAGCAATTTAAGCAGGGAGAAGCTATTCTATATCGTGCTGGCCAGGTATCGCCCAATATTAATACCACGACTGAATAATCACATGAATCAGAAAGGCCGAGTACCTTTACGGGTAAAAGCAAATCCATGGGTATAAATGTCCTTAAGAACTTGACCCTTTTGACGTAGGACTACGTCTTTGTTTACTATACTGGGACTGGGTAGCACTTTGTAAAAACGAAAAATAGAAGTGTAACGTTTGAATGAAATATTTCAAACGCTAATAGCTACTATACTACTGAACGAAACATAACAGTTAATATGTCGTTGGATAGATAAAATGTCCAGCAATTTTATAGTAATATATTAATAATAATTTTTATACGCTAAATAGTGAAAATGTGTGTAAAGTTTTAAGGTCGAATTTTCCCATACATTTCCCTTGTGATCGCCTAGCTTCACAGGCACGGACGACAATTAGATGCACCAAAGGATTTGGATCCAAATGATAACCTTTGAGACCACTTTGTAAGCCACACCCCTTTTCCAATCCAATTGGCTATTGACGGCAACACCGACCCCGAAGACAAGCGGAATCAGCGGGCAATGGCCAACGTGAATCCCACACTTTACGTTACATTTTGCATTATCCCCATCGTAGACATGCGAAATTGTTCGATAGCTTGCTCAATCAGTGTCGGACAATCATTTAAGCAGCAGCAGCCGATATGGTTTCCTCCACCACCTACACTAGCTTACAAGTAGCAGCGGCAGTGCCAGTGACTATAAAATGGTACACTTGGTTCGTCGCCTGCTCATATATCGCACGAACGCACTGACGGACGGTCAGTATTCTATTTATCATCGACGGCTATCGGACACTGAAGGCAAATGGAAACGGATCGACTGACGGGCAGCAAATTCAGCAGCAGGCCGTTGTGGTCGTAAACAGTTCTTATAAGAACTATGGTAATTGAAGAATGGAAAGATTTTTCTACACTTTCTAAAATGGTTAACGTTTCATTTCGCGTTATACCATGGTAATATGGGAAATGCTTGCTCAATCAGCGTCGGATAATCATTTGAGCAGCAGCAGCAGCAGTCGATCTGGTTTCCCCCACCACCTACACTAGCTTATAAAGTAGCAGCGGCAGTGCCAGTGACTATAAAATAGCACACTTGGTTCGCCGTCTGCTCTGCTCATTTA
Source organism: Sabethes cyaneus (assembly GCF_943734655.1). Taxonomy (NCBI): domain Eukaryota; kingdom Metazoa; phylum Arthropoda; class Insecta; order Diptera; family Culicidae; genus Sabethes; species Sabethes cyaneus. Next base: position 101,670,701 of record NC_071353.1, on the reverse strand, counting down.
TCGCACGATCGCACTGACGGACGGTCAGTATTTACCATCGACGGCTATTGGTGGCGAATCCATCGGCATTTATAATGAGTATTATATGACACAGTCCTACGTCACCATTTCGTACAACCCTTAGGGATGTATACCTTGTAGTTTTTTATCGACAGACTTCGCAGCCGGTTATTAGAGTACAGGAAAACTACGTGGCTAATGTAAAGATCTTATTGACTCAATAGCGGCACCGACCAGTCGAGATTCGAACCTACAACGACTGGCTTGTTAGACCAGCATCGTACCTCGGAGCTAACTGAGCGGGCCTTTACATGTCTGCTAAATATTTAGAGCTCACTCCAGTTCACTTTTCATACTGCCTTAGTTACTTACTTAAGCGGCTTGCCATCCTAAGATAAAGCCTGTTCAACAATCTTTCTCCAGTTAACTCGATTGTGGGCTGCCGCTCGCCAATTCCTCGGACACCAAGTACTCTCCACTAGATCTCGCTCCACCAGGTCTAGCCATCTGGCTCGCTGCGCTCCTGGACGTATTGTTCTTATCACATTTGAGCCAAACGCCATCTTGGCTGAGTAGTTGTCCAGCATTCTTGCAACATGCCCTGCTCATCCGTCCAGCTTTTGACACCTTTTGGATATTGGGTTCGCCATAGAGCTTTCATGCGAGTACAAGATTCATCCTCCATCTTCATACTCTGTTATCCTGTACGCCGCCGAAAATCGTTCTTAGCACTCGTCTTTCGAGAACTCCGAGCACTCGCAGGTCCTCATCGAGGACCTAATGAGCGTCTTATATAGGGTACACTTTGTACGGTGGCTTAGTCTGCTCACCCGCAATTGCTTATGAAGTCCATAGTAAGCACGACTTCCACTGAATCGCACGGCTGATACCATTGTCCGCCGTTACCAGTTAGCCAAGGTAGATAACTTCGTCGACAATCTCAAACTCATCGCCGTCGATCATTGCCCAAGCGGCGTCGATTGGCCTCGGTTCCGCTGGCCAGCATGTACTTTGTTTTAGACGTATTTACCTATGACCCAATATTTTCTGCTTCGCGCTTTAGTCTGGTGTGCTGTTCAGCCACCACCACAGATATTCTGCCGGTAATAACCATGCCATTGCCAAAGCAGACAAATTGACTATATTTGTTGAAGATCGTGCCCCGCGTGTTGATATACGCTCGGTTCATAACACCTTGTAGCGCTATGTTGCACAGCAGTCATGAGTCATCACCTTGGCGAAGCCCTCTGTGTGATTCCAATGAACTTGACAATCCACCCGAAATCCGAACACAGCACTGTGTACCATCCGTCGTATATTCAATTAGTTTGATGAGCTTTCTGAGGAAACTGTTCTCGTCCATGATTTTCCATAGCTCTTTCCGGTCGATGGTATCATATGCGGCTTTGAAGTCAACTAACAAATGGTGCGTGGGAACTTTGTATTCACGACCTTTTTGTAGGATCTGCCGCAGATCTGTAAATATTTGATCCGTTGTATACGAAATCGGCTTGATAAGTTCCCACGAGTCTGTTCGTAATTGGTGATAGTGGGCACAAAGTGATTTGGGACAGCACTTTATAGACTGCATTGAGATCGATGATCACTCGATAGTTCTCACCGTCCAATCTGTCGCCCTCTATGTAGATCGGGAAGATATCACGAACACCCTTCTTTCCACTCCTCCGGTAGCTCTTCCGTATCCTAAATTCTAACAATTAGCCGATGCATAGAAACAGCTAGCTTTTTTTGGTTCCATCATAATAAGCTCCGCACCGATGCCGATCTTTCCCAGGTTTTTTTTGTTTCTGTTCTTTAGCTGCATGAGGGCCTCCTTAATTTCACCTATCGTTGGGGTGGGCATTTCTTCTCCGTTTGCTGCACGGTCGAGATCGGTTTCCCCGCCGCCATGGATCTCCGCCAGAGCGCCTTTCGGGTGTTCATCGAAGTGCTGCTTCCACCAAACAGTCACCTCACGATCGTTCGTCAGAATAATGCCATTCTTATCCCGAAACATTTCTATTCGCGATACAAAGCCTTTGCAAGATCCGTTCAGCGTCTGGTAGAACTTTCGCGTTTCCTGAGAACGATGCAGTCGCTCCAACTCTGCGTATTCCTGATCTTCCAGGTAACACTTTTTTCCCGGAAAAATTGGTTCCGCTGCATCTTCTTCTGCTTGTGTTTCCAAGTTCTGACGTGTGGCACCGCTTATCTTGGCCGCCCGCGCAGCGTTCTCCATCACTCTTCTGCATTCATCGTCAAACCAATCGTTTCGCTGATTCCGTGCCACAAACCCGATGGAGCTCTCCGCTACACTCTGATGGCTGATTTGATCGTTTTCTAACAGTCCTCGAGAGGGGTTTGGTTCAGCTCATGCTCTTCCGGCAGCGCAGCTTCGAGTGACTGCGCGTAGTTTGCGGCGACGTCTGACTGCTTCAGCCGCGCAAGATCTAACCGAGAATGTTGTTTACAACGAAGAGTTTTGGGCGCATCTTAACCATTACTAGGTAGTGGTCCGAGTCAATATTAGCGCTTTGATAGGAACTGACGTCGATAATGTTTGAGAAGTGCCGACCGTCGATCAAAACGTGGTAGATCTGTGATTCGGTCAAATTTGGTGACCTCCAGGTGTACTCCAGGGGGAAGAAGGTACTACGTACGGTTATGTTCTTGAAAGCGGCAAAGTCGATAAGTCTAAGACGGCAAAGTCTAATAATTTATATTTAAAGTCCAAGTCCAAGCAGACATTATTAAGATGATCTTGAAAAACTATTCTCACTACCACCTACAAAGTATTTCTCAGTAGCAAGCGTTCACAGTTTTTTTCATTACACAAAACAGAAAGTAGCGCAGTCCTATTCCTAATTAAGTACATAGATCGTTTTGTAGAAGCTTTTCGCAACACGCCTGTCGATGCAATTCTCCACCTTCGTAAGAACGCGCTCCGAACGCTGTCATTGCTAATGAGGAAAGAGCCTCTTTTGGCAGCTCTAGCACCTTGGTAACGTGTTACAGTTGCACCCGACATGTGAGTTCTGGCTCTGGTCGGTGTTTCTGGAAGAACCACATGTCATCGATATCCGAACAGTCCAGACCCTTGATTGGAGCGTGATGGATTTCAAAGAAGCAGGCAAGGTTGCAGCGATCAGTTACTCTCACTTACGCTCATTGGACTGTACTGTTTCATAAAAGAAAAATCAAAAAGAAGAAGAAAAGATGGTTGAAAAAATAAAACTTTGTCTTCTTTTTCTTTTTTCTCTGATTGTGTTTCGCTTGCAACGCTCAAAAGTTATAAAAGTTTTTGTCAAGCTACTACCAACAAAACAAAAAAAAGTTTGTTTCAATACGTCGTGTATTTTCTGAGAAAAAAGTACGTAAAGTTTGAAAATCGTGGTTTTCAGGAGCGGCGTTTTATTCCGTCGAGGTTGTTCCATGCCGCACTGGGATGCTTACGTGTATGATCGTTTTTCAGCCACTTCCCGTGGTCGTATCATTACAAAATTAGTATCAGAATAAGCGGAAAAGACTGCAGAATCAAAGTCTGAAAGAAAAAAAATAATGAAATTTTCAAAAGTTTTAGTCCTTTATGTCCCTTCAATACTCGTACTTAAAATCAATAGAGAAGCACTTCTTGGTATGACTGAAAAGAAAAGAAAACGTTTTTGGGTCCAAGTTTAGCAGACATATGTAAAAACATCATCAAACAAATAAATAATTTGAGACTTGTGTTTTTTTAATGCTAACAAACCAGATTTTTCTATGCAACAAAATTTTTTAACGGTTTGATGGTACAGATTTTTGTAAGAAAAAGTACAGATGAAAAAGAATTTTTACCCTTCCAGTACAGATGAATATGTGGCAACACTGATGACGACTGGCAACCATCGTACCTCGAAGCTAACTGAGCGGTTCCCCATGACAATTGACAAGTAATTGTCATTTATTGCTAGATATTGAATGTTTACTGCACGTAGCATTAGGAATGAACACGGTTAAAATTCGATATTACCGTCTCTAAAGGACGTGTGATTTAATAAACGAACATTTCATCGAATAAAAAATTTGAATTGAAAACTTTTTAAAATATTAACACCATATGAAGGTATGCCCTGAAGTTTATTAGAGCAAAAATCAACAATTTTGTTGAATAGAGAAAAAACCAGTTGCTTTCTGGCTCATATTCATTTAACATCAGAATAAAATTCAACTTCCCCGGCACTACCAAACCGAAACAAAACATTAAGATGACAGCGTGAAAATTGTACCCGCTTCATCATTTATCCACGATCTAAACATGCAGAAATACCTACCCTACTATCGCAATCACACCATAAGCAAACCACACGTGCAATGCTTGGAAACATAGAGTATGCTATTTGGGACGGCCGCAGCAGAATATTTCCAACGTCAAAACGACAAAGCAAATATGCACATACCTGGCTAGAAAATGGAGATTTCTCCACCAAGCCCCCACACTAATAGTGTCACCGAAAAATATCGCAAAGGCAAAATGACCGCGTATGTGAGATAGAGTGACACGGTACCTTCTGGTGGAATATCTGCCAAAACGGAAAATAAAGCGAGGGAATTACAAGCCAATGAACTCACTTATATACGCTAAAATCATGCTATCTTTTATCTGATATTTGCTTTTTTATTATTATTATCAGTTATGTATTACGAAATTTCTCCTCAACACGAAACTAAACTGAACCTTTAACCTCCCTTCACTACAACCTAAAATAGCACAGACGAAACACTCGGAACAGTCTACTGCAGCTACGAGGATCACGAGGAATAAAAATATTTATTCAAATTTTATTTAATCATTTTCCACTGGTAATGATGATGCCACCGTAGGAAATTGTTTTGCTTATCCGGAGCGCTGCTGCCACGTCGCTTTGGGAGGCTCCCCATGATAGTCAGTTTCACACAGGCAAAAATGGCAACCGAAACGACGTCGTCACCGTAATAGCGGTGTGGCTAGCGCCGTGGCGTCCTCCGAAAACAGTTCACGTGTTTTGTATGGAAAGGATACCGAATACCTGCCTGCCTTGCCTGCCTGTGCCTGCCATTGACAATGAGCACGACCGACGCGACGTGGTAAATCGTACGAACAATCGTCCAGGCCGGGCAGCAATTGAAAACTTATTGCTAGTTTGGGTCATATTGGGAATTTTGAATGTGTTTCAACAATGATGATGCCAGAGGCAGAGGAGGCAAAAAGGAAACGTGGTAGCTTCAACGCATAGCAAATAACGCCGAACAAGCACTGTATTTTTTTTTGTGCAGTTTTGATTCTAAAACATATCCAGAATATTTCGTGATTAAGGCTCTATTTATTTTATGAGAAACACTTCGATCATTGCGAAATAAAAGCTCATTCGTGTGCCAGGTCATCACAGACACCGAAGTTAGAGATTTTTGAGCGCAAATTTTGTCCAGAGTTGCAGGCTACGAGACCTCAGCTGGTTACGTAATCCATAAAAGGTCCTGTTCACAGCCACTATCCGCCCTTTTAATTCACGGTTCAGATCGTTGTCACATGACACTAACGTACCAAGGTAAACAAAATCGTCGACTACTTCAAGACTATCTCCATCTATCGCCACCGCAGTTCCAATACCCGAAGGGCTACCACACTCTCTATCAGCCACCATATACTATGTTTGGTAAAATATATGATAAGCCCTATCCTCACAGCTTCCGCCTTAAGATGCGCGTACGCCTCTTCAACAGCTCTACGTTTAGCACCGATAATATCGATGTCATCCGCGAACCCTAGGAGCATGTGAGATTTTGTGATGATGGTACCGCTTCTCTGCGCGCCTGCCCTTTGAATAGCACCTTCCAATGCAATGTTGAACAGCAATTTCGAAAGCCCATCACCTTGCTTCAAATCATCTAACGTCACAAACGAGTCCGATGTTTCGTCCGCTATCCTGACGCTTGATTTTGAACCATCAAGGCTAGCACGTATCAGCCTAATCAGTGTTGTTGGAAAACCAAATTCAAGCATAATCCAACTAAAGCAACTGAATCGTACGCCGTCAAGTCTATGAACAAATGGCGAGCTGCAAGTTAAATTTATCGGGGATTTATCGCAATATGAATATTTGAACCGTCGTGGAGCGTCCCTCTCTAAAATCGCAATGATATTCGCCAACAAAGGAGAGTAATGCCTCAGTGAACGACCGAATAATGCGTAACGTCGGTACCTTGCGCAACTGTAGGCATAACATAGACATAGGGGTTCACAGCCTCTTATTCAGCAACTTCTACGCCTACTTCCTCGTGATATCAACCGGAATACGAGCAACCTAGGTGGAAATCGAGCATACAACACCGGTGGAAACCAAAGTCCTATGCTGACAGGGAGGCAGGGCTCTTTCAAGCTTCGTTGGTCCTCCGGCGAAACAGGGAGGGTTGCAGATTTTGCAAGCCGCCACCAAGAAAAAACTAAAGCAATGAAGGAAGAACAAGGAAATCCGGACTGGAACAATCGGAATAGAGTGACGAAAAAGGGCTATGAATTGGAAACTTGGGGCGTGGAACTGTCGATTTCTCTAATTTCAAAGGAGCACTCGAGTGCTCTCCAACGAATTGAAGAGCGACAAATTCGACATCATAGCGCTGCAGGAGCTCATCGGTACGTACGTTCAGAGATGGACATACCATCTACCAGAGCGGCGGCAACACACACGAGCTGGGTCTAGCTTTCATAGTGATGGGCGAGTTGCGGAAACCGGGTGATTGGATGGCGATCAATCAATCCTCGAATGTACAAGTTGAGAATTAAGGGCCGGTTCTTCAATCAACGAGCACTGCCCTCACCTCAGAAGTACCGACGACTACAACAATGAATTCTACGTGCAGTTGGAGAGTAAATACATGATATCAAGTTCGTAATCGGGTATTTCAATGGTCAGGTCAGCCAAGAGAAGGAACACAAATCGTTGATTGGAGGGTTCTGCGCACACCCCAGCCGACCAATGCAATGGACCTAAGACTTATCGACTTTGCCACCTTCAAGCACATGGCAGCACGTAGTACCTTCTTCTAGCACAGACTCCTACACAAGTACATCTGGAGGTCACCAAGTCAGACAGAATCCCAGATCGACCACGTTTTGGTCGACTGTCGGCACTTCTCAAACATTATCGATGTCAGATCCTATCGAAGCGCTAACGTTGATAGCTAGAATGCACTCAAAACTCTCTCTAGTGAACAACATTCGGTACCGATGCCAGCCTCGGTTAGAGCTCACGCAGCTGAAACTGCCAGACGTCGCCGCAAACTACGCGCACTCACTCGAAGTTGCGCTACTAAAAGAGGACGAGCTGGACCAAGCCCATATCGAGGACTATTGGAATAGCATCAAAACAGCCATCACCAGTGTAGTGGAGAGTTCCATCGCACATAAAGCGCGGAATCAGCGGAACGATTGGGTTGACGATAAATGTAAGAGGGTGATGGATGACTAGAACGCTGCGCGGCCAAGTAAAACAGTGCCACACGTCATAACGTGGAAAGACGCAAACAGAAGAAGATCCAGCAAAACTAAATCCTCTGGGAAAAAAGTGCTACCGGAAAGAGCAGGAGTATGCACAATTGGAGAGGCTGCATCATTCCCAGGAAACGCGAAAGTTATATCAGAACCTGAACGAATCCCAAGGTTTTTTGCCGTGAGCCGAAATTTGTCGAAATACGACGTCTGGCGGACGCTCGTGAGGTGACCGATAGGTGAAAGCAACACTTTGACGAATACCTGAACGGCGCCCAGGCGGAGAACCATGACGGCGGGGAAAGCGACTTCGATCGTACAACAAACGGGGAAGAGGTGCCTGCCCCAACGATAAGCGAACTTAAGAAGGCCATCATGCAACAAAAGAGCAATAAATCAGCTGTCAAAGATGGTGTCGCAGCGGAGCTTATTAAAATGGGACCACAACCGCTGGCCGGTAGTATGCACCGGTTAATCTATCTATTTATCTATCTATCTGCTAATAACCACTAAACTACTGAATGAAACTGAACAATTTATATGTCGTTGGATAGATAAAATGACCAGCAATTTTTACGGGGGAGAGGGGGTAAAAGAGCAATTTTAAGGGGGTTGTATGAGGGGGGGGGGCTCCTATACAAATAAAACACAAATTTCCTCAAAACTGGAGAACTTTTTTGTTTATTGTTGTTTAAAGTGGTTTTAACCAATTGGTCATTCACCACGCAACTCGAGAACTAATCAAGCAAATGGAACCAAATGTGGCATGTGGAGGTTTCAGAAGGCAGGATCAATTTTCTACGGTGTACTGAGACCTCTTCTCCTTCTAATAGGGGGGGGGGGCTCCCGTACTAATGAAATACAAATTTCCTCATAACTCGAGAACTAATCAAGCAAATGGCACCAAATTTGGCGTGTGGGATTTTTTGGAGACGTGAATTTATTTTGAATTTATTTATTTTATGACGCTTTGAGACCCCTCACCCCTGTGGTAGGAGGGATAATTCATTACCATTTCAACCTTTGTGGGGCATACAAGTGATTTTTAATAGAAATTTCTATGTCTCAATGGTTGCAGGCGTTGTACTTATGAACCTCCGTCCACGTATTTTCAAAGCCACCATTGCATTCAATGAAGAATTGAATCGGAATATTTCGCTCTTCTCTTTTAAACATTCACTTAAACAATGTCACTCACAGATTCTTATAAACATGCATATGCCAGAAATGCAGTTTACATTAGTCTTTGATCTGATGATCTGATATAGTCCTACGTCACCCTTTCGTATAACCCTTAGGGCTGTATACCTTGTAGTTTTTTCAACAATGGAGAATATCACTTTTACTAGCTTCCGTGCCACTGTAATGAAGAATTTATCTTTACCTTCAGTAAAATAGGTCTTCTTCAAGTATGTTTGTCCTTTTTTTGATAGCTTCAGAAATAAAATCCAAAATTTTAATTGTCACTTAATTGTCATAAATTTTTTGTTATTTTTGGAAATGACTCTTGCAATTGTCACTTTTCACTCTCACTCTCGAACTTGTGCAAAGCGCTTTGGTGGAAAAACTGGAACCACCCGTTTAATAGTTTCCAGATTTTACACTCTTAAATAATTGGAATCTGTGCCAATTTAGATTAAATTTGTTTACACATGAAGCATACCCAGCAGCAGTATTCTACGTCTCATTTTGCTGTGAGCTATTTTATGAATGCTGATATTGAATCAAGCAGCTCAGAACGCAGAAACATAAACTAAAAAATGTTTTCCTTTGTAATTGAAAGCTACAGCCACTACCCAGTCCAGTAGACTCTGTCTTATTCGGTCGACAAAAAATAAATCTCGGAAATTTCACATTCCACAGAACTTCTCACACACCGGAAGTATCTTGCAGTATTCCGTAAAAGCTCAAAACGCAAATCTTGTGAATTGAAGAGTTGCTATCCATATGTGAGTACTGTTACCGAGTGTGTTGTCGGTCAGCAAGATCCTTACATATACTATACAGTACTGACTTGTGCGACTTTCCTCTAAGCTGCAGCTGCTGCAACATAAATATGTCGGTAAAACATGCTTTCCATGCATTTGGTCCCATATACTTATAGGTACCGTACAACGAAGCGTACTACTCGGTTCGTCTTACTGAATTTACTTCGATAACAGTTTCATTTGTAACTATGGTCTGTTCGAAAGCACACCTGCTATATGCTACCTGCTATTTCTTCAAATAAACATGCAGAAAATATCAAACTCACTCCTGAAGAAAATCAACTGTTCAATAGACCACAATTCTACGGTAGGTACATGAAACACGGCAGTAGTAGGTATGGAAAACCTCTTGCTGTAGTAACTCGTTAAAGTGATTTGTGTAGCTCCGTTGACCATAGTTCTTGCCCTCGTTGTAACAATTTAAACTCATAAATTCGCCGGAGTAGGTTTGAGTACGAATAGTGTAGGAATAAAAGGGGCCATGATAGAAGGCTTGGTACATTGCAAAATTCCTGCATCGATAGGATTTTTGGCCATGCTATCGTAGAGCCGCAGCAAGTCTAGCAACGAGTCCGAGCCAAACAAATTGGATACCCCTCAGTTGAATTGTAGAACTACCGCAGTGTGTTAGAAAGCAGCAAATTGAACGTCTGTTTGGTAAGCATTAGAGCACACTCCTCTAATGAAAAGAAAGCCACGTCTCGAAACCCACTATCAACTATCATAATTTTCTAATCCATCGGACTGAAAGCAATTGAATGAAGAGAGAAGAATTCAAATTGAATTCCAGCTTCCAGCTGGCAAGAACCTGCAAAGTTAGGTACGAGTTCAATCCAAACAAATCTCGCGATATCCGCCGGTCGACTAATGCTGGTAGAAAAGTAGCGCATTATGGAGCGGATATGAACTAGCTGTACTTATGCGTTAGATAAAAACTGCTTATTGAAATAAACTAATCAATTAGCATATTAAAATTTTAAATCGCCGCTTTGTGTAATTTATAATCTCGTAAACCATTGATTTACCTATAGATAGCTATGATTTAATTTGCACCTGAAATATGAACACTGAACAAAATATACAGCTTAGATATTTTAAAAAATATGGTAGCAGAGTTAATATCTCTACTCCAAATCATTTTCGTAAAATTGGAACATCTCTACTTATTACTAAAATGAGAGGAATATAGAGTTTCGCGGAATACCATTTCACGAAAAACCTTACGCGGGATATACCATTTCGAGGAATATAATTTCGTGGAAAGTACCATTTCGCAGGGGGGATCCTCTCCTTACTCGCTGTCGCTTATTCGAACCCAACTGAAAGAAAGTAATAGACGTCAGTAAAGCTAGGAAAATAAATAAACCTAGATAGAGGTAATCTATGTGGGGGAACTGCCCCCCGCAGTGGCCAGCGCTTTCGACGGCGGGTCGCCGGCAATACTCACGGGCTGCGGCCGTCTCGCCCTGAATCATCTAGTGTTACTGTTGATAGTTTTTGGTGGTCTTGTTATTGACTAATGTTTTATGGAAGAGTCCAAAATTTCTCGAGTTCGAATAGTTTTTGAGTTAAGCAAAAGTTTCTGTTTTATTTGTATGAGAGTCCTTATCCCCCTACTACAAAGGTGGGGGGTGTCAAACCATCATAAAAAAAATTCCCAACGCCAAATTTGGTACCATTTGCTTGATTAGTTCTCGAGTTATGAAAAAATTTGTATTTCATTCATATGAGAGGCCCCCCTCATAGTGAGGGGAGGGGTCTCTAACCATCATAAGAACCTTACCTGGCCCCTACATGCAAAATCACGCCGATCGGTTCAGTAGTTTTCGATTCTATAAGGAACATACCGACAGACAGACAGAAATCCATTTTTATAGGTATAGAAGATTATTATATTATCATCAACTTGGAGTTGTACAGATAATTTGATTTTATCTAATAACTGTATACTACGCTTATAACCAATTTACTATTAACGAAATTATACAGTCTGCAATAATTTCCTATTCGCAGCTAACGAATGCAGGTCAATAAGTTTGCAGCGTTCTGCATCGGTTGCAGATTTAGAGGATCGTTCCAGGGCAGAAAATGCAGAACGTATCTCAGGAAATTTTTTTGGATCGCCTTTTCACGAAACCTAGAATTGCGAAAGTCTTAGCTGTTATCGTAGAGATGTGTTCATCGAACCTGGCTTTACAATCAATAGTAACACCCAAATCCATAATAGCCTGTACTCGGTGTAGATGGCTTTGTCCGTAAGTGTAATCTACAGAGACTATAGGTTACAGAGGCGACGAGGCACTTAAAATCCGCTAAATTTTGAATCAAAACGGGGAGTTACCTTTATTTGTGATGGTACTCTCCGTTTTGATTCAAAATTTAGCGGTTTTTGAGAGCCTCGTCGCCTCTGTAACCTATAGTCTCTGTAGTATAATCGTTTCGCAGGGGGTCACCTAGATGGCTGAAAGATATGACGCAACATATCGTGGCGTTAACTTGCATGCCATTTAAAGTACACCATCGTGAGAGAGAGAGTTATTATCGCCTTGGAGAGCGCAAGTCAAGTTAAACTCGGACTAAATTTCACGGAATATCTTTAGGTCATCTCAAATATAGCACCGCGGGGTTATGTATGTTACAGCATGCAAATTCCGACTTTAGAAGGCGACGAGCAACTTGACGAAGGACCTACCCATTAGAGATAGTCGGGTAGCGGAAAATTTTCCCGAAACGGGTACGGGCTCTTAATTTTTGTTTTTGAAATCGGGTACGGGTCGGGTCGGGTATCCCTATTGACCACATTTAACGCTAAAGATGGTCGGGTACCCGGGCCCGTCCCGTACCCGTCGGGTTGCGGTCGGGTTCGGGTATCAAAAATAATAAACTTGCGGGTTCGGGTCGGGTACGGGTATTCAATTTTTTTCTTAATCGGGTACGGGTCGGGTTCGGGTATTCAAATTTTCATACCCGACCATCTCTACTACCCATGTAACAATTTGGGTTTTATTACACTCTTATGATAGTATTTAAGACCAAAATTGGTCATGAAAATCGCCATAAGAGTACAATAAAACTCACATTGTTGCTTGAGTATTAACGAAGTGCAAATGAAAAGATTTACCTGCAGTCCTATTAGCGCAGTTAATTACTCTTTACGCAATGTAATTAGCACTTGGCGGGCGTAGATTGCGTCCGAAGGTTTCTAGTAATTATGTCAAGGTCGTCTGCGAAGGTTAGGAGCTGACTACTCGTTCTGAAGACCGTTCCTCTCGTTTCGATTCCCGCTTGCCGGATCACACCTTCAATAGCGATGTTTAATAACATACAGCACAGTCCATTCCCTTGCCGCAGCCCTCTGAGCGATTCGAAAGGAGTCGAGAGTGGCCCACGTAACACGTAAGATGCACGTAACACATCGTTCGCTCCAGAGTAGCTTTAATTAGCCACGTCAGTTTTTTTGGAAAATCATTCTCGTCTATTATCGGCCATAGCTGTTCAAGCTCGACGGTATCGTATGCTGCCTTTGAAATCCCCTACCGATGCGTTCCCCTACCCAGGAAGCTATTAAAAGTCAACTTTTTTGTAAGATTAAACTTACCATCGTTTACAGTGTGGCATCCCGGTATTTAGAGCATATTAGAGGATTTGCTTTGAATGTGTAATGTGTGTTAATGGCACTATATTTGGGTAGTTGCCTGTAGCGTGTAACTAGGACAGAGAGAAAATGTCGAGAGTCGGATGACAGCTAAGCTAAGTTCAAACAATAATAAATAGTTCAAAACACGTAAACACACAATACAGAGCAAAATTGGCAACCGCTAAAGCAATTTTTTTTGAAAAAAAAACATGTTTCGATTTAAGACAATTTTGATATAAGACAACCTTTTGAAATTATAAATTGTCTTATATCGAGGTATCCCTGTATATTGACTATTCCGAGTGCAGAGTGGTGATTTACATCGACCGGCGTTTGTTTTGCGAAGTTGTTCATATTATGAGTTGTTTTTGATTTGGGCTTATTTGGACATTTGAAGGCGGCAGCAAAAAATGTCGGTTTCGGGTGTGTTTTGTTCATCGAGCTTCGAGCGTTTTGTTTGGAAAGAGGTGGATGGTTACAGTCGCAATAACAAACGAAAATGGTTGTACCCCATTTATGATTAAAGTAATCCATGCCTGATAAAAAAAAGTTGCTCTTGCTTTTCCCCTATTTAGTAGGTTCGCGTAAGCTGAATCTCCCGATTATTACAACAACTTTTATATTAAATTATTCCAATGAATATAAATAAAGTTTATTCTTCATTGCTCATATGACATTGACATGAATTAGAAAAGCTTTATGAAAAAAAATCTACGTATAAGGAAGCGTTTCCCAATAAGTTTTACTTAAAAACTTGGTTCAGTGTATTACATACGGAGATAACAATCCAAACTTTCCGGAGCCTCATCCGAATGAAAAGTTTTAGGCTATCTTGAAGGTCACACTTCATATAAACCTGCGTCTGAAGTAACTGTGGGTAAAAGTATCAAAAGAAGTCCTAAAATCTGATGATCCATATTTTACGTTTTTTTTTGTAAAATTGAAAGAAAATCAAATGTTCTTGTGCAAACTCCCTCTACATAAATATATTTCAAAAGATACCTGATGATATAACCCTAAACCCCATAAATTTACTAATGGTGTCGAAATAAATACAATGTTGGCTGTGTCATTCGAACCGAGCTCACACAGGCAAACACGTTGGACGAGCATAAATTCACCGACATGCTTGACGAACATATTCGCACGTGTATGTAAAGCTTGACTTCGTTACTAATAAATTAAATCGAAGAAGCAATTAGGGTCGTTTGGGGTGATTTGGACACCTGGGGTAAAATGGACAGGTGCTTTATCTAGCAAAGTACCAGTTTCTCTGCTTTAACATTATTCTCAACTTCTTCCTTATCTTCTTACGCCATTATTAACGTAAAAAAATTGGACCTAACTTTGACAGGTGTTGCCAAATGTTAATGTAAACAAAACTACTGCCTAAAACGACACTAGATGTAATTGTGAAGCTCTAGGTTTTAAGGGTTTTCCAGTGGTTTAACAAACTTTTCAAATTATTGTGCAATGCAGTTCTGTTTGGCTACATAAGAGAAACTGTTTGATAGAACATTATTGCTAGATTGTATAGAAATAAATCCAATTTTTTAAACTCATATTGTTGTATGCTGTGTGGGGTGAAATGGACAGTTTTTTTGGGGTGAAATGGTCCAGTTGATTTTAAAGCATTTTTTCGGTCTCATTAATTCTAGATACCGTAAAAGTACAAAAAAGATGTGCATGTGATGTTAAAACAAGAATCCACCGAAAACATCTTTATAGACAATCAAGACTGGGTTTTGAGTATTTGAGAGTATTTGTAATCCCGCCAATCGCCAAAGGGAACATTCGCAACAAAAGTCAGGGATTTTAATAATCGGGTTTCGATGTGTTTGAGAACTAACTGAACGAAATATTTCTCTGGTCATTTTCCCTCATACTCAGATTCATATTGAAATTTGTGATTTTTGAGGCACTCGGGGCTAATCCCTGAATGTCTATGGTTATGCAAAATGCAATGTCACATTCATTTTGTTATCTTAACTATTTTATCCCAATCGATATGTCGAACTGTCATTATATCTTCAGCTTTAGGTTTGATCACCCTCTCTGAGCCACCAGGAACTAATGCAAGAGCACTTGCATGTGACAAATGTCAAATAACACTTTAAATACGATCTAGATTCTTCGAAGTAAGGTTTTGTTTACTTGCGAAAAAACTAAACTGATATTGGTATAACTTATGAACTGGCTCTTCCACTCAGATAGACGGAATTGAGCTCGAAACTCTATTACTAGTTAATATGTGTTCCTAAGTTATCTGCTATGAGCCACAATACGTTATTTCGTTAAAAACAACAGTTTTTTACACATTGTCCATTTCACCCCAGTGGGAGTCCATATCACCCCAAACAAAATTTTGATGCCTACACTGAGAAAACTTTTCGTATAGTTTCTATGTGTCCCACACATAGATTTTTGCAATGTGCCCAGTAAATGATCTTTATGTGCCAAACAGTTATCATTTATGTGCAAGCGAAAAATTAGCACATACTATTTATATTCGTATAATTTTTATGTGTATAATTGCACATACTATTCATACGCGTATAATATTTATGTGTATTTCTGGAAGGATCGTGTTTATATGCGGCTCATGATAACTATATGGATTTTCATATGGAAATTTACTATTAGTTATGTGCAGAATATTTTGAGTGTAGAAATCATTATTTTTATTTTAACCTATTTTAGCAAAACTAAGCTAGATACAATTGTTAAACTCCGCTGGTAAACAGAAAACAAGTAAATCTCAGTATACGAATCAACTTTTTTGAGTTTTGATGCATAGATTTTGGGATAATAGGTGATTTGCTTAGGGTGTCCAAATTCCCCCAAATTACCCTACGCCAAAATTTAATTTTGAATCAAGTTATCACTAATACGCCGTGATCCCCTACGCTGTCGATCTCGGAAACACAACTGGTGTGGCACGGTGTGGTCTAAAAGCAAGTAAACACCAATGATTTTGGTTTCCTGAGGTTAGACTATATTGTGTGCACTCCATTTGGTCGTGCAACGCTTTTTGTTCTATTCTACTACTGCGCCAATTTGTTAGTTTTGTAGGAATCCGTTTACCCGGGTAGGTAAGGCGAAATTATAAAAGATCTGAAGCGAGATTGAAATTTGCATGCTGAATGGCACACGTCACGAGTTGCGACCGAGAGAAACAACAACGCTAACTTAAAGGACGTGCTGCTCTGGCTCCTAGTGTTATCTGTTATTCATGATATCCTCGCATCACCATACGCCATTCAGCCATCAGTTGTGGTCACCAATACGATGTTGCGGTTAATGTTTCAGTTGAAGTAGGTATTGCTTAAAAAAATATGAAATTCTATCTGTAGCGAAAACTTTTCGATAATGGCATAACGTTATCAAACTTCCCGTACTGCTAGCACGCAAAACTAAACTGAGAGGTCATCATACATTAAAATCCCATCAATCAGCGTAGCTTTTCAACGATGAATGAAATCCGTAGCAGGAGGCAGTAATCGCAAAGCGTTTATCCACCGTACAACTGGATAACATTTCGATTCTCTGAAATAGAAACCATGATTAATTGCAGACAAATTATCGAACCGCTCAAGCAAATAGCTGCGATGACTTTCCACCTTCCTGATGAATTATCTGACGAGCGGAACAACTGATTCATCAAGATGTCATTCATTATGCTGACTAGTAGGCTAAACACAATTCCGACAAACATCAAACCAATACGAATGTGTACCTTCGAACGAGAGAATCTTGCTTCCCACTACCAATTAGCATGTACAAGTAATAATCATTCCTTTGATTGAATGGTAAACCAAGGTTTTATGGTTCAATCTTCTTTGTATCTCGACTAAATAGGGTAAGGAACGAGTTAAGCAGTGTCACCTATTTTAAGCAGTTGAAAATAAATGAGCCGAAAATGCACTTTTGAATTCATATTTTCAAAATCTTTTGATAGGATCATCTTCACAAATCACTTAACCATACATTTGATTCACACAAACACAATTTACTGGGTTTCCGACAAGAAATATGATGAATTAAAAATTGTTGTCCAAAAACGTACATTTTTCAGCTGCTGAAGGCAATCGCCACCTCGCTACTAACGAATCCATCACATTTTTCAGCACTGATTACAACCACTGTAAAAGTCAAGCACTCAATTGTCACATACCACATTATTCACTCTGTTTTTTTTTTCTATTATCTAAGGCTTTGTCATTAGCCGAAAGTTTTATTATTTTATAATAAAACTGAAAACAAATTCTGAATTGACGGAACATGTTCACCACTAGCAGCAGCTGCAGAAAAACTGATAAACTATCGTGTTGCCACTGTTTCGGTTCTGGAAATAAGAATTATAGGTTTGAAATTAACTGAAACCTCCAATGGTGAAAACGTGGTTCAATACTTTCAAGAGAAATGTATGTTCATAATTAATTTTTCTTTATTAAAAACAATCAAAAAGACAGCTTTTTCAATAATTTTCGAAGATTTTCTCAGTGATTTAATGAAGCAACGATGTGTTTCAATGTTATTTGCTTTGACAACACTGTTCTGAGTCGGACCGTGCGTACTGCTATGTTTACCTCTTTTGTTCTCCCTCCATCCTTATGAACAGCGAGTGAGACGTCAAACTCGCAGTTTCCCATAAGAACACTAGAGAATAAAAGAGACGACGAATACCGTTTGCCGAACGGTGCGGTGAGTGTATGCCCCGATAAACAATTTAGACAGATGGCATTTCACGCATCTATGCCGAAACGCTATGCCGATTACGCATCAGATGCCGATTAGTAGGTCGCGGATAGGAACGCGAACTTACTAAATAGGGGGAAAAGTTCGAGGGATTTTTTACGGGGACGTAAAAAAATTCAGATTTCAGGATTGCTTAAAAAAGCACCTTGAGGGTGAAAATATGTTCGGTCTGATCAAAATTAGTTCCACCGCTCCAACTTTTAAAGCGGAAAATCAAAAGTTTAGCACAACAATAGTGTCTTCCAATTGTCACAGCTTGAAGAACTAAAGATAGCAAGAAGATTGGTATGCTGATATCCCCCACTTAGTCAACCCATCGCTTGTAATAAGGTAAAACAAACAGTGACCCGCTTAGACTGCTTAAAACCGGTTCTTTACCCTAGTTGGACAAAGTATTTTCCTACGAATCTCTTCGACCACAAATATTCGATTAATTCGTTTAAAAAATTCGATTAATCGGACGATTATGAACGATTAATGGGGATTATTCGCATTTTTTTAGCTCCTTTGAACTATTCGATTATGGAATTACTCGTGCCGACAGTATTCGATTAGAAATTATTCGATTATTCCATGCTCTAATCGATTACCCGATTAATCGAGCGATTACCGGACATCACTACATGTATTGGTGGGAAAAAATGAGTGCGACCGTGGCAATGCATTGCGTATATCCATATTCTAATTGACACACACTAGTGAAGTGAGTGTTAGTTTAACTGGGTAGATAGCATTGCTGTCACTGTCTCTCTACTTTTGGCAGAGTGGTCAGTCTTCTTGATGGAGTGTTTTGCCTTTCTACTATATAAATATATAGTATAACGGTATAGAAATCACTTGGAAAACCGGAAATGGAAAGAAGGTCCTGCGGGCCGAATGTTATATACCATTCGACTCAGTTTCGAAAACTGAGCATTTTCTGTGTGTGTATGTATGTGTGTGTGTATGTGACGCTTTAATTCTCACTCACTTTTCTCGGAGATGGCTGAACCGATTTTAATGTTCTTAGTGTCAAATGAAAGGTCTAAGTGTCCCATAGGTCGCTATTGAATTTCATACTGATCGGACTTTTAGTTCAAAAGTTATGTATAAAAATACGAAAAATATGGGACTTCATTATCTCATAGGTCCCTTAACCGATTTGAACGAAATTGATTGCATATGAAAGAGGAGCCTTGCAAACCCTTAACTTCCAAATTTCATGACGATTGGACTTGTAGTTTGAAAGTTACATAAAGAAATGTGAAAAAATAGTATTTAAAACATATTTTTGTAACATATAAGCATTAATTCAATGAAAAGCATCACACATTTTATTATTATTTGAAAATTACTGCTGAGATCTATCAAACGACTATAAAATCGGACGGTTCATTCAAAAGTTACTTAAACTTAAGCACCGTAAGCACACTTAAGCACCGTATATGAAACCGTTAAAACGTGTGAAATCAAAACAAATGTTGATTACATGCAATGTGTGTGATGTATGTGTATGTATGTATGTTTGTATGTATGTATGTATGTATGTATGTATGTATGTATGTGTGTGTATGTGATGACAATTTGCAATTTTTAAATTTGCTTTGAAATTCATGAAAAGTGAGAAACGTGTCAATTGTCTGAAGTTTTTGAAGCTTCTTAGTGGAATACGAGCTCTGAAATTACAGAAAAGAAAAAACGTTTACCGACGAAATTTCACTATTTATTATTTATTCGCGACAGATACGTATACGCTTTGAAATAAGACACTGATGAAGCCTACACGTCGTAGGCGAACTACGTATCTGTTGCAAATAAATATTAAATAGAGGGATTCAATCGAAAAGCTTTTTCTTTTCCTTGATTTCAGATTTCAATTGTCATTTTGTTCACTTGCTGTTACTCACAATTGTACAAGAAAAGTAAAAAGCGAAGAAAAGCACTTAATTTAAGCATGTAGGTATAGTAGTGTATAGGATTAAAAATACTAGTGAGTCGATTTTTCCAAATAAATTTATACAAATTTCAAACAAATTCTGTTTGATCAATAGATGCTCTTTTCAATCAATAGATACTAGAGCTTAGAAATGTTATATGAAAAATTGGAAGTACACGTTGCACGGTAGTAATTTTGTAAGATTTGTTTTCGTTAGTGACATTTTAAAGGACAGATGTCTTATGTCATGTATCATGTTTTAATAAATAAATCAAAAAAAGACAAGCACTGGGAATCATATCGATCATATTTCCCATTCTCAAGCATGTTAATGGCGCAGCTTTTGCACTATTGTTCGACCTCATTTTGTTTTCCTAACCCTCTAACATTGTAAAAACGTTGGAATCAAGCTAATGACTATCTTTTCATGAAGGTACATTCAAAAGAAGCTTAAGTTTTGATTTTCATGCAAAAATAATTATCTGAAGGAGCGCCAGCTAAGAAAAAGTTCAATTTCTCTTTTTCATATCTAATGCTCTATTTAGTTATTTTTTCTAATTCAGATATATTGCAAAATTGAAGCCAAACAAACTAATAGTAAATTTTAAGATTAATCATTTTGTTGTCGATATCCTTTTTCTTCAAAAGCGAAGTATAATAATAATTTTTCTGAACTCTTGTTTTTCAAAGATGCCAACTTTTGAACGTATGGTATTAGTATCAAAATATCAAAAAATCTGCTATGAACACATGATTCATATTGTCAATTCAAAACAAGTTTCGTATATGGCTCTGAAGCCTGAAAGTTAAGGCCGTCTAATTTTCTCTATATAGGGTAACGACCCCAGAATTCGCCCCTTTTATCAGGTTTTTATGCTGTAAAATGAATAAATCGCCATATTATTATAAAATCAGCCCTGAACTCAGACAAGTAGGACTATATATTAATATTCTATCTATTTTGGCTATTCGGAATCGCGAAAATTGAAATTTGATAGCAAAAAACCCAATTTTGTGCAGGAACCTCTAGTACCACATTTCGCCCATAGCGATCCAAAATTCGTCCCCCATGTGACCCAGATTTCGCCCACTTGTTATTTGTTGCAAATTTCTCAAATAACCTCAATTATTTTGTTAGAATTGTTGTTACTATTATTTAACTTTAAGATTATGTCTATCCAGTGCTTAATATAGCAATCAAATTGTATCAGGAATTCGTTAAATGTAAAGCTAAATTGAAATAAACTGATCATCATCACCTCCTGATACCTGATTCAGTAAAACTAAAAAACACAGAGAAGGTGGGTTTTTACTAAATGTTTATTTTCATTGCAGTAAAATAAGGCTTTTGCCACTCGTCAAAGATATTTAAAATGAATGGTCCTGTTGGTGCTTTTTCTGGTCCTTTGCTGAATTCATTTTCACTATTGATATGTGGGATATCAGTGCCTACAGAATGGTACAATGTTTATTTTAATAGTTTAAATAACCTTAATGATTACTTATATCATTGTTTAGTATTTTTTTGGGAAAGAGTAAATGTTTACTGTGAACAATAAAAAATTAGATGAACTGGAAAATCTTGATATTGGGCTATATATATTGACTAATCGAAGGTGAGACTCGAGTCCACAACCTAACTTCTTCCCCAAGAAATAACTAAGCTTAACTGCTATATAGTCAATAAAAAGTTGAAGAAAAAAAATTGTTTAGTAAATTACTGTCTGTAAATGGGTATGCCGGTTTACTGTATTAAATATTCCTGGTAACTGGTAAGCATACCCATCTTACCTGCTCAACTAGGATATTTTTGGACATAACTTGGAATTCTTAACTAGCATTTTTGGTTAGACCGGGTTTGTAATGCTAAGATATTAGAGTTTTCATGATATTATCGAAATATTCTATTTTATCACCACGATTATTTCTTTGTTGTCTGCATTCCACATTAAATACTTTTCATGACAACAATTTTATTGCGCTTATATGCTTTAAAATAGTAGACGGATTTTTCGTGTGATTTTCCAATAGCCAGATTTATTCTCATGACAAGAAAAATTGTGATTTTTAAGAATATTATGCGCGTCTTATTAATTCGTGCGGTTTTAATCTTATCATCAATTTCGATGCCGATTATTGCTAATTCAACATTTCGCTAAACCCCATTAGCCCATGTTTAGCAGGTAATTCGTTTGTTAGATGAATTTAAATGAATATGATGTGCTTTCTGCATCAAAATATTATTTATTCGATACTTTTACACACCATTTTGATAAACATAAATCAGCGAACAAACTAATCAATTGTGACTTGCTTTTGCTTATGTGTGGCATATTTGCATATATTTGATAGATGAGGGCGAAAACTGGTTCACGCAGTAAGTTCGGCTAAGTATATACAGATTCGACCCGGGCGAATTTTGGAACTCATATGATTTACAATACCCAGTTTTCGCCCAGTGCATTTATGTTCTATTTTCAGCAGAATTGCGATAAAATATTAAAATAAAAGCACAATTATGAAATTTGAAACAGATATAACCAAATTGATGCGAAAAAAGTGCAAAGAGATACGATTTTCCATTACTTTTCCTCAATTTTATTTTTCGTGCTCGTTCTTGAAAATGGAAAAATCGCGTCTTAAATACAATACCTATTTTTCAAACCACATTAAATCATTAAAATACATAAAACAACACAACGAATTCTATTCAAATAACTGAAAACTGAGTTAAATTGAATATAAATTAAACTAACAACTTATATTTCAACTATATATTGAGTTTAATCACGGGAATACCAATGTGAGGGCGAATTCTGGGGTGGGGGCGAATTGTGGGGTTCTTACCCTATATGCATTCAAGTCTGTAAAAATTATTTAGTGTTTACATTATTTCTCGATAAATATTATAAATATATAAATATTAAATATTATAAAACTAAATAAGGTGTTCATCAAGTAACATAAATGACGCTTACAAGTATTTACGCACCCAAGGAAAGAAAATATAATTATTCTACGCAATACATTGTAAATTTTACTGGCAAATAAGGATTTTGAGGAATACGGAACACATATTTAAGAATATTGTCAAGTTAATTATAGATGTTCCTGAGAAATTAAATAGTGATTAGTGTGGCAGTAGAAAGGCTAGGTCACGCCGCTAGGTGGATTAATTCGGGTTTTTGTTTTTAGACATCAGTGTGATATTTAAACCGGCCCATTACTGCCAAACTGGCTAATCGCATGTGGTTAATTTAGCAGCTAAGTGCGAACCACTGTAATAAATTAAATTTGTTAGAGAATGTTGAACAATAAAATTTAAAATAAATCAGCATAAACGAAGCGAGGTTGAACCTACCTAGGTTCAGGTTGAACCTACAGAGACTATTGGCCTTGCCAGCGTTGCTGATATTGTTCCGGGTTTTGCGTGAGAAAAAAAGAAAGGGAAGCATTTTTGCTTTTGTCAACACTCACGCGTTTATTTATTTATTTATTTATTTGTTTCAATTTTTCATCTGACCTTTAAAGGTCTCAATGAAATTTGTGGGTGGGGAAAAGCCCACTAGAGGTTGACCCTCAAGTGCGCGTAAAAACCCCACCATCTTTTGATAGAGTTTACGATTTACAATTTTACACTTAGAAGTTCACTAAAAATGCATTATTAACAAACTACGTACAACTACAATATTGGTACAACATTAACATTAACTTTAAACATCTTAATTTGACAATAGCATATTACATTACTTAAATCAGTTTTTATCTATTTAATAATATTTTATCGAACTGTTGGCCTGCATTAAGACTACGTAAATTGTCACAGATTACAAAAAGTTCAAACGATTTTTAAAGACATTAATACTGACATTGAAATCGAATTCATCAAATACTTGATTAAACACTAAACACATGGCTCTGACAGGTTCGTTGACAGTTCGGCACGAGATTTCCTGTAAGTGCGAGCAGCCTACGAAATCTCTTTCAACGCTGGCAAGGCCAATAGATTACAGAGGCGCCGAGACACTCAAAAACTGCTAAATTTTGAACGAAAGCGGAGAGTTACCTTTATTTATGATGGTACTCTCCGTTTTGTTTCAAAATTTAGCGGATTTTGAATGTCTCGGCGCCTCTGTAATCTGTAGTCTCTGTAGTCTTTCCCTTTTGGCATGAATGGCAACCAGAGGGGAGGTGTGGGTGTCAAACTACATACATTGTCCAAGTCCCACTCATTGGTTTTAGTACTTTTGGTTCTGGTACCTACTTACTAATTGATTGAAACTAATCAGAAAGCATTTAAACACAGCCTGTAGTGAGCAGTCCGGGTCGTCACAGCTGTCCCGTCCAAGCGTTGACTGTCTACTCCCCGTCATCCATGCGAATGTCGACATCGCTCTCTTGTATCTACGGGGTGAAGTGGCTGTCAAATCCATACATTTTCGATGTCCCACGCATAAGTACATGAAATTTACTCATAGAAAATTATTATAGGTCAATCATTTTGTTCTAGATGTCCTTTTCCTTCAAAAGTAAAAAAAGAAATAGGAATATTCGCGCATTAATTATTTTCGGAATTTTTCGGAATTTTCGTTTTTGAAAGACGATAACTTTTAAATGCATTGTCAAAATGTTATGATATTAGTATCAAAATGTCAAGAAATCTGTTCGGAACACATTTTGCATATTGCCAATTAAAAACAAATTTTGTATGCGGCTCTGGAGCTCCAAAAGCGAAGGCCGTCTACAGACGGTCTTACCCGTTAGAGGGTTAATTTTGACAGGAACCAAAAAATTTGCTGGGAATTCCCCTTTACCGAGGACCATTTGAAAATTGCTCTCTTCACTCTTACAAGAGAAAGAGATAGCAACACACCATGCCCTTGTCTTGTATGTATGTATGTATGTATCTGTCAAAGGTATCGGTCGATCATCGCAAAGTACAATAGGGCTTTTGCTACACACACATGCAAGACGTCTGTTAGGCACACATTGCATCTTTACCTATTCGATGCAGCAAAAACGCGTTGGATAAAATGATCATTTTTTCTGAAACTATTTATCCATTCAAAACAATTAATGTTTAAATCAACCAAGAAATGTACCCTGATATACATATTAACATTTAGCAACTAATATTTTAACGAGTTAGTCTTAAATCGGCGACCCAAAAATACGGCTTTCGGACGCAGCATGCCGCATAGCCTAAGTTCAAAATAACTGAATGTAGCATTGATTTTAGTATAATTTATTGTTTTCTTGTCCGAATGTAATCGCTGGCTATTGATATTTGTTCAGTTTTAACCCGCTAACATAGTTAATAGTTACATTTTTGATAATTTCTACCGCGTTTTAGCTTGTTTGTTGAAAATAGATTTGTTATTTAGTAAACAGATATATTACCTTGCTATACATATAACGCAAACAGTAATTTCTGTTTTAAATTAAGAAATTAAATTATTTAAAAAATCTCGCCCTTCCCAGCCCGTATAGTTTATATGGAGCTGTCACTTTTGCCTGCCCAACAGCTCTCCAATACATATGCACTCTGCAAACACCCTATACAAGGTATTGTCGTTCAGGTCTAACGTATGTATAATAATAGATCAGGTCAATATACTACAACCCCTTTTTTTAATAAACAAAAGAAACCTTATTTTGTTCTATGTGATGTTCATTCATTTAGATGCTGTAAAAATGTATATTACTATTGGTGACCGAGTATGGGGCAGCCATGATATTTTGAAGGTGGTACTCTGATTCATTTGTCTAGATCACTTAGCAAGTGTTTGGGTGCAGTTTCTTTGATAGGTGTGTTTCCTGTCTGCTGGGTCTAAAACACCATTTGTTGCTTCGTCAACAGAAGAATGTAGCAGCTCTCCTATTCTTGGTTTTGAGATGAGCTGAGTTTCGTCTGTATTGCTTGCCAGTGCCTTTTGATTGGATTATTGTATCTGTCCCTCTCCTCCGGCATATTACCAATTCGTCATTAATGAAGTCTCAAGTTTATTAGATTCACGCATTCTTTTGGTCAGTACCTGATCACCCTCTTTTAGAATACTTTTTGCCCCATACCTATTGATCCGCGTACTCTTTTCCTTTTTCTTTAATTACAGCATCTCGTTCCCTAACCCCTGGACACTCTGATGCGCCAACTAAGGTACATCCTCCTCAGTTCCTCACGATTATCTCTACTTGATAATCCATCCCTGACCACCAAACGTGAGACCGCAGATGGCTCTTCATCATCGCGACTTCTGGGTGGCCTTTATGAGCGATAAGTAGTACTGTTTGTCGGATAGACAGAGGTTGAAAAACTCGCAAAATGAATATACATCATGAGAAAACAGCGACGCGAGTGGTTCAATTCGCCTATAACAATGAGTCACATGAATATACGAATATCGTGTGCAACGCAAAAGTGTGAAATAACACCTGCTGCTTGTAAAGCTACTAACACTACTTCAAACTATTCCCTTTTCGTGGCCGTAATATTATTTTGAATACTTTCCGGCGTCCCCGGACATGCTATACCAGCCAAATCGAACACACTCAATGTTCAATATTCCATTTTTAAACGAATTCTGATGTTCACGGTGCGGTTCTGCTCGTGATAAAATTTAAAGCTGATGCGTGCATTATCGGCGAGCCAAGCGAATAGTGTATGTTCATGAGGGATGTTCATCGATTCAAATAATCACTTTTTCGCGAGTTCTCCAACCACTGCGGATAGAGCACGCAGCAACAATTCGATCACCTCGAATAAGGACGCCCCGAAAATCATAAAATTCATTGGCGATTGCACTATGAGATATCAGGCGGACAAAAATCAGAAAACTGACTTTCATTAATCCGCCTAATGACATTTTCTATTGATAGCAAACACTTCAATTAAGAAAAATCCAAAATAGCAAGTCTCTAGTCGATGTTGTTTCTGAGATAGAGGCTGTCAAAGTTGAAAAACGATATGATATATACACTTTTTGCCATTAAAATACGTTTAGTTTCAAATCAATTTTTGAGCAATATTTGCAAAATTAAATCTCAAGCATCATATATCATTAGAAAGGTAATGAAATGAGCTTTCCGAAAAATAAATGGTTTAGATGGCTAGAGTAAAAATAATAGTGATAAAAAGCATGAGAAGAAGAAAAATATGGTAAAATTAGAGAATTTTCTGCTTTGTTAGTCGAGAACTTTTTTTCTCCAGATATCTCCAGGTTAATTCCTCCTTCTGGGTTAAATCTCAGGTATATACTATCAACTTATGAAAGAATTACGTGCCACCATGCGCCACTCTGCGAAATATAGTGTTTTGAAAATTTCTAGTCACCATGGGAGATTTCAAGACTAAATATATTTCCAGCGAATAACAAACACACACACGAACACACACACACACACACACACACACACACACACACACACACACACACACACACACACACACACCCACACACACACACCCACACACACACACACACACACACACACACACACACACACACACACACACACACACACACACACACACACACACACACACACACACACACACACACACACACACACACACACACACACACA
This sequence comes from Sabethes cyaneus, assembly GCF_943734655.1. Lineage (NCBI taxonomy): Eukaryota > Metazoa > Arthropoda > Insecta > Diptera > Culicidae > Sabethes > Sabethes cyaneus. Next base: position 101,643,315 of record NC_071353.1, on the reverse strand, counting down.
CACACACACACACACACACACACACACACACACACACACACACACACACACACACACACACACACACACACACACACACAAACGCGCGCGCTCAGCTAACTGATCAACGTGAAATGTCAACAGAAGAAGCATTTAGTATAATCATATTTAGAAACTGGGTTAAACAGATTTCAATATGAAGTATTTCATAGGGAGTCACTATCGAGATTCCCTCCTTATGACGTTATTGGCACTATGAAGAAAACATGCGCCCCTCCTGCTAAGTTCATCGAAAAAACGTTTTCGAAAATTTTAAATTGCGATGTACCTATATTGAGTGGTCTAAATTTTAGACCTATGGCTTATTTCAAGATATGTTCTGCTGAACTTATGGACCAGTTTCGGTAAATCTTACAAAGCTTATATGGGACGAATGAATAACTTAACTGACCTGATAAACTCCATTAAGTTAAAATATTGTTAAAAATAGGGGAAAATCAGCAAAACTTGATACTTTCCGATGTCAATTAAGTAGGGGTGGGCACCATGAGATTCGCCGGAAATTTATTACAGAAGATCACTTATATTTTATCAATTGGCAGGCAGTTTCTGAATTTCGTTCGTTTTCAGGCTAGTTTTTCCCGTAGTGCAATGAAGTGTTAATAAAGTCATTTTCAAGAGTCTAAATTACTTCGAAGTTTCGTATAATCTCAGAAGTGAAATATCACATTAGTCGACATAACAATGCATTATATTGCACAAATAACTAGCACAATTATATAATGAAACTATAAAAATTTGTACGAAATTATTACTTTTATTTAAATATATACAAAAGTATCCAGAACATCAAAATTTATTATGTTGATTCTATGTTGAAAATATGTTGAAAGACTGTCGCAGTGGCCTTTTAACCCAATGCCCTTCTGGCATACAAAAAAAAAATGTTGAAAATGTATCTTTTTCATTAAAATACATTATTTGGTCATGAAAATGTCCGGAAGCTTCAGGTAAACGTGTTTAAACATACTTTTACTAACAATTCAGATAGAATTACGGATGCCACAGATATTCAAACTACCCTCCCATACTACCAATATTGTTTTTTCTAGTTAAGTGATTCTTATGTAGAATTTTCTGGCGAATATTTCAAGCATATTTATTTGAAAATCAAATTGGGGATGTTTTGAGATATTCGCGTTTTTCGTTTCAAATTGCAAAAAAAATGTATGATGTTGACAAATTAGATAAAAACTGATAACATCATTCGATTGCGCGACCAAAATCCCATAGAAAAAGTATATTGACATGTCTTCACATCAAACTGTTGCATAGATATTTAAACCCGAAAAATTACTTTTGAAAATCTGTAAAAAAAAGGAAGCAGCGCCACCGCTAGGGGGACTGATCAATCGGTGTAAAACTTAGGGAAATTGGTTGTGGGGTCGGAATGAACAATTATGCCAACTTTGGTTGAAATCGCTAATGGTCGAATCCAAACCTTGTACGTTTGAGAAGGAAGGATTAGTTTTACACATATGACAAAGGCAAACAGTTAAACCCTTTTCAAAATATGTTCGTGAAATGTTTGCAAATGTACTCTAACAACATATTTTAATCATATCAACTAGAAAAACATCAAAAATCCTAGAAAAAATTCGAAAATATTTTTGTCCGCCTGCTTGTATGGAAATCCCCCATAGTGGATTGCACGATGGATTTCAGTATTCCCAAACTTCTTGGATTTCTGAATCAGCTCTGCTTACTCTGCTTTCTACATCTCGTAACATCAACGCTGAAGAATCTACTGCGTGTATGACGATTTCTCGAACAAAAATCTCTTCTGATGAATTAAATGGTTTTGCCCTTTGTATTGACAACCGTGATTTGCCATTGGCCAACAGTGCGTATTTGCCAGATTGTCTTTTTCTAACGTGAACACTACTTTGTAGTCAAATGCCTGCGATCGCAAGTACCCACCCTTCCACACGTGCGTAGAAAAAGGAGAACTCAGGGCTTTACAATCCGTGTGAATATCGAATGCCTTTCCAATGCGACATGTAGTACCGAAAACGCTCTACGCCCCAAACCATTGCCAACGCTTCCTTTTCCGTTTGACAACAGCGGCGTTCCGTATCGGCCAGTGACTTCGTAGCGAAACTGATAACACGGTGTTTACCGGGCTCATTGAACTGAATCTAAATGGCCCCCAGCCCGTACGGGCTTGGATCAGTGATCAGAGGTGTGTAGTTTTCAACCCCCTTGGAACTCGAGACTCCCAATCTTGCACATAGTATCTTTAATAGCGTGGAATAACCTCGATTGTTCCTGGTTCCATCAGAATTTTATTTACATTGGCAAAAACTTAAGAAAATTCGCAATCTCCAAAAAACTGCGAACCTCCGTCTCGCATTATGGTTCTCGCAAAAAACCCGAATCGATTCGCTTTTCGCGTAATCGAGAAAAAAAAATTTGAAATAAGGCAAAATATATGGTGTAAAAAGTACTATGCCCCCTTAAATCCCAAAACGGTCATTGGCTTTATAAACCATGTAGTACCGAATTGGGGCACAGGATTACAACTATCCCGCTCAACTCCACAAAAGACGAACATTAAGACTGTCGCAGTGGCCTTTTAACCCAATGCCCTTCTGGTATACAAAAAAAACTACAAGGTATACAGCCATAAGGGTTATACGAAAGGGTGACGTAGGACTATATCAGATCAATAGATCAAAGACTAATGTCAACTACATTTCTTGCATATGTATATGAATATGTTTATGTGAATCTGTGAGTGCCATTGTTTAAGTGAATGTTTAAAAGAGAAGAGCGAAATATTCAGATTCAATTTTTCATTGAATACAATGGTAGCTTTGAAAATACGTGGACGGAGGTTCATAAGTACAACGCCTACAACCATTGAGGCATAGCGATTTTTTTAAATCACTTGTATGCTTCATAAAGGTTGAATTAGTTATGAATGACCAGCCCACAGATTATTGTATTAAATATGATTAAGCGTAGCTTGACATATTTCAACAATCTTACTTCATCTCGTTTGTGGCCTTTAAAAGGGCCGTTGGTTACAAATAACATTAAAGCCAATGCACGTCCATCGCAAATATGACGTACCATTCGAATGTCCTTCTCTTTTAAAATGAATGGCCACAGGCTCGTAAGTTAGTGGCGTCGATTCACCGTATTTTGCTCCAAGAAGGTTTTACTAGTTTACTTTCACAGCTTACCGCTTGTTACATAGCAAAAAATATGGCACATACGCAAAAATGATCTGTTTTATTTGTATGAGAGTCCTTTATTTGTATGGGATCCCCCTTCTTAAAGAAGGCAAAGGTCTTAATTCACCATAGAAAAGATTCCTGCCTACAAAAAACCCACATATGCCAAATTTGGTCCCTTTTGCTTAATTAGCTCTCGAGTTATGAGAAAATTTGTGTTTCATTTGTATGGGAGCCCCCCCCTCTCCTAAAAATGGAAGGGATCTCATTTCACCATAGACAAAATTCTTGCCTTCTGAAACCCCCAATGCCAAATTTGGTTTCATTTCCTTGATTAGTTTTAGAGTTGTGATAAAATTTGTAGTTCATTTGTATGGAAGCCCCCCCTCCTAGAAGGGGAAGGGATCTCAGCACACCATAGAAAATAATCCTGCCGTCTAAAACCCTCACATACCAAAATTGGTTCCATTTGCTTGATTAGTTCTAGAGTTTTGAAGAAATTTGTTTTTCATTTGTATAGGAGCTCCCCCTCTTACACCCACCATAAAATTGCTCTCTTACCCCCTCCATAAAATTGCTGATCACCAACGATTACATACATCACCAATGATTACATACACAAGCATGATTATTCAACGTACAGCAGGAATGAGCTTCGCACTGACGCGCGCATTTACTAATTTGTAGCCTAAACTGCCGGAAAACATGTATTCGCAAAACTTTAATATCTCCGGGCATCGTAACTACTGTTTTACCTGACTCACTGCGAATATGCGTGATATTGAAATAAAACACCACCATGCGTTTTATTCGTTTATAACGCATATGCAGCTAATATCGATAACAACCGATTTTTTATAAGTTGTGCTTTTGTTATTGCATTTAACTTGTAAAAAGTTGCATAAATAACAATTCAGTTTCACAATACAATTATTGCGTACTACTAGCACTTGCAATATAACGTTTAAGTACGTTATTTTTAGTGATCAAAATCAACGATATTTTCGATACAAGGGCGATATTTTTCGAAACCTTTCGAACCAACACGATACCGCGAATACAACGCTATGCGCAGTGAGTCAGGTAACACAGTAGTAGCAGCTAATTCTTTGCAACATTATTATCGTTATGAATGAGATACATTTGAGTCGATAAGGGGAATTTAGCACATTGTAAAGGCGACCACTTAACAGCTTTTTCCCAATTAGCTCTGTTTCAAGTCAAATTGGCAGCAGAATATGTTCGGTTGGACTTTCAGCTCGAGGTCAGGTAAAACAGTAGCCTCCATTTTGTTTATTTATAGTCGAACATGTTGATACGTGTTTGCAGGATAAACAGATTGCTACTCTGTTAGTTACGCATTATTTTTTGTGCCTTCCTGGCCTGGCACAAGGTTAGTCAAGAGAGGTTTTCTGATGTTCAAATTTGTTTTTCACCCCCGCTGGGTTACCCTTGACGATCACCGAAATTTTCAAAGCGGAAACTGTTGAATGTATAAACAACGTCGATGGTTGCTAACCAATTGTACCGCGCACTTCTGTTCTACAAACTGTGAAAACTAGATCACCTATTTTAACTCACCTTGGCCTGGCATTTGGTTGAGGCCGATGACGGCCTTTCTCGCCACTCGTATTCTTTTGCTGCGTATGGCCAAACTAATGAAATAAGAAATTTCAAATATAACGGAGATCGTACTACGGAAACTTAGTGATCGAGAAGCATACCACAAAATATGCAAAGATGTCCGTAATTTATCCTTAGGCTGTGAACCATTTCGCGAAGTTTTTAACTTTTTGGTTAAAATTTGACAGTTTGATGGTTATTTCTCCTTGAGTGGTTAAAATCAGTTCAGAATGTGAACCATTTCATATTTGACGGATTGATAGTTTTTTTGCTCAATGAGAGCATATAAGGTGAGGATGAAAATATTGTTTTTTTCTGTCCGAGTTAAAATCGGAGGAACTTTTGATGTTCATTTGCTTTTATTTGATAGATAAAATTCATCTCATTTCAACCCGGCTTGTTTGAACAAATTTATAATGCGATAAGCATCCATGCTAATGTAAAAAAATCTAACGAAAAATCAGTGAAACTTGTCGAAGCTCTCTTCCTCACCTGTGCATATCTCATTGGCTCTCAGAACTTGGTTAAAACTAACCATGTTCCCGCAGCGGGGTGCTATCCCTATCTTAACGAACGGTGTTTGACAGTCGACTTAACGAAGGGCGCTATTGCATGAAAAGCGCCCGTCTGACAGGTAAATTTGCTGCCAACCATGTCGAGGATGTGCTGAGATGTTGGCAACAAAAACATGGCACCCATCGCAGGCCCCTGTGTTCCCGAGCAGGGTTATTTTCGGAAAACCATCGATCTGTCAAATTTTAACCAAAAAGTTAAAAATTTCGCGAAATGGTTCACAGCCTTAAAATATCAAAACAAATGCTAACAGAGCAAAATATATATGAAATATTTTCATCTTTACAATGAGAAATGACTTTTAAAATCGGTTAAAATTGTTAATCCATCAAAAACACATGAATCTACTAAATCAAATAGTAGGGTAAATTAACTAATAAAGTAAACCCTGGACCCTCGGATAAAATTTCGGTATTTATTAGCTTATACTTCTTATTTCTGAGGATATATGACATGAAACAGAACGTACTAATGCTTTAAAATCAACATTTTCAACAAGTGAGGGTCCATTATACGGTTAACAATGCAAAAAATGTCGCCATTAGCCAGGGGGGATCTATCGGTAAGGAATTGTGAAACTCACATGTGAAGGGGCAGGGAGGTGACCATAATTTTCAATGCCGCTCTTGCTACTTTTTTTCTTACCGATTTGCTGCTCTTGCCTGTATATGTAGCTTTCGAAAAGTTTCTTAGTTTGTTTTACTTACGCTAAAAAGCAGACAAATGCATTATCGGGATCAAAACAATACAAACGACAATGGCGCTGCGTGTTTGGGTTTGAGTTTCTGTCAACTGCAGCATACAAAAATAGAGTTGCGAGTCCCTTGGCTCGAAATCAATCACACGCCGTTTGGTCCATGACAGTACAAACGTCATGGACCAAACACTATCTGCGGTAACGCACTCATGTATGGAATTTGATAGCAATAGATACCCCCTGCCATTAGCGGACCCTCTCCATGCAAAATTCCTATAATGGACCCGGTCGTTATTCTATTGTAATCCACAAAGTCCATAAGGCTTCGTACATAAATTACGTAAAGTTTAGAGGGGAGGGAGGGGGGTCGAGCTTGCGTTACTTTTTGTTACATAAGGGGGAGGGGGAGTCATGAGAATAGTTACGTAACAAATTTATGAATACCAAAAAGGCAGTTGCCAAACGAGGATAGGATGTGTTGGAGGTGGAAAACAGTGAGTCGGTTTATACTGATGAAAATTCTGGTACAAAATTATGGTTTGTAGCTGAATGAGACAATCCTATTAAATTTCCAGTTACATATTACGGTTCAAGATCATTTCAGCTTAACATGGGCCGATGGCCGATTGTGGTTTTTAATATGAAGCTCTTGCTGATTTGGTTGAATTCTTTAAAAATTAAATTAAATATGCAGTTTATGCCATTTTCATTCAATGTTGAGTACTAGAGGGGGGGAGGTTTGGTTAACGTTACGTAATTTAATGGGGGGTTGTGCCAAGCGTTACTTAATGTTACGTAGGGGAGGGAGGGGGTCAGAAAACCGGAATTTTTGTGGTACGTAATTTGTATACCAAGCCTAAGAGGAAAATGGACATTGTAATCTGTTTTAAAAATATGTAAAATACGCTGAAGTCGCTTTGTACGCGGTTTTATTACGCGACTATTTTTACGCGGTTTTCGGAATTTACGCGGATGTGCTCAAAACGTCTATTTTTTCGCGTAGTGTTGAAATCCACAAAGTTTTTCATCAGCGATTTCAACCAAAATTGCCATAATTGTTCAATCCGACCCCACAACCAATTTCCCAAACTTTTACGCCAATTGATCAATCCCCCTAGTAGTGGCGCTACTTCCTTTTTAACAGATTTTCAAAAAGTCATTTTTCGAAATTAAATATCACTGAAACAGTTTGATGTAAAGACATGCCAATATACTTTTTCTATAGGTTTTCGGCCGCGCAATCGAATGAAGTTGCAGTTTTTATCTAATTTGTCAAAATCATACTTTTTTTTGCAATTTAAAACAAAAAATGTGAATATCTCAAAACACCCCAATTTTACTTTCAAACAATATTGGTAGTTGCCCAATAGCCTTTCGGTGTGCTGGTGGCCGACCAAATAAAACAAAAAAAAAATATTGGTAGTTTGGGAGATATGATATTTTGAATATCTGGGGCAGGCGTAATTCTATCTGAATCGTTAGTCAATATATGCTCAAACTCGCCAGCTTACAGCTTTCGGACATTTTCATGGCTAAATAATGTATTTTAATGGAAAAGGTGCATTTTCAACTTAGAATCAACATAATGAATTTTCATGTTTTGGATACTCTTGTAGTACCGTGTACCCCCGTTGGTATGACCTTCTTTAATCTGAACATTTTTAATCTGTACCCCGGTGGTATGAATGCGTTCACATTAAAAACCGATCAAGCGTCACCACGGGAATGACACTTCCAATACCAACCTATACAAAAAAAACGTAGCCAACATAGAGCGGGCCCAAGCTGACAGCTTCATAGATGGGCTCAAGCTGACAACCGAGTCGGATGTGTAAATTGTTAAATTTTGTTAGTTTTAGTTCGATTTTAGTCAAGGTTTTAGCATCACATAGCCAATTTCAGGCAGACAATTAATGCGAAATACATGAAACTGTGAAAATGGTTAGATAAATTCGTTTTGTGAAATCGCATTGCGTTTGCCGCCTTTTTCATGTGAGCAACGAAAATGTGACGTCATATCAGCCCCCTGAGCGTCACACACAACTGACGTTAAAGTTGACCGGTAAATTAAAAAAAAGCAAAAAATCTTAATGCGTTTCCTCTTGCTCAGGAGTTTTGACAATATAGCTCATATGCAACTTACCTCTCTCCAGCACTCAAAATAGACCATTTTAGTCAAAACTGCCGAGCCAATTTCGTCTTCTACAAACCGAGCCTTTAGAATTCGCGCATGTTTGAAATGTTTTCAAAACGTTTGTTTTCGTCAAATCAAAACAACAAGTTCATAGGGTGCGCGTCTTGCGCGTGTGTGAAAATGAATAGAGTTACCAAATATTCAGATTAAAAATGTACACGCCCAATCTGAACGAGCTGTTTTTCATATTGGCGGGGGTTGAGTGTATATATTTAAAGTGAAATTAGCCGTCATCGATATAGGCGAAAAAAATGCTGTTAACTTAACTTGTTAGAAATAGATTGTCAACGTACAACGTACAACAAAACGGCGTTTATTGCATTCGAAGTACAGTTTAATTGTTCTGTAAACATGACCGAGATGGATTTTTTAACAACTATTACTTTTGAGGATACAAACAGATACAGTCAATTGACACTTACTTTAACAGGTTTTTTGTTGTACTTTTAAGTAGGAGTTGTTTCATCTGCCACCATTTGCCACCTTGGGAAATATTTAAACTCAAAAAAGTACTATTTTTCACCAAAAAAGCTCCGAAACTTTAGAAAATAACATATAATAATGTTCTGCAGAAACGTTGATTTTAGCAAGATAAATAACTTTCTAAAACACTATGAACACGTAAAAATTGACCAGAATAAGTCAGGCTCAGGGTTTCCAAACTGTTTTAAAGGGTTAGTCCACAAATGACGCTTCATAGGTCATTTCCATCAAGAGATACAAGTTAGGTGTCTTTGACAAAGTTGTTTGTATAAATATTTACTACAACTTTGCTAAAAGCATCAAACCTGTATCTTGCAAATACTAGAAAATAAATTTCGTATCTCACTCTTAAGGGAATTAATCACCCAAAGATTTCTCTCACAAGAAGGGGCTTGTCATACCAAGAAATGTTCCTAAAGACACTACATGCGAAACCCACAGGCGAGTGTGTTGGACGAACGTGAATTCACCAAAATTTTTGGCCAACATGTACGTACGTGTATGGGAGTCTTAAGCTTTGATGTCAGACTTATTGGTCTGAAAGCCCTATGCATGCTCTTCTCTTTTTATCTCCCTTAGACATGAACATCACCACTACTTTCCGCCAATTCTCAGGGATGTGTCCCAAAGCGAAATTGACTCAAAACGGTTGATGAGCTCAAACATTATAACGTCGTCTATTTTCTGTAAAAAAAATGGATGGAATACCATCTTGATCTGAAGATTTCATTAGTTCAAAAGAGTTAAGTGCCCATTTCATCGAAGTCTCCGTAAACAATCGGCATGCAAACTGAGCCGAGTCGTTTAGCACATTATGTAACGACCATTTCCAGAGTAGCGAGGCCTAATTTCATCGATTTTTTCTTAATGCTTTTTAAAAGAGAAAAGCAAACAATGGAAATCATACCAATATTTATAAATAGCCAAATGTGTTGTACTGTATTTAATGCCAGGGATTGTCCTTGTCCACTAGAATTTTTTAACATTTTTTTCAAGCCATCGCCAGGAGCGAGACCAAAGACTTCTATGTGAGTGATTACGCTATATGTTTAATTATAACAAAAGAGTAATAAAAATAATCTTAAATTTAAGTTACAGTTTTTTTGCATTTAAAAAAGAAAAGTCAGCTGAATCGGTAAAGAAACCGGTTCTTTGTTCGACACGCCCGGCAGAAATATAACAGGAATCTGGCGGAAAAAATCAAAACAAAGCCGGAAGAGGAGAAATTTCTGCCAGAATCGGTTGATGCATTTCTGCTGGATATCACAGGTGACGGCTGCCAGAAATCCGGCAGAATATCTGGCAGAAAAATTTATTCGCTGCCAGACTTTTGGTAGATTTTTGCCGGATGCGCGTAGGCGGGAAGACGATGGGTACGAATTGCCTATATGCAGGCGTGTTGCTTCTGACTCGGTCTACAGACCTTTAAACGTCTTTTTGCCGTGATCTATATTTAACCTATAACTACATATACCATCAAAACTAATCATTCTTTTACTTAGTCAGGTAATTATATTGCAGTAAAAAATTATATAAATGTTTTTACACAAGAAACATCTGTTTAAATTACTCAAAACCATAAAAGAGCATTTCGATTATTTTACTGTGAAAACATTTTGTGGCGCACGCGCAATCTTTACCTTGTCACTGCCCTCTATTACAAACAAGCCCTACTGCTAAAGCTTTTCTAACGCTGTATTATTAGAAAGTTCTAATTTTCTAATACATCAGCTTTTTCGAAAATATTGTCTGCATATTTCAACCCTATCTTGTCGAAGTTTGTAATTCAAGATGAATCAATAAAGTTGTTTCAAAATGATCATTTATGCTTTTTGGTTCAATGATGTTTCATTTTTGCTGCACAATTTGAGCATCAGTGGAGTTTATAATCTGATAACTGATTGCTGACCGATTCAATATTTAAAACGCAGGAAATTGATTTATCAATAATGACAAAATGATAATGACATCTTGTCCTGCGTAATTGTTCATCAAACCCACGAAGGAAAAAAAACTTTTGGATGAAGTAACTAATTGTTTTTAAATTGGTTCAATAAATCAGCACGGTGTCATTCCAAACCGCCAACAGCCATAAATCCACAGTAGGTTGGGTACTGTTGACATGGCCATTTCCAGTACTTTCCAATCGACGTCAACATTAGGGAGTACGTGACAAATTACTCTGCTGCAAACCGTTTGGTTTTGCCCGCATAATTGAATTGCATTTATATTGCACACATGTGAAACACATAGTATTTGCCTCGCATAGAGAGCATTTTCAAGCGACTTGTAAGTACACATTCGAATTAAAGGTTGAGATTTTCTTAATTTCCTTAGGATAGACCTGCCGCTACGAACAATTGCGTTATCTTAATACCTAGGAAGCCGGTGTAGACTTTAAATTGCATAATTTGTGCCGTTGGATCGAGCATCAAGATGACCGACTGAAATTGTTCCAGCAGCAGCTGCCATTGCAGATTAAGCACACATGTACACACATAGCAATATACATATATTTACATATTAAAAAGCACATGGGATTATGCGGTGTGGCCGACGACAAGCCAATCATCTTATCAAGAATTCAAATGCGAATCTATCTCGTTTCTTCCATTTCTCTCATCCAGACATTGCTTTAACGAGAGTGAGACGTAGCACATGAACTTGAAGACCTTGAATTTCGGAAAGTTCGTGTGCCGGCAGGCTGCAATTTAGACGGCAGAGAGCGCGTATTGTTTTAAGATTTTAGCCTCCCACAAGCAAGTAACTATCCAATAAAAAGCAATTGTCACCTAAACTCAAAGTTTAAATGAAATTACTAACCATCAGCTATAAATTACCCTTCCGCTCCTTAGTTGACGGTGGATGGAAGCGAATAAAGTGACGTCTTTACGAATTTATATAATCAAAATAGAAAAAAATATCATTCAATTCATTGTGTAGTTTCACCGCTCAAATTAAGTTAACACCATTAAAATTAAAAACTTTTTAATTTTGGTTGTTTCTTTTCGCTGCCCAATTTCGGAAGCAGTTTTTGGGCCCAAAAGCAGAATTCTGTTCATAGAAATGTAAATACTGCATTCTTCTTGCCAATCTGACCAAAACTTCTTTTAAAATTAAATTAGTCGTCATCGATTCTGCAAATTTCGAAAGCAGTTTTCTTGTTTGAAACAAAAATTTTGTTTATGAAAATATATTCGCTGTGTTCAGATTTCTACAAACAGAACCCCGCTTTTGGGCTCAAAAACTGCTTCCAATATTGCGCATTTCGGTGAAATGCTAAAGACTGCTAATTTACCGTTAAACCGCGCGAAAAACAGAATACGGTCACGAAAAGCCGTGCCCGGAAGTCATACGATTAATAGCTGGCGAAACCACAGTGTTGCGTTATGGACGACGAAATCTACGTGAATGCGAACTCCAACCAAATTTGATGTGTCTCCAAAAGCGTACTGATGGACGAAATGCAGGATCGCGTAATGGACTTGACAGCGATCAACGAGAGGATGTGCATGTTATGTATAAAAGGCAGTTTCTTCAACTACGCCATCATAAACGTGCATTATACACACGAAGGTAGACCCGATGACGAGAAGGAAGGTTCTTTGGACAGCTGGAGGCAACGTACGACAACTACTCACCACGGGACATCAAGATCGTCATCGGAGATATGAACGCCCAGGTCAACAGGGAAGCAATGTATAGACCCGTGATCGTGCCCCATAACCTGCAGCTCGACACGAACGATAACGGCCATCAATGCATCAACTTTGAAGCTTCCCAAGGCTTGATGATCAGAAGCACTTTCTTTGCCCACAAAGAATACCACAAAGTCACCTGGAGATCACCTGACCAACGAACTGCGAACCAAATCGACCATATTCTCATCGAGGGCCGCTTTTTCTCGAACATCACCAACGTACGCTCCCTACGGGGTGCAGATATCAATACAGATCATTACCTAGTAGCAGTATATGTGCCCTCAAAACTTTCGACGGCTTATACCTCGCGACAAAGCTGCTCTCCTCAGCAATTAGACAATCCACGAGTTGCTGAAAACTACACGCGCGTACTAGATGAAGCTCTACCTTCCTCCATGGAGCTAGATGCTTCGACTCTCGAAAATCGATGGGGTATGATACGCTCGACCGCCAACAAGGCTGCAACTGCGGTGCTAGGTGAGGAAACCTCGAGCGCACGATTGCACGAAATGATTGGGTTGACGGGGAATGCCAACAAGAGATAGAGAGGAAAAGAAGATCTTGGAAAACTATCTAACCATATTCAAGAGAGAAAATTTGACCAAGTATCGACGAGCGCGGAATGAGTTGATCACGATCCGTGAGATCGTGAGGAGCTGGAACAACTATTCCGGACTAATGACACGCGCAAGTTTCGCGAGAAGGTGAACCGAACTCGTAAGGGCTACACAGCTAAACCTGTCATATGTAAGGACGAGGAAGGGGATCTAATCATAAACGAGCGCGAGGTGGTTGACAGGTACAAGCAGTTCTTCGATACGCTTCTCAACGGCGATATAGCAGAAAGAAACGCAACGAAAGTTATGCTAGGAGTGCCTACAAACGTGGTCATGCATCATATTTTCGTGGATTTCAGAGCAGCATACAGTTGAACGCGAACAGCTATGGCAGATAATGCAAAAGTAAGATTTTCCGGATAAACTGACGCGGCTGATCAAAACTACCCTGTAGCGAGTGACGTGTTACGTGCGCGTTTCGGGGACACTCTCGAGTCCTTTCGAACTGCCCAAAGGGTTGCGGTAAAGGTTGGACTGTCCTGTATGTTATTCAACATCGCTATTGAAGGTGTGATCCGGCGAGCGGGCAGCGAAATGAGTGGTACGATCTTCATCAACAGTAGCCAACTCCAAGCCTTCGCAGACGACCTCGACATCATTACTAGAAACCTTGAGACGACAGAGGCAAACTAAGCCAGACTAAAACGATGGCTAGGAGAATAAGGTTACAAATCAATGCGTCAACGACCAAATGTATGGTAGGAAGAGGCTCCAAAGAAGGTAACGTTTGCCTCCTACGGACAGTGACTACCAGGGATGGTTCGTACACTTTGACTCAATTTTGATTCATTTGACAGAACCGTCTTAACGGGGCCAAACATGACAAAGTTATATACGGAACATTTGTAGAACAGGTTATTATCTATAATTTTGCTGAATAAAGTTTAGCTGTATCATTTGTAGTTACGGTGCTACAATGCTACTGTGTTACCTGACTCACTGCGCATAGCGTTGTATTCGCGGTATCGTGTTGGTTCGAAAGGTTTCGAAAAATATCGCCCTTGTATCGAAAATGTCGTTCATTTTGATCACTAAAAATAACGTACTTAAACGTTATATTGCAAGTGCTAGTAGTACGCAATAATTGTATTGTGAAACTGAATTGTTATTTATGCAACTTTTTACAAGTTAAATGCAATAACAAAAGCACAACTTATAAAAAATCGGTTGTTATCGATATTAGCTGCATATGCGTTATAAACGAATAAAACGCATGGTGACGTTTTATTTCAATAACACGCATATTCGCAGTGAGTCAGGTAAAACAGTAGTATCTTAGTAGTGACTAAATGAACGTTCATTTAGTCACTGATGAGCTACTAGCATTGTAGCAGCGTAATTACAAATGATACAGCTAAACTTTGTTCAGAAAAATTGTAGATTAGAACTAGTTCTACAAATGTCCCATATGTAATATTGTCATATTTGGCTCGGCTGAGCCGGTACTGTCAAATGAATCAAAATTGAGTCAAAATGATCGAACCATCCCTTATGACTACTGACGGCGAGGAACTGGAAGTGGTTGATGAATTCGTATACTTAGGATCTCTGGTCCCCGCCGACAATAATACGAGTAAGGAGTCTACCGAGGACCGAGCACAATGCAATGGAGAGGAATCCTTGATTCGGCAAGAGCCACCCCGGCTCTCGGCTGGTAAAGTAAGTAAGTCTCCAAAAGTGACTTCTTCCTCATCTGAACTATCACAACTCCGGAGTGATTCGCGATTAGAGCGCAATTAGCCAAATTTGAACAAATCGGTTTATTACTCCATCAACCTTGAAAAGACTGATAATATCCATGGCAAGATTCGTTTCTTCTACAGTAATCTACAGTAATCGATAGAATCATACAAAAAAAAGTTTTTAGTGATGGGCGGAAGAAGTGTTTAATCAAAACAAAAGGCAATTTGCAGTTTAGCCCCTTTCATTGTTATGAAGTAACAGGCTCATTTGCAAACCGTTTAGTAAACAGGCGATAGTAAAGAGCGAAACTACGTTGTTTTCAAAGCACAGGCGCATGTAAACAGGCGAAACTAAATAAAAAATCAAAACAAGGCGAAACAGTATTGTTGAGAAAGTATAAGAATGTTTTATTCTACACCATTTTATGTCTTTAAACTCGATTTTTCTCACTTTCATTTAAATTACAACTTGAAAATGTACTCGTGAATGATCAAAGTGATATTCCTCATTGTTACGTTTTGCTAGTTGCGCCATAATCACAAATCACTCCGGAACTACCCGACGATCTACGTATAGGATTTCGTGCCGAAAGATCTAAACCCCCCAAATACATCGGAGCGGTGGCCAATCGGTAATACTGGACTATTATGAAACAGAGTCTTCTGAACCTTCATAAAGTCGTCAAAATAGTTGAATAAATGAAGAAAGCATGAGTAAATATGGGAAAAAATTTCGATTCAGAGTGTGTATAAGACCTTAGTAGTGGGATTTAGTTTATTAGTTTATTATTTAAAAAATTTCATCTAACCTATTTGTGGTCTTAAGTCTTTGGGGTTAAGGCCAAAGCACGGGCATTCGTATATGGAGGCGAAATAAAATAAAATAAAGATGATAAAATTAAGTTTATTTGTTTTATTTAATGCCCTCAATATTTGAAGGCAATCTGATAAAAATTCCAATTTAGCGAATTAATTTTGTGTGTTGCAAGTTTATCGTGGACTCCCTTTAGAGCAAGCAATACGTTGGATCAACATTTTCAAAACGTCAAGCTCTATCAATTCAATAAATCAATTAGGTCAACTGAGTTATAGTTTCAACGACACAAATGAAAAGTTCACCGCGAGGGCGTTCGTTATACTTTGCTCACACCTGCCGTTTTATAGCATCTTCAGTGTTCTAGCCCAGAAGCCAAATTCACCCATTTAGCAGATTGGATCTCATTTGTAAGTAATAGAATACAGAGACGCTCAATAATTCAAACTATGTTGAACAGTTCGAGTTGTCGATCGGTTAAAGATAGACGTATCTCCCTACCGCTACGATAGCTTTCAATTATACGATTAATTACCTCGCTGTAAAACTTTGAATTTGGACACAAAACACTTGTGAGTGATAGTGCATTATTTTGTTACCAAGGATTTGTTAGAAAATCGGAGCCTAATAGTCATAATCACACAAAAAAGTAAAATTAAAAATCTTTACTACTGGCCTTTAACAAGGCAGCCTTTCCGAAGGTCACCCTGCAAGATAACAGCCGAAGAAATCTATTGTTAATACATTCTGAGTCGGTGCGCTGCTAACAGCATCGAACAATAGCAGTGAACTTCGTGTGTGCACAAATCTGTCTCATTGCTGAGAGCAACGAGCAGCAGATCAAAGCAGTGGTAAACAGTCGATTCTTATCGATCACAGGCAAAGTACCATTTGCCAATTGATCTCGCAAGAGTCCAATTATCCCTCCGCTCTATCTCGCCGTCGTGCAAGTCTACGAAATTTCTGAATCTTCATAAAACAGTGATTAGTGAAAATACTAATGGAAACCAACGACCCCCCTCCTGGGGGGGTGGAACCCCGTAACATCAGATCTCTACCACTTTGGATGGACTCCCAAGGAGAACATATTGGTAGCCAAACACTATTGCTAAGAGCGGTCAGTAGCAATCAAACTCACAACACGACAAATAGTACGCTTCCCTCCTCCACATCTCCTGAAGCAAAGCTTCCCTCTGATCCCTTCCTTATCCAAAAGTCAGTGGATGCTGCCATTGGAATCAATGGTGCACGAGCACGAAACTTAGTATCAGCAACAAAGGAGGCACGCGGTGCCAGATATATTTTACGGACATCATCAAAAAGGGCACTAGAAAATTTGCTTAAAATGAAGCAATTAATCGATGGCACAGCTATAGAAGTTATCCCGCACCCTTCGTTAAATTACTCACAAGGATTAGTGTATGATGCAGATACTACCGACATCGACGTCAATACTTTGCTCGAAAACCTCGCCAATCAAAATGTGACGAACGTCCGGCGAATAACCAGACGGACAGGTGATGAAACACGTAATACTCCGTTGACCGTCCTAACTTTCAGCGAAGCATCCCCTCCGCCTTATATCTATTTTGGCTTGATACGCTTACCCGTCCGAAAGTACTACCCCGCTGTATTATTGTGTTACAAATGTGCAAAGTTTGGTCACGCGCGAAAAAATTGTACTCAGCAGGAGCAAACCTGCCTAAACTGCTCTTCTAATCATGAAACATCTAGAGATCAGCCGTGCCCTAATAAGAAGTTCTGCATAAATTGCGAAGGTGAACACGGACCAGCTGATAGGGTGTGTCCTAAATACCAGGAAGAAGTATCTATCATCAAAATTAAAACCGACTTGAACCTAACCTTCGGAGAGGCAAGAGCTGAATACAAAAAACGGAACAGCAGATCTTCTTATGCTAACCAAACAGCAAACGGTGTGCCGCAGGTTGACGGGGACAAAGACCGCCAAATTAAAGCCCTACGTGATGAGCTAAAGAAACGGGATACAGAAATTTCCGAAACTCGCACGCTCAAAGAGGAAGTAAAAAAACTGACGGAAATAGTAATTCATTCCAAACGACAAGAACAACAAATTAAAATGCTCAAGGACGAATTGATAAAATACCGTGACGCTCTTAAGATTACCTCAAGTGAACTCGCCGCCCTGAAAGCTAGAGAAACCGGGAATCAGAAAGCATCGACATTAACGAAAGCCCTCACACCCTCTGAGGTTCAACCCCAAAGCAAAAAAGCAAAAGTCACTCACAATAGAGAGAGTGAAGAAAGTGAAGAAGAAACCATCTCTGTAGCTACCAACCATATGCCAACTAGAAGATCAAGAAATAAAAACAAAGAACCTGACCAGCTTGTAACACTTTCCCAACCATTTACTAATGGTGCCGTCAAAAAACAAGGAAAATACAACACTAGGCCCAGTTCTAGTAATACGATGGATATTGACCCAGACAATGTCTATATATCTGAATAATAGCTTTCACACCAAAACTAAAACAAACTACGTACCCACAAACAACAAGGCCAAATAGAACCGACCAGATCATCCAAACAACCATACCTAATAACCAACCGAATCCAACCCCTCAGGCGTCGGAAGTACCACCCAGTGAAGATCCTGGCGCTGTTGGGGCACCATCCGAATACTTCCAACATCCTTCAAATCCCACCCTCCCAAACACTAGCGTACCGTCTACTTACTTAAACAACCAACCTCGTACACCGCTCGGGGGGCCAACCTCGGTTGGAGAAGCGGACGAGGACGATGAAAGTACTGCCGCTGAAAACTACGATTTCGCTACAATACAAGAAATCCACACAGATACAGCAGAGATCGGATTAGAATCAGAAATTTATTCAACCAGGGAGAGTCACGGCCCCGTCAGTGCGGAAGCTACACCCCCACCGGAACTGGCGGACCACCCGTGGCCTCCCTGGACCACCACAGGGACGCACAAAAGTGGAAACACTTGTTCCCCTCAACGGAATGGAACTACAGGAGAAATAGGATTGGAGACGCACAAGGGCGAAACCGCTCGTCCCTCCAATGTAATAGGATTTAAAACTCGAGTTGACTGCGATAGCCGTGGATCCACCGATGCAGAAAATACCGGATGCGGATGTAACAGATCGATCTCGCCGACCGAATCTACTGATTACATAACCATTGGCGCCACAAGACGCGAACACGTAAGAACCATAGCCTTACAATGGAACGCCAATGGCATTGGCAAACAGTGGAATGACTTGCAACTACTAATTCACAACTACCAACCAATTTGTATGGCACTCCAAGAAACCCACCTTAAGATTTACCAAAACCCCAGTTTTTGGGCAGGAAGCAAATACACATGGATCCGAAAAAATGGAGACAATATTTTTCATTCTATCGCCCTTGCAGTTAGAAACGATTGCCAATACAGCATCTGCAACATTGAAAGTTCGCTACTACAAATCACCGTCAGGTTGAATGGGCATATCCCTCTAACGGTTGCTAGCCTATACTTACCTCCGCATAATACACCCGGCTTGGAAAAAGAATTCAGCAGCTTTATTACGAAACTCGACAAGCCATTTCTAATCATGGGTGATTTTAACGCCCACCATACACAATGGGGATCAACGAAAAACAGCAGACGAGGAAATTGGATAATAGAAATCGTAGAAGATAACGATTGTGTTGTTCTAAATGATGGATCAAAGACGTTCATTCGTGGGACGTGCCAATCTGCCATTGATCTTACAATTGCTTCGACTGATTTGGTAGGTAAAGTTCAATGGACAGTAAATGACGATAGTCATGGCAGTGATCATTTTCCAATCACTATTACATACAACGACACCCCTCCAAGAACCACACGAAAACAAAAATGGAAATATGACGAAGCCAATTGGGAAGCATACGCTAGACACATTGAAGAGAACATCAATTTCCACTCTAACCTAACGATAGAGGAAATAACTACGACCATCATTGCGGCAGCTAACACCAGTATACCCAAAACGTCTGGATCACCAGGGCGGAAAGCAGTTCACTGGTGGTGTCCTAAGGTCGAAGAAGCGATTAAACTCAGACGAAAAACCCTACGTAAAATGAAAAAAACACCCCCCGACCACCCACTCGCTGCTCAACGAACTCAAATGTTTCGAGACGCGCGAAATAAATGTCGCTACATTATAAAAGAGGCAAAAAAATCCAGCTGGGAAGAGTTTCTTGATGGAATCGATGCCAGTACCTCCGTTTCTGAAATGTGGAGACGAGTTAACGCATTATCGGGCAAAAGACGCAACGTAGGACTTTCAATAAAATGTAGTGACGGAACAGTTACAGACGAACCAGCCAGTATCGCCAATCTAATGGGAGAGTACTTTAAAGGACTGTCTGCCACAGACAAATACACCGACCATTTTCAAAAAATCAAAAATAAACGCGAAGGCAGCATTATTGTTTTCGAAAATGAACCAATCGAAGTGCTATCAGACTATAACGCCAACTTCAACATGATCGAACTTTTAAGAGCCATCGCAAGTGCCCGAGGAAAATCTACAGGACCAGATGAGGTAGGGTATCCTATGATTAAAAATCTCCCGCTCCCAGGAAGAGCAGGCTTGCTGCGAGCCATCAATAACTGCTGGAAAGACGGAACCTACCCGGACACATGGAGAACCAGCACAATAATCCCGATTCCAAAGCCAGGTAAAGACCTCAACACACCATCAGGTTACAGACCAATTAGTTTAACTAGCTGCGTGGGCAAAATAATGGAAAAAATGATCAACAACAGACTAACAAATATCCTGGAAGAAAGGGATCTATTAGATCAAAGACAATTTGCCTTCAGAAAAGGGCGAGGATGCAGCACATATCTAACATCACTGGGAGATATTCTTGACAGAGCACTGGAAGCTAACCATCATATAGATATCGCGACTCTCGACCTAGAAAAGGCCTACAATCGCGTATGGCGCTACAAAGTACTCAAACAACTTAAAAGCTGGGAATTTAATGGAAGGCTCGGTCAGTTCATCGAAGGTTTTCTCACCGACCGAAAATTCAAAGTTGCTATAGGCGGAACGGAATCAGAAATATTTCAAGAAGAAACTGGGGTACCGCAAGGGTCAGTATTAGCCGTCACACTTTTTCTTATAGCCATGAACGACGTATTCAAGAGTCTGCCTTCAGACATATACATACTGGTGTACGCAGATGATATTGTACTCGTGGCCACCGGGAACAACGCTAAGCGAGTCCGCAGAAAAATTCAAACTGGAATTCGACGAATAGCTAAATGGGCTGACAACTCAGGTTTTGGAATGGCAACAGAGAAATGTGCAGTGACACACGTATGTCATCACCGACACCACCCCTGGAACATACCAGTAACTGTCGATGGAACCAAGGTCCCATACCATAAAACAATCAAAATTATCGGAGTTACCATAGACCGCCAACTAACCTTCCTGCCACATTTCGCTTCGGTCAAGTCAGATATGAAATCTAGGAGTCGACTCATTAAGACCATAGCTCGCAGACACAATAATGGAAACCGGAGATCGTTACTGCAAGTCGGAGATAGTATTATAACTAGCAAACTATTATACGCGTCAGAACTAACAGCAAGACGCTATGATACTTTGATCAAAACATTAGCACCAGTTTACAACAAAATGGTACGATGCTGTTCTGGGCTGCTTCCCAGCACCCCAGCCATTAGTAGCTGTATAGAAGGAGGAATACTCCCTTTCGACATGGCCGTCGCCAACACAGTCATTCATCGCGCTGTAAGCTACCTGGAAAAAACAATAGGATCCAATGACCCAACTGAAGCTGCTCTTCATCCTATTTTAAGCAAATTCTCGTCCATAAAAATACCACAAATATACGAACTACACAGTGTTTTAGACCGCCGCTGGGACATCGAACCACCCCAAATCGACTGGTCCATAAAAAAACTCATCAAAGCTGGCGATCCACCCAATAAAGTATTAGCCGTATTCAACGAAACCATTAACCGAAAATATAGGCGCCACACTATTATCTACACCGATGGTTCAAAAAATGACGTAGATGTAGGCATAGGCATTTCTAGTCGTAGTGAAGGCATGTTTTTCAGACTACCAAGTGAATGTTCCGTATTCACTGCGGAAGCAGCAGCCATACATACAGCAATCACACAACAAGCGACGAACTCCGACACTCCCGTTCTCATCTGCACTGACTCGGCAAGCGCATTAGCGGCCTTAGAAAAAGGATCTAGAAAACATCCATGGGTTCAAGCGATAGACGGCATACGAAACCGAAGCATCACGTTTTGTTGGATCCCCGGACATTGTGGAATATCAGGGAACGAGGAAGCAGATCGCCTAGCGGCCACCGGTCGAAGAGGTAAAATGTTAGTGGAAAAAGTTCCGGGAACAGATATCAAAAACTCCATAAGGCATCAGTTCCAAAGTGAACTCGTATACGCTTGGGGGAAAGAAAGAACCCTATTCTTGAGGAAAATTAAGAACTTGCCTGATAGATGGAACGACCGTACATCCAGAAGAGAGCAGCAAGTACTCTCCAGAATCCGCACTGGTCATACACTCTTAACACACCAAGAACTATACTCTAACGGCAGCAGGCCAAACTGCCATGTTTGTACCGTACCTCTCACCATGGAACACATCCTAACAAGCTGCCCTATATACCAACATCTTCGAGACCAACACGAAATGTGCTACTCCATTCGGGATACTCTATCCAACGATTCGGCACGCGAGGAACGACTTCTTTGCTTCCTTCGAGAGGCAAACCTATTCGATAAAATTTAACACAAATTGTAACTATAATTCAGAGTGGCGAATGAACTTCCAGGTTTAAAACCACTCTCTAATAAAAATCAATACCAACCAACCAACTATGTTGAATCAACAAAATTGTTGAAATGCACAAAATTTGAAATCTGCCTGTATATAACATTTGCAAGTAATCCCCGTGTTGAAATATCCTAAAATCACTTTAATTCACATTGCATCTTTTATGTCATACTAACAGGTTACTACTGTAGTACGTGCAAATACTGACAATGTAGGACATATTTTGTGTCTTCAAGGTGTTGTTTTGTAGACTACTACGTGTGCAGATATGCGTCTCCCGGTACGTTGTTCAAGGACAGCAAAGGGCAGACACAAAAAAGCAATATTTGATTTGAGCTTACATGAATTTGCATGATACAGTTATCTATATACAGTTATAAGTAAAAACTTATGTTGTGCGAACTTGAATCAACAAAAATCAACACGGAATGAATGGCACGGTGTTTCTCAAGCGATTGTGATTAAAAATTAGTTATCGAAATTGCACATGTCGATTGGTGATATTGTCAGCCTACACCTCTGAAAATCTTGGAATTTTTTAATCAGGAATAGGTATAGCACTTAGGCTTTACTTTAAAACAAAATGCTTGCAATTAGCCTTCTTCTCCCGCAAAACGGAATCAACTTCCGGTTTTTTACACAGCTGATTCAGGATTCAACTTAACTTATGCAAGGTCAAGCATAAAATAGAGACAGGACATTGCGGATACGCTATATTAATAAAAGCTGAAAATAGGATGACGTCTCGATGGTGAATGTAAAGGAAAATAAGATAAAATCGCTTTCATTTACCCCTGAAAAGTTAATTTGATTCCGCCATATATCTAGTTTATAGGGATGGATATAAAGAAAAATGGGCAATTTCTGGCGTTGATCCCGAACCGACAAAATCCGCAACAGGGTAGCGTTAGTACCAGGGAACAAAGCATTTGATAACCGATTTTTTGTATACTTGAAGAACGATAATATAATGCGTAATTGATATTTGCATTATGAAAATTAGTTGCGAAGAAAATATCAGCATGATATACAGTCAGTCCACAATCAACGCCTTATGTTAGGTGTATAAATCCCATTCGATGTAATATGATGGCGCGAAATATTCCTGGCAAAATGCTAATCTTATTATTCAAGCACAATCCGCAGATAGCATAGAATCCAACCCATTAATATGCTCTTAAACACCACAAAAGCAAAGCAAACCGTAAATGTTGCATTCCGTTTTATAACTTATCGTTCTGTTTTTTAATACGTCGGTCTTCGTAGCCAGCTGTAAGCTGTAAGTACAGGACAATTACAGGGCTAGTGCTACAACTCTATTGCCTATTACAGCCTCTCCCAACCGAGATTGGAACATAAGATGACCGGTTTATTAGAACAGCATCGTATCTCGAGGCCAACTGTTAGGCAATACAACTTCTATTGGGAATGATAGCCACATTATGAATATACCACACTAAAAGTGGTGCAAACATTGATTCACCTTTCTGGAAAGGTCAATTCATCTTTCATGCCATCTGAAGGATTAGGAAAAAATGTTTACACCGAGGAACCACCTGTCGTCTGTAGATTCCACGAAGGACACGCAAAAGAAAACGATGGGCGCCGCCAACGGAGAGAGATGAACAAAGGTCAAGCACTCAGAAACAGCTAATACTTAAAAAAACAGAGTGATGAGAACGGAGTGAGAGTCCATGCCAATGCCGCGTTCCACTACACATCTTCCCGCGCAAACGTGTTATTCAGAAATCAAGCGAGTAAACTACGGCGGAGCCTCTGGTGAGGGCACTGATAGCAAAATAAATCAGTTGAATTTTGACATTAATGAATGTGAATGTTTAGAGAAAAAAAAATTTTCAACGTGAATAATAAAATTCCCAAATTCCTATGCTTTGACAAATCCACACGCACAACTAGTAACTATCAACAGAGCTCTGGGTAAATCGATATACGTAGGGTGACCGGTATTGCTCAAATTTTATTAAGGTTCAAACACGCGTTATTGGGTTCTGTTTCTGATGGGATTTCAAATGCACTTCTTATGTTCAAAACCAAAAATATATTCACGGAAATTTATCATTGTGTTCTTTGAATCTGTGGAAACACATACAGATAATAATAATTTCAAGCTTGGTAAAAGGTAACTTAGTTAGGTTATTAAAAACCCGATTTAATCCACCCAGTGGTGAAAGGAACCTTTGTTATACGGTCTTACTTGCTATTTGAGATAGAAATCGACACGTCTTCGGAACATAATTCATCTATTGGTTATCGTTGCGTAGTGCGTTGGTTTACATAAAATTTTTGAAAATTGATTAAGTTAACAATATTTGAACAAAATAGGAACACTTAAATTTTGATACATCCTTTTTTCATGAAATTGCTGAGTAAGGATAAGTAAGTTGTTATTAATCTGAGTTATTAGTTTATAGGTTTTTGAACTATGCATAGTTTCCTGTAATGCCATTCTATTTAAATCACATGAATAGAGTTTTCTTGAATAATTTTCATCAATTTTTATTAACTCAAGCTGTTGTATTTTATACAACACGTGTAGGTTTTTCAACGCCATATTGTTATAAAGTTACAAACCGTTGTTTAACTAACGTATATTCTTCAACAAACTTATTGTGAGCAAAATATCATAATTATTCAATGCATTAATAATTTAAATTATTGGGAAAATTTATGCAGCAAAACTATCAGCAAATGTAAAATGTTTAAAATGTATCCGTCTGCTGGTAGTCGAGTGATTCGGAGTCAAAATTAGGGTTTTCTTTATAATCAAAGTTCTACGGTTCCTAAGCAAGCAAACATACAGGTATACTATTTTCAGCAAAGTTGTGTATTTTTACTATTTGTACAAATTTGTAGTACATGAAAAAGTCATACAACAATTACAAAAAGAGGAAAAATAGAAAAACTGGTTTTACAAATTCATATACAATAAATAAGATATTTCTATCTTCTCTGCAGAGATAGAAGGGTACTATCTTTACTAAAATTTCTTGTAATAATATGCTCTATAACTTTGCAGAACACATCAATGTGTTATATTGACACTGAAGAAAAATATTTTTTGTATTTGATTTTTAGGGGGATTAATCAAAATTTAAATTCCACCAGACGATAGAGCTTTCAATTTCAAGAAACTCTTCCAAAGGTTCGATGAACCTAAAACCAAGTTTTCCCAGTCAAAACTCTAGTTCATACGTTTTCTTTGGTTTGGGGCTATTTTGCGCGCGAGTAACTGTGTTACAAAAAATGGCGCGAGTGTTCGAGGGTTAATATCTTTTAACCGGTAAAACCAATTCTTATGAAATTTTGCATATATATTCGTGGTGTCAAAACCTCTCGTTTGATATTAAAATAATTGAAATTAGGTAAATTATGTAGGTTAAAATCATTATAAATTATTGTTAATTTTGGTGTGGTGTATACGGTTGCTCATAACTTTCGAATTAAACGTCCAATCAAAAAACCATTCAATAGTGATCTATTGGGATATATTATCTTTCAAATGAGACTAATAGCTTATAAATCGGTTTGGCCATCTCTAAGAAACAGGCGATAATTATTACCTTGTCAAAACAGGTTTTTTAAGCATAACTTTTAAACTACTTGTTTGTATTCAATTGAAAATTCCTGAACAATTTAGCTTTAATAAGGGCTTTCATTTGATACTAAGATCGTTGAAATCGGTCATGTATTTCCGAAGAAACCAGTGTCACGTATTTTTCACATTTTTGCTTATAACTTTTAAACGAAATGTCGTATCACGAAACAACTCAATAGTGATCTACTAGACAATAACACCTTTCAAACAAAAGTAATAGCGAACCGTTCGGTTCAGCCATCTCTGAGAAACAGGCGATAGAAAAAATCATTACATACATACACACACACACACACAGACATTGCTCAAATCGTCGAACCCTATCGATTGGTATATGTGACTTGGCCCTCCGGGCCTCGGATCAATTTCGTGTTTTTCGACCAATTTTTAAACCTTTGTTATAGTATAACAAAGGTAATTATAGTATAACAAAGGTAAAAACAAATCGCGCGTCATTGACTTCTGGGATTTCAAATGCAGATTTTGTGTTCAAACATTATATAGTATAACAAAGGTAAAAACAAATCGCGCGTCATTGATTTCTGGGATTTCAAATGCAGATTTTGTGTTCAAACATAATGCTTGGGCAGGTTTACTACCGAGATGCTGTTGTGGAGAGTCAAAATTTGATCCGTAGTTCGCGACGTAGCCCCACAGGCAGGATTTGTGGGCCTGCTTGATAGTGCCCCACGAATTCTCTTGCTATTAGGAATAGACGACGCAACAAAATCTGGAAGAGCACCTTGTAGGTGGCGTTGACCAATACGTAATACCGCGGTAATTACAGCAATCTAGCCGATCGCCCTTTTTGTAGCTGAGACAGACTACACCTTCCACTCCTCCAGTAGTAGTTCCTCGCAAATCTTTGAAATTATCCAGTGAAGTACCGATGCTAGCGGTTCTTAGTAATTTTTGTAGAGTTCTAGCAGGAGTTGGTACTTTCCGGCAGCTCTTTTATTCTTCAACTGACCGAGTTCTCGCCGGAACTCTTTGAGATCGGAAGACGACACGCTGTTATCGTTTGTAGAAACTTTTAGGTTTACTTCCGCTGCATCTCCTTCTGTTATATCGCCGTTGAGATGCTCATCAAAGAATTGCTTCCACCTATCGACCACCTCACGCTCGTTTGTGATTAGATCCTCTCCCTCGTCCCTACACATGCCAGGTTTAGGCTCCATCATCATCATCGTCATGTAGCCCTTACGAGTTTGGTTCACCTTCTCGTAAAATTTGCGCGTATTATTAGCCCAGAAGAGTTGTTCCAGCTCCTTACGATCTCTGTCCTCCTTCTGACGCTTTTTTCCTTCTCAGGATCGTGCTCAACTCATTTCGCGCATGTTGATACTTGGCCAAATTCTCTCTCGTGAATATACTTAGATAGTTTTACCAAGCTACATTTTTCCTCACGGTCGCTTGTTGACATTCCCCGTCAAACCGATCATTTCGTGCGCTCGAGCATTCCTCACCTGGCACAGCGGTTACAGCCTCGTTGACGGCCGAGCGTTTCATACTCCATCCGTTTTCGAGGGTCGAAGAATCTAGCTCCACAGAGGTAAGCAAATCCAGCTGCCTGCTCTTTCTTTCGTCGTGAAGTATTCCTTCATTTGCACATTCACCGTGTGCGTAGCTCCTATGCCGCTACCGCCGAGAGTGCTCCAGAGCCGATTCCAGTTTTCAATGGCGAAGGTTCGTTTTTTCGTCTTTCTTCATCAGCAACCGTACCGTAAGACACTCGTAGCTAACGATCGCCATACCTAAGATAAGTCGAAACGATAATTGGTTATATTCGTGCCAACTCCTATTCTACTCTGGTCATATTTTTGTCCACTAGCTCTGGCTACTCCTTCAGCTGGTTTGGTGATCGATCAGCGGCAGAATGGTTCGATTGTCCAGAAACACACAAGTCTCGATGTTGGCTCGAAATCCGCCAATATTAACCCGGGAATATGCGCACCAAAAGTGTCTGATCACGGCTTCTTGAATGCAGCAATGAATGCCTACGGTACCTTCAATTGCGCAGTGTGTAGCGTTTCTGTAGCTCTTTCTATGTTTTGTGCAGTCAGAGTACATACTTCAACAGAACGTATTGAGATCTGGGCGTGGAGTATTTCGTGACTCGATCAGTTTCTTGCCCTAATATCAAAGTCACCTGCGTATTCAGAAAGTTTGCTACCTGTAGTGAAAATCAAACCCCTCGTTTCGACAATTAAGGGACTAGTGCAACAGTTCTACTGACTCTAGCAGCACCGCCCATCCGAAATTCGAACATATGACGACTGACTTGTTAGACCAGCATCGTAACTCGTACGGTTGAGTTACCTTACTGGCGGTAATCCAATCCATCTATACATCATCAATCTTGCAGCCATGGTGTTGGGCCACCAAATTGAAAGGCACCGCACTGGTTAAATGAGCAGCTTTATTCCGATGAATGAGTGCTTCAAATCTATTAAGTTTAGCATAGTTTAGTTGTTAGTTTTAATATAGTATTAAGTATACATACAAATCAGTGGCTCTTTCGTTTTTCCTTCCAATTTAGTAGCTAACAGCGCAGGTTAAGTTTCATTCTTGCTAGTCGCACTATTTAAGTAAGATTTAAGTTATGATGATGACACAAATAACAATTTAACTAGTTTTAATTCAGACAATTAGATCCACGTGCCGCGTGTGCTTTTACCGGTAAGATTCTAACTCATTGTTCGCGTTGACTGACGTTTGCAATATGGAGCACGTAACGCATAGACGAGAGCTTGTCACTTGTGACGCCTTGTGTTACGATCACAACCGTGTTGCCGGTTCACTCGATGTCCCTGTGGCAACACATGCTGTATACGGAAAGAAATTCAAAAGTGTATCAATTGATTTGCAGCGGTCATTACGAAAACAGTACAGCAACTACGCTCAATGCTTTGCTCCTACTGCCTGCTCCACCCCGCTGCGAAGAAGCTGGTAATCATGAGACACGTCGTGTTCGCCAGATATAGCCAATCTGGCATTAACAACATCCTCTGCTTTCTGAAAAAAAAGGCGAGAGCGTCGAGCAGAAGCCTGGTTCCGGCCGTCCGACGGTACTGGAGGACCGTAAAGTACAACAGAAGCTGACGAAGGAGACCGAGAGCAAGGTGACCTTATCGTTTCCCGTCTTGGATCGGGAGGTCGGAACAACCGGCCAAACAGTGAAGAAGTACCTAGTCAAAATAGACATTTCCATGCGGAAACGTCAGTCAAGACCGATGGTGTCTGAGCAAGCAATCACCCAAAAGAAGCGGCTGAAGGTATTGGTGAAACACATCTTCCCGGCGAAACGCGACGTCATTGTCATAAAGGATGACAGTACCTACTTGACGCTGGATAGCAACAATTGGCAGGGGATCGGGTAAGCGATGACGTCAAATATATTTCCTATGCTGTGTTCCCGAAGAATTAAGGTTCTTCTGTGACTGACGATCAGCGGTAACGAAATGCCGTTGTTCTTTCATTCGCGGTTTGCGAAAACCGGGGAGATATACAGCCTGCCGGAAGTTGCCGCCTTCATTAAAAAGTATCACGCGAAGGAGGATGTGGTTTATTGGCCGACCACGGTCTCGGTCATTATGCCAAAAAATCGCTAAAGCAAATAGACCGACTGAAGATAAACGTTGCACCGAAAACCGCCAACCCAGCCAACGTCTCCCATCTGCCACCGACGTTTCAGCGCTGTCCTTATCTTGGCGATCAACTGATTTCATGGCAACTTCAATGATTTCGTGGCCAAAACGGAGAAGCATTTGATCGCCAAGACCAGAAAAGTGGTAAAGAACAAGCCGTCCATGGCTAAGGTTTAAAATAGCTGTGCTATGGGTTACTTTGGTATGGTACGGGTTTCCGATGTATCATATAACTTGAAATCGCACATTCGCATCGCATCGTATCTCATGCGTTTCAAATATTCAATGAGCATCAGACTACCAAGCGAATTGATGGTAGCGGCAGGAAATGCGGCACCACGGATCCGAAGAACTTCTAAATGGTAATTATCCAACTCAAACGTCAACCTAACATTCAGAATATGACAAAAAAGACGAAAGCCACAAAATAAATATGTGCAAAAACCGATGAAACATTCAATACTATATGTACATGTACAAAGTTCGAAAGACACCAAACTAGAGTGACAAACAGAATGTAGTGACAAAAGCTAGCGCAAGGAAGCTGTACAGAAACTGATTCGCAAAACCGTCCTGCATTAATTCCTGGTTTAACAAACCAGTTGATGCATATTCGAATCAGGGAGAAGCTTTAAGAGTCGATAAGATTATTGCACTAGGCTAGCTATTTCAGCAATTGTCATGTACCCTTACAGCTGGCTCCAAAGAATACGGAATGTTGCACCTTAGACTGACTTTGCGTTGCTTTGTTTGTTTGCGTGGCTTTCCTATTTGGTTACGAATAGGAATATTTTATTGCCAAAAATTTGGAAAGAAATCGGGCTTCAACTAACTTTCTTGCAACCTGTTTTGTGTGTCCATTTTTTTTAATACAGTTTTTTGACCATATGATCATTTACTGTATCCGCACGATATCAGTTGACACAACTATTCACCTTACTGTGTTCCCGAATTCTGCCTGCAAATGACGGATTTCTGTAGAGGTATGTTTGATGTTTGAACGAACCTGACGCTACTGAGGACCTGAGCAGAGGGCCCAAAGCCCCTAAAAAGAGGATGGTTTTAACAGCTGTTATCCATAGCTATTACGTAAACACCTGAATGAATAAACCCCAATCCGAGGTGTGACGTGACCCGTGCCGAGGGATGAATGCTGGAGGGGGTTCTAAACACTCAGCCGCAACGGAACCTGTGAAGTACCAGGGCACCCTGCACCCCTGTCTTTGACAGGACATTGTCCGAGTAAATATCATCTTCGGAATCTCGGTTTCATACAAGATAATATTTAATCTCGGAACATTTGCTTTACAATTGTGGAGCACTAATAGGACACAGACTGCAGTATCTCAAAAAAGGCCTACTAGTGCCTATGGAGATTTCGTTTGCGTCGCCGATCAGGGTAACAAGATTCATAAACCAAGTCCCTGATTGGCACCTGTCTCCAGCCTCAATAAGTCCCAATATACCAGCCCAATCAATACCAGCCTCAATAAGTGACAGTTAAGCTTGAAACGTACAGTAAAAGAAATAAACGGGGCATACCTCAATAGTTGAAAATACTGGACGCAATGGTAAGAGTATCCAACAGAAGAGGAGAAAAAAACTGTGCTCCGGCGTGTGTGAGTTCAACTAGTCTTGACTTTCCATGATCAGAATGCTTTATAATTTTTGACGTAGGACTACGTCTTTGTTTACTATAGTGGGACTGGGTAGCACTTTGTGGAAACTAAAATAGAAGTGTATCGTTTGAATGAAAAATTTCAAATGCTCATAACTACTAAACTACTGAACGAAACTGAACAATTTATATGTCGTTAGATAGATAAAATGACCAGCAGAGGGGTGAGAGAGCAATGTAATGGGGGGCTGTAAGAGGGGGGGCTCCTATACAAATGAAACACAAATTTCCTCAAAATTCGAGAACTATTCAAGCAAATGGAACCAAATTTGGCATGTGGGGGTTTGGAAGGCAGGATTTTTTTCTACGATATACTGAGACCTCCTTCTAAGAGGGCGGGGCTCCCGTACAAATGAAATACAAATTTCCTCTAAATTCTAGAACTAATCAAGCAAATAGAACTAAACTTGGAATGTAGGGTTTCAGAAGGCAAGAATTTTTTCTATGGTAAATTGAGACCCCTCCCCTTCTTAGGAGCGGAGGCTCCCATACAAATAATATACAATTTTCCTCATAACTCAAGAACTAATCAAGCAAAAGGAACCAACATTGGCATGTGGGGGTTTTTGGAGGTAAGATGTTTTTCTATGGTGTACTGAGCCCCCTTCTTCTTCTAAGAAGGGGGGCTCCCATACAAATGAAATTCAAATTTCCTCATAACTCATAACTCATAACCAAATTTGGCATGTGGGAGTTTTAGAAGGCAGGATTTTTTCCTATGGTATAATGAGACCCATCCGTCTTTTAACAGGGTGATTAGAACCTTTGCTTTCTTTAAGAAGGGGAGATCCCATACAAATGAAATACAACTTTATTCATAACTCTAGAACTAACCAAGCAAATGGTAAAAAATTTGGCATGTGGGGTTTTTTGGAGGCAAAAATTTATTTTGAAATTATTTTTTTTATGATGGTTTGAGACCGCTCATCCCTGTAGTAGGAGGATAAGGACTCTCATACAAATAAAACAGAAATTGGTCATTCATTATTATTTCAACCTCTATGATGCACACAAGTGATTTTTAAAAGAAATTTCTATGTCTCATCCCCGTCCACGTATTTTCATAGCCACCATTGCATTGCATATTTCGCTCTTCTCTTTTGAACATTCACTTAAACAATGGCGCTCACAGATTTTTATAAACATACATATACCAGAAATGCAGTTTACATTAGTTTTTGAGCTGATGATCTGATATAGTCCTACATCACCGTAGGACCCTTAGAGCTGTACAACCCTTAGGGTTGTATACCTTGTAGTTTTTTTTATATTTTTAATAATTTTGTTTCAGCGGTTATTTCGTTCTATAATGTTGTTAAGTCTATGTTATTATCTGTTTTGTTTGCAAAATTAGTGCAGCAATTTTGTACTGCAAAAATCAATTAGCATTAGTCTTTTTCTCTAAATTATATTTTTTGACCAGTCTATGCTATGATCTAAAAAGCGGTGCAACACTCAATGCTTGCCACTTACGCTCTCACTCTCTATCTATCTAAATCCCTATAATCGCAACACGCGTTTTTCTGTACACTTTTCAAATGATAACTCACCAGGGTGAGACTTTTCTCCCCACAGTCCATGAGTGGTTCCAGGCAGTTTCCCACCCACGTCATGCAGCTTGTACTCTCCTGTTGAGTTTCGGAACAGCTGTCGCATGGACGATTTTTTATTGCAGGTTCCAAGCTGTATACCATTCAGTCGCTGGTAGAAGGAATAGAAGAAAAGTCGTATTATTGGCAGTGTCTGTGCCTTCTTCGGTCTAACTAATAAAACACTTCATCAAGAGCAGGACGGTAGTGGCGCAAATTTGTCTGTCGACGCCAATCTTCCCGGTTGGTGGCCGGTCGAGTTCAAAATCAAGTGACGACATCCGTTCAGTTCGCGCGTGAAGCTCGTACCGTTCGCACTCACTTCGAAAGGAAGTACCGCCGATTAGTTCGATCCATAATCAATAGTGAAATTAAACAAATGGGGTGTAAATTAGTTACTGTTGATTCAATACGCGACCATTATGACAACTGCCACTTTGTAATAATCCAAACAAATTGAAACCAGTGGCAGCAAATGGATTAGCAAGACAAATATACTACACTTAACGTGGAATAGGCGATGTTGAACCTGCCAACTGAGCCGTAGATTACTAATCGTACTGGTTTTATGACCGACAGGTGTTTGTGCATGAATGTCACAGCAATCAATGCCGGAAAAAGCGGCTTAAGTATTTGTAACGCACTCCAGGATTTCCTATCTGACGTGATACTTGCAACGGAACGAAACAGACCAATAAAAGAGCAATTCACTAAAGTGAGTGTATTTGAGTTGATTGCTGAATTTTCTTTCTGGTGATTTATCTTCATTTAATAATACAGTCTCTTTACGAAGGTCAGTATGCTTTAGTTAACATCGTCAAGGCAATATTATCATTATCATTATCAGTGTAAGTCCAAGCTTCAAGAACCATCATTGAGAATAAATACAGCCCGGACTCGATAATCGAATTACCTATTATTCTGGTAATTATATCATATCATATTTTTGGTACTAAATTTGTTTTCTGAGTGTCATGTTTTTTTACTAGTAGGTGACATAAATCAATTTCTAGTGATGATGATGATGGTTTTGATGATGATGATGATGATGATGATGATGATGATGATGATGATGATGATGATGATGATGATGATGATGATGATGATGATGATGATGATGATGATGATGATGATGATGATGGTTTTGTTGATAATGATTATTTTGGTGTTAATGATGATAATTTTGATCACAGGTTATACAAAAATCAATCAAATGATAAACATTATTAAACATAACAGATAACACACATTACTCGAATTGGTTCATTTTGGCCGTAGGACGTCCAATGGAAGGCTAGGCGCAAAAAGCTGCTTGATCGTAGGGATCTCGAAGCGACGTTTATGTTCACTTGCGCCAAAATATTGGGTGTGCGTCGATTTCACCATAGAGCAATTTTGCGATAAATACTGCACGCATACAATTTTTTCTTTTCTCCAAGGAATCCATGCCTAATAATCTGCAGCGACTTTCATATGGTGAGAGCTCGACCGGATTAGCCCACGAAAGGAAACGCAATTCTGATCTAATAAAACTTTTTTGAACAGCTTCAATCCTTGTAGACCACGATGTCGAATATGGACTCGAAACTACAGCTGCTGTTTCAAGGATAGACCGAACTAGCGAGTAGTAGAGAGATTTCAAAGAGTAAGGGTCACGAAAATCCCTTCCAATTCTCATGATGAACCTCAAATTTTTGTATGCTTTTGCAACGATTTGGCTATACTGCCCATGGATGCATAGTTGACGTAACAACCATCACCATCGTTGTTGGGAAAACGCGTTTATATTGTTTTAACGGGAAACTAGCAGTCATTAACTTTTCGTCGGAAGGCACAATTTCGGAAGCAGTTATTCGGCCCAAAAGCGGGATTCTGTTTATAAAAATGTAAATACTGCATTCTTCTTGCCAATCTGAACACAGTGAATATATTTTCATAAACAGAATTTTTGTTTCAAACAAAAAACTGCTTTTTAAATTGGCAGAATCAATGACGACTAATTTTACCTTAAGATAGATAACTGTATCTGTTGACATTTTCAACTAAATAATCTGTCATTTCAATGAAGATTATTCATAAGAAATGGGCCGACAATGCAATTCAATGCAAGTTTATTTTATCTGAAAAACGCCTACGCCAGTTTTTGCGAATAATCAGTCGTTTTGAAGAACATTTATTCGCATAGTTTGGTGTAAAAACAAGGCTACTGCGTTCGTAGCTCATATCAGCTGTATTCCCTGTAACAGTAGCACTCACACGGAAAGAAATCTAATTCAGATACCATGAATAAAATCAGGGCCGGCGCTAGCCAATTTGTCGCTCTACGCAAATTCTCAAAATGGCGCCCCTAAAATTTAGTCGTAAAAATAAGAGAGATTTATTGGGATAGATGCATTTGTAACGACATCAAAATTACAAGATTATTTGACGCACTCTATGTGGTAGTATATCAACGTTTGGAATTAATTTTTTCATCCTATCTAATCAATTTTGGTTTTTATTCCATGTTAATCGCTACGAACCATAAAACAAATAGTAAAAGTATTTGTGCTTAAGATTCCTGCAGATATTCTAAAGATTCTGACGAAAAAGATTATTTTCCATGCTCCCAATATCATAGAGTAAACTGAAAGCATTTTCTGATGCTTCTTTAACTGTTCGAATCTAAATTTAAAGTATACAATCTGTAGGGGTGGCCTGTAACCGTAAGGTTACCGAGTCTGCCTTGACAAGCGAGTGGTCGTGGGTTCGAATCTTAATCCTACTGCATTCTGCATTTACTAACAATGAAAGCCTCTTGCCAGGGCAAGTTAGAAGAGTGGTACTTGCTTGAGGTGTGAATGAAGCCTCTTGTTCAAGGGCAAATTATAGCTTGTTCCGCTTCCTGGTTCAAGGAACGAGATTAGAAATGCATAAGTAGTAAGGAACACATACATACACACATACACACCCTCACTCTGTGCTGAACTCTGCTTTACCGACCATGATGCCTTTAGGCGGGACTGGTTATAAGAATGATACTTGCTGGAGGTGCGAATGAAGCGTCTTGTCCAAGGACAAATTGTAACTAGTCTCCGCACTTCCTGGCTCTAGAGCTAGATTGGTTGAAAAGTAGTAAGAAGTGTAGAGGGAAAAAGGGAAAACACACCGACACTTTAAGCACTCTATAGCGATACTGCAATAACAACGAAGTGCGGAACAGCACCTGGATAAGATCACAGTAGATCAAAATGCTGGTCGTAGTGATAATATCCACACACACACACAAAAGAAATACAATCTGTAAATGTCAATTCCAAGTACATCTACCAATTGAAAAAAAAATTCAATAAAATTGATGGCAGTATCTAAAACAGGTGTAAAGCCATCTAGGTACTTTAAATCTCAAAGTAGAATCGGTTCGTCATCTGCTTTATATGAAAAAAGTTTCTTTTTGTGGAAGGAGCGGATTCAATCCTCGGAAATATACGACGTATCAAAGTCACGGTCATCCGCCATTTCTCTTGCAAAATTGTTGGTTTCTTGAAACCCATTATCAGAATGATAAGCCTTCAAAAACAAAAAAGTTCGGTTCAGCATTCATGTTGATTCAGAAGCTTCGTCTTCATACCTTGCTGCTTCATCGAAAGATGATTGCTGATTTTGAAGTGATTCAAAAATCTCTTTTTTAAATAATTTAATAGCGTCAACACTTTCTCTTCACGTTTATCTGAGTACCGTCATCCGGGGCGAGATTGTGCCAAAAAAGCATATAGTTTTGTTCTTTAGCTCAGTATACACACGATTTAGGAACTAAGTTGATTTCAAACGTGTCAATATATACTAAATTGTTTAATTAACAACTACCGTAGAGATGGTTGAGTTATAATGAAACCTAATTTTACTGGAAGTGCATGAACTTTGGCACAATGTCACCCCCTAGAAGGGGGTAAAAACATAAAGTTAGGCTAAAAACCTAAACAGTGAACATTAGCATGTTTATAAACAATACACATAAATATCAGCAGGCTTGTTATTTCCTCACTCATTGTGCAAAAAGTGCAACTTTTTTTGTTCCACACAATGAGCAGAACTGCTTTCAGAAATGAGAAGTAAATCCACACAATGAGAAACAGACTAAACACAATGAGAAAAACTGACGTGCAGAAAAATTTCTTAATGCGCTCTTTAAATGAGCAACTTTCGGTTTTGCTCCCGGTCCTCTCGGTAGCTACAGCAGAAAACGTGAAAACAAAACAACCGGTGCGCGTACAGCAACTATAGACTCAGAGGCGTCAAGACAATCAAAAGTCGTTATATTTTGAATCTTAGCGAAGAATTGCCTTTGTTTATAATGGGACTTTCCTGTTGGTACGCGTCAAGAAGCAAATTTATGGGAATTCAAATGTTGCCATATCTAAATAACATTTTTCGCACTGTTGCCGTTGTGACATGCCTAACCATATGATGCAATTGCGTTCACGGGCAGCCAAACTCAACTGAATATACTAAATGTAAGAATCATGATTCAACTGCATTAATGGATTAATATTTTTCTGATGGCAATGACCGCTACTGACAATCGTCGTTTTTGCTCAACGCACTACCCATGTTAAAACTACCCGTAGTTGTCATACGTCAGCGCATCGCATCAACTTATTCAAAGTGTATTAACATTCTCCTCAATGAGTAGCACAGTGTGCGGTTGCTCATACAACTGCGTTCAGCAAGAAAGAGCACAGTTAAAATGAAACGGAGCAGAATAAATCGCGTTGAAGACTGAGCACAGTTTGAATTTTTCTCTTCTCTTTTTTTCTTCTGAGGAAGTGCCATCCCTGAATATCAGTATAAAGTAGTTCACATGGGGCCGTCCATAAACTAAGTGGACTATTAGGGGCAGAGGGTAGGCCGGAAACAACGCATCATACAAAAAGTATGAACGAAAATAACCCGGAGAGGTCTGAAATAACTCTAAATGAGTTCGTAGTCAATGGACAGTCTTTATATAGCCAGTAGCGTTTCTAGGGTCAACAAGGGGAGATATATGAAGGGGTGTATCCTAAGAGGGCATACCTATTTGATCATTTAATAAAAGTAACCATTACTTCGTTCGAGAACACGCGGCCGCAGAACATGTGGCCTATCCCACTCCCCTTCCCCCTCCTTAAAACTGGTACTTTATACACGGTATAATATATTCGTCTTATATTAGAGCGTTTATTCAAAGTATCTGAAATTTCCAGGGAAAAAGTAAAAATTAGTTTAAATTATTCAGCAGACCTATGATGCTATTTGATCCAAAATGGATGATGCAATCTAATCTGTCAAAATATTGTGCTCAATAGTAAAGAATGTGAGTGTGCTGGTGTATACTGACGTATTTTTGTTGTGTATGTGAAATCCACAAATTGGATCGATCATTATGGCTTGCCACAATCTCACCCCCGTGGAGCTCGAAAAGTACAAAGTTTCGAAAAATATTATTTTCGTTATCAAAACTTATCCAACGCATAATAACCTTTCAATACATTGGAAATGATTAGTTTATATACCCTCAAGATAGTAAGTTGGTGCGATTTCTTGTTTGAGTTGGTTTATGCGGGACATTTTTACAAGCGTTATTTCCGCGTATTTTTGATCGCGAACTTTGAAACCCTGTTTAGGCTAAATAGTTTGCTAATATTATCTGTTTTCCATTCTAAGTTATGAATAAATATGGTATGCTCATCATCATTTTGAATCTAGATCACCAGTTTCTATAAATATAATAAATTTTCAAAAATAAACATTTTTGGTTTTTGGCACAATCTCACCCCCGTGGCACAATCTCACCCCGGATGGCGGTATTTCAATTGTTAGGTTACGTTGCAAATAGGTTTTCATCAGAATAATCAAGGCTATAATTTAGTGCAACACGGATTTCTATTTTTGGCGGAGTACAATCGGAAAACGGAGAATGGTGTAGCCGTATGACCGATGCACTGCAGGCACAACATGGAAAGATTCTCATAGTACATCTGGCAAAAGTCGGGAGAGTACGCTGGGCTGGTCACGTCGCAATAATGCCGGACGACTGTGCAGTCATATATTTTCTCTTCAAGTTCCCCTTCGGAATTAGGAATAGAGGGACCCAACGTGCTAGATGGCTCGACCGAGTTGAAACCGATTTGCTTGTGTCGAGACACTCAACGAATTGGCGGCAAGTTACCCACGACTAGATAGAGCAGAGAGTACATCTAAATACAGCACGAGCCCTCCCGGCTCTATGTTGTTAAAGGAGAAGGAGGAAAGTTTTATATTAACAATGCTGCAGTTTTTTTAATGTAGCCGAAACGGCGCCTCCCTCAAAGTGACGCTCCAAGCAACTGCTTGTTTTGCTTAAAAGAAGCTAGACCAACCTTGAGTTTTTAGTCTTGACCTTGAAAGGCGGTCAAACATATTTTATTAATATTTTTTGAAACGACAAAAGGTAGGAGTCACAGCGACGACTTGTTAAGCGTAGCTACGTATTAGCCCCCCACCCCCACTTACCTTTCCACTCTTTCCCCTTCATTTTCAAAAACAAATTCGTTGCTTTCCCCTACCGTCCCTTCATCAATTGTAAAACCATCGTTTCAAAAAATATTAAGGGAAGCGCCGGTCCTGAATGAAATCATGAAGTTTGAATTGCTGTCAAATCATGACTAAACTGCCATATCAGGCAGCACAAAATCATGAGTAATAGCTCATGATCTTGCGTTGTGGTGTACTGAAAGAAGTTCGTGGTATCATGATTATTATTCATGGTGTATTTTCGTAAAACATAAGCTAGAAACCTGAAATCATGAGTCATTTTGCTCATTTTGGAGATTAAATTTCTATCCGTGGCGTAGTGCAGTTTTTCTCTGCCACTACATTATATTATATATTGAACAGATAATTTTTGTCTTTGGATCCTAATTTGAAAATGGAACATACCAGCACTTAGATTGTTGACAATTTGATTTTTAAAATTCCAACTCCATCGTATTCCTCAGGTTTTTCTTACATAAGAATCATTCAGCACCAAGAGGTTCTTTGCCAATCCAGAGTTACAGCGATTTGAAGCAAGTAACCCCCGAATTTTTATAAATAATCAAAAGCCTTAGGACCTTGGGTATTTTTGTAGAATTATGGTCAGTATGTTTTTTCCAGCCGGAACACGTATATTTGCATCTAAATATTTCAGGTTTTCTAACCCCAAACATGTTTTGTAGAATTGCTGCCCCACCTCTGGGGACGCCAATGCCTGTCAACCGGCAAATTATAACTTGATCCGTTTCCTGGTTTTAGGAACGAGATTGTTGATACAAAGTAATAAATTTCAAGAGAAACGATAAACATACTTACATCCACAAACAGCATGAGTTTATTTCTCAAGTTTCTCACACCATCCCTTTGTACAGCATAAGTGTACTTAAAACGACACCAAAGATAACGTCATATCTATTTTCGCTCCCAAATACTTTGAATTGTATGTCTAAAAATTGAAGATATCACGAGCCGCATCCTCAATTCAAAGGTAAAACAAAATCGAATTATTGCCTAAATGATGCTGA
Source organism: Sabethes cyaneus (assembly GCF_943734655.1). Lineage (NCBI taxonomy): Eukaryota > Metazoa > Arthropoda > Insecta > Diptera > Culicidae > Sabethes > Sabethes cyaneus. The sequence continues at coordinate 101,602,754 of NC_071353.1, read as the reverse complement.
CTTCAAAGAAACGAATAAATTACCTATGCAAAGAGCCACTATGCTAAAGTGGTATCTAATATCCGCGAGGAGTACGTTCCGTATCTGTAAATATTTCGTAACTTGTTATCTAATGCGAATCAGATGTCTCAAAAATAAATTTAATTTGCAATCGTCTAGGGCCTCCTTCAAACTGATTTCATTATCACCCGGAATTTAGTTCTTCAAAATTAAAGAAATTAATTTCGTCCTGTCAATGCATTACCTCAATGCGGTCTATTTATGTTTTTATTTGGTGCCCCAGAAAAAATATTGATTCAAAAGCCTGTTTGAACTGAACCACCATTCGACTCCACCAAGGGCGCTGCAGTTGATTGTATTTAATTATACCACCGCCACCAACATAAACTAAGAGATGATTGTTGTCCACTCGCGTGCAAGAGCATAGTTCATTTAAGTTGGAATAACATGACACATTTAAGCGGACTGTGAAATAATGGGAATCTGTTACGATTGATGAGGTATTGCCTGGATCCGGTGGCAACAGTAAAGTACCCCGGCTCACAGTGGAAAATATTGGGAAAAAACACTCAAAATGGAGCAGAAGTTTTTCATGAAGTATTATTTTTCTATGAAAGTAGACAGACTAAATAACTTAATTTCAAAATTTCAAAGCGCTGGGAATGATACAGCTTTTTGGAGAAATTTTTGAATCTGAGGTTTGTGTGACAACTTCTCATATTTTTCATTCAACGCAAGTTTCGAAAAACTGTTTTTAATCGTATCCTGTTAGGTATTTGCATACAAAGAAAACGTGATTTGGTATTGAAATGGTTATAGATTAGCACCTTATTTTGCAGATTGATGAAAATCAAGTACACTCTAAAATATATTTGCTTCAAATCTCCAAATAGTAACACAAATGTGACTTCGCATTTTCAAAGTTTAGCATCTTTTTTTGGGAACGGAAGGTAACCGTCGTTTTTTCATATTTTATGTAGAATTTAGTCTACTTTCCAAAAATCATATCCGCATTTTGCGCAGATTTGCGCAAAGACTAAAAATATTGAATTTTATAGAACCATGTGTTCCAATTCCACTTTGTAATTACTTCAAGCAATATTATTACAGATATTTTAAAAGTAAATCTTTGAGCATTTAGCAGCTAAAGGTTAGTACCAGGTCAACAGAGCAGAAGTGACACTTTGATATTCAAATTTTAGTGAATAAACATGGTTATTAGCTGGAGAAAGCGCTATTTTTAAAATTCAAAATTTATTTTTAAATGTGGCGCAACCTTATGAATTGCTGAGTGTTACAAGGTCATTACTACTTCTCCTAATTATCCCAATGCAAAAAAACACAAAATAAAAATAATAGTTCAAGTAGTTATAAAACTTTTCTTAGAGAATTATTTTAGAGACACCCTAATTATTGATTTTTTTAATATTTGAAAACTTTAAGTTTTAGTGGTCAATTTGGTTCACAGTTATATACAAAATATGTAAGTTCCATGCTACTTTGCCAATTTTATTAGTTTTGTCTCAATTTTGTTCTGACTGGGGCCACTGTGCGGCGGCAGTTCCCTCGCACGCAATATGCAACCGAAAAAAAAACTTTAATTGTTTACGCGCACATATGTGCTGTATTGCGACAAAAATTTTCCGAGCTATTTTCTTTTGACACAAAATGCAAAACGAAAAACAACAAACTTTCCGATTTTCAATTTAATTGCCTCGGTCACTGCACAGTGATGCAGACACCGGCCCAAAAAGAAAAAAATAGTACATAGTAATAAGCTTTACTCACTGGATAATACACACGCTTCTCATAGATAGAATACACCATATCGTTGGCAATTTTGGAAAGTTACTTTTTTATGTTTAACCATTGCGCGCTCCATAACATATCAGTATTACATCCCATTAAATACGGTATTGTCATTCAGAAAGCCTCTCCCGGACAGTTTGTTTCCCTATAGTCTCAGTTCATGGACATTTAATTACTTGCTTAATTTTCGAAAGGGTTTGTAATTGAGAGTATCAAACTGATTTAAAATTACAATTGATAAAGTCGACCCCTTAAAAACTTAATATGTAATGAATTCTTTGACCATCCGCACAATGTAATGAGAAAAATAGCAATGTGATATACTGGAAATGAATAGAACTTTTTTGTTTTTGTTCAACCGGATGAGCTTTTCTTTCATTCGCATGCTGTCAATCTATTTATAATACGGTCTGTGACCACATGCTATTAAAATCAGCATATACACCATGCGCCTCCATCGATATGTCTCTGCGAAAATCACTAGTTTCTTAGAGATATAAACACTGCACTACAAGCCAGATGCTTACTTAAATACCATCTTCTACCAATATACACTTATTTGCCGCTCTCTGTATATCATTTATAATGGTTTCTGAAAGTGTGATTCGAAGTGCTCTTGGAAAATACAAAATACAGTACTTCCACGAATAAGGCGGTGGGTCTCGCGCAACATGTGAATAGAGTCTATATGTTTAAATCAGGCTTCATTCTCGGTTTTTTGCTCAGTAGATGCTCAATTGACTATAGCGCTTCAACTAAACAGAATTCGAAAAAGTAGTGTAAAGAGCGATTGTAGAGCTAATTATTATCTACATTATTGTTAAAGAAAGTATAGTTCTATCTTTTGTATTACGGCTGCTACCCCGTTGGTAGCAAAAAGAGCGCTCATTTGACATACAAAAGATAAAACCATACTTTCTTCAACAATAATTTAGATAATAATAAGCTCTACAATCCCCTTTTATACTACTTTTTTGAATTCTGTTTAGTTGAAGCGCTATAGTCAATTGAGCATCTACTGAGCAAAAAACCGACAATGAAGCCTGGTTTAAATGAGAGATTCCCTTGGTATCTCCTCTCTTGCGTTTATCACGGCAACATAAAAGCATTCCAATGCAATTTTTCTTAACCAATACCTTAAAATTAAACTGTTCAAGTGCATTTGTGTCGCCATGATAAGCGGAAGAGAGGCGACGCGAAGAGAATCTCTCATTTGCACATAGGCCCTATTCACATGTTGCTCTAGAAATATTCGCTAGTGTCACTAATATTTGAATAGTTACGATAGATATAAAGAAAAAAGTAGAGGAGTTATTACAAGACACGACCGCATGGATGATGTAGGACCTAGACGCTTTACTATAGGTGCGCATGATCACGATTTTTGATTGTATTATAAAATGGCCTCCAAGTGCATTCGAAGCTTGTTACGTCACATGCTTTGCTATGCTTCCTGCCGAGCGGCTTGAAAAACTATGTTCTTGAAAATATTTGGCGAACAAGTCAAGTCTGGACGAGCAATCGATGGCTGCAGACCATAAAATTGACACTATGATTGTGAAATTAACGCAGACCGCAATGTTCACAATCAGCAAAACAAAAGCTTGTGGCGATATGTTTACATTTTTAAGCAGCTGATTTCGACAACTGCACAACAACAATATAAGTAAACTAGCACAATTGTAGTAAACCATCTAGATGTAGGACTAAGTAAGTCATTTTATAGCGATAGTAGAATGTAAAAATTTTATCAACAAAAGTGCGCAATCGCTCATAAAAGTGCTACCGTAAGCGCGCCTATAATTCTGCGCACTCCACATTTCAGTCAAATCTTTTAAATTTCTGCAAATTTTTAACTTACACGTCTAGTACATCTAGTGTACATGTAGTTATTCATTTGAGAATGTTACAGCTCTGACATCACCAATCATTTTGTTTGCGTTGAGTTTGTTAACGGCTCTACACTCTTAAATGATTCTACCTGTAAATTGGTCGGATTTAGTTAAAGTTAGGTTGAAACTACTCAAAATGCCCTTAAAGTGTACAAACTCAGATTTTGAGTAGTTTTTCAACCAAAAAATTGGTAGTAGGAACTTAAAATTGCGTTATTTGTTATAGAGAATAATTCAATTATCGGTAGCAAGTAGCCAAAATTGGTTGAAATTTTTACCCAAAGTTTGAGTTTGTACACTTTAAGGGCATTTTGAGTAGTTTCAACCTGGCTTTAACTAAATCCGACCTATCTACAGGTAGAATCATTTAAGAGTGTATAATGAACCGTTTTTTACAGTGATATGGAGTAATTTGCGGTTACGTCACTATAACGACAATGACATTACGACAGCGTTTAGCCAAGAGTGGAGGAGGTCATCCGGGTGTTTGGAATTTATTTTTTTATTTTTTTTTATTTACAAGTCTTTGACTAATTCGTACAGTTGCTACATATTACCTATTCTATGTTTAAAGGTTATTTTACTTATATTAAAATGGTAGCACTCTGAGATATTGTATCAATATCAACAATAAATATTATTCCTACTGCAAACAGCTTCAACGAGGGCCCCAGCTTATGTCAAAATTTTATCGTGTAAATTACTCCATCATACATTATGAGCGGTTTAGATTTGATTATCCAGCTTTTTACGGACCATAGTTGCAGACGGCATAATTCGTGTTCGTACCAGAGCTGTCATAAATAAATACAGATATTTGTGCATGCATAAATTTGGGACCCTACCGTTTTCTCCGGAGTATTTTATTTTCTCGATCTAATATTTTAAATAACATAAATAGTTTATGAAGTACTTTAAAATTCAGGAACATTAGTAGAGCCAGAAATCACAGCATAAAAAGCTCGATATCATAAAAAGCTCGATATTTTTGGCTGTGTCTGTGGAATATCTCGTCATTGCGCTAATAATTGTTATCGTCTGTGGAATATCGCTTAATTGTGCTCATTTTTGCGAAAGAATCTCTCTAGGATGCGCGACCAGTGCGAGGAATTAGTGAAAATGAGTCGCTTTAATTTATTAATTTATTTATTATTAAATGAGTCTATAATTGAGATTGTAATGAGTTTATAATTAAAATGAGTCGCTTTAAATAGACTTTATCGTACATGTGCCAGGCTGTGTCTTCAATGTCTGCGATTTGAAGTAGGCAATCTTGGTTAATGGCAAACAGATGGAACAGCTTTCTAAAAAAGTGCAAGAGACTTTCTCTACGCCACTTACCCTTAGAATTGCCGTTGGCGGACCTCCGATGATACGTCGTCGTGATGAGCACTTCAGGGTTGTCCAGCCGCATCTGGGCATACAAAGCCATCGACTTCTGAAGGCTGAATAACTGTTCCGAAGGAATTATTCTCACTGTACCCGTCCAGAATTCACCCTAGCGTCAAAGCGGAAGCAGTAACTGATCTGGTAAAGGAAAGTTTGCAATGCGAGGAACCGTTCAAGGTCATTCCCTTGACCAAAAAGGATGCGCACTTGTCTGCTGTGAACTTTATCTCGTTTAAAGTTGGGATGGATATAAAACTCTGGGCGCGAAATACGGAAACCTGGCCACAAGGTTCTTTTGGGCACCATTAAATACCCTCTCATCGCCTATCGCTCCACGGATCACACTAACTCCTGCACAACTTCGGATCCAATTGTAGCTCCAGGATGTAGTTGTAGTTGTTTCTGACTCTACGAGCACCACCGCCACTCCACTCTCGGTCGATCAGAAACTGGGGCCCAACGTTTCTAGAATCATGGAGGCTTCCGTTCCCCCTGCCACAGTCGAGCTCTTCCTGCCAGCGCACATCAGTCGTCCCGTCTCTGTGTGCAGTTATACGGAACGAAGCCCCCGAAACTGATTGCGATATTATGGTAGCCCCCGACCTCCCCACCGCAGTTGAGTCATTTCTGCCAATGTAAAAAAGTTGTCCCGGCCCTGCGTGTGCGTTTTCGGAACGGGCTCCCAGAATTCCACACACTTAAAAAAATGTACCGAACTCGGCAAAATTTTGCCGAAATTTCAACAGCCGAACGTTCGGCAAAAATGTCGATGGTGCAAATCGATGTTTACGGATCTTTAATAACGTTTGGTAACATAAAAAATTTTGCCGAACGCTCGGCTGTTGAGACTTCGGCAGAATTTTACCGAACTCGGTGCATTTTGTTAAGTGTGCACACCAGGCAAATGCAGCTAGGAGTAGTTATACTTAATAATACTTCCGACGACGCAGTCCCCGTTTCCAGTTCTTTGCCTGACCCGCAGCAGAACTCCAATCCGCCCCTGATTTACTACCAGAATGTGCGCGGACTTCGGACCAAATTCGATGACTTTTTTATTGCTGCAGCAGAGTCGAACTTCGAGATAATCGTTTTGACGTGATGAAGTGATGAAGTTGAAGTGTTCGTAACCAGCAGAACAGCAGAAAATCCCGCAACGATGGTGTGTTGATCGCCATTTTCAATAAGCTGAGTTGCTCCATCGATCCACCCCCAAATTACAAAACGCCTGAGCAACTATGGGTAAAAATCCTAGTGGTCGGTCTTTCGCTGAACATCGGTTTAATCTATTAACACCCAGCCCAGTATCAATGAACATATTGCATCAACTAAAAGTGTGTATTCTCAGCTAGCGCCAAATGTTTTAGCGCTGCTGTTTGATGATTACAACCAGTTCGGCTTAGTTTGGAATATTCCTGTAAGCGGTTAACGGGTTCACGCTTCCGCAGCTTGTACCGCACTTTTAGACGGTTTCTGTTTCTACAGCCTGACAAAAATTAATCCAGGGGTCAATCCCGGTGTAGTGGTTAGCATTCCCGCCTCTCACGCCGAGGACCCGAGTTCAAATCCCCGCAGAAGTCACGGATGACCCAAGCTGCTAAAGTGACTTTAATCAAATTAAAAATAAATTAATCTAGTGCTAAACAGAAATATTCGCTTGTTAGGTCTGATACTTGCCAATGATCCCGCTATACAATTTTGCTCGATTTTCGCCTGATGTTGACGCTGTTGATCAATTCACTCGCACCTTGAACAGCTTGATCATCGATTACGTTCCCATACGCCTACCCACTCGCAAGCCTCCATGGGGAAACGAGCATCTCCGTCGATTGAAACGTGCAAGATCTGCTGCTCTGCGCGCATTCATAGGTCGCGTGGCTAAGCCACCTAGCGACACTTTGACCGCGCCTGCAGTGATTTTCGAGCGTCTTCTATATAAACAGTATACGCTATGTATGTAAGGAAACCTTCGCAGAAAACCGAAGAAGTTCTTATCATTTACAATCTAAGAAAAATGAAGATGGCCCGCCTGTAGATCTGTTTCGCGCAGTGCGCGATAAATCCAACCTCCTTGCAACACACTTCATGCCGATTATTAATCGCTTCTTTGGAACAAATCAAAATGGTCAACTTCAACGCTTTTCATGTATCTAAAGAGATTGTCGAGATTGCCATCGGAAAACTAAAATATTCCTTAGTGGCTGGACCTGACGGTATTCCATCTTGCATCCTGAAACTGTTTTCGCTAGAACTATTGCACTATTAGACTAACCTCGTGCTTTTAGTCTTGACCTTGAAATGCGGTCAGGCATATAAATTAATATTTTTTGAAACGGTAGTTCTACAATTGATGAATGGTCGATAGGGGAAAGTAATGAATTTTTTTAGAATGGAGGGAAAAGAGCGGAAAGGTGCGGGAGGGGGGGGGGGGGTTATTGGTAGCTATACTTAACAAGTAATCGTTGTGACTCCTCCAGTATTGGACAAAAGATAGGAGTCACAACGACTACTTGTTAAGCATAGCTACCGCTATCTCCCCCCCCTCAACTTGCTGCTCTTTTCGCTCCATTCTAAAAAAAGTCTTTTTACTTTCCCCTACCGTCCCTTCATCAATTGTAAAACTTACACTATTGTTCGCTGCTTCAATCTAGCAGTGTAAGCTCCCTACCCAATGCAATGGAATGATTCAGTTATGCTCCCTGTACACAAAAATGGTGAAAAGCGCAACTTTGAAATCTAACGAGGGATCGTTGTGCTTCAACTTTAAAATGTACGGGATAACCGTGTTCGCTAGCTGTAAACAACATATTTCTTCAGATCAGCACAATTTTTTTCCAAAACAGTTAGTCTCTACGAATCTCGTTGATTTTGTCTCATTATGGTTGCGCAATATGAATGAAGGATTGCAAATGACACAGTGTACACGGACCTGAAAGTAGCGTTTGATCGTCCTTGCAAGATTTGAGTGGCTCTGAGTTTTCGCACCGTTCTGCAAGTGGCTAGAATCATACCTAACGGCCTACGGTGTGGCTGAGTGTGAAAATCGGGTCCGTTTTTCCCGACTCGCTCTGTAACATTTCTGGCGTACCACAGGGGAGCAACCTTGGAGCACTGCTCTTTTCTCTTTCTATAAGAGAACCATCAGTTCTCCTGCCACTCAAAGTGTTTTACCATCTTGTTTCGATTGTATAAAATTTCGCCGAATACCATTTCGCGGAAAACCAATTCGCGGATGACCATAACGCGGAATATACTGTTTCGCGGAAAGTGCCATTTCGTGGAAAACATTTTCGTGGAAAACATTTTCGCGGAAAGTACTATTTCGCGGAAAGTACTATTTGGCGGAGAGCCACCGCTTATTCAGTTTGAAAGCCGCTTTGTATTCAACAAAAGTTAAATCGATGCGAGGACTAGGGAAAATTAACTAGAGGTCAGTAGACCTAGGAAAACGAATAGACTTAGACATATGTGATCTCTGCGGGGGGGCTGTCCCCCCCCCCCCCCCCCCGCAGTGGCCGACGCATCCGACGGCGGGTCACCGGTGAACACTCGCCGTTGCCTGCGGCCGGCTCGCCCTGAATCATCTACGAAACGTTTGCTATTAACATGGTTTTCCGCGAAACAATATTTTCCGCTAAATGCTTTTCCGCGAAATGGTTCTTTTCGCCTAACGGTCTTTCGCGGAATAGTCCTTTCCGCGAAAGGGTTTTCGGCGTATTGGTACTTTCCGCGAAATAGTACTTTCCGCGAAAATGTTTTCCGCGAAATAGTATTCCGCGAAACGGTACTCCGCGATTTGGTCTTCGGCGAAATGTTATACAACCCTTGTTTCACCGTGAAAACAAACCTGTAACTTTTAGTTACAATATGGCGGGATATTATGTGTTACAATGCCTCGTGCTCCGTGTCATCAAGGATAGCGCACTAACTTTCCGTATATACTACATATAACGACATTATCGCCAGAGCCAATAAGCGATTTGGTTTTATATTTAAAATCGCCAAGGAGCTCCGTGACCCGTACTGTTTTCAATAATGATACTATTCATTTGTAAGATCTATTTTGGAGTTCGAATCTGCGATATGGTGTCCTTATCAACAAATTTGGATGGCCAGAATCGAAGCAGTACAGAAGAAATATTTGTGGCATGCTTTGCGGAGTCTTCCTTGGCTTGATCCCAGAAACCTACAGTCGTATGAGGAACGTTACCGCTAGCTTAATTTCAAGACTCTGGAAAGAAGGCGCGCCATCGCTCTAGCCGTGTTCCTGGCTAGAATGATTTTAGGAGATATTGACTGCCCCGCCACCCTACCGAACGACACCTCTTACTTTACTTACTTAGGTGGCGTGCCGTCCTAAGACAAAGCCTGTTGAACAAAATTTCTCCATGTAACTCGGTTGAGGGCTACCGCACTCCAATTCCTCGGACACCGAGTACTCTCCGCCATATCTCGCTCCACCTGGTCTAACCATCTTGCTCGCTGCGCTCCTGGTCGTCTTGTTCCTACCGGATTTGAGGCGAACACCATCTTTGCAGGGTAGTTGTCCGGCATTCTTGCAACATGCCCTGCCCATCGTATCCGTCCAGCTTTAGCTACCTTCTGGATACTGGGTTCGCCATTGAGCTGTGCGAGTTCATGGTTCATCCTCCGCCTCCATACTCTGTTCTCCTGTACGCCGCCGAAGATCGTTCTTAGCACTCGTCGTTCGAAGACTCCGAGCACTCTCAGGTCCTCCTCGAGCATTGTCCATGTTTCATGCCCGTAGAGGGTGCACTTTGTACGGGGACTTAGTCTGCTCGACCGCAATTGCTTGTAGCACGACTTCCGCTGATAATACGCCTCCGAATCTCACGGCTGGTATCATTGTCCGCCGTTACCAGTGATCCAAGGTAGACAAATTCATCGACTACCTCAAACTCATCGCCGTCGATCAATATACTACTGCCCAAGCGGTGTCGTTCGGCCTCGGTTCCGCTGGCCAGCATGTACTTTGTTTTAGACGTATTGACCTTTAACCCAATTTTTTCTGCTTCGCGCTTTAGTCTGGTGTACTGTTCAGCCACCACCACAGATGTTCTGCCGATAATATCCATGTCATCGGCAAAGCAGATGAATTGACTAGATTTGTTGAATATCGTGCCCCGTGTGTTGATATCCGCTCGGTTCATAACACCTTGTAGCGCTATGTTGAACAGCAGGCATGAAAAACCATCACCTTGACGAAGCCCTCTGTGTGATTCGAATGAACTTGACAATCCACCTGAAATCCGAACACAGCACTGTGTACCATCCATCGTAGATTTAATCAGTTTGATGAGCTTCCTGGGGAAGCTGTTCTCGTCCATGATTTTCCATAGCTCTTTCCGGTCGATGGTATCATATGCGGCTTTGAAGTCAACGAATAAATGATGCGTGGGAACTCTGTATTCACGGCCCTTTTGGAGGATTTGCCGCAGTGTAAATATTTGATCCGTTGTAGACCGACCTTCGACGACGCCGGCTTGATAAGTTCCCACAAATCTATTCCCAATTGGTGATAGAAGGCGGAAAATGATTTGGGACAGCACTTTATAAGCGGCATTGAGAACGGTGATTGCTCGATAGTTCTCACAGTCCAACTTGTCGCCCTTTTTGTAGATCTGGCAGATAACCCCATCTTTCCACTCCTCCAGTAGCTGTTCCGTATCCCAAATTCTAACAATTAGTCGGTGTAGACAAACGGCCAGCTTTTCTGGTCCCTTTTTAATAAGCTCCGCTCCGATGCCATCTTTTCCAGCTGACTTGTTCTTTAGCTGCATGATGGCCTCCTTAATTTCGCCTATCGTTGGGGCTGGCACCTCTTCCCCGTTTGCTGCACCGTCGAAATTGCTTTCCTCGCCGCCATGGTTTTCCGCCTGGGCGCCATTCAGGTGTTCGTCGAAGTGCTGCTTCCGCCTATCGGTCACCTCACGATTGTCCGTCAGAATACTGCCAGTCTTATCCCGACACATTTCGGCTCGCGGCACAAAGCCTTTGCGGGATCCGTTCAGTTTCTGGTAGAACTTCCGCGTTTCCTGAGAACGATGCAGCTGCTCCAATTCTGCATATTCCTGCTCTTCCAGGTTGCGCTTTTTCCCCGAAAGATTTGGTTTCGCTGCATCTTCTTCTGTTTGTGTCTTTCCACGTTCTAACGTGTGGCACTGCGCATCTTGGCCGCCCGCGCACCCTCCTCGTCCGTTCTCCTCATCCATCACCCTCCTACATTCATCGTCAAACCAATCGTTCCGCTGATTCCGGGCCACATGCCCGATGGAGCTCTCCGCTACACGGCTGATGCCTGTTTTGATAGTGTTCCAACAATCCTCGAGAGGGGCTTCGTCCAGCTCGTCCTCTTCCGGCAGCGCAGCTTCGAGTGAATGCGCGTAATTTGCGGCGACGTCTGGCTGCTTCAGTCGCGCGAGATCTCACCGAGGCTGGCGTCGGTACCGAATGTTGTTCACAACGGAGAGTCTTGGGCGCATCTTAACCATCACTAGGTAGTGATCCGAGTCAACGTTAGCGCTTCGATAGGATCTGACGTCGATAATGTCTGAGAAGTGCCGACTGTCGATCAAAACGTGGTCGATCTGTGATTCTGTCTGATTTGGTGACCTCCAGGTGTACTTGTGATGGATTCTGTGCTGGAAAAAGGTACTGCGTACGGCCATATTCTTGGAGGCGGCAAAGTCGATAAGTCTTAGGCCCATTTCATTGGTTCGCTGGTGTGCACTGGACCTTCCAATCACCGGTTTGTATTCCTCCTTCTGGCCGACCTGAGCATTGAAATCCCCGATGATGATCTTGATATCATGTTTTGGGCAGCGGTCGTATTCACTCTCCAACTGCGCATAGAATTCATCCTTGTCGTCATCGGTACTTCTGAGGGGAGGGCTGTGCACGTTGATGATGCTTATGTTGAAGAATCGGCCCTTGATTCTCAACCTGCACATTCGAGGATTGATTGGCCACCACCCAATCACCCGTTTCCGCATCTCGCCCATCACTATGAAAGCTGTACCCAGCTCGTGTGTGTTGCCGCAGCTCTAAAGATGGTATGTCCATCTCTGAACGTACGTACCGTTGAGCTCTTCCAGCACACCTCCTGCAGCGCTACGACGTCGAACTTGCGGCTCTTCAATACATCGGAGAGCACTCGAGTGCTCCCTTGGAAGTTGAGAGATCGGCAGTTCCACGTCCCGAGTTTCCAATCCATAGTCCTTTTTCGTCGCGTGGGTCTATTCCGATTGTTCCAGTAAGAATATATTTGTTCTTCGTTCCGTGCTTTAGTATTTTTCGTGGTGACGGCTTGCAAAGCCTGCTACACCAGCCCCCTGTTTTGCCGAAGGGCCAACGAAGCTCGAAAGAGCCCTCCTTTCCTGTCAACATACGACCTTGGCTTCCACCGGGGTTGGTTACCCGATCTCCACCAAAGTTGCTCGTATCCCGGCTGGTACCACGAGGAGGTAGGAATAGGAGTTGCTGAATAAGAGGCTATGAACCACTGTAGGGTCTATTTTATGCCTACACGTGCACAAGGCACCGACGGTACGCATTATTCAGCCGTTTACCAGCCGAACCGAACGACACCTCAGAACTAGGAATTTCCCGTACCTAGAAGGACGGATCTGCAGCTGCCCAGAATTAGGTACTAGGTACTGGGAAACCTTGGATTATTCCTTCTACCACTATTTTAATTTTTCAATAGCGCGCACTTGAAAGTCAATAGTTTTGTTTATTGAAGTCGATGCGTAGAAGATTTTCCGATCGATCAGTCTGAATATCTTTGAAATCTATTGAGAATTGACTGAATTAGAAGCAGTTTGTTAGGTTTGTTACTACTTCCAACCAATCACGAAACGAGGATTTCGAGTTGGACAATGCTTATTATTTTCAATTTTTCAATACCGCATACTTAAATATTAACAGTATTCTTTATTGGTATGGATGTGTAGAAGATTTTCCGATCGATTGGCTCAAAAATATTATTACTGCTCAAAACCTATCATTTTGTTCCTGACCTTCGTATTTTTGATTTCTTCTTACCAGCTACCTTCTAGTAAGATTCCAGTAGTCCTACGTCAAAAACTAACACAAACATCTGAAGAAAGCATTCTTTTAACAACGTAATCGAGAAAGAGGTGTATCAAATAGTAAACTTTTTTTTACTTGAAACGGATACGCTAAAAACTGGGATAGGCCCAATAACAATTATAACCGAGTTTGACTCAATTTCTCAACGATATAGTTTCGACGTCAAAACAAAATAGCCGAAGATGGATGGCTGTTGACATGGAAATTATTAATGTTCGATATTGGAGCATTAATAATGTTGAAAATTTTTGCGCCCTTATCGGTTACCCACATTATGCGACTTACGGGCTGATGACTAAGGGACCGGCTGCTCTCTCCAACTGGCTCGGCACCGAGTCCACCTAATCAACACGCGTGCGATTATGAGCAGAACGAGCACTTGCAATAATTGCGCTTCTCTGTTACAACAGCAACAATCCGAAGATAACGTTTATACCGTGCTGCGGCCCGGTTGTAAACAATATTATTCAAATCAAGCTATATTCATTAGTGACTTGACTGATTATCATGATATCGTGTGACTGACACTATTGAGGCTAAGTGAGGGTGGAAAATAGTTTTTTATGATGTTCCACCCTCTACAATATTTAATCAGCTGCCCTAGCGTTATCGTATATGTACTCAGAGTCAGAACTGTGATTTGGGGAAAATCAATAATATCTGCTTTGAACATTTTGCCCCATTTTACCTACAATAAAATAATATTCGGCAGAGAAACACATTAGCAATTTTTACTAATCCTAAGTAGTAATGCATGGTATGGTATGGAAGCGCATTTTCGGCCTGCCCCTATTTTATTTGTATTTTCTTCCTACTTTTGTTGTTACTTACCGCCCAGCCTAGCTTCGAGGTACGATGCTGGTCTAACAAGCCAGTCGTCGTATGTTCGAATCTCGGCTAGGCGGTGCTTGCTAGTTAGTGTCAGTAGGATTGTTGCACTGGCCCCGTAATTTTCCTGTACTCTAACAGCCGGCTGCGAAGTCTGTCGATAAAGAAGGGTAATGTCTAAAGACGGTATAAACCCATGGCTTTGCTTTTTTTGTTGTTACTCACTAGTTTTGCTGGAAACGTAGTAGCAGGTAATTTTAGAGTTTACGCAATAAATAAAAATAGGGTTCGAAACCAGTTATAGTAGTTTTGGCTTTAGTTTTCAATCAGGAATCGGGGATCAATTTCTGAATTGAACTAAAATAAAACTTGTGACATCTTTAAATACTCAAAATGGAAAAGTAGTTCATTTGTCGTCATATAAAGTGTCAAGGATTACATTGGCCACAGCCAGACACGTTCTAGGAACGTACCGAATACATCCAGAAAAACGGCCAGTTTCTAACTTAAACCAAACCCCAGAATGCGACCCCGCTATTAACTCAAAATAAAAAATAACAAATAAAAGGATTGCTTTCAAATATTATACAAATTTATCAGTATATTGCATAGACATGCGTATGTATTGATGATAACTACCATAGTGTTATCAAAAAGCTGAATTATGTACCGAAGGCGTGTCGAATTCTAACTCAAATGATAAATGAGATGGTATAACAAAGGTATCTTTCACCAATAGGTGGATTAAATCGGGTTTTATAGGTATAGATTTGTATGAGAGCCCCCTCTTAGTGGGCGAGGGGTCTCTAACCATCATAAGAACCTTCTCTGGCACCAAAAACCTTTACATGCAAATTTTCACTCCGATCGGTTCGATAGTTTTCGATTCTAAAAGGAACATAGGGACAGACAGATAGACAGACAGAAATCCTTTTTTATAGATATAGATTTATTACCAGTACCAAAATCGGAATGACTGGACCTAAACTTAAAAGTTTATATGACATGATTTGTTCAAAATAGGATTTAGTTTCAGTTTTACAAAAAAAGATATAATTTGAAATATAAGGTTGCAGCGATCAGTTATACCCATTATGCTCATTAAACTGTATAAATCGCAAATTTTCGTTTATCTAAACAAATTCATTGAGAGATTATGTAGCTGTAATTGCCTATAAAGGAGCTAAAGACATCAGGGGCTTTTAATTTCTTCTTGTTATGAATAAAGTAGCTGGCTTCTGACATGCATAACAAATACAAATTTCACTAGTTAGCATCAATAGCATGTCACCTTATTACAGTAAGATAGTTTTACGTCAAAAAACGGATTGCATGCAAACTTACCTAATTAAATAAGTTTTCAAAGAGGGTGCTACCCAACCAACATTGGTAGATGAGTTTGAATGACATCCGTTACAGGCCGAATTGGTGGCAATCTAAATGTATGCTTTATGACAACAATCAACAATAGTGGTGTGTTGATATTAGAAAATTATTGTCAATATTAACAGCACTCTCTGAGCGGGCAGCGATCCACTTCAAATTGTAAGTACTTTTGCTTCCCACTGTGACTGATGCAAGATAACTATTTACTGCAAGTTTTGAGTTTAGTGCATTTTGATTACCGGCAGGCTAATATTGAAGTGAAGTTTGTGAAACACTATTTATTACCTAACATAAGTTATCTGTTAAGTAAGTTGTGAAGACTGTTTAAATATGATAGAGAATTGCGTGTGTTGATATAAGATAACGTCATAATGTCATGAACTATTATTTGTGCTAGTGTGTTTGAGAAGCTTCCGATGTCACTTGGTCAAGTAGTACTATCACCACGTACTAAGCTCAAGTGCGTGTCAGCACTTGACCACTCTAGAGTCCGACTATAAAATGCACGATAACTAATTACAATAAAAACCATTAACAATCGACCTATAATCAACATTAACGAAATTCAGCTAACAGCTTCAATAAATGTGATTTGACGTAAACTTGCATCAAAGAATTTTTGTAACAAACAGTTTACTTTTCAGAATTTTGTTATTTTATTCGGACCGGATTGTCATACTTGAAGTAAGATTTTTACTCTAGCCTGTGAATAGAAGCTATTTATATCCAGCTTTTTACGAGCCGTGATGGCGAACGTTGTTCGTAGTATTTGGACAGCATTTTTGGCATTTCCTAAATATACGTGCGATGTATTTAAGAACTGTCAAAAATGCTGTTCAAATATTACGAACACGGATTATGCTGTCCGCTATTATGACTCGTAAAACGCTGGATAGAGAATACCAAGCTGTGCCAAAAACGGTGATTGAAGTTTCATTCAGACTGGCACTCACTGGAGTAGACATCAGTGGCTACTCATTGTGCGACGCCGTGATAAAAGCGCAGCGACAACGGATGGAGCGGTAGATAATTAAGATTTTATGAATGATCATCATTGCCACCGGAGATCCATATGTGTGGGTAGTAAAACGGCATTCGGAAGAAATTAATCCTCACTTTAGTAAAACGAATATAATCCATAAGCCAGACAGTTTCATCGAATAAACTTACAGCTCCGCTCGTGCGTGCGGTATCGGGAAGTAGAGGTTTATTCATAACGAGGTGTTTGGAGACATCGTTCCGCAATCAATCAATTATAGTAGCTTCAGTGTCAGCTATAGTGTCTTCTTGTTACCTTTTCACATTTATTAGTTTCAATGATTTTGACTGGCTGGCTTCAATCCACCGTGAAGTGTCACCCAGCATTAGTAATAAGTAGTCGCAGATGTGAAAATAAGTCATTTATTTTTTTGATGTAGTTTCTTTTTATAAAGTTAATCATGTGACTAAAGTAGGATGACCAGACGTCCCGGATTATGCGGGACTGTCCCGGATTTGGATGGCTTGTCCCGGATTACTAAGCGTCCCGGAAAGTGTCCCGCATTGATTAACTTTTAAATCCAAACACTTTCTAATGATGAATCGTATATTTCATGAAAAAACTGAAACATTTCTCTTATCGATATTACAAACAAATTTTTCACTTTACTGTTGATGTCGCTCATGCCAGCGCACACCTTCTTCAGTCACGGTTTTAGCCGGATAGTACCTCGAGTTCTTCATCCGACCAATGTCGCTGTTGAATGCTTTCTTCATTTTCAGCTTTCGCTTCATTATCCTTCAGTATTTCAATATTAAAAGCGGCCGGGGACAATTCGGCACTTTCAACTCTTGAGATTAACTGAAGTCTATTATCGCTGTACCATATCATGGCCTTGCTGTAATAGCAGTAGGATGTTATGGGACTTAATGAGAAGTAAAATCCGTTTGATGTGGCACTTACTTTTGTATATTTCCGAATACATAATCTTATCCGTCTCAGTACACTGGTTTTCACACTGGCGCCAAAGATCCCTTGCCAAGTCATGACTTTTATTCACGAACTTATTTCCAAAAACATTCTCGAATCTGCTACGAACCTTACCGCGAGCAAGAAACTACATAATTTAACCTGGGGCTTGGTTGAAATTGACTTTCTCTGAAACTTTTTCATCATCTAGTCAGACATATCCATCGCGTTTCGTCAGCACCCGGTCGTACAGCTTACGAGACTGGATCCCAGCCATTGTTTGTTGTTTAAGGCTTCGGTTGGGCTTTCCACTTGTAGCCTTTCCGTGATGGATTCGCCGTACAGCGGTCAGTATTCAGTTTTTACCACTGAATCATAATCCATGACGTTGTTATTAGCCTTGACTTCTTAGATGACATTCAATCGCAACTAACGACGGTGAGTTACATTCCAATGCTTGGAGTGCGCTTTGTGAACAGCCTTGAGAGTTTCCTTGTAATTTTTAATCACTCGCAGTTTATTTAGGAAAATCTGTCAGTCTTGCCAGCTCCCGAGTTAACGCTGATGTACAAAGGTGACAATTATTTTTATTTGTTTTCTCCTGCATGATGAAATCTCGAAAACACGTTAGCTCTAAATTGCGAAAAAAAATTACCGAGTAGAACCTTTTTGCAAACAACATAACGCTGCCAAAGCTTTGCATTTACGGCCACTGAGAGCACCACTATCGCTAAAATGAAATGCCCCGTTTTTGAATGATCTAAGCTTTACAACAGAACCAATTTAGCAAGGTATTTAATATGTCCCGCATTCATCCAGAAAAAATCTGGTCACTTTAGACTAAAGCCAGACAATCACTGATTTGAAGGTTTGATTTATTATCGATTATTATCTTCAGCAATAATAATAGAAATTCATAAGTAAAAATATCTTTAAAAACCGATTTAATCCACCTGATGGTGAAAGGAACCTTTGTTATACCGTCTTGCATCAGTTAAGTGAAAAATAAATCGACACATCGTCGGAACATAATTCATTCAGGGATAACTGGCGATCATTTTGACTCAATTTTGATTCATTTGACACGGAACTGTGTACCAAGCAAAATGTGAAAACGTTCCATATTCCATATGAGACGTTTCTAGAGCTAGCTGTATTTGTAGAATTATCTGACTGGCTGGACTGAATGGCTAAGACGGTACAGTCAAATGAATCAAAATGGAGCCGAAGTGATCAAACCAACCCTGAATTCAACTGTTTATTAACGCTGTGTTAGTTGGCTCTCATCACTTCTACTGACTGATAATATAAATATAAAAAATAATAATACCTTCGATTCAGCCACCTCAGATCTCAGACAAACATGAGAAAAGTGATATGCACACACACACACACACACACACACACACACACACACACACACACACACACACACACACACACACACACACACACACACACACACACACACACACACACACACACACACACACACACACACACACACACACACACACACACACACACACACACACACACACACACACACACACACACACACACACACACACACACACACACACACACACACACACACACACACACACACACACACACACACACACACACACACACACACACACACACACACACACACACACACACACACACACACACACACACACACACACACACACACACACACACACACACACACACACACACACACACACACACACACACACACACACACACACACACACACACACACACACACACACACACACACACACACACACACACACACACACACACACACACACACACACACACACACACACACACACACACACACACACACACACACACACACACACACACACACACACACACACACACACACGGATGGTAAATGGTTGAATAATGCGCTCCAGAACTATCACGAAGTTCCACAGCCTCTTATTTAGCAACTCCTATCTCTACCTCCTCGTGGTACCATCCGGGATACGCTCCTTAGTGGAAATCGGACAACCGGTGGAAACTAGGGTCGTATGCGGACAGAGAAGGGGGCACTCATGCGAAGGCTGAGTGTAAACTCTCCGCCTGCAAATGACACTCTCCGCCTGCAAATGACGGATCTCGGTAGAAGCATGTTCGATGAACCTGAAAATACCGAGAACCTGAGCAGAGGGTCCAAAGCCCCCAAAGGAGGATGGTTTTAATAGCTATTATCCATGGCTAAAAGTAAAAACATGAATGGATAAGCCCCTAATCCAAGGTGTCATGCGACCCGTGCCGAGGGATGAATGGTGGGGGGGGTTCTATAAATACTCAGCCTCAAACGGAGCCTGTGGAGTACCAGAGCGCCCTCCACAGTAATCAGCCCTTACCGCATCATGAGGGGCTCTGATGTGGCGGACTTTTCTTTCCCCTCAACTCGTGGGATTCTTATGGAAGACAAAATCAAAAATATAACAAGTGTGGATACGGTGGAAAACCCGTTCGCTAGAGGAGGCATCCAGCGTTCTCCACCAAGGGTGGAGAAGGATGCAACTAGGAGCGCTAGTGTGGGTGGCAAAGGCAGCGGTATGCCTACCACGCCGGACACAGCGATGAACGGCCCAGCGCTTATCAGGGCGATGGAGAAAAATAGAGATGCTGTACCTAAAGTGGTAGCAGCGTCACAGCAGCTCGAGGTAATAATCGAGTTCACGTCAGGTCGCGGAAATTTCTCCAAGGACCTGAAGCAGAGCTTGCTCATGCTTCGGAGAACCTTGAATGCAGCGACCAAAACGCACAACGACCTCGTGGCCCGTGCAGGAGAGGCTAAGAAGGTGACCGTGAAGGCGTCGAAGGCAGTACAAACGGACGCTTGCCCGTTGACGGAGTGTCGTAACGCGGCCCAGGAGGCTACGGAAGGCGCTACCAGCAGCGGTAAGGCATCCGCTAAGCGCCCGAGACAGTCCCCGGGGGATAGCACCCCTGGCGGACCGAAAAAACGCCTGATCGGTAAAAGCCCTCAGGCTAGCGGGTTGGCAGAGCTAACCGATGAACCAGCGGGAAGCTCCAAGACAGGTGGCCCGTGGACCGAGGTTAGGGCCAAGAGAAAAGGCGGAGGAGGCTCCAGTAAAAAAACTGCTCCACCTAAACCGGCAAGAAAGCGAGCGAAGAAGGGCGACGCTCTTATCCTGAAAACCGACGGGTCGAAATACTCGGAGGTTCTGAAGGCCATGAGAGGAGACGCCCTACTCAAGGATCTGGGCGCGGACGTACGGAGCATCCGCCGCTCACGCACGGGCGATATGATCCTCGAGTTAAAGAAGGACGCCACAAAGAAGAGTTCCGCATACAAGCCAATAGCGGAAGGAGTGCTCGGGGACGGAGTGAAGGTACGTGCTCTCACACCAGAAGTGACTCTCCAGCTTAAGAACCTGGACGAGATCACCGAAGTGCGTGAGGTCGTACAAGCTCTCAAAGAGCAAAGTGGAGTGGTGGTTGCAACCGAGGCGGTTCGCCTACGCAAGGGTCCGGTCGGGACCCAGGTAGCCACCATACGACTTCCGCTGATTGACGGAAACAAAGCCCTGAAAGCTGCTAGGCTAAAAGTGGGGTGGTCGGTATGCCCACTGAGCGTGTCCAAGCAGTCGGAAGCTTGCTTCCGGTGTTTCGAGCACGGACATAAAGCCTGGAACTGCAAGGGGCCAGATAGGAGCCAGTTGTGCAGGAGATGTGGCAGTGCTGGCCATAAAGCAAAGGACTGCGCGGAGCCTCCTAAGTGCCTGATCTGCACCGGTAAACGGGACGCAAAGCACGTAACGGGAGGTCCAAGGTGCCCGGCCGGTGCGCCGGCGACTAAGCCACGTTCATAGTGCAAGTGACACAACTCAACCTGAACCACTGCAGCACAGCTCAGCAGCTGTTACACCAAGCAGTTTCTGAGTCAGCAATGGACATTGCCATAGTCTCGGATCCATATCGCGTCCCTGCCGGAAACGGCAACTGGGTCTCGGATAGGTCTGCGACGGCGGCTATATGGACAACAAGCAGGTTCCCGGTTCAGGAGGTTGTGTCAACTGCAGATGAGGGGTTTGCGGTTGCCAAAGTGGGTGGAGTGTTCTACTGCAGTTGTTATGCTCCGCCGAGTTGGTCTATCGAGCAGTTTACGCAGATGGTAGACCGAGTATCAGTTGTGCTGTCTGGTTTAAGGCCGGTGGTTGTGGCGGGCGACTTTAACGCTTGGGCGGTAGAGTGGGGAAGTCGTCGCACGAACCATAGGGGTCGGATTCTGCTTGAAGCTCTGGCAAAGCTTAACGTAGATCTGGCCAACGTCGGCAACACAAGTACCTTCAGTAGGAACGGTGCGGAGTCTATCATCGACGTGACTTTCGGCAGTCCTGGTCTGATAGGAGACTGGCGGGTAGATAATGGCTACACTCACAGTGACCACCAGGCGGTCCGCTATGGTGTCGGTCAGATAACGAGGCGGCAGGCGGCGAGTAGGGCCAACACTCCAACCACCCGTGGATGGAAGACATCATACTTCGATCCCGAAGTATTTGTGGAAGCGATCCGGAGAGAGTGCGGTGATCGCGGTATGCCCGATCCGAACGCTGATCATTTGGTTGAGGTACTGTCGCGAGCATGTGACGCTACCATGCCTAGGAAAGGTCGTCCTAGGTATGGCAGGTCACCGGCTTACTGGTGGATAGATGAAATTGCGGAACTCCGCGGAGCGTGCTTTCGTGCGAGGAGAATTATGCAAAGAGCTCGTTCGGATGAAAGCAGGGCTGAATGTCGAGTAGCACTCGTTGCTGCACGCGCAGCGCTTAAGAGCGGGATAAAAGCTAGTAAACGAGACTGCTTTGAAAGGTTATGTGCTAGTGCCAATGCGAACCCGTGGGGTGATGCCTACAGAGTCGTAATGGCAAAGACCAAGGGTGTGATGGCGCCCGCTGAGCAATCGCCAGAGATGCTGGAGCGGATCATCGAGGGCCTCTTTCCGCGCCATCTTGAAGGGGACCCTTCAACCCGGAACCCGGAAAACCCGTTCGCGAGGGGAGGCATCCAGCGTTCTCCACCAAGGGTGGAGAAGGATGCAACCCGAAGTGCTAGTGTGGGTGGCAAGAGCAGCGGTACGCCTGCCACGCCAGACACAGCGATGAAAGGCCCATCGCTAATCAAGGCGATGGGAAAGAATAGTTGCCGGAAACGGCAACTGGGTGTCGGATGGGTTCGGGACGACGGCTATATGGACGACAAGCAGGTTCCCGGTTCAAGAGGTTGTGTCAACCGCAGACGAGGGATTTGCGGTTGCCAAAGTGGGTGGAGTGTTCTACTGCAGCTGTTATGCTCCGCCGAGATGGTCTATCGAGCAGTTTACGCGGATGGTAGACCGAGTATCAGTTGTGCTGACTGGTCTAAGGCCGGTGGTTGTGGCGGGCGACTTCAACGCTTGGGCGGTAGAGTGGGGAAGTCGTCGCACGAACCATAGGGGTCGGATTCTGCTTGAGGCTCTGGCAAAGCTCAACGTAGATTTGACCAACGTCGGCACCACAAGTACCTTCAGTAGGAACGGTGCGGAGTCTATCATCGACGTGACATTCGGCAGTCCTGGTCTGATAGGAGACTGGAGGGTAGACAATGGCTACACTCACAGTGACCATCAGGCGGTCCGCTATGGTGTCGGCCAGATAACGAGGCGGCAGGTGGCGAGTAGAG
This sequence comes from Sabethes cyaneus, assembly GCF_943734655.1. NCBI lineage: Eukaryota > Metazoa > Arthropoda > Insecta > Diptera > Culicidae > Sabethes > Sabethes cyaneus. The sequence continues at coordinate 101,579,675 of NC_071353.1, read as the reverse complement.
CCAACACTCCAACCACCCGTGGATGGAAGACATCATACTTCGATCCCGAAGTATTTGTGGAAGCGATCCGGAGAGAGTGCGGTGATCGCGGTATGCCCGATCCGAACGCTGATCATTTGGTTGAGGTACTGTCGCGATCGTGTGACGCTACCATACCTAGGAAAGGTCGACCTAGGTATGGCAGGTCACCGGCTTACTGGTGGACAGATGAAATTGCGGAACTCCGCGGAGCCTGCTTTCGTGCGAGGAGAATTATGCAAAGAGCTCGTTCGGACGAAGGCAGGGTTGAATTTCGAGTAGCACTTGTTGCTGCACGCGCAGCGCTTAAGAGTGGGATAAAAGCTAGTAAACGAGCCTGCTTTGAAAGGTTATGTGCTAGTGCCAATGCGAATCCGTGGGGTGATGCCTACAGGGTCGTAATGGCAAAGACCAAGGGCGTGAATGTGTCCCGCAGAGCAATCGCCAGAGATGCTGGAGCGGATCATCGAGGGCCTCTTTCCGCACCACGAGCCAAGGCCTTGGCCCCAGCCCGCTGAGTCGTCCCACGGCCGACGTTCCAGTATCTCAGACCATAGCGTAGGATGGTCGGCCTCCCAGCCGAACATCCAAAGTAACGTGGGCGACGGCGGTTTGGAGGTCGGGGAGGAAGTGACGGTTACGAACGAGGAACTCATTGCTATCGCTAAAACCCTAAAGATGAGCAAGGCACCAGGGCCAGACGCTATCCCGAATATGGCCATTAAAGCGGCTATTCTAGAGGCTCCCGAATTATTCGGGGCAGTAATGAATAGATGCCTGGAAGCTGGCCACTTCCCGGACAGATGGAAGCGACAGAACCTGGTCCTATTGCCGAAGCCGGGAAAACCTCCGGGTGTCCCCGCGTCATATAGGCCGATCTGTCTACTCGATACTGCCGGCAAGGTGCTGGAGAGGGTTATCCTTAACAGACTCGTACAGTACACGGAGGGTACAAACGGTCTGTCAAGGAACCAATTTGGCTTCCGAAAAGGCAAATCTACGGTGGATGCCATCTTGTCTGTCACTAAGACAGCCGAGGTGGCAATCCAGCCCAAGAGGACAGGTATTCGTTATTGCGCAGTTGTCACGCTCGACGTGAGAAATGCGTTTAATAGCGCTAGCTGGGACTCCATAGCCAGCTCGCTTCGGAACGTCCAAGTGCCGGTGTCGCTGTACAGAATTCTGGAAAATTATTTCCAGAATCGTGTGCTATGCTACCACACGGAGGACGGTCAGAACTGCGTTCCAATCACCTCAGGGGTTCCGCAAGGTTCCATATTGGGCCCGGTGTTGTGGAACGTCATGTATGACGAGATGTTGAAGCTAAAGTTCCCGGTAGGGGTGGTGATTGTCGGCTTTGCGGACGATATCACCTTGGAAGTCTACGGTGAATCTATCAGAGAGGTTTAGTTGACGGCTGCCCACTCTATAAGCATTGTTGAAGATTGGATGCGATCCAGGAAACTGTACCTAGCGCATCATAAAACGGAGGTTATCGTGGTGAACAACCGCAAGTCGGTGCAGCAAGCAAATATCAGCGTCGGGACTGCACTATTTCGTCAACGCGGTCCTTAAAACTCCTGGGAGTCATGGTCGACGACAAGCTCAAGTTCGGGAGCCAAGTCAACTATACCTGCAAGAAAGCTTCCACAGCTATTTCGGCATTGTCTCGTATGATGTCTAATAGCTCTGCGGTATATGGCAGCAAGCGAAGGCTTTTAGCCAACGTGGTCCAGTCCATACTCAGGTATGGCGGGCCGGTGTGGTCATCGGCGTTAAGTACCAAAAGCTATCTAGCCAAGCTGGAAAGCACCTATCGTCTCATGTGCTTAAGAGTGGCGAGTGCGTATCGCACAGTTTCACATGACGCAATCTGCGTCTTAGCAGGTATGATGCCTATTGGTATCATCATCAGCGAGGACGTAGAGTGCTTCAACCAACGTGGAACTAGAGGCATACGGAGTACCACAAGATCGGCCTCGATGATCACATGGCAGCGGGCATGGTCTGATTCCACAAAAGGCCGGTGGACACATAGACTTATTCCGGAACTATCCGGATGGGTCAACAGGCGCCATGGCGAAGTCAGCTTCCACCTGACACAGATTCTGTCAGGGAATGGTTGTTTTAGACAGTATCTGCATCAGTTTGGGCATGCGGAGTCCCCCGAGTGTCCCGAATGCGCGGACGTTGAGGAAACTGCAGAACATGCTTTCTTTATATGCCCTCGTTTCGTGGGCGTGAGAAGCAACATGATGGCAGTTAGCGGACAGGACACTACTCCGGATAACTTAGTCCAAAGGATGTGTTCTAGCTCGGACGTCTGGGGTGCGGTCAATGCGGCTGCTACCCAGATCGTACTTGAGCTACAAAACCGCTGGAAAGCCGATCAACGGCGAATAAACAGCCTAACTACCATAGTCGAGTAGTTATCTAAGAGTGTGTTTTAAGCACAATAGCCTCCTCTGAAGTAATACCGATAAGGTGGTTCCAGGGGGGAACGAGGCTGGAGACTCGAGTAGGGTTTTAGTGGGTCTGGATCCTCACGCCCCAGTAGGGGGGTCGGGATACCAAACCCCACTCCCTGAGTTGTCTTCTCAGGTGTCTGATAGCAGATTTCCCTACTCGTTAAAAAAAAAACACACACACACCGATTTTTATACTGATGATTTTTTCAATCGACAGTGAATCGATGGTAGAAGAAGGCATTGAAACAAATGTGTTTATAGTATCCAAACAGGGTGTGACAAGACGTGAAGGGGAAAGAGCGGAAAATTAGGTAAGGGAGGGTCATTGAAGTAACGCTTATCAATGTATGTGTACCGTTCTTCCTTACTCAAGCTGGAGGATCCGCTGATCAAACCAAGCTATAATGGGAGCCAATTATAACCGGATTCAAACTATGCCTCTCCTCCGAGGCCCTGTGGATCGCAGATATTGATGAACCTTTGAACTACACCGGACTGGATAAAAGGGAGACTCCACAACCCGCTTATTAAGCGTGCGACGCAAATTGTGCCTCTTTCTCCATCTATGTAGTCAAACCTGGATTAGAACTTTTAATCTAACTTGTTTCACTGACGGGACGACGAAGAACTATCCTAAAAACTTTAGCTATAGTAAATTAGATTCTCTATTTGCGTCCATTCGCTTTACATGATTTCTTTTTACGTCCACTGTTTTACGTCTGAAATTTGAATTACGTCCTCTTTTTTACGACCGATTTTTTACGTCCCTTCAATAGTGGATGTAAAACGAGATTTGAGTGTATAACAATGGTAATATAGTATAGCAAAACATAGCAAATGTAGCAGCATCCTCATCTTCGCTATCAACGCAACATCGGCTGGTGGGACAACCCTGGCACGATATCGACAAAAGTGATATATCGAAACCACACTCGTAATCAAATCTATTGTTATATATCAATCCAAATTCTATTATTTCTATAACCTATTGTTACTACATACTCGACAAAATTAATTATATCGATGTTGAATAGAATAAAATGATCAGTCTTAGCTTGCAATTCAACCGGTGCACATCTTTTCATCTCCGAAAGACCGCACGTATATTGATAGCAGCTAAAGTGGTGACCCCGACGTGATCGTCAAATTAACGCTAATTTTTACAACTACGGTAACCGCGTATCGCAATTTCGAAGTAGTACTTTTCGGTCGGTAACGCTTACGAGATGATGGACGATAAATCGAGCCCGAGTGGATCTACAATGCAGCCGACCATCGAAGCAGCGCAAGTGCCGCGGCTTAACCCGCCTAATATGGCTGACACGAATATCGAGACCTATTTTATGTCACTGGAATTTTGGTTTGCTGCATCAGGGATTGGTGCACATCCCCAACAAGATTCCCGCAAGTACAATATAGTCATGGCACAGGTGCCACCAAATAAATTGACTGAGCTACGCGCGATCATAGAGGCTACTCCTGCAAACGATAAATATGCGTATATTAAGACCAAGCTGACCGAATATTTTGCCGACAGTCAGCAGCGACGTCTTCAGCGCGTTTTATCAGATATGCCACTGGGCGATCTAAAACCAAGTCAACTCTTCAATGAAATGAAGCGAGTTGCAGGAAATTCACTCGGTGAGCCGGTGCTGCTCGATCTGTGGGCAACCAGATTGCCGCCCCATGTACAAGCAGCAGTAATCGCATCGACGGGAGACGCTTCAAATAAAATTGCCATCGCCGACGCCATTGTGGATTCGATGGGCCTACGACAAATCAATACCATCGATCACCACGTGCAAAATGCGGCAATGGCGTCTTCCACCATTCTGGAAACAACAGCTATTGATCCAGTAATGGACCTGAGAAGAGAAGTTGCCAGACTAGCTAAAAGGCTCGAGCAAATACTGCCCAGCAAGAAGATAGTTCGTGGTCGTCCACGTTCCCGTTCTCGTGAAAATGGAAGGCGCAATTCACAACGCGAAAGGGACGCGTCAGTCGGAATATGCTGGTTTCATCGCACATTTGGAAACGATGCCCGAAGGTGCCGTACACCCTGCTCATACGGCCAGCAGGCTTCTTCTAACCAACAATGACGTCAAGCTGCGGATAGTGTGGTGGAGATTGGCGAGCTTTCTACCACAGCTGAGATCTATCGCCTTAAAATTTCGGATTCTACAACCAACATGCAGTTTTTAATCGATACGGGCGCCGATGTGTCCGTAGTTCCAAAGAGAGCAAACTCAGCCGAAGTGAAACCTACGGCAGTGAAACTTTTCGCCGCAAATGGTACGCCAATCAAAGTGTATGGTGAAGTGTTACTTAAAGTAAATCTCGGTCTGCGTCGTGAGTTTTTGTGGACTTTTCTGATCGCCGACGTTTCCTCCGGAATAATCGGGGCAGATTTTATATGCAATTTCGATTTGTTAATCGATCTTAAACGAAACCGCCTCATCGATAATACAACCAATCTATCATCCGTAGGATCTCTCACACTCACTAAGGAATATTCCATTAAAACGTTCTCTACTGTGTCGCCGTATGCTGAAATACTAGCAGAATTTCCCAGCATCACCCGAGTTACGCCGCCGGGTACAATCAGTAAATCTTCCATTGTGCATCGTATCGAAACTACCGGTCAGCCAGTCTATGCACGACCACGACGTCTGGCGCCGGATAAATTCGAAGCTGCTCGCAATGAATTCGAACTTCTAATGAAGCTAGGAATCTGCCGTCCATCCAGTAGCAACTGGGCCAGCCCGTTACATTTAGTTAAAAAAGCAGATGGTTCCTGGCGTCCGTGTGGAGACTATCATGCTTTGAATGCACAGACCGTACCGGATCGATATCCTCTCCCGTATCTACAAGACTTCACGGCCAATCTACAAGGTAAAACTATTTTCTCCAAAGTGGACTTACAAAAAGCGTTTCACCAGGTACCAATCCATCCTGACGACGTTCCAAAAACAGCCATCACAACGCCTTTTGGACTGTTTGAATTTTCGTTTATGACATTCGGGTTAAGGAATGCAGCGCAAACCTTTCAGCGGCTTATTCATGAAGTCGTTCGAGGATTGGACTTTATATTTCCGTATATCGACGATTTATTCGTTGCCTCGTCGTCGCCCGAAGAACACAGAGACCATTTACGCCAGCTTTTCGAGAGGCTTAAGCAGCACAACCTAACAATAAATGTGGCTAAATGCGAGTTTGGCCGCAAAACGCTTAATTTTCTGGGACATTCCGTTTCTGCTGAAGGAATTTGTCCTTTACCAGAACGCGTTGAAGCAGTTCGAAATTACAAGCTGCCGCCCACGATCAAGGAACTAAAACGCTTTCTGGCCATAATAAACTTCTATCGAAGGTTTATTCCAAATGCCATCGAAGCTCAAATACCACTATTGCAAATGACTCCTGGCAACAAACGAAACGATCGTTCGCCGTTAAAATGGACTGACGAAACTACAGCAGCTTTTGAGCAATGCAAACAGCAACTTGCTCAAGCTGCACTCCTAGCTCATCCTGCCAAATCAGCAGAATTGTCTCTCTGGGTCGACGCCTCGGACACTGCAGCAGGTGCTGTGTTGCACCAGATCGTGAATGGAGAAGTTCAACCTCTGGGATTTTTTTCAAAAAAGTTCGACAAAACTCAACTTCGCTACAGTACCTACGATCGTGAACTGACTGCGATATTCCTCGCAGTTCGGCACTTTAAGTTCATGTTAGAAGGACGAAGCTGCCACATCTATACAGACCATAAGCCAATCGTCTATGCTTTTCGTCAAAATCCCGACAAAGCCTCCAATCGTCAAGTTCGCCAACTGGATTTTATTGGACAAATAACCACGGACATCCGACACATAGTTGGAAAAGACAACATCGTTGCCGATTTACTCTCACGCATCGCTGCTATACAAACATCTCCTTCGGTAGATTACGACGAGCTTGCTGAAGATCAAAAAATCGACAACGAGCTGCAAAATATTTTAAAAGGTACATCTCCATCATCTTTAAAATTAAAACTTTTTGCCGTTCCAGGCAGTAAAAAACAACTTGTTTGTGATTGCACAGGCGATCGCATTCGACCATTTGTTACTAAACGTTTCCGTAACATAGCTCTACAAGCAACACACCAACTGTGTCATCCTGGTACGCGTGCAACAGCCAAATTAATGACAGAGCGATTTGTTTGGCCGAGCATCCGCAAAGACAGCATTTCGTACGCCAGGAATTGCTTGCAATGTCAGCGATCAAAGGTGACGCGCCATACTCAATCACCCGTGCTGCAATACTCAACGCCAGATAGCCGATTTTCGCATATTAATATCGACATCGTTGGACCTTTCCCTCCGAATAAAGGACATCGATATTGCCTCACCGTCATCGACAGGTTCACACGGTGGCCAGAGGCTTTTCCTGTTCCAGATATGACAGCCCCGACGATCGCAGAAGCTCTACTCACTGGGTGGATTTCACGTTTTGGCGTTCCAACGTACGTTACGACCGACCAAGGACGCCAGTTCGAATCATCTTTGTTCTCAGAGTTAACTCGCTTGCTGGGAACTACTCACCTACGTACAACTGCGTACCACCCCCAATCAAACGGTATCATCGAACGGTGGCATAGAACCTTAAAATCAGCGATTCTGTGTCACAATCCCGATCATTGGAGCGAACAGCTACCGGTGATTTTGCTTGGTCTACGAACGGCCTACAAGGAGGACATAAAAGCATCTGCAGCTGAGATGGTATACGGAACCACTCTTCGAATACCATCAGAGTTTTTCGTCAACAATTCAAAGGAAACGAACGAAGCTGAATTCATTGCAAATCTACGTAAAGTCATGCGTAATTTGCGAGTTCAACAGACATCTTGGCACGGCAATCGGAGTGTATTCATCCATCCTGACCTGCACTCTTGCAAGAACGTCTTCGTACGCAACGACTCGGTTCGACCGTCACTATCGTCACCATACGAAGGACCGTTCGAGGTGATGAATCGAAGTGACAAATTCTACAAGGTTAACATCAGAGGCCGGACAGTGAACATCTCGATTGACAGATTGAAACCAGCCTATATAGTGGAAGATACATCGAATATTTCGGGACCTGCAACTACAACTGCTGATGCAATTCCTCCGACTAGAGTCACTCGATCTGGTCGACGAGTTGTCATCCCTCTTCGCTACGGTTCGACCTAGTCTAGGAGGGGAGTACTGTAGCAGCATCCTCATCTTCGCTATCAACGCAACATCGGCTGGTGGGACAACCCTGGCACGATATCGACAAAAGTGATATATCGAAACCACACTCGTAATCAAATCTATTGTTATATATCAATCCAAATTCTATTATTTCTATAACCTATTGTTACTACATACTCGACAAAATTAATTATATCGATGTTGAATAGAATAAAATGATCAGTCTTAGCTTGCAATTCAACCGGTGCACATCTTTTCATCTCCGAAAGACCGCACGTATATTGATAGCAGCTAAACAAATATAGTAAGGTAAAAACAAGAAATATCTACTCAGTTTGCCCAAAAATGTGTATCTATACCGTACATCTAATTTTTGGTATTTATTTTAAATTCTGCATTACCCTGATGGCGATTCTTAGAGTTAGCGTACAGCTTAGATGACTTATTAAGGGCCCACCAAAGCCTGAAGAGGCTTGATATAGTAGGATAACCAACCTATTTTGAACCACATCTTTAGCTGTAGTACATCAATTGGATATCTACTGCAAAATCAAATGGAAGTATCCAAAATATGTCCAGCTGCAGATGATGTCCAAAATAAGTGAATAAAGGCACACATAAACATAATAATATGTATATCGCTTATTCAATAGTAATTATAGCAAAGTAATGCAACAAACACTTATTCAATAATGCAATAAATAGGTCATAACAATACCCAGGTAACCAACAAGCATTTCCAATGCAATTTAAATGCAAGCCAATAAGCATTTAAGTTGCCCTAAATGTTACTTAAATACTATTTTGGCAAAATATGTTGCTACTTTACTGCTAGCCCTCTTATAGTGCTGACAATGCTTATTTGCAACTAGTTACCGACAAGAAGAATTTAAATTGAATTGTGGATGCCAATTTACAACAGTTATGCAGTCAAAAGACTGATAAACAGCAACCTGCAGCATAAAAAAAACCGCCCAGCCTAGCTTCGAGGTACGATGCTGGTCTAACAAGCCAGTCGTCGTATGTTCGAATCTCGGCTAGGCGGTGCTTGCTAGTTAGAGTCAGTAGGATCGTTGCACTGGCCCCGTAATTTTCCTATAAGGGTAAACGGGGTAACAACGCCCGCCGGGGTAAATCCGCCCACCATGGTTTTACAGGGCCTTGCTAAAATTGGTGTTAAATGTTGATAACAGTCATATTACTGAATGCGTACGCAATATTTTACAATACCTTGTACAGCAATATCGTATAAACTATCGGAGAAATAAATAAAAACAGATTTTTCGTTATAATCGTTTCGTTTTTTATAACTTTGTTCCCGCAGAACTTAGGGTTTATTTGATTCAAAACGTTAAAACTTTTAGTAAATCCAACCCATATCGCATCTCTGATCCTGTCTTCATCCGACAGTACCTAAATTAGGTTACCGTTCATGCAGTTTTGTTGAAATAAATAGTGAAATGTGTAAATCAGTCATTTGGGGGTAAAACCGCCCACAACGAACGGCGCAAGACCGTCGTGCATAATGCTAGTGCGATAAGGAGCTTTTTAAAATCATTGCATAGTTTGGACCAAAGAATCTCAGATTTACATAAAAGAATATAAATGTGCTTTACTTGTAGCTGGTAGACTGTTTGAAAAAATCTAAATCGCCAATTTTCCCTGCGGGCGCTATGGACATTTTCTTGTTTTCTCGGATATAGTTTTTTTTCAATAAATCCCCCCTCTTGGAACAAATATCATGGAATAAACATTTTTTTATGAAAATATAGCAAATTTTTTTAGCAATGCAAAAATAATATGTATCTGGTTTATCAATCAGAACAATTTGAAATGTCAAAAAATGACCCTCCGGATCAATTGCAGGAACTATAATACCCATATTGTTATATTTTATCTTAGATCCTCTCTAGTCCTTAAAGATTGACTCCAGGATGCCTAAACCGATCCATCTTGTTGTCTAAGGAAACTACACGGTATCAATTTCAAGACTGTTTGTACCTATATTACTGATATTCTTCAAATACGAGTGGTTGCCGGACACTCTTTCGAAATTACGAGTCTCGGGAAACCATGTATTGTTTGATGGCAAACTGATTCAATTTGTTTAAATTAGATAAATTCACGAATCCAATGCCACTAGTTTCGTTGAAATCGGTTGAATATTGTTAAAGTTATAGGCTATGGCGGTTTTACCCCGTTCGTGGGCGTGTTTCACCCCGCATGGAAAAATACTCTATTTTTTTGGACGTGTTTCCAAATCGCAATAAAAAATAGAAAATCATTACAGATATTTATGTTTTTATTTTTTACATGTAGGTAATAGATCAATTGTTCATTTAATGCAGATAAATTAGAAATTGAGCTACAACTTTTTTTTACACAGGTGGTTTTGCTTAGGCGGGCGGTCTTGCCCCGCTTACCCTTACTCTAACAGCCGGCTGCGAAGTCTGTCGATAAAGAAGGGTAATGTCTAAAGACGGTATAAACCCATGGCTTTGCTTTTTGCAGTATAAAAACGCCAGGGATGCTAATAAATGATTGATTTACTGCTTATACTAATGCTTATTGGTTACCTGGGTAGTCACGGTAATGGGTTCCAGTATTTGAGGCAAATTTTTTCTCCTTTCCTCTTAAAAACAAATGGACCCACAAGTAACCACTTTATTAAAAATATAATCCAATTAGTGCTTGATTGAAAACAAAACAATGCTTCACTTGCTATAACAACATTTGTTACTCACACGCGAAAATTTCCCACCTCACTTCCTTTACAACTACGTTTATAACTATTCTAGTGTGGTTAATGGGAAATATGCGTTGACGCCCTTTCGGTCACCTTACACCAGCAGACGCACACGCGAACGATATATTGTTTTGGTTTAAGCCCCAAAGAAACTATCCTAGTACATACGAGCTAAACATAGGTACCAATGCATAATTATAGTCAAATTAATGACCGCACGAGCCTTTGACAGGGACACGCTCTCAGAATTATGAATCGTTTATAGTTAATTAATTCGAATGTGTTTACCAGCTCTCACCAGCCTTGTTTTTCAATTTGTCAATGATAAGTGACAAATTCCAACATACCCACCCCAGTCAGGTGTCAGCCCGCTATTGTCAATAAATATTGCTGAGTAACCGGAAATGCACATTACTGCACTAGCGGCACTCGACACGTATCTGCCTCTGATAACGAGTAACATCGGTTGGAAAGTGATACTAATGTGAAATGCATTCTGCGATGAATGGCAATTATTATTTGAAAAAAAATAAAATCTGCTACCTACTAAGTTTAAAAATAAATAAGAGTAAGTTGAACAATTTTTTTGCGCTTTAAAAGAACAGAGTTCTATATCAAGTTTCTAGTCAAGCGCTCCAGAAGACAATGAATTGGAGTTCCTTTTCAGTGAAAACTCATAAGCGTGGGTCAGGTTATACCAGGCTCCATCTCCGGCCCGTTCTTTTCGGTTATAAATCTTGTTTTCGGATCTCTGAACTCGTTATCTAAGTTCTTTCGTTTAAATCCGACATGTTCAGAAACGCTTCTGTGTTAACATAGGGTTAACAAAGAAGTAGTTTTCAAGCCTTTTAATATCATAAACATAGAAATCCCAGCAAAAAATTCGAATTTTTGTTTGATTTCCTTTGTGATTTCCGCGTTCCTTGTTGGGGCGAATGACCGTTCGGCGGTTAAAATTCCGTAAGCAAAAAAAAACATTCCACGTGCTTGCGTTTCCTAGCGTTGTTGGATCTCCTTACTCGTACTATTGGCGGCGGTGACCAGAGATTCCAAATATATGAACTCATCAACCACTTCCAGTGCATCGCCATCAATAGTCACTGTCCATAGGAGGCGAACATTGGTATCTCTGGAACCTCTTCCTACCATATGTTTGGTATTCAAAGCATTGATTTGCAACCCTTCCTCCTAGCCACCATTTTCAGTCAGACGTAGATTTACTCCGCCATCACAAGGTTTCTAGTAATTATATCGAGGTTGTTTGAGAAGGCTAGGAGTTGGCTACTTTTGCTGAAGATCGTACCTCTCGTGTCGAAGCCCGCTCGCCGGATCACTCCTTCACATCCACCACATCAGTTCATCCCCTGCCGTGACCCTCTACGCGATTCAAAGGAACTCGAGAGTACGCTCGAAACACGCACGTAATACACCACTCCCTCAAGGGTAACCTTGTTCAGCCACATCAGGTTGTCCGGCAAACCGTTCTTGTGCATTACCTGCCATAGCTATTTGTGCTCGACTGTATTGTATGCTGCCCTGCAATCCAAGAAAATTTGTTTTCTGGAGAATTTGTCGGAGAGTAAAAATTGGATTCGTAGTAACACGGGCCCCCATAAAACCCGTCTAATGCTGCCCTACGAATGCTCTTGCTATTGGGGATATACGAAGTAACAAAATCTGGGAGAGCACCTTGTAGGCGGCGTTGATCAGCGTAATGCCGCGGTAGTTACAGCAATTGAGCCGATCGCCCTTTTATAGATAGGACAAACCACATTTTCCATCCGCTCCTCCGGTAGTTTGCCATCCTCCCAAATCCTTGAAATTACCCAGTGAAGTGTCGTGGCTATTGGTTCTTTACCATTTGAGTTCAGTTATTCTGTTCTGATTAAGATGTAAGGTACACCGGGGCTATTTGAAACGGTTTTTTAAAGTTCGACTTCGATGATCTCTAATAAAAATATAAAATAATTATTTTCAAATCTTCTGATGCTATTTTCTAGCTTAGTCCAATGAGTATCGATAAAAAATAACAAATAATAACAGTTGTTTTAAATAAACCTATTATTAAAATTTTAGATATGCAAGTGCGGTATTTCAATTTACCCCGTGTAGCAGGGTAAATTGAAATACTGAGCTGTCATGTATTAAATATTTAATTTTGGCTTCTGTAAATTTGCCAAGTGCTTCACAAGCCTGCAAATCTTCGGAATAGTAAATTACTCTGTCATGTTTTATAGGCGTACAATTGATAGCCTGGTCACCCAAAGTGAGCATTGAACTCTTTTGAGGTTTGAACACGACTTACAATGATATGATCACCTCTGGTCCTATTCAGACTCGTCGTCTTCTGGGTTTATCGCATCTAGATTCTTGCTTCAAGTATTCCAGCAATACGGCCTCAAATGTATTTTCAGTTTTTGCGCTTATGTCTCGTTGGGTACTTCTGTGTCCACTGAAATATTTGGTGGAACAGGAAAAGGCGTTAGTGAATGTTGGTTTAAATTTTTGAACCTATCTAAAGCAGCTGGTTCATATGCTCTCTCCGAAATCACTCCATCATCAAACGGAAAAATTCCAGCCTTTCGAAAGTCATTTTTGATCACGTGTGAGTCAATCAAATTTATTACTATCTCGATTAGATCCAATGAAACGTACGTTGAATGTCTATCGTAGACCAAAAGTACAGGACGATTTTTACCGATAACTGGTAAAAAACTTCGTTGAAAATAATTTAAAAAAGTTTCACTACCCATCCAACCGTTTTCTGTAGCTGTATACGTCATGCCGGAGATCTCTTCGTTCTTCTACGCCATCCAATTGTCCCAAACGCTTTTGCCTTTGAATATGATGACAGGAGGAAGTTTATGTCCCGATGCACTTCCACCCATAAGAACCGTAGAGTTTTATCTGCCTCTAACAGCAGTCACCCTATGCGCAGCTTTTCCTTTTTCATCGACCACTTTAATACGACTAGGATACACGCCAAAGCTGATTTCGTCAATATTATATCTCTCGGAAGGGATGTTGCAGGTACCGTCTCGGAGCAAATCGAAGTAGTGTGAGATCGAAAATGGATCAGCAGCTCGTTTCCTGGCAACTTCCAACGGGTTGTGGCTTCTTCAGAGACAAATCGTGGCGGGGCTTGAAATTCAAAAAATAATCATCTCCGAGGCAGGGATGGTTCGATCACTTTGACTCAATTTTGATTCATTTGACAGTAGCGTCCTAACCGAGCAAAATTTGACAAATTGATGTATGGGACATTTGTAGATAATAACTAGATCTACAATTTTGCTGAATAAAGTGTTGCTGTATCTTTTATAGTTACGGTGCTACAATGCTAGTACATCATTAGTAACTAAATGAACGTTCATTTAGTTACTAAAGAGGTACTAGCATTGTAGCGCCGTAACTACAAAAGTTGCAGCAACACTTTATTTAGCAAAATTGTAGATCTAGTTATTATCTACAAATGTCCCATCCGTCAATTTGTCAAATTTTGCTCGGCTGAGACGGTAGTGTCAAATGAATCAAAATTGAGTCAAAGTGATCGAACCATCCCTGCTCCGAGGATGCCATTCTAAAACACCATCTTAATGGAGATTCTCTTCAAGTACTGCTCCATAGCAAATATTATCTCTTTTTCACTTAGACTAAAGCCCCATTTCTCGATAACCTTGATGTAAGATGCCATCCAACCTACTTACTTACTTACTTACTTACTTACTTACTTACTTACTTACTTACTTACTTACTTACTTACTTACTTACTTACTTACTTACTTACTTACTTACTTACTTACTTACTTACTTACTTACTTACTTACTTACTTACTTACTTACTTACTTACTTACTTACTTACTTACTTACTTACTTACTTACTTACTTACTTACTTACTTACTTACTTACTTACTTACTTACTTACTTACTTACTTACTTACTTACTTACTTACTTACTTACTTACTTACTTACTTACTTACTTACTTACTTACTTACTTACTTACTTACTTACTTACTTACTTACTTACTTACTTACTTACTTACTTACTTACTTACTTACTTACTTACTTACTTACTTACTTACTTACTTACTTACTTACTTACTTACTTACTTACTTACTTACTTACTTACTTACTTACTTACTTACTTACTTACTTACTTACTTACTTACTTACTTACTTACTTACTTACTTACTTACTTACTTACTTACTTACTTACTTACTTACTTACTTACTTACTTACTTACTTACTTACTTACTTACTTACTTACTTACTTACTTACTTACTTACTTACTTACTTACTTACTTACTTACTTACTTACTTACTTACTTACTTACTTACTTACTTACTTACTTACTTACTTACTTACTTACTTACTTACTTACTTACTTACTTACTTACTTACTTACTTACTTACTTACTTACTTACTTACTTACTTACTTACTTACTTACTTACTTACTTACTTACTTACTTACTTACTTACTTACTTACTTACTTACTTACTTACTTACTTACTTACTTACTTACTTACTTACTTACTTACTTTAGCAGCCGTGAGCCGGGGTGGCTCTTGCCGTATCAAAAATTCCTCTCCATTGTACTCGATCCTGGTCTACTCATCGCCAGTTCGTTGAACGTCTCGACATACGCAAGTCGGTTTCAACCTGCTCGAGCCATACAGCAAGTTAGGCCCTTCTATTCCTGATGCTGGTGGGGTTTTCAAAGAGAACGGACTTCACAGCACAGTCGTCCGGCATTCTTGCGACGTGGTCGGCCCACCATTGTCTTCCAACTTTCGCCAGGTGTACGATGGGAATCTCTCCAAGCAGTGCCTGTAACTCATGATTCACACGCCTTCGCCACTCTCCGGTAGATAGCTACCGGTCTGATTAGCGTTTTGTACATCGTCAGCTTTGTGCGGCGGCGAATGCTCCTTGATTGAAGCGTCTTGCCGAGGGAAAAGTAGGCTCGATTTCCAGCTTGAATGCGTCGTTGGATGTCCTTACCTAAAAATAAAAAATAAGAAAACTTATCCAATTTAATTCTACTATGTGTATTTTATTCAATGACAGATACGTATTTCGCCTACGACTTGCAGGCTTCCTCAGTGTCTGTTTTCGAACTTCTACTAAGACGCTCCAAAAACTTCAGTCAATGTCCTTACTCATATTATTGTCGGCGATGACCAGAGATCCCAAATATATGAACTCATCAACCACTTCTAGTTCATCGCCGTCAATAGCCACTGTCCGTGGGAGGCAAACGTTGCTTTCCCTGGAGCCTCTTCCTAGCATATATTTGGTTTTCGACGCATCGATTTGTAATCCTATCCCCCTAGGCTCTGTTTTTAGTCTGGCGTAGATTGCCTCCACCGTCCCAAGGTTTCTAGTAATGATGTCGAGGTCGTCTGCGAAGGCCAGAATTTGTCTACTCTTGCTAAAGATCGTTCCTCTCGTTTCGATGCCTGCTCGCCGGATCACACCTTCAATAGCGACATTGAATAATATACAGGACAGCCCTTCCCCTTGCCGCAAACCTCTGCGCGATTCGAAAGGACTCGAGAGTATCACGTTGTACTCTCGACATTTCTGGAGGATTTGTCGGAGTAAAAATTTGATCCGCAGTAGCACGGGTCCCCATAAAGCCCACCTGATACTGTCCTACGAATTCTCTCGCTATTGAGAATAGACGACGCAACAAAATCTGGGAGAGCACCTTGTAGGCGGCGTTCACTAACGGGATGCCGCGGCAAGTACAGCAATCTAGCCGGTCGCCCTTTTTGTAGATGGGACAGACTACACCTTCTATCCACTCCTCTGGTAGTTTCTCCTCCTTCCAAATCCTATAAATTATCCAATGAGGTGCCGTTGGTAGCAGTTCTTGGCCATTTTTATAGAGCTCTGCCAAGAGTCAGTCCTTTCCGTCGACTATTATTCTTTAGCTGACGAATTTCTCGCCGGATCTCTACGATATCGGGAGCTGGCACGCTGTTGTCGTTTGCAGGCACTCCGATGTTAACTTCCATTGCGTCTCCTGCTGCTATATCGCCGTTGAGGTGCTCATTGAAATACTGCTTCCACCTGGTCACCAGCTCGCGCTCGTTTGTGATTAGATCCCCTTCCTCGTCCCTACACATGTCTGGTTTAGGTGTGTAGCCCTTACGAGTTTGGTTCAACGCAATGCCTCTTTCGAGTATTTGGAAACAGTTTGCCGAATGTACTCGAATGTACTTTCGGACCATGATAAATCCTGAAACCGAATACCTAATTCGGAATAGAAAATTAGTCAAATACTGTTTCTATTTTAATTTACTGCTCTGTGTGCAGTTCATTTTATCCCAGGAGGTTGAAACATGTGGAGTAAGCTGAAATGGCCACAAGACAAAACAGAAAACGGATTCTACATAGAATATTTTAACATTGTTACTCTTAATGGAAACTAAATAATTACCTGACGTTATGAGACAGAAATTTTCAAAAACATCAGTAATAAGCAGTTTTATATAAGCCGAAAAAATGTTTGTTTTGAATTTCCGAATGGAAAAAGTAAACAAAAAAGGCGTTAAGTAATTTCGATCTTCCGTTTATGGCAGTCAGAAGGTGCGTTTAGGAGACGTGTTCAATATAAAAAATTTTGGCAGCTATTTATCAATATTTTTTGAAACGATGGTTCTACAATTGATGAAGGGACGGTAGGGGAAAGAAATGAAAATTTTTTGGTGAAGGAGGGGAAGAGCGGAAAGAATGGGGGGGAGGTATTGGTAGCTATGCTTGACAAGTAGTCATTTTGACTCCTACCTTTTGTCCAATGCTGGAAGGTGCATGAGTCGAACCAAGCTGTAATCTGAGATTATAACCGGATTCGAACCCACAACACCCGCCAGGGCATGTGGTTCGCTGGTACTTGTACCTTTGAACCATCCAGCGCCGTTATGGACCACCACTCATTCACAAATATGTCGACGATCTGATACTGGCCATACCACCGGATAAAATACAATACGTCCTGGACACCTTTTGATAGCCACAATTCGCATATACAATTCACATACGAATCAGAACAGAATAACAAAATACCGTTTCTGGATATGTTACTCATACGAACCGAAAATCAGCACATAAAAACTGAATGGTACATGAAACCAATTGCCAGCGGAAGATTCTTAAACTACAACTCGTACCACCCGTTACATCAAAAGTTAAACGTAGCGAAAAATTTCATTGACAGAGTCAATCGACTATCTACGAACCTCGAGAAAACAGAAGTTATATCAATCATCGACAAGCAATTGAGCCTAAACAGTAAACCCGAAAGGCCTACGCCGAAGACTCATTAACCATATGAATGAACAAAACCATATACTTACCAACACACAAGAAAACTCAAACAACCTGGAATATACTTACCATTCAATAACATACATACCACACTTGTCAAACAAAATTGACAAGCACCTGAAAAAAGAATATCCCAACATACGGCTCGCAAATTACAGCAAAAACACAATTGGACACATCTTGTTCCCACGGATAAAGGACCCAGTACCACCGGACTACCAAAGCAACATCATTTACAGCATACCATGCACCAACTGCGACGCCTGCTATATAGGAATGACAACAAACAAACTCAAAACCAGGATTAGTGTACACAAAACACATTACAATGCACTAGACAAACTACTAACAGAAGACACCACCAATGACACTGCAACCACGGAACTTCAAATAGACGCACTTAAAGAAAAGACAGCACTAATGGAACACAGCATAACTTTAAACCATAGATTTGATCTCGATAACACAAAAATTTTAGACAGACACAGAAAACAACGTTCGCTACTGTACTTAGAAGTATGCCATATAATGTCAACACAGAATAGCATAAACAAACGCACAGACACACAGCGACTAAACGCCATATATGCAGGAGTAATACACACACTAAAAACCTTCACAAACTAAAACTGTTATAATCAGATTTCAATACACAAACGTCACAGTGATGTCAGTTCGAAATAGTGATAGCCAACACACCAAGCAACACACCATCCGCGCAGTGACCCGAATAAAACAAACCGCAAAACCCCGCTTTCCGGACCAGACTTCAAATGCAAACAAAACGCAAAACGTACCTTAAATTTCAAATTCAATAAAATACAGTAGGTAAAATTCTCAAACAACACAGTGATAGAAAGTTAACCCAAGCTCCTTAAAAAAATAGTACAAAGTAGACGCCATGTTATTAGGTTGCACAATAGGAATACGACACAAAGATATGACAAAAAACGATTAAGCTTTTGTAAGTCCCATCATAAGTTACAGCTAGAAAAACCACCTAAATTATTGTACAATTCCAGGATCCTTAGAAAAAGGTGAAATAAATCACCGAAACGTCGGATAAGTAAAAGCAAAACAATCGTTTGCTAAATCCACTTGACTGAAAGCCGAAAAACCGTTAAAGCATAATAATTTACAGTCGATAAACGCTCCCTCTATTAATTTATATGTATGACCGCATTTCAAGGTCAAGACTAAAAACTTGAGATTAGTCTAGCAATTTATCATTTCCAACGAACATTGTCGCTTACGTTTTAACTTACCCCGCATTTCAGCTTGCTCCGAGCTACCTTAATAGTATCAACTTTTGGGTGTGTAAATTCGCAAAAAAAAACTAATATTTAGCGCACTGGGGCGAACCAACCGGTTGTAAGCTCCATTAAAAAAGTTAATAAAATAAATTAATAAATAAACATTTATAGAAACAATACTGCCCTTCAAGTTTCACTATAGGACATTTGCATGAAATTCGATTATTCTGATAATACAACATGTGTATCGCTATTTACAAGACCTGTCGCTTATCATACTCTCATTAAATAATTAGTAACTTCGTCCGCTGTCCATTTTCCTCTTCATAAGCCATGTTACACAGCTAAGCTCGCGACCGATTATATGTAATTAACCTCTATATTTTTCGTTCTTGATTGCCAGTATGATAGTGAAAGATTAGAAACAGCAGACATTTCCATTTCCCATTTTGTTTCACTCTGACTAATTGAGTAATTGCCGAATGATTATGATGAATTATGTTTGCTTCTTCATGCGATAGGCTGAGAGTTTAGCGGGAAAATTGACCTTGCACCTGCTACTTTTATATTTATTATATTATACATCATTAATACAATTGCCTTACCTAAATTTTATTCAAAAAAAAAAACTTTTTGTACGAATAACGCAATGGACGTCAAAAGTCCAACTAATAAAGCGTGCATGGTTTAAGCGGTGGAATGGTTCCAGTGTGCTCCCCGGATCGGACGCTTAATGTTTATATTTTGCTAAACAATCATAAGAAAAACGGTCAATAACCGCCACTGTCACTATAATTAAATGTTTCAGATCAATGTGTATCCTATATGATGCTATTCACTTCATAGATATCAATTTATGTGGGACAAACTTTAGAGACGATACTGTTATCTTGCTGCTCAATCATCACACGCGCATTATTATTTTACATGACAATCTTTCCTCTCAGTTTACAATAAATTATGTCGAGCTACTAGAAAACCGATACAGCTCATCGGGTTATCAGCACAACACCCTCTAGTGCTCCCTATTTGGCCTGCGATTTTATGAACGCTTCCTAGTTTATAAATAAAAGAATCATCTTCCCTGAACCGCGAACTCTTCCATTCAATAGCATCTCAGTTTACGACAGAATGCCACTTAGCCGGTCGTATTTCTAGATGAGATTTATCTGATTTCAATTTAACTTTAACGAGCTCTGACCGATTCTGGTCCAGTAGCAATTAAATCCAGAAGAATTTTCAACCATTTTACTGCCTTTGCGTACCAATCGAAGGGAACGCATGGTTATTTGAGATCATTGAAATATCGCGTTTCTGGTGTATGGCGTAGAGGTTATTATTTATTGTCTGTGTATCAACCACGCAAGTTATTGTGATCTAATCGGACACGACCAGCCAGTGGTTTAGCTCTTCTTTGGATATATCTTGCTGTAATCTAACGAGATGTTTGTATGTATAGCGTAAAGGGTTTGCTGCGCACGAACCACTTGTTTGACAACCGCACACTTCGTCCTAATGGTGTGTTAAATTCACAAAAAAGACTAACAAGTCATAGATTTTCTGGGATCAAATGAACACATAGGCAAACCTCTGAAATGAAGAGTATAAAAAATAAAATGAAATAATAAATGTACTATATGTACTATCAAATTATTTCTCAATGTAAAATTATTCGGGAATCCACCATTAATCAACATCAGCTTCAACACATTTGACAGATTTACGAAGAGCCACCGAGCATTCTTTTGGTGCATTCCGCAGATTTTATATGTAAGGGCCAATAGTCCATTAATCTTTTTGCTGGTATTGGTATATATTGCTCTACCCAAAGCCGGGTTTTTATTATCATACAATTGGTAATATGTACATTGTTTGTATGAAACTGTATAGTAATAATTTCCATTTTTCTCTCTCTCTCTCTTTCCATATGTTTCAGAAAACAGTCATCATCAGAAAAGATCATTAGCCGTCATTCGCGAGGTGTTACTCCTCCGATGCACCCTCGATGGGTCCTTGCCGAATGCTCCGACCGGTATACCAACCGATGAAAGTTAAACATTTACTATACTCAAAATACTTTCCCATTGATCTCATGTTAAAGGAAAGCTAAATAGTTCCAGAAAATGACACAATAAAGAATAAGCTGTTGCGAAAAAAGTAAATATGTGACGCGCTAACTTTTAGGAAAATATTGTAAAGAGGTGGATTGTGGATTGCTTCATAACGCATCCTAAAATTATCAATGTGAAAGTAATTAATTTTGTGACGGAGCAGTGCTGTTTCATCAAACAGGATACGCACACATTATAAAGCAAAGTTAGGGGATAGTTAAAGTGTGAATTGTTGTTATAGCAAAGAAGAGTACTAACAATTGTGGAGAAGTTAACAGTTCAATGACCGAAATTGATTCCGAAGGATTTCTAGGATACTATTATTACAATGGATCCGATATATCTGGTACAAATGAGAGCGGCCGCTTTATACCGGAGGACGCTAAGCTGGACGTGACATATGCAGTGTTTGAAGGGCTTGTAGCTCTGATGGCCGTGATTGGCAACGCGATGGTGATAGTAGTGTTCAAACGCGAACGACGACTACGCAGACGGACTAACTTTTATATAATTTCGCTGGCCACGGCCGATTTTTTGGTCGGGCTTCTCGGAGTGCCGTTTGCCGTCCTGTCTTCAATAGGCCTTCCCAGGAATCTATACGCATGTCTGTTTACCATATCGTTACTAATCGTGCTATGTACGATTTCTATCTTCTGCCTAGTGGCGGTCTCCGTCGATCGATATTGGGCGATCCTGCACCCGATGGCTTATTCACGGAACGTTCGAACCAAAACTGCAATTGGTAAGCTGAACAGGGTATTCGATCCTAAACTTCTAGTAGTGTTGTAATTTCATCTGAAGGAAGAAGGCAACTTTTGGAACAAAAACACATATGAAAATGTTTTTATCATAATCGCGATTGTAAATATCTTAAATATCGGCTTATCAAATGTGAAACGTGCTTTTTATGGATTGATTTTTGGCTTTCCCATCTGTTATTAGTAGGTATTAGCACCCCTCTGTCACTCTGTCAAATCTTGACGGACAGGGTCAGTACGCCCTCTACGAATGACGGTGGAAACATTTTTAGTTGTATATGTGACATCACTCTGGCATCACAACTATACTGACATCATAGTATGACATCGTACATCAACATTACACGCATACATTTTTTCAGATGGTTGCGATCACTAACACTTAGAAGCAGTAGCAACTCCCGTAAGATAAGAGATGGCGTTAGTAGTATCATCCTTTGCTGTTTATATGCGAACCTCCTTCTATGCCCAGTGTTGAGTTCTGGAGTATTTTATTCACGACAGATACGTATTTCGACTACGACTTGCAGGCTTCCTCAGTGTCTGTTTTCGAAAACAATATGAATAAAATAACAATGTGAATAAAATACACATAGTAGAATTAAATTGGATAAGTTTTCTTATTTTTTATTTTTAAGTTTCGTATTCTACTAAGACGCTCCGAAAACTTCAGTCAAAAATCACTAGCAATGGCACTTCATTGGATGATTTCAAGGATCTGGGAAGAGAAGAAACCACCGGAGCAGTGGATGGAAAATGTAGTCTGTCCCATCTGCAAAAACAGCGACCAGCTAGATTACTGTAATTACCGTGACATCACGTTGGTCAACGCCGCCTACCCAGATTTTGTTGCGTCGTCTATCCCCAATAGCAAGAGAATTCGTAGCGCAGCATCAGGCGGGTTTTATGGGGGACCGTGTTACTACGGATAAAATTTTTACTTTTCGACAAATCCTCCAGAAATGTCGAGAGCACAACGTGCACACGCATCATATATTCGTGGATTTCAGGGCAGCTATGATACAGTTGAACGCAAACAACTATGGCAGATAATGGATGAGGACGATTTTTTGGACAAACTGCAACGGTTGATCAAGTTTCGAATTGCGCAGAGGGTGGCAACAAGGGGATGGACTGTCCTGTATGTTATTCAATATCGCTATTGAGGGTGTGATACGCCAAGCGGACATCGAAACGAGAGGAACGATCTTCAGCAAGAGTAGCCAACTCCTAGCCTTCGCAGACGACCTCGACCTCATTACTAGAAACCTTGGAACGGCGGGAGCAATCTACACCAGGCTAAAAACGGAGGCTAGAAGGATAGAGTTACAAATCAATGCATCAAAAATCAAATATTTGGTAAGAGACTCCAGAGAAAGCAACGTTTGCCTCCCATGAACAATGACTATTGACGGCGATGAACTAGAAGTGGCTGATGAGTTCATATATTTGGGATCTCTTGTCACCGTCGACAATAATACAAGTAAAGAGATCCAACGACGCATTCAAGCTGGAAGTCTAACCTCCTTTTTCCTCCGCAAGACGCTTCGATCAAGGAGCATTCGCCGCCAAACAAAACTGACGATGTACAAAACGCTAATCAGACCGGTAGTCCTGTACGGACCACCCCACCCCGCCATGGTGATTCATGCAATTGCACCTTCCAAGGCAATGTTAAATAGTTGGTTAGAGGGTACACCCCCTTACTTCAGCCCATCCAGTGTCACGAAAATGACTGACTGACACCATCTATTTTGACGCACGACTTTGACCCATACAGCGTCGCACGAATCAGCATAACTAAATTCATCAGGAAACCATGTTCTAGCATTATCTGCCACAGTTCATTTCGTTCGATAGAATCGTACGTCGCCTTAAGGGGACATGAACGACTAAAAATTTTGAAAAAATCATTATTCTTTTATTTCGGATTTTAATTCTGCAATCTTTTCCGCTTATTTTGATACTAAATTTGTAATGATCCGACCACAGGAAGTGGCCGAAAAACGATCATACACATAAGCATTCCAGTGCGGCGTGGAACAACTTCGGCGAAATAAAAAGCCGCTCCTGGAAAACCACGATATTCAAACTTTATGTACCTTTTTCTCAGAAACTACACAACATATTGGAACAAACTTTTTTTTTGTTTTGTTGGTAGTAGCTTGGCAAAGACTTTTATAACTTTTGAGGTTTGTAAACGAAACACAGCCAGAGAAAAAAGAAAAAGAAGACAACAATTTTTCAGGCATCTTTTCTTCTTCTTTTTCGTTTTTCTCAAACTGTGTTCTGTTTACGAAACTTAAAAGTTATAAAAGTCTTTACCAAGCTACTACCAACAAAACAAAAAAAAAGTTTATTCCAATACGTTGTGTAGTTTCTGAGAAAAAGGTACATAAAGTTTGAAGTTTTTTCAAAATTTTTGATCGTTCATGTCCCCTTAAATTTCACAAACAGATGATGGGTCTGCAAAATGTACTCCCGGAACTCACCGACGAAGGACTTCGCTAACGGTATAAGCTTATAGGCAGAATTGAGCAATGTAATGCCTCGGTAGCTTTTCACTCGAGTCGACGTCCTTTTTTGAAAATAGGGCGAATAAGGCCATCACCACTCCTCCGACATTTGTTCTTCCTCCCAGATCCTGACAACAATCCAGTGGATTGCTTCGTACAGCCGCTGGCTCCCCGCTTTTAGATGTTTAACCGGGATACTTCCCAGCAGGAAGAGCTCCTTTCACCAGGCTGCTACGGTCGTTTTGTTAGTAAGCAGGTTTCTAGCACTAACATTGCACATCACAGGAATGGCATAATTCCTGCCCCTCATCGCCGACGACTATGTGCTCCTCGTACTAGCGTTTTTGAAAGTGGGTTCTTTTTTCCGCAGTACAAATCTCTCAATCTTTTCTGACATGTAGCCGAAGTGAGCATTCTTCTCATCTGCCACTCTCTGGCAATCAGCCTCGAACCAGCTGTTATGCTGTCTTCCACGCGACGTCCCTACCACCTCTCAAGCTTTATGGCGTATTCCGCTGCCACGCCATCTGCCGTCTACCGCTGGATGTTGAAACGTAGCATCTTTTCAGTGCGAGCATTCGCACCACGCGCGAATCTCACACACGACGAGATTGTGGCCAGAGTTGATAATTGGTCCCCGAAAAGACCGTACATCGATGACATCCGAGCGAGGCTCAACCGTCAATCAAAACATGTTCAATCTTACAGCTAGAGTCCCCATTTGGATACCTTCAGGTGTGTTTCCGAATATTCAGATGTGGAAAGAAGGCGCTACAGATGACCATTCCTCTGACCGTGACGAAATTTATAAGCCTCAGACCGTTATCGTTGGTCGACAGTTGAAGGTTATGTCTTTCAATGGCAGGACGGAACAATTCTTCCCTCCCGATTTGCGCATTTGCCATCTCCGATAATGAGTTTCTCGCCATGTTTCAAGCACTCTCCATAGGTCCTCTCAAGTCTATCGTAGAACTCGTCTTCAGCATCATTAGATTGATCATTTATCGGTGCGTATACGTTGATTAGGCTGTAGTTGAAGAATCAACACACATCTGTTAGTCATCTGCGGACGTCCAACGGATAACTCGTTGCTTTTGCTTTCCAAATACTACGAAACCGATTCCATATTCAACATTTCTGCCTTACTGCCACTGCAGTAGATGGGGTACCTGAAAGAAGTGTCTGCAATCTACTTACTTACTTACTTAGGTGGCTTGTCGTCCTAACACATAGCCTGTTGTACAAAGTTTCTCCATGTTACTCGGTTGAAGGCTACCGCTCTCCAATTCCTCGGACACCGAGTACTCTCCGCCAGATCTCGCTCCACCTGGTCTAACCATCTTGCTCGCTTCTTACCGGATTTGAGGCGAACACCATCTTTGCAGGGTAGTTGTCCGGCATTCTTGTAACATGCCCTGCCCATCGCATTCGTCCAGATTTAGCCACCTTTTGGATACTGGGTTCGCCATAGAGCTGTGCGAGTTCATGGTTCATCCTCCGCCTCGATACTCCGTTCTCCTGTACGCCGCCGACGATCGTTCTTAGCTCTCATCGTTTGAAAACTCCGAGCACTCGCAGGTCCTCCTCGAGCATTGTCCATGTTTCATGCCCGTAGAGAACAACCGGTGTAATAAGCGTTTTGTACAGGGTGCACTTTGTACGGGGACTTATTCTGCTCGTCCGCAATTACTTGTGAAGCCCATAGTAAGCACGACTTCCACTGATAATAAGCATCCGAATCTCACGGTTGGTATCATTGTCCGCCGTTACCAGTGAGCCAAGGTAGACAAATTCGTCAACTACCTCAAATTCATCGCCGTCGATCAATATACTACTGCCCAAGCGGCATCGTTCGGCCTCGGTTCCGATGGCCAGCACGTATTTTGTTTTAGACTTACCTTTAACCCAACCTTTTCTGCTTCGCGCTTTAGTCTGGTTACTGTTCAGCCAACGCCACAGATGTTCTGCCGATAATATCCATGTCATCGGTAAAGCAGACGAATTGACTAGATTTGTTGAAGATCGTGCCTCACGTGTTGGTATCCGTTCGGTTCATAACACCTTGTAGCGCTATGTTGAACCGCAGACATGAAAGACCATCACCTTGACGAAGCCCTCTGTGTGATTCGAATGAACTTGACAATCCACCCGAAATCTGAACACAGCACTGTGTACCATCCATCGTAAATTTAATCAGTTTGATGAGCTTCATGGGGAAGCTGTTCTCGTCCATGATTTTCCATACGTATTCAACGATTTTCAACGTACAAATGATGCGTGGAAACTCTGTATTATGCCCTTTTGTAGGATCTGCCGCAGTATTGTTGGATCTGTTGTAGACCGACCTTCGACGAAACCGGCTTGATAAGTTCCCACAAATCTGTTCGCAATTGGCGATAATCGGCGGAAAATGATTTGAGACAGCAACTTATTGGCTGCATTGAAAACGGTGATCGCTCGATAGTTCTCTCAGTCCATCTCGTCGCCCTTTCTATAGATCGGGCAGATAATCACATCTTTCCACTCGTCCGGTAGCGGTGCCGTATCCCAAATCCTAACAATTAGTCGGTGTAGACAAACGGCCAGCTTTTCTGGTCCCATTTTAATGAGCTCCGCTCCGATGCCATCTTACCCAGTTGACTTGCTGTTCTTTAGCTTTATGATGGCCTCCTTAACTTTGCCTATCGTTGGGGCTGGCACCTATTCCTCGTTTGTTGCACCGTCGAAAACGCTTCCTCCGCCACCATGGTTCTCCGCCTGAGCGCCATTCAAGTATTCGTCGAAGTGCTGCTTCCACCTATCGACCACCTCACGATCGTCCGTCAGAATACTGCCAGTTTTATCCTGACACATTTCAGCTCGCGGCAGAAAGCCTTTGCGGGATCTGTTCAGTTTCTGGTAGAACTCTCGCGTTTCCTGAGAACGATGCAGCCGTTCCAACTGTGCATATTCCACGTAACGCTTTTTCTCCCGAAAGATTTGGTTTCGCTGCATCTTCTTCTGTTTGTGTTGTGTTAGGGTCTACTGCACCTCCCTTTTGCCATCGAATTTGACCATCGAACTTCCTGAATAGCAGCGGTCTCCACCCCGAGTCGAGTGGCTATCGAGATAGTAAGCTAGCTCGCTCCGATTCATGGAGAGTTCTGACATTCCAGGTATTAATTTTCCAATCATTATCCATTAATCATTACCTTGTACTTTGCCGTTTCCTCTACTGATTGATCCGTTCCGTATTTTCATTTTTGTTTATCGTGGTAAATGAGAGTTTCGGTATCCTTACCGGGCTCGCGATACCTATCCCGCAGATGAGTCTGCCATCTTAGATGTGGCTTGCTGAATACAGCGTTTCATTTTCAGCCACTCGCTCCGAGACGCTCCCTCACCTGAGGAATAGGCGCGCAGTTTCATATCTCCTAGCTTAGCTGTTCCAGCGAGAAGTATTTCCGGATAGGGCCATCTATCGTCATTATTGGATAAGATCTTCGAGGAGGCACTAGGTAGGGACTTGACAGAGTCAAAGCTATATTTGATAGTCCTTCCAGGTAACTCTCCCCATTTCATATGCTGTCATGCTGTTCAAATATTACGAACACATATTCTAACGTCAGCCATTATGGTTCTTAAAAACCGGACCACTGCATCACTTTCTTTTTCCTACACATACTTCGAAATTACGATTAGGATGGCGCGTAACATAAATCTTGTAATCTGTCAAGAAATGACTTCAAAAATTTTAAGCAATCAGAATAGGTTTTCTTTTACTGACAGTCACATTTTTAGGTTCACTCCAACGTCAAAAAACATAAAATTATATGTATTTAATGAATGTTTTTTCTTCTTTTCCGCTCTAGTAATCATAAGCCTCTGTTGGCTAGCCGGATCAATAATAGGATTTTTACCACTGTTCGGGTGGCACGAAACTCCACAAGTTGATACCTGCCTATTCTTGAAGGTTATGGATTACGATTACCTTGTATTCCTGTATTTTGCGACAATTATTACACCTGCTCTCATTATGTTAGCGTTTTACGCACATATCTATCGTGTCATTTTAAAACAGGTTAGTTTTTTGTACAGAACATAACAATTTATTGTTTTAATATCGCTCATATTTTTCAGCTGCGTCAGATTGTAACAATGAATCCCATGGGTACGCTCTCATCAGAAAGCCGAAGATCATCCGACAGCAGTCGTATCCGTATATCAACCTCGAAATCGCCTAGTTGTAAACCTGGTCATAGCCATGGTGGTACAATGCTTCGCGTGCTTGGTGCCGCTCAAAAGCGGGAAGTCAAAGCCACACAAAATCTTTCCATCATTGTGCTGTTTTTCATGATCTGCTGGATACCCCTGTATACCATCAACTGCATAGTTGCATTCTGTAGAGATTGCAAAATTCCACCCACTCTAATGCTGTTTTGTATAATCCTGTCACATCTCAACTCTGCTGTCAATCCTCTACTCTACGCCTACCACCTAAAGGACTTTAGAGCAGCATTGCGGAATCTTATTCTTACTATGATTGGATACGACGTATCTAACCAGGAACTAAATTACCGTGCTTCCTTAGCCAGCCAACATCAGTTCGTCCAACGACATTCCGTAATGGACAGGAGATTATCACCACAACCCAAGATTTATGTTGGTATGATAACATGCTTTACTGATAACGCTATTTTAATCAATTCTGCTACAAATTTAGTTATCGCAAATCGTTGTTCTAATAAACGTTTATACGTTACCATCTTGACTCAATTCAGAATCAAAAACTGAGACCGACATAGCTTAAAATGGTATAAAAGATATCTACGAGATAAACCAAAGGTAACTTTTTGCTCTAGTTGCAATACAAAACTGTGACTAACAAAATCATAGAACTGATTCACTTGTCTTTCGCAGATTTAGGCATAACGTAAAACTAAAAAGGTTTTCTTGCTAAGCAATTTCATGACGACAAAATGAAAGCAAAAATCTAATCATACTTTTCTGACCAAAAGTGGCAAAAAGTTTACAGACTCTCCGGCTTTCCATCCACCTTGTTATTTGAGCCAGTGTATATAGAACTGGAATATGATTTTGAAAAAATACGAGAATTACTTTGTGCTAATAACAATGTAAAGTTCCGTCTACCGAGCTGAGTTTGTGCCAAAAAAGCATAGGTTTTGACGTAGGACTACGTCTTTGTTTACTATACTGGGACTGGGTAGAACTTTATGAAAACGAAAATAGAAGTGTAACGTTTGAATGAAAAATTTCAAACGGTAATAACTACTAAACTACTGAATGAAACTGAACAATTTATATGTTGTTGAATAGATAAAATGACCAGCAATTTATGGAGGGGGTACGAGAGCAATTTTATGGAGGGTGTAAGAGGGGGGGCTCCTATACAAATGAAACACAAATTTCCTTAAAACTCGAGAACTAATCAACCAAATTTGGCATGTGGGGGTTTTAGAAGGCAAGAATTATTTCTATAGTGAATTGAAACACCTCCCCTCTTTAAGAGGAGGCTCCCATATAAATAAAATACAAATTTCCTCATAACTCGAGAACTAATCAATCAAATGGAACCAAATTTGGCATGTGGGGTTTTTGAAGGTAAGAATGATTACTACGGTGTACTGAGACCCCTTCCCCTTCTAAGAGGGGGTGGATTCCCATACAAATGGAATAAAAATTTCCTCATAACTCGAGAACTAATCAAGCAAATGGAACCAAATTTGGTATGTGAGGGTTTTTGGAGGCATGAATTTATTTTGCCTCACCCCTCACCCTGTGGTAGGAGGATAATGACTCCCACACAAATAAAACAAAATTTTTTGCGTATGTATTTTCTGCTATGCACGTCATGTTTGCGATGAACGTGCTTTGGCTTTAATGTTATTTGCAGTGTTGGGCACCGCTAATTCGCTAATTCGCTAACCGATAGAATTTGCTCGATAATCGTGGAAATTTCGCTAATCACTAATCGCAAACTGCAAATTAACAGTTACTGTTTATTTTTGAACATATCGCAATAACTTGCATTGCAATCTATCGCTGTACAAATTATTTGTAATTTACATTTATTACATGGCTTTTCTTAATTTACCTAAGATCAAAACCTATTATAATGGATAAAATGCTTTACAGTTTATTAATTTTAAAATAAACAGCGGCATTTTATTTGGAATCATGGCCCAGTAACAATTCGGCTAGTCTGAGTATAAATTATAAAGTATAACTAGCGTTTCTCGATTGGTCGGTTAGCGAATTAGCGGTGCCCAACACTGGTTATTTGTAACCAATGGCCCTTTTATAGGCCACAAGTGAGTTAAAGTAATGACTCTCCGTCTCTTTCACTCTCATTGTTTTGTATTGGACAGATTTTTGCGCAGTTATTTGTCTTCACTGTACAGTTATAATGGCCAGATTTTTCCAACAAAAATCACAGAATTATATATGGCATCCCTGCTTATATACCCCCGTCCACGTGTTGCCAAAACCATTGCATTCAATGAAGAATTGAATCTGAATATTTTGCTCTTTAAACATAAACTAAAACAATGGCACTCACATATTCTTATAAACATACATATGCTAGAAATGCAGTTTACATTAGTCTTTGATATAATGATCTGATATAGTCTTACCCCAAGCAGCAATGTGAGTTTTATTGTACTCTTATAATGGTGTTCAAGACCAATTTTGGTCTTAAATGCCATCATAAGAGTGTAATAAAACCCAAATTGTTACTTGGGACGTCACCCTTTCGTACAACTCTTAGGGTACTGCCAGAGTGCAAGCGACATGCGACACGACGCGACGTTTCTTGCTGTAGTTATACGCGCAGCCCTTTTTCGCCCGAAGCAAGACATTTGCATTTAGCAACATGAGAGCGAAGTCGTGTCGCGTCGCTGTCGCGTTTACTCTGTACGGGGCCTTAGGGCTCTTGCTGCTACAGCCTGCTTACGAAAAAGTCGGATGCCTGGCAGAAATCGAACAGAACCAGTCTTCATCTTTCGCTCGATTCTCTTTATGTCAAATGTGACATTTTGAGGCAGGAGAAAAGTGGTTTATCAGTTTTGCAGTTTCGGACAAAAGGTAAGAGAATAATATGGAACATGACTAAGCAGGTATAATTTAATTGTTAACCTGTTTATTGCACGCTTCTTGCTGCTACAATCCGCTGCAGCTACCCTCCAAAAAAGGAGGGAAAGCTGAATCGGTACAAAGCCGGTTTTTATTCGAGATCTCTGGCAGAAATCGAACAGAAATCCGGCAGAAAAATCGTAAGGTGAAATTTCTGCCAGAATCCGATGTTGCATTTCTGCTAGTTTTCACGGGTGACGGCGGCCAGAAATCCGGCATAATGTCTGGCAGAAAAAGTTTTTCGCTGCCAGATTTTTGTTCGATTTCTGCCGGACGCGACTAAGCGGGATATGGCAGTTGCATGAGAGTGCAAGAGATCGGTTTGTGCTTACATAGCGAAATGCAACTACACATTCAAAGAGACAGTCAAGCTCCCGTATGTGAGGAGCAGACATTCAATTTATAGTTTCAAATGTGTGATATTGAATGAATTTTGCCTACTGCGACTTATAACCTAGCAAAAGAGAAGCGAGAATGTTTTATACATATGTATTGTCGCTCGTGAGCGCAGGCTATCCATATTTTCCTTTATCCCTAGAAACACGCGATCATGATTTGTTTATTTTTAATTTTTCGTAACACGAGTTTATCCTCTCTTTGTTGTAAGAGGATAAAGCAGTATCAGCCGTCTTCCAGAGACGAAAATACACAGGTTACTATAGAATTTACCAAGCAACCAGCCAACAAGAGAGAGGCATATTAAACAACCGAATTTATGTATTTGGGTATGCGGCCGCTCTACTATACTACAGCTGACCGATTTCTCCTCAAAATCGGAAATTGGAACGTTGTAATCGTTTGTAGGCACTCCTAGGTTGACTTTCGTTCCGTCTTCTTCGATTATATCTCCATTGAAATGCCCATCGAAGAACTGCTTCCACCTATCGACCACAATTCGCTTATTTGTGACCAGGTTTCCCTCCCTATCTCTACACATATCAGGCTTAGGTGTGTATCTTTTACGAGATTGGTTTACCTTCTCATAGATCTTGCGCGTCTAAGTTGCCTGGAGTAGTTGCTCTAGCTCTTCACGGTGCGATTTACAAACCCTTCACGATCACCTCCTTCTGGAGCTTTTTCCTCCTCAGAATCGTAGTCAACTCGCTCCGCGCTCATCGATGCTTGGCCAAATTCTCCTCCCAAGCTCTTTTTACCTTTGTTATACTATATAACAAAGGTTTAGAAATTGGTCGAAAAACACGAAATTGATCCGAGGCCCGTAGAGCCGAATCACATATACCAATCGATAGAGCTCGACGAACTGAGCAATGTCTGTGTGTGTGTGTGTCTGTGTGTATGTGTGTATGTGTGTGTGTGCAGCTCATTTTCTATCGTCTGTTTCTCGAAGGTGGCTGAACCGATATGACCGCTATTACTTTTGTTTGAAAGGTATTATTGCCTAGTATATCACTATTAAATTGCTTTGCGGTCCGACGTTTCGTTTAAAAGTTATGAGTAATAATGTGAAAACTACGTGACACGCGTTTCTCCGGAACTACGCAACCAATTTTAACGATCTTACTACCAAGCGAAAGCTCTTGCTATTACTAAATTTTTTACCAAGTTTGATTGAAAACGGACAAGCAGTTTAAAAGTTAGCCTTAAAAACCACTTTTGATAAGGTTCAAATGATCGCCTATTTCTCCCGATTTATGTGCTATTAGTTTCATTTGGCAGGTAATATAGCCGGATAGATCACTATTGAATGGTTTTTTGATTGGACGTTTAATTTGAAAGTTATGAGCAATCGTATACACCACACCAAAATGAACAATAATGACATAATGATTTTAACCAAGATAATTTACCTAATTTCAATTATTTTAATATCAAACGAGAGGTTTTGACACTACGAATATATATGCAAAATTTCATAAGAATTGGTTTTACCGGTCAAAAGATATTAATCCTCGAACTCTTGCGCCAACTTTTGCAACACAGTTACTCGCGCGCACAATAGCCCAAAACCAAAGAAAACGTGCGCACTAGAGTTTTGACTAGGAAAACTTGGTTTTAAATTTACCGAACCTTTGGAAGAGTTTCTTGAAATTGAATGCTCTATCATCTGGTAGAATTTAAATTTTGATTACACTCAAGTACTTTTTTTACACGGCTTGTTTTTTCGATTATTAAGAACGGGACAACCTAGGGACCATTTATTTATTTCTCAATACATTTGGGAGCGGCCCGACATTCGTTACGTAGTTTGTAAATGGTCCCTAAGTTGTACGGTTCCTGAGTAATCGAAAAAAACAAACCGTGTAAAAAAAGACTTGAGTGTAATCCCCCTAAAAGGGAAATAAAAAAAATGCTTTTCTTCGGATTCAATATAACACATTGATGTGCTCTACAAAGTTTTAGAGCATATTATTACAAGAAATTTTGCTGAAGACAGTAACCTTTTATCTCTTCAGAGAAGACAGAGAAATCTTATTTATTGTTTCTGAATTTGTAAAATCAGTTTTTCTATTTTAGCTCTTTTTGTAATTGTTGTATGACTTTTTCATGTATTACAAAGTTATACAAATAGTAAAAATACACAACTTTGCTGAAAATAGTATACCTCTATGTTTGCTTGTTTAGGAACTGTAGAACTTTGATTATAAAAATACCCTGATTTTAATCCCGAATTACTCGACTACCAACTGACGGATACATTTTAAACATTTTACATTTGCTGATAGTTTTGCTACATACAGACACCATTTTTCCATATGAAGTAACGTGAAAAAAATCCAGTTGGAGCCAATAGCGGCACACCTCACATGCTGCTTGCTTCGTTTCTGTGCTGTCGGTTTATGCTGATCTATTTTTCTAACAATTTAAAGTATTATTGCATTGAATAATTCAGACATTTTGCTCATAACAAGTTTATTCAAGAATATACGTTAGTTAAACAACGATTGATCAATATGGCATTCAAAAACCTACACATGTTGTTCAGAATACAACAGCGTGAGTAACCGAAGGTTAATAAAAATTGATGAAATTTTTTCAAGAAAACTTTATTGATGTGACTCGAATAGAATGGCATTACAGGAAATTATGCATAGTTCAAAAACCTATAAACTAGACCTTTACTACGCAATGTATATGTTAAAGAATAATATTTCTTCTTACAACTTACTTTTACTTGCACTTACCCACATTAGTAACAACTTACTCAGCAATTTCATGAGAAAAAGAACTATCAAAATTTATAAGTGCTTCTATTTTGTTCAAATGTTGTAAGCTTATTCAATTTCCAAAATTTGTATGTAAGCCAACGCACAATGCAACGTTAACTAATTATGATGAATTATGTTCCGAAGACGTGTCGATTTGTATCTCAAATAGCAAGTAAGACATATAACAAAGGTTCCTTTCACCACTAGGTGGATTAAATCAGGTTTTTTACTCTTCGTCGCTTGTTGGCCTTCCCCGTTGTGCTAGCTTAACGGGAAATTAGCAGTCATTAACTTTTCGTCGAAGAGCCCAATTTCGGGAGCAGTTTTTGGGCCCAAAAGCGGGATTATGTATATAAAAATGTAAATACTGCATTTTTCTTGCTAATCTGAACACAGCGAATATATTTTTATGAACAGAATTTTTGTTTCAAACAAAAAAACTGCTTTTGAAGTTGACAGAATCGATGACGTTGACGACTAATTTCACCTTAAGATGCACTGCCACTGCCAGTACGCGAACATTTATGTATTCAGCTAATCGGCTGATGTAGGAAGACTAAGCGGACTGAGCAGCTAATGATATACGACTAGTACAACTCAAAGAGATACGCGATAGTGTTAGTGAGAGTCTGCAATTGGCTTAACGCAGAGTAGAGCGAGTCTCATATTTATGTTAAAAGGGTCGACTACCACACACGTTACGCTAATCATGTGGTGCCGTCGATGTTGCTTCACCTAGGGCCACGGTTGTGGCGCCCCATTAACGAACGAGCGTATCCTGCTTCATCCGTCTTCGAGGTTCGAAGCACCTAGCTCCACAGAGGTGCGTGTAGTTCTTGGCAACTCGCAAGTTATCTAATTGCCGAATAAGCGGTTTTATTCCGAGATGAATACCGTCGTTAGTTTTGAGCACACATGTACTGCTACTAAGTAATGACCCGAGTGAATCTCTTTGCGGGGAAAGAAAGTACTTCTGATCATCAGCATCAGCTGGGATTGTTTTTGTGCATCGAAACGTCAGTGGAAACTGGGTATGAACTGGCACTGCGAACCAGGCTAGCTTGATTGAATAAAACAGGGAAAGTATTTATTTGCGATAAAATTTAAAACCCCTTACAAACCCGAGCATGCTGACTTGATTTAAAATTTGAACTATGTGCATCAAATATAAGAAGAAGAAGAAGAAAAAGATGAAAACGAAAACAATGAATCTGTCACTGAGTTGGCTTCTCTCTCTCAGATGGGGACCAATCACCGGTCCCATCTGGACGTTCGTGTGCCCGATGACGATTATGATGTTCCGTGGCGAACAGCTGTCGTACGTTGCCTTCTGCTGCTCATATAACGCTTTCGTCGTTAAGCCTACCTTCGTGTAAAGTCCAACACGCGATCCTGCATCCTGCCCATAATTTTAAAGCCTGTTGGTAAATCTAAAAAAAATTGGTAAAATTGGGCCCTGCTGCCACGGATCCTCACAACTTTGCAACAGATCTCCTGCAGTGCCACCATGTCGAACTTTCGGGGTTCTAACTGGTCAAGCTGCACTCTGTCACTACACACGAAATTCAGCAACATATGTTATCCTATAGGTTTGCTTGGAGGGACAAATTGGTTAGAACCAGCCCTAGCCCCGTCGGTAATTTGTCCCATGTTTTTATTTTGCTTGTAAAGAGCTGGTTATTGGCCTGGCCCAAGCCGCATGTCTCAGCAAGGGCCATCATCTATCGGATATAGTTACCCGAACTTTCAACCAAATAAGTAATATTACTCAATCTTTGAAACTCGTTAGTAAACAAGTTAGATTAAACTTCTCGTATGGTGGTTTGATTACAATAGACGGAGGAAGAGGCGCAATTTATGTCTAAAAATAACTTCATCGCCAGTGTTGTTGGAGTTTGAAGTACGTCGCACGCTTAATGAGGGGGTTGTGGAGTCTCCCTTTTGTCCAGTTCGGTGTGGTTCAAAGGTTCATCACTACCGGCGATCCACAGAGTATGGGAGGACGAGTGGGCTCGAATCCGATAATAATTGGCTTCAATTATAGCTTGGTTTGTTCCGCTGATCCCCGCTGAACTTAGGGTACCGCCAGAGTACAAGTGACCTGCGACGCGACGCAACTTTTCTTGCTGTAGCTATACGCGCAGCCCTTTTTCGCCCGAAGTAGGACTGTGCATTTAGTGACATGTGAGCGAAGTCGCGTCGCGTCCTAGTCACTTTTACTCTGTACGGGCCCTTAGATGAAAAGGAGCGGTACACAACTTCTTAAGCGTTACTACAGAGGCCCTCCCTTATCTAATTTCCTGCTCTTTCTCTTTCACGCCTGGTCCCGTTCTGTTGGATCCTATAAACATCTTTGTTTCATTACTTTCTTCTACCGTCCGCTACGTTAATTGTAAAAAACTACCGTTATAAAAATAATAAAGTCAGTCTTTTTCTGTCGCGTTTAATAAAAACCAATCTTTACTGTCAATAAATTATAACCTATTTCATACTAGTAAAACAACTACTGGTTAATAATTCATTTGCACTTAATTTTGTGTTATTCGATTTAAATAAAACATTTAACCACCGACTAACAATGTAAACAGTGGAGCCTCGTTCCATCCCCAATAAAAATAATAATTTCAAATTTCCAAACAAGGCTCCAGTCATACACGCTGGTGTAGTTCTCAGATAAGCGAGTAAATTTACGGCATAAGTAAAGTTATAGCGTACCGTTTTACATAGCGTAATGATGCTAGTCGCTAGTATAGTGGCTTCGCGAGATGTGTAAGATTATAACGATTATAGGCATTTTAACAGCTTGGAATATTCGTGACTGCTGTGGGATTGGCCAATGTGGGAATGGCCCCAGGATTATCATTGAAACGATCTTTTGTTTGGAAATTTGATCGAAGTGTTACATTTGTTAATCTATGAGTTCTGGGAATTAACATTTTGAACCATAAACCAAAATTATATGTTTATTTCTTATCATACTAACTGACATGCCGCTGCGTCGTTGCATACTGGTATGGCTCAGGTTCTAGACCAGTTTTTCTATTAAAAACACACTATTTCAGAGTACATATCTCATATATTAACATTAATAAATAAATCACTTCCAGATTCACCTGTTTATCTGCGTTCACAACAATTGCTCCAACAACAACAACGACATCAACAATCAATACTTATACAACAACATCCTCTGGGATGCACAGAAAGCGAAGCTTCATTTAACGTTCTGCATAAAAAACGGCTAATTACCAGCACTCGTTCGGACCCTGGATCACCGAACATACTAATCAGTACTTCAGCAATCAGTGATAGCCCAGTTGATTCTAATTGTTCAACTCCACAGCGCTATGAAATGGGATTGTTCGACAAATCTGATTTTAAAATGTGGCGTATTTCAGAGGTCTCTAGCGTACATGAGAACAGCGGCAATCGTAAATCAATCTACGATAATGATGATGCTGAAGACCACAGTGAACTGATTCTAGTATATACAGAAAGCAAAGACCATTCACTACAGCGTGCCGAAAGTATTGAACGGCAGTTGCAAGAAGAGCACGCTGTAGAACTCGTCTCCAGATCGGACACGATTAAAGACCAATCAAACGAAACGCCAGAGTTCGGGTTACGACTGACTGAAGAGGACTGCAATCATAGCTCACTTTACAGTTTTGTGCTTTCTAAACGTAGAAGTCAAAGCACATGCTGCATCCTACAAGAGAATAATTTTGGTTCATCGGTCAACGACCCAATCTTTCTGATAGAACAAGCTTCACCTCAACGAATACTCACTAACAACGTATCACAGCCTGACGTCAACAACACCGTTTACCGTAACACTAATTGTGCCAATCATTATAGTAGCTCCAACCTAGTTGATAATTATAACAATAATTGTAACAATAAATCTAGTCCAAAATTTGGCTCGACCGAAGGGAAAGCCGCGGTAGGCGACAAACACCAGAGGCCTATTAGCAGGTCCTTATCACTGTTCAGTAACCCTCAGCAAGACGAACAAAATTCCACCCAAAAGTCACTTTCACCAATTAGTAATACGGAGAGTGTTTATACATCACATTCCAGCCTTTTTAACCTGTTCAGCTCCAACGGAGCAAAACAACGAAAATGTAGCTTTAAGTTGAACAAGCGATCTACGTCGAATGACAAATAACTGAAACATGTTAGTCCAAAGATTAAATAAAACTTCTTGTATTAGCAGTAATAAATGGAGTAACTATGGTTAATTGGTAGTTAATAAAATAAAAATCTCTTGTCTGTAAATCTGAAGATACTTCTATTAATGTTAAATATCACGAACAGAAAGATCTCATGCAGGAAGTTTAAATTTTTTGAGCAATGCACTCAACCGCCGCGCCGCTAATATGAAAAACGCCTCGTTCAGATTGGGTGAGTTCATTTTTAATCTGAATATTTGGTAACTCTATTCATTTTAACATACGCGCAAGATGCGCACCCTATGAACTTGTTGTTTTAATTTGACGAAAACAAACGTTTTTAAAACATTTCAAACATGCGCGAATTCTAAGCTTCCGGTTTGTAAAAGAGGTAATTGGCTCGGCAGTTTCCGCTAAAATGGTCTATTTTGAGTGCTGGAGAGAAGTAAGTTCCATATGAGCTATACTGCCAAAACTCTTGAGCAAGAGGAAACGCAATAAGTTTTTTTTTGCTTTTTTTTAATTTACCCGGTCAACTTTAACGTCAATTCTAGATAGAATTAACAAAAGGGCGAATGTCGCAAATGTAGACAAAACGGGTGAGAGTTATTTTTTGCTGGTCCAGCATAGGAAAATCAACCCTCACTCGGTTTGTTTATGCTTGCGAAATTCGCCCTTTTGTTAATTCTATCTTCAATTGTGTATGACGCTTGATCGGTTTTTAATGTGAACGCATTCATACCACCGGGGTGCAGATTAAAAATATTCAGAATAAAGAAGGCCATACCAACGGGGGTACACGGTATATAGTATCGACCTGAAAAGAAATGGGCAAAGAGATAAACCAAGAAATAAATACTAAAGAAAAGATTTTACGTTTACGACTTAACCAGTATTCTCAATTTCATAACAGTTTAAAGTTTTGAACCTTACCAAATATGAAACAAAGTGCAAGCAATCGCAATCCAGTTTTAATGGCAATTCGCAACTTCATCACTTTCGTTCTCTAACAAGGGATAGGTAAATTGTGTTGAGCCAATCAATGTGCACCTCTTCACACCCCTGCACTATGGTCGAAAAAGCCAAAATTCCAGACAAAAACCAATATCTCGAAAACCATTGGCTCTACATATTTCATGTATTCAGAAGATTTTGTTCAGAAAAAAAGACCTATCTTTTGGTATAATTAGTCATTAGGGTGGTCCACTCTTACTCGTTATAAAAATTTTAACTTTTTTGTCTTGCGATATAGAGCAATACTTTCTACTACAAAGTTGTAAATAATTTATTTTGCAGAAACTTTGCTGAAGAAACCAAATTTGTATCTCATCTTTGTATCTCTATACAACGAATTTTCTAGATTAAGTCAGGGTGGATCTTAAAAAAGCAGTTTTTTTGCTCTAACTTTTTTATTTGAAAACCAATTTGAAAACTTTGTTCGGATGACTTTTAGAATGTAAAATGATGCATTTTTTAAAACTTCTAGATAGTTGCTATCTATTGTCTGAAGGAAGATATAGAAGTTTTCGATTCAAAATATTATAGTTTTCCACGGCGTCTCACACTTCCGTTGGCACATATTTTCGAAAACGGAATGAATGGTCTAAAAGTACGTACCTGGATCTACAAAATCCATGTAATGGCATTTTTCCAGACTTCTCCTATGCTGAGAAAAACGCATTTGAAAAGTAAGTATTTTTCCATATTCAGCCCGCTGTGGCCCAAAGGTTCACCAATATCTACGATCCGCAGGACCTGGGGGAAAAGTTGAGTTCGAATTCTGTTATAATTGACTCCCATTATAGCTTGTTTTGTTCCATGGACCCGTAAACGTTGCTTCAAGGGCCATCCCTTACCTGTGTTTTCGTTCTGGAGACACTATAAACACGTTTGTTTCATTACTTTCTTCTACCGTCCCCTCCATCTATTGTAAAAAAAACTATCGTTCTGAAAAACAGTAGTTATAAAAAAAGAGTATTTCTACATCTCTGGACTGAAGTGTTGCGCTTGCGTAGTTTTGTTTAAGGCGGAATTAGTCGTCATCGATTCTGCCAATTTCAAAAGCAGTATTTTTTTTTGAAACAAAAAATCTGTTCATGTGTTTTGTTCTGTTCTGTTCAATATATTCGGTGTGCAGATTGCCAAAAGAACGCAGGATTTACATTTTTGTAAACAGAATCCCGCTTTTGGGCCCAAAAACTGCTTCTGGAATTGGGCTTTCCGACGAAAAGTTAATGACTGCTAGTTTCCCGTTAAGCGTGTAGATCTATCGCGTATGTTTTCTTATTTAAAAACCTTCTGATCTTTTTAGAAAGAAAACTAACATAAATTCGAGGTATTCTAAAATGTTTTCAAGGTTTTTGTAATTTGCTATAATTTTTTTTTAATATTTTGTATAGACAAGTATTTCCATTTTGCTTGCCGCCTTGCAGACTGATTCTAGCAGAATAAGCTCACAGTTGCTTACTTCTACGGCTTGATAACGAGAGATTTTACGCATTCTCTCAGCACTCAAGTCGGCCAAATGTTTTTAGGATGACCTATCAATACAAAAAAAAATCGGGCTGCATTTTGTCCACAGCATAAAATAAAATTAATTTTTGTATCTCGATGAGACTTGTTTAATGAGAATGCGGTATCAATCGATGAAGTAGTCGGGACATCATAATCATTCGATATTATTGCAATATTTTCAAAACTTTATCCAGGAATTAGTAATGGTGCATTGAAATATTCCTCATTGTACTTAAAAACTTATGTTGAGCTTTGTTAATACTTCAAATAATTCTTCTTGAAGAAAAATGCATGTATCCCTTACAATTGAACAATTGTTTTTCGATTCCACCGGCATGTCCTTCTTTACGACACTGTATGCTTTGAAAACTTCATCACATACTTTTCGGATTTTTTCGACGGAGTTTCCTTGCGTATTTTTCCACAAAGAAAACAATTCTCGTTTGTCCATTTCTTTAAAAGTACCCCCAATATTACTTTTTAATAAAAAGGTTTTAAAGCGTCGTTTTCTAACTTACCTGCGATATTTATAACGGTAGTTTTTTTTTACAATAGATGGAGGGGACGGTAGAAGAAAGTAATGAAACAAACGTGCTTATAGTGTCTGCAGAGCGAAAAAACAGGTAAGGGATGGCCCTTGAAGCAACGTTTACGGGTCCATGGAACAAAACAAGCCATAATGGGAGTCAATTATAACAGAATTCGAACTCAACTTTTCCCCCAGGTCCTGCGGATCGTAGATATTGGTGAACCTTTGGGCCACAGCGGGCTGAATATGGAAAAATACTTACTTTTCAAATGCGTTTTTCTCAGAATAGGAGAAGTCTGGAAAAATGCCATTACATGGATTTTGTAGATCCAGGTACGTACTTTTAGACCATTCATTCCGTTTTCGAAAATATGTGCCAACGAAAGTGTGAGACGCCGTGGAAAACTATAATATTTTGAATCGAAAACTTCTATATCTTCCTTCAGACAATAGATAGCAACTATCTAGAAGTTTTAAAAAATGCATCATTTAATGTTCTAAAAGTCATCCAAACAAAGTTTTCAAATTGGTTTTCAAATAAAAAAGTTAGAGCAAAAAAACTGCTTTTTTAAGATCCACCCTGACTTAATCTAGAAAATTCGTTGTATAGTGATACACAGATGAGATACAAATTTGGTTTCTTCAGCAAAGTTTCTGCAAAATAAATTATTTACAACTTTGTAGTAGAAAGTATTGCTCTATATCGCAAGACAAAAAAGTTAAAAATTTTATAACGAGTAAGAGTGGACCACCCTAATGACTAATTATACCAAAAGATAGGTCTTTTTTTCTGAACAAAATCTTCTGAATACATGAAATATGTAGAGCCAATGGTTTTCGAGATATTGATTTTTGTCTGGAATTTTGGCTTTTTCGACCATAGTGCCCTGTACCGTTAGCACTCTAATGTGCCTATAGACCTTTCCATTTATGTGTGTATTGGTGCTTGAAAATGAGGCAAACAGGCATCAGCTCTTCGTCAAAATGAGGCAAATATCATGTATATACACGCGTATTTCGTGCTCGCTAGTGTGGCTGCTAGAGCTGTCAGAAAGCACTATTGATTCAACCCTGCGTACAAAACGATATCCGACGAACTGTCAAATGCTTTTCCCATCCCACATGTTTCGAATTTCACATGATTGTGGACTGATTGTATTTAAATTTGGTATTTTACGTATTAGAATAAAAATAGGATTTCTGAAAATAATAGCAATGCGGCAGAGGATTTTTGAAATTTGAATATATTTTTTGCAATCATGTAAAATAATTAAAACAAATAATAGGGTGCTAGATGGGTTCGTCTACAGCGGATCTTCGTCTACTTTCCAGTCATATAGACAAGAAACCAGCATTATAATCAATTTTGATGCGAATTACATTCAAACTAACCTGGTATTGATATTTATGGATTTTCTCTTCGCTAACGAGGAAAATAATGTGTTAGAAAATTACTATTTTTCCCTATTTGTTCTAAAAATAGAAGTCCTCTTGGTTTTTTTATCAGTTTTGAGTATGACGAAGAGAATCTGCTGTTCGCTCGGAGTAACTACTTGAAATTTTGAGCTGTGATTTAAACTACCATCATCCGGGGCGAGATTGTGTCAAAAAAGCATATATTTTTGTTCTTTAGCTCAGTATACACACAATTTAGGAACTAAATTGATTTCAAACCTGTCAATATTTACTAAATTGTTCAATTAACAACTACCGTGCAGATGGTTTAGTTACAATGAAACCTCATTTTACTGGAAGTGCATGAACTCTGGCACAATCTCACCCCTTCTACGGGGTGACATTGTGCCAAAAACATAAAGTTAGGCTAAAAACCTAAACAGTGAACATTAGCATGTTTATAAACAATACACATATTGCGGAGTTTCCACCTATTTAGAGTCCTACGCGAAAATTATTAGCGGGGTTATTTTCTGCGTTTGCCACACATGTTTGCAA
Source organism: Sabethes cyaneus (assembly GCF_943734655.1). Classification (NCBI taxonomy): domain Eukaryota; kingdom Metazoa; phylum Arthropoda; class Insecta; order Diptera; family Culicidae; genus Sabethes; species Sabethes cyaneus. The sequence goes on along the minus strand of NC_071353.1, from coordinate 101,535,784 downwards.
TTTAGCAATTTAAACCATCAGGTTTTCGTTATTGCCTCCCCACTGCACCTTTTTTGCTTGACAAGCATAGTTTCAGTGTATTTAGTAAGAACAGGATAATTATTATTAAAAAACGAATTTGCGTAGGACTCGTAAAATTGCTGCAAGGTACAATAAATATCAGTATAAAGTAGTTCACATGAGGCCGTCCATGAACCAAGTGGACTATTAGGGGCAGGGGGTCGGCCGAAAACAACGCATCATACAAAAAGTATGAACGAAAATAACCCGGAGAGGTCTGAAATAACTAAAAATGAGTTCGTAGTCAATGGACAGGCTTTGTATAGCCAGTAGCGTTTCTAGGGTTAACAAGGGGGAGATATATGAAGGGGTGTATCCTAAGGGGGCATACCTATTTGATCATTTAACAAAAGTAACCATTACTTCGTTCGAGAACCCGCGGTCGCAGAAAATGCGGCCTATGACACCCCCCTCCCCCTCCTTAAAACTGGCAGTTTATACACGGTATAATATAGTCGTCTTATATTAGAGTGTTTATTCAAAGTATCTGAAATTTCCAGAGAAAAAGTAAAAATTAGTTTAAATTATTTAGCAGACCTATGATGCTGTTTGCTCCAAAATGGATGATGCAAGCTAATCTGTCAAAATATTGTGCCCAATAGTAAAGAATGTGAGTGTGCTAGTGTATACTGACGTATTTTTGTTGTGTATGTGAAATCCACAAATTGGATCGATCATTATGGCTTGGCACAATCTGTAAGTGTTGGTAACCTGGGACACGAAGGTCTAAATGATTATTGGTTTAAATTTTGTCATCGTTTGATTCATTTTTCAATATATCAGGAGTAGTTTGAATCGATCGTCCCACACACCAACAAACATCCCACAAGAGTAGTCAACAGTAGGCTTCGATACCCTAAAGCACGCAGCCCACCTACCTCCCATCGAATTCCAACACCCAACCACCAGGAGGAAGCAGGCGAATTCGCGGGCGGCTCACGGGTGATAAGAGGCGAAATAACTGAGGATTGGCGAGCAGATAGAAATATTTATATACAAGCCAGGGCAATGACCGGGGGTTAAAGGGAATGACCTGTACGAAATTTAGAAAAGGAATCAGATTCGAATGATCATTATCCAATAGAAAGCCAAAGTGCGAAGACGTATTATTCGATTTCTAAGTACAGTGTCAAGTCAGTTTAAGCTGCAAAAATCAAGTGCCATTGCAAGTGAAACATATATGGACAGCAGGTAAACTTTCCCCTCCCGGCATTCCCACTATACGCATTCGCTATCTCGCCAATCATCTAAAGCAGGTATTCTATCCATTAACCTGCAGAACCCCGTGATTTTCGGACCGACAAACCGTATTTTCGGACACATACCAACCATTATCGCCAGTGGCCGATACAAGCCACCGCCATCGTGGTCATCGAGTCAAAGGACATCGCCATTGCCGCATTTCTTCGACGTGGGTTTACATTTCCCATCTGTTGCGGATTGTAGACGCATTTCTGGGTTATTCAGTCGCCGTTCAGAACCACCCATCGTTATAGCCGTGGTCGCTACAGAGATTCGCAGTGTCGCCTTGGTCCCCGTGACTACCAACCACATGCCCGAGGGAACCGTAATACCCGCTAAGCAGTGGCGACTCGTGATGGTTTAGCTTACCTGTTCAACCAGCGAAAAATACAAATTAATACGCAGCTTTTTTTATTATCGAAATTCTATATTTTATTCATAAAACAAACATTAGGGGTATTCACGTAGCGCTTGCTATGTTGCGTAAACGGAGTATTTCGTGTATATGCTGCCGCAATTCGCATGGGTATGAAATGGGGAAAGCAAATGAGGAGCGTCCAATATAGCTCTAGCTATCCCAAGCCCCTACCTAGCAACTCCACGTGGCCATACCCGGTAATGCTCTATTGAGTAGCCAAGCTAGGAGGTGCGATACTGTGTGGTTCCCGGCTGCCTGATCTCATAATCGAGGTTTTGGGCAGACGGTGGAGCCACACGATCTGGTAAGCATAATATAAGTTATTTTAATTATTTTTTTCGTTTTAGCTTATGAAGCATTTACTGCTTTATAGTGAAAACTTTGGTCAATACGAGTGTTAATACTGCACATGGATATTGGATACCAGGAGAAAAATTAAATTAATTATTAGAAGCATTTATGGAAACTAAAAGGACGCAACTCTATTCCATTCGAAGGACTGCTGGTGAGATTGTTCTATTTTTACCCATATATACCACATTTCATAAATAAACTAGAATCGGGAAGAGGGAGGGACCATCAGAGCACTTGTTTGAAGCGGTGGGCCTAGGGAGAGTGAAACAGTCAACTTTCTAGGGTTAATCTTGGCCCGATTAACAACACATCGTGGATAATGAGCGGGCTCTTCTCCCCACCTGCTGGAGTCATTCTGCATTAAGACGGTTTATTCAACGTAGTGATGTTGCTTATCGACCAATTCCCTTTTGGCCCTTCATACAAGAGTTGGAAAGCATGACCAATCGTTGAATATTTTCAACTCTTTTTGACATGATAGGCTCATTGCTATGAACGGATGTTCTGCTAAGGCAGGTGGTAGTACCATATATTCATATTCATATATGCTGCCGCAATTCGCATAGCAGTTCCGGTTTCTATGCAAGCGGCAGAGTAGCGGCAGTATAAATACGCAATACTCCGTATACGCAACATAACAAGCGCTACGTGAATACTCCTATTATTTAAATAACAACGGAATACGGCGGTTTACTTTACCAGCAAACTCGTCTCTGAATTTAAACTACGAACCTAAGACTTTCCGTTCAATTTACCTATTGAACCAAATTCAAGAATAACCACCACACGCACCACAAGCAATATGCGTAAGTTGTTCAATGCTAAAGATGAACGAGTTAATGAGAAAATTTTGCGAATAATGCATGCCATCCCCTTCGTACCAATACATTGTTCCTGGTGCTAATCTCTAAAGCAACGTTCAACCGTCGTATTGAACGTTTTGCTCATTAGCTTCGTGACTAGATAAAATGGAATCAAAGCGCAGGCCATAGGGATATGTGGTAGTAAGTTGTTCAATGCTGAAGATGAACGAGTAATGAGACAATAATGCGCCCGCGCTTTCGAGTAAAAGCTGTTTCACGTTCTCTTTTTATCTCCTTCGTACCCAGAATCAACACCAAGAATAATGTGTTGGTATATGCTTGTGCATTGAGATCAAAGCAACGTTCAAACGTCGTGTTGAACGCAGAACGCAAGCACTCGGTAACCTTGCGGTAACAGAGCCCCTCTTGTCATTCTATTACTGAAATTGTGCAAAGCCTAAATTACTGCTACGAAGAATCGTCTATGTCTTGGATGTTTGGCCCACCGAATGCGACTGGCTGCTCAGCAGTCAGGTCTTTGAACGCAGTCGGAATCTAGACGACACCGACGATTGCCGATACGATGATGCACCGAACTCTTCAGACAGTTCGTTGCATCGGTCGCACAGTGTGTTGCTGCCGAGATGGTATATTGCGCGAGGCATCTTCTGATGCTGGGATAAGCGATATTCTGTACCGGGGGCATTCAACCCCCACATCTCTCCTCTTCTCACAAGATAAAATGTGATAAAAAACTACTACTTTATACATAAAAAAGTCTAACTTACACACTTCAAATCCTTAGCAATTCCGAAATTCGTTTTAAGAACCCAATTTATTGGTACCTAGTTAGGTGTACCTGGTGAAAACGAACGGATATCCTAGCGCATTTTTTTCATATCATTAACTTTTTCTGAGAGGAAATACGAGTTTCCGGATCTTTCGGCATTGAAGATGATTCGACTCGTAGGGTAAGCTTAAAAGCAACATTAACTTCACGTAACTGCTGTTTTTGTTGTTGTTTTCCAATAAAGCGAAAAATTACCCTTCCTTTTAGTCTGTCAAGTAAATTTTTCTTTGAACACTTTGTTGTGTTTTTCTGAGCCCCCGGGTTCTCTGACTGAAAACTTTGCCGATACAATGTTATTGAATTTTGTAGCGGAGTTCGTCTACTTCTTGATCATTTCACTTAACATTCATAACACAATATAAGACTATTTTTCTGAGTCGCTCTTTTCAATATAACAGTCTCCATTAACCTCATGGGATGGTTAGTTTAATAGCTGCATCCAAGTTGTCCGAAATCACTGTAAGCACTGCCATGTCAAACTGCACGAGGAACCATATGTCCTCCGGCTAGCACGGACCTGTCTCCGATCCGCGCATTTGGGATACTGAACACAAAGCGCAGGCCGATGTACTTACACATACCTGGAAGCCGCATTCGACCGAATTGATTATCATATCGTAATTTAAAAAATGCACGTTTATGAGCTTCACAGTGGTTTGTCACGCGGTTAAAATCATTCTTGTGTGACAGATTTTTGCAACTTAAGCTTGCAAATCATCTAAATTTACAAATAAAACAGATGTATCACAAGATAGCACGCTTGACCCTCTCCTTTTCATCATTTTTTTTCAATGACGCAGCAAATGCCGTCTTTTTGACAATGATCATACAAAACCATTTTATTTATCAATGGTTGTATCAAGCATTTTCATTCGTCTATGGTTTTACCGATCCATATCTTTTCATTTAACTTTGTTCGTACCAAACCATTCACTTCATTTAACAATGATCGTATCGAAACATTTAATTAATCTATGGTCGTACTGACGTCAATTTCCGTCGAAAGTCGCACGTTGGAGCTACTAGTCATCCTCGTCGATGCCGTATGATTAGATGGCCGTACCGAACCATATAGATCATTCAACAATGATCTTATCGCATCATTTAATTCATCTATGGTCGTACCGAACCATATAGATCATTCAGCAATGTTCGTATTGCATCATTTATTGCATCTATGGTCGTACCGAACCATATAGAACCTTTAACAATGATCTTATCGCATCATTCAATTTATTTATGGTCGTACCGAACCATATAGATCATTCAACAATGATCTTATCGCATCATTAAATTCATCTATGGTCGTACCGAACCATATAGATTATTCAATAATGATCGTATCGCATCATTTATTTCATCTATGGTCGTACCGAACCATATAGATCATTTAACGATGATCTTATCGCATCATTTAATTCATCTATGGTCGTACCGAACCATATAGATCATTCAACAATGATCAAATCACATCATTTAATTAATTTATGGTCGTACCGAACCGTAAGGATCATTCAACAATGAATGATGAAATCTTATCGCATCATTTAATTCATCTATGGTCGTACCGAACCATATAGAACATTCAACAATGATCTTATCGCAACATTTAATTCATCTATGGTCGTATCGAACCATATAGATTATTCAAGAATGATCTTATCGCATCATTTAATTCATCTATGGTCGTACCGAACCATATAGATCATTCAACAATGATCGCATTGCATCATTTATTTCATCTATGGTCGTACCGAACCATATAGAACATTTAACAATGATCTTATTACATCATTTAAGTCATCTATGGTCGTACCGAACCATATAGATCATTCAACAATGGTCTTATCGCATTATTCAATTCATCTATGGTCGTACTGAACCATATAGATCATTCAACAATGATCATATCGCATCATTTAATTATTTTATGGTCGTACCGAACCATATAGATCATTCAACAATGATCTTATCGCAGCATTTAATTCATCTATGGTCGTACCGAACCCTATACGTAACCAATAATGATCATACCGAATAATTTTCCAAAACTTATGTTTGTATCAACCACCAAACCACTTCTTACAACGGTTTTATCACGAACGAAACAATTGCCGTAATTCCATTCAAGCTCACTATTCAAAAACTATTCATTTTTCAAAAGAAATGCGTTTCACAACATTACTACACCGCAGCGCATCGAGTGTCAGTAGAAAACTATACAAATGTCAAAACCCTACAAACACAAGTTACATGCATAACAGAGGTAGCTACTGTGGAAGCAAAATGTGTATAACAATTTTCTTCTATGTGGCATGTCAGTTCGTCAGTACTAAAACACTTAAAATCAATATTATCACCAGATTATTTGTTCAACGGTCGTATCAAACCGTTCTATTCAAACAGTCGTCCTAGCCATCATTTTCACAATTATTTTTTTTGGAACCGATTTATACAACGATCGCGATCACCAAATCATTTTGTTCAATATTTGTCCAAGCAGTTTTGATAAAATGGGAGTACCAGACAATTGAATCTTATACTCATTTTATCTCAGTACTATTATCGCTATTACAAACAAAAGAAAGCAGAAATGATAAAAACTGTATTCATACACTCTGGATTTATCGAACTTGCGTTTCAATGCATAACGTAACTTCAAGGTATCAAACTGCAGTATAAAATTAAAAATATACTCTATAACTAAAGGTGGTAATATCATCCGGTAAGTCTCAACGCGTTGAAAAGAAATAAGTTGAACTACACTCTATATTTCTTTGATGCTGAACAGTGTAGGAGAGAAAAAACAAAATCAAGCCACTAAAACAGTCTGTGTTGTCTCATTCTTGCATTAAACTTCACCATGCATAAGATATTACCTACAAATAACTTATAACACAATGTCAAAAATCCATTGGACGATTAGTTAGCATATATTATGCTAAAAGAATAACACTATAGTATTTGATAGAAATTTTGCGTAACCTGTCGAGTACTGTATTGCCCTCCGCAGCAATGCCGCACCAAAAACCTCTTTTCTTTGTTTTCTTTTTTATCGTTCGATCATTTGCAACTAAAACAAAATGAAGTGCGACCGGCAGAACATTAACAGACTCGTACACTATCGACTCGTAATTTGGACAATCTCACATTTAAGTAAGCTATCGTCGTTGTGAACTACACAAAGTAACGTCATTAAAAACAGTGGCCTTGCTATTACACGTAAATCAATGCAGTTATTCCCAAAACGTATTCTTTTCAATTCGAAAATATAGCACTAAACATCTTAATCACACCTTAAATGAAAAACTGCATTAATCATATATAGGTGCGTTCATTGCATACTATTTAACACATTGATCCAGGAATAAATATATTCACAAAAAGCTTACCTCACAATTCCAACCGTGCTATGCAGCAATCTGATGACTATGCATCACAATTCCATTACAGGAAACAATGCGGTACAATCGCACAAAAGCCAGAAAGAAAAAAAACTCTGGCCGCTTCTGTTCACTGCTTGAATTGTACGCGCATCTAACTTGCACAAAAGAAAAAAAACTACCAGACTGCTTTCGGTGTCTCACCATCACCTATCAATTTTTCCAAGGAAAAAAAAAATTCACAAACTATATTTCACTCGCGTTCCGTAATTATTTTGCTCGGTTTTCATGGGCGATTCTGCATTCGTAGCGAAAAGAACGGCACAGTTGTTCGATTAAAACAACCTGCACGGTCGCCATTGTGCAAAGCCTAAATTACTGCTACGAAGAATCGTCTATGTCTTGGATGTTTGGCCCACCGAATGCGACTGGCTGCTCAGCAGTCAGGTCTTTGAACGCAGTCGGAATCTAGACGACACCGACGATTGCCGATACGATGATGCACCGAACTCTTCAGACAGTTCGTTGCATCGGTCGCACAGTGTGTTGCTGCCGAGATGGTATATTGCGCGAGGCATCTTCTGATGCTGGGATAAGCGATATTCTGTACCGGGGGCATTCAACCCCCACAGAAATGTGCCAGTTTTATATCGGTTGTACAATAATATACCCTAACTGGATCCTTGACTGTATAATTACAAGAGATTGAAGCAACCCGACGTCCAGAAAGCTAAGCGTATTCCTCGAAACTGCGCTATCGAAAGTGGGTGAGATGGATGAAGTCCCGCTTGAGACCTATTAGAGCATCGTGGAAAAGGCTATCAACAGCGTAGTGGAGAACATATGTGGAATTGAATCGAAGTAACGAAAGGTTCAACGAAGAATGTCAGCAGATATTCCTAGGAATACCCACGTGCTTTCTAAAGAAGTGAAGAGTCGCAAGTTCGACATCGTAGCGCTGCAGGAGGTATGCTGGAAAGGAACGATGGTACGTACGTATAGAGATGGTCATACCATCTACCAGAGTTCAAACGTCGTGTTGAACGGTTTGCTCAGCAGCTTCGTAAACTAACCTAATAATTTACCGAATTATTCGTATTGCATATGCGTCGGTTCAAACGAAATCATGAACTAGTGATGAAAAAAAATTTTGTCGGGTTGAATTTTGTTGCCTGTCCTATGAACAGGTTGAACATGCAGACGAGTCGCCACTGCCGCTAAGTGAGAGGATAGTGGATAACTGGAGTGTAAACGAGAAAATTTTGGAGGAGGAACGGAAGGAGTACTGCTGCAGGAACTGGGCCCCGGAAGTGAAGTAAACCGAAGGTTAGCTAGATTTAAGGAAGTGGGAGAAGAAATTATATGCAATTAAAGTTTGTGAAAAGCTAAAATCCAGTGACTTTCAATCAAGCAATTCCTGATATCCGCGAAATACTATTAAGTGTGCCGACCCTGAGGTGTTTGTCATCAGGGAGTCCTTTAGACGCTCGCGGCTAGCTTGCCGATAGGTACAAATCTCACCCCCGTGAAGCTCGAAAAGTACAAAGTTTCGAAAAATATTATTTTCGTAATCAAAACTTATCCAACGCATAATAACCTTTCAATACACTGTAAATGATTAGTTTATATACCTTCAAGATAGCAAGTTGATGCGATTTCTTGTTTGAGTAGGTTTATGCGGGACATTTTTTATAAGCGCTATTTCCACGTATTTTTGATCGCGAACTTTGAAACCCTGTTTAGGCTAAATAGTTTGCTAATATCTGTGTTCCAATCTAAGTTATGAATAAATATGTTACTTTCATCATCATTTTGAATTTGGGTCATCAGTTGCTATACAGTCAACCAAAAAAGTATTCGGACAGCAGCGCATAAATTTTTCTTTTAGTAATTTTGCGCAGTATTTTTGCAAAGAATGGTAACACATATTTTTTAAAACAATGTTTAACTAAAGCATATTTAGATGCACAACAAAAATTCGGGGAAAACTTTCCGTTTTGAAGATAGAGTACATATAATTTGAATTGCCTAAAAAGTAAAAATGCAGCCAAAAAAGTATTCGGACAGTTAACTATTAGTTGAAATAAATGTCCTTTCTCGCTCAACCACCACCTTGTAGGACCATTTACAGACTTGATGACCTGTTTTAATCTGTTTGGAATAAAAATTAACAATTTTTCAAATATCCCTCTGTGAATTGCTGACCTTTTTTTTGCAAGAGCTCGGTTTAAGTCATTTTGATAAGAAATCAAATGATTTCTCATTATAGAAATGAAATTATCCAAAAAGATGTTCAAAAGGGTTCAAATCTAGACTGAATGCTGATGTTTCGATAGCGCTACACTCAAAATAATCCGCACATAACTAATGGAAAATTTCCATATGAAAATCCTTATGTGCCACGTATAAACACAATCCGCCCAGAAGTACACATGAAAATTATATGCATATGAATAGTATGTGCAAATTTTAAAGATAAATTTTAAAAACACATAAATGGTAACTGTTTGGCACATAAAGTTCATTTACTGGGCACATGGCAAAAATCTATGTGTGAAACACATAGAAACTATACGAAAAGTTTTCGTATAGAATGGTAACATTCTTTGCAAAAATACTGCGCAAAATTACTAAAAGAAAAATTTATGCGCTGCTGTCCGAATACTTTTTTGGTTGACTGTAGATATAATAAATTTTCTCAAATAAACATTTTTGGTTTTTGGCACAATCTCACCCCCGTGGCACAATCTCACCCCGGATGGCGCTATTTCCACTTTTTTATAGTAGTTGGGTAGCTCTTGCACACGGCTCAAAGAATACATGCATAGATTTTTGTAAATAAATTGCTGTCTGTCTATGATAAACGAAAGAAATCTTGTTTATGACGAAGTGAATATTCGTATGTAGTGATGTCCGATTACTTCTCGATTAATCGAACTAATCGATTATCCGCTAAAATAATCGATTAATTTTTAATCGATTGCTTTATGTTCCGATTATTAGATAATCGATTAACTGGCCGATCGATTATGCCGGATTATTTAAAATTTTATTGTTTTAAATTTCTAACAAATTTAATTATTACAGTGGCAGGCGCTTACCTTCTAAATTAACCACACGAAATCAGCCAGTTCGTTGGTTTCGAAGTACGATGCTGATCTAAGAAACCAGTAGTCGTATGTTCAAATCTCAGCTAGGCAGTGCTCCTAGATAGAGTCAGTAGGATTGTTGCAATAGCCCCGTTACTGTCTTGTACTCTAATATCTGGCTGTGAAGTCTGTCGTAAAGATGGGTCAAATCTTAGAAAGGATGTTTAACCCCAAGGCTTTGCTTTTAATCATCCAGTTTGCACGCAGTAGGCCGATTTAAATACCACGCTGAAGCCTAAAAACCAAACTAAACTTTATCTAGATTAACCGTGCCACCGTCAAAAGATAAATCGAAATTTGTCAGTCTGTCAGACACGGAATTTTGTAAGGAATTTTTAGAAAACTGGGTAATACCCTTCGTCTTTTTCTATACAAAAACCAAAAAATGCGGTCTCCTCGATTTCTATGTAACTAGCCTAAGTCTGACTGCACATTCCAAAACACTCGTGGACAGTACTACGGGACGCAAAGCTATTTTTTGGTGTCGGGGACTGTAACGAGGTTACAAAATAAATAAGGTAACAAACCCTATTGCCCAGTCCCACACACAACCTTCACTGAAAGCCTGTTCGCGTTACCTGCCGTTATCCCCGAAAAAAGGTTAGGGTACCGCGACACTAAACAAACCCTGCTAATGCCCACCGGATGGAACCTGGCGAAACTAGCCGAAGCTGAATCGTCGATCCCGTCGTAAAGTCCTGTGCTTGACAGGACAGGCAAATCAGTCTGGGGAATGAGCGATTTTAAAGATAACCACCTAAGAGACGACACGCAAGATTGGAAAGAGCTAGAAGTTAGAAGACGCAAAGTGATACACGAGAAGACGAAAAGCGAAGTAAACTAGTATTCGGAAAAGATACAATAAGTAGAAGTAAAGGGAAAAAAAACGGGTAGAAAATATAGGCGCTAAAATGAGGTTAGATTACCTAGTCGAACGAAGCAAAAGACCATCAGCACCCTCCTTCAAAAGGAGGTCTTCTCTTAGATCTGGAGTTGAGAGCGCGACCGTCGTCAGTCGGCCTCAACACGTGTCGACCATGGGTGCGTGATCCGATTCCTCGAGCAACACACCGAGCGAGCAGGCAGTTGCTACCATCCGTGGCCCTATACACCATCGATCGTAGGAACCGATCGCCGAAGAGCCAACCGTATGCTATACCCACCATATAAGCAATTGTTACTGTCCGTAGATTCACCACCGTTCGTACCGGCTATCGGATGTCGGACCCGGTCGAACTAAAACATTCGATTCACCGTTTGCCACCCACCCCGTATCTGGTACGGGCTATCTGTAAGCGGTCTGCGAAACCGCTAGTCTAGCACAGTCACCTGTTCATCGGAACATCAAAGACCCTTCGTCGACAAGAAGCAGTAGGCCGTAAGAAAAACTGAAGAAAACTAACCACTAGATTAAGCGAAACGTGTAAATGAAGATCTGTTAACCCTCGAAATGGTGTTTGCTACGATATGTGTCCTCGGAAAGTGTGAGTCCCCGAATGTGACCCCCCCCCCCCCCACCCCCCAGATCGGTTCGCGAGTTAGCCCCCGGTAGGTTAGTGTAGGATGCCTAGGGAACACTGCACCAGCCGAGGGTTGCTCTTGTCCCCCTGTTGAGTCGGCCGAACGGATTCAACCGATGTTAGGTTCGTCGGCATTTCGTTCGTCAGTTTATAGTTGAGCGTTTGATGGACCTGCGGCGTATTCTAGCCGGACCGGGATTGTATCGCTAAACACGCTCCTTCACGGCAAGTTAATCCTTGCCTGGCACTCAAGTGAAGGTTGTCACTGCTCCCTGCCCCAAAACCCATCCCGCTCCGTTACAGGACGTAAAGGTTGTAATCAATCGATTATTTCGATTAATCGATTATGCAGCGCCGATTAATCGATGTCGATTATTGGCCGCCTAAAAAGTAATCGATTATTAACTAATCGATTAACTGAAAAAATCGGACATCACTATTCGTATGACGAACCCCCGCTGAAAAATTTCAACAAGATTTCTTAACACCGCAGTTAAACCTAGACCATTTTGATGTCCTTGCTTGGGAAGTATGCCAGAAAGAGTGACAAAGCCCCCTCGTACCAACAGATTTCTTACGAACGCGATTAAGCCTAGTCCAATTTGATGTCTGTGTTAGGGAAGTGTGCCAGAAAAAATGACACAAGTTCGTTGTCCCAACAGATCGCAAATTGTTTACTGCGAGACGAATAAACCTCGGCGAATTTGATATCTGTGTTGGAAAAATGTGCTACAGCTGTAGTGTTCGGTTATAATACGACTCTGTATGAAGGTGAAATTAGTCATAATCGATGCTGCCAATTTCAAAAGCAGTTTTTTTGTTTGAAACAAAAATTCGGTTTATGAAAATATATTCGCTGTGTTCAGATTGGCAAAAAGAATGCAGTATATACATTTTTATAAACACAATCCCGCTTTTGGGCCGAAAAGCTGCTTCCGAAATTGGGCTTTCCGACGAAAAGTCAATGACTTCTAGTTTCCCGTGAATACGCATGCTTACCGTTTCATTAGACGTGTATTGAAAAGATGTGCTGTTGATAAAATAGGATTGAATTGGTAAAATCCCTTCAACGTGGGGAACCATGGGTAGCAAAAACAATCTTTAATTTCAGTAAGGTAGCAGGAAAGCAATAGTTTGTGTTCTTGATTTTGTTAAATTGTTTTGGGTATGAAATGGGGAAGTCAAATGAGGAGCGTCCAATATAGCTCTAGCTATCCCAAGCCCCTACCTAGCGCCTCCACGTGGCCATACCCGGTAATGCTCTATTGAGTAGCCAAGCTAGGAGGTGCGATACTGTGTGGTTCCCGGCTGAGTGATCTCATAATCGAGGTTTTGGGCAGACGGTGGAGCCACACGATCTGGTAAGCATAATATAAATTATTTTAATTATTTTTTTCGTTTTAGCTTATGAAGCATTTACTGCTTTATAGTGAAAACTTTGGCCAATACGTGTGTTAATACTGCACATGGATATTGGATACCAGAAGAAAAATTAAATTAATTATTAGAAGCACTTATGGAAACTAAAAGGACGCAACTCTATTCCATTCGAAGGACTGCTGGTGAGATTGTTCTATTCTTACCCATATATACCACATTTCATAAATAAACTAGAATCGGGAAGAGGGAGGGACCATCAGAGCACTTGTTTGAAGCGGTGGGCCTAGGGAGAGTGAAACAGTCAACTTTCTAGGGTTAATCTTGGCCCGATTAACAACACGTCGTGGATAATGAGCGGGCTCTTCTCCCCACCTGCTAGAGTCATTCTGCATTAAGACGGTTTATTCAACGATTGACTCAGGTGACTTAGCCCTTGGAAGGAGATTCTCTAAATCCCTGGTACGTGTAAGTGATGTTGCTTACCGACCAATTCCCTTTTGGCCCTTCATACAAGAGTTGGGAAGCATGACCAATCGTTGAATATGTTCAACTCTTTTTGACATGATAGGCTCATTGCTATGAACGGATGTTCTGCTAAGGCAGGTGGTAGTACTATATATTCATATATTCATATTGATTTTGTTAAATTGTTTTCAAATGACAATCTTTTGAGAATTGAACGTATACAATGTTACTACTTTGATAAATGTTACATACAACGCATGTAGCATGTATATATGTTGCATATAGCATTTATATATGTTGCATATAGCATGTATACATGAAGAATCGAATGATTACAAACATGAATACATGCTACTATCACTACAAAGAGACTTACGTTGTCCTGTGTCACCTATATATGCGGTCGTGTCTTGTACACTACCCCTCTGATTTTTTTCCAAAAATTTTAAATTTTTTTTGATGCTAGCTACCAACGCGCTCTTCAATCTATTTGAAAGTTGTATCCTTCTAGTTACCTGAAAAAAAGTTTCAGTCATTTTGGTTATAAGCTAAATTAGTTACAATACAACCACAAACGTGAAGGTGTATTTTTGTCTTAACCAATAGGTGGGAAGAGTGAGACGAGTATTGCATACTGAGACACCAATTTGAAATCGATTTTAACCATATTATTGGGTAATAAAGAACATGTTTATTGTGTCGTGTTGTTTATTGTGTCTATAAAGCATACATTATTAGGGGTACGATTGAAAATACCGATTATTTTCACACATACATTTATGCTCATATAAAGGACAAATCCTGGACATCTGACTTTTAACTTACACTTCAGAATTCATTTACAGTCAATTCCTATGGATTAATTTGCAATTGAACACAAAAAAAATTTCAAAAAAATTTGCATGGCAAAAGCTATGTCTCAGTGTCATCCACGACTCTATGACTCACCGTTGCCAATAGAAATCTCGCGTCACTTTTGATGTCGTCCAATGTAACAATTCCACCATATTGAGAAAAACGAGATCGAAGTTCTTTGAATTGAACTTTAAATTGTTTCAAAATGAAATAATTTTCAGTCATTCACTCAACGTGGTTGATGAATAATAACATTCAATATTTAACGGAGATTTTAAAAATCTACTAAGCTAGATTTTAAAAATTAAACTAAGCAGTTTTGGTTTATTATGGAAAAAGTTACATTGGACTGTTTACCATCTCATGCTGTACTTTGGACGGTTTTATTTTTCCAGGCTCTTGCACATAAATTAAGCGAGATCACCGTAAAATACGTGCGTTGCCGTGCTACGCTATTTTCGAGGTTATTTTTCAATATTAGACCGCTTGTTTCACTTAAAATGCATAAATAATGCGAAAAAAAACTTTCACTTGCTAAACGTCCAATGTACAGACAGATTGGGTTTGTTTTGATTTTTTTTGCACTTTGGACATCAGATGAGAACGACCGAAGTAACAGTCAGTCATTCGTAATTCGAATGTGCACATTGGACATTTTGATAATGCGAATTTTTTCACCTCAAAATAATTCTATTTGGGCAGGTGTTTTTGTATAACATAGAGTTTAAAAAGAGCAATAATTTGTTGTGATAAATCGGATTTGTTTACAATTGTTACATTGGACGAAATGAAAAGTGACGCGAGAAATGTTTTATGAAAAATAGTGAACTAGCGGAGCTACTGTGTTACCTGACTCACTGCGAAATGCGTTGTATTCGCGGGATCGTGTTGGTTCGAAAGGTTTCGAAAAATATCGCCCTTGTATCGAACATATCGTTAATTTTGATCACTAAAAATAACGTACTTAAACGTTATATTTCATGTGCCAGTAGTACGCAATAATTGTATTGTGAAACTGAATTGTTATTTATGCAACTTTTTACAAATTAAATGCAATAACAAAAGCACAACTTACAAAAAATCGTTTGGTATCGATATTAACTGCATATGCGTTATAAACGAATAAAGCGTATGGTTACGTTTTATTTCAATAATACGCATATTCGCAGTGAGTCAGGTAAAACAGTAGCAAACAATTCTATTGTCATATTTTTTCAAATATTTACTCTTATTAGTAAGTGATGCCATGCAGTAATTTTAATTTCAATATAATATGTATTTTGTTGCTCAAAATCACTCGAAAATGATTGCAACAAAATTTACTTTGACCCCCCCCCCCCCCCCCCCCCAATACTAATTTTTGTTGAAAAATATGTTAAAAAATCAACAAATTTTTCTGTAACTACATTATGCAATTGACTCACTGTTCCTGTTGTCTCACTGTTGACTACTCTCCCCTACTTGCAGATTAATTCTTATAAAACCTGATTTAATCCACCTAGTGGTGAAAGGAACCTTTGTTACACGGTCTTACTTGCAATTTGAGATAGAAATCGACACGTTTGGTTTACATGACATTTTTGGAAATTGAATAAGTTTTCAAAATTTGAACCAAATAGAAGCACTTATAAATTTTGATAGTTTCTTTTCTCATGAAATTGCTGAGTAAGTTGTTACTAATGAGGGTAAGTGCAAGTAAAAGTAAGTTGTAAGATGAAATATTATTCTTTAACATATACATTGCGTAGTAAAAGTCTAGTTTATAGGTTTTTGAACTATGCATAATTTCCTGTAACGCCATTCTATTTGATTCACAACAATAAAGTTGTCTTGAATAAATTTCATCAATTTTTATGAACCTTCGGTTACTCACGTTGTTGTATTTTGTAGACCATATGTAGGTTTTTGAATGCCATATTGTTATAAAGTTACAAATCGTATATTACGTATATACTAACGTATATTCTTCAATAAACTTGTTATGAGCAAAATGTCAGAATTATTCAATGCATTATTACTTTAAATTGTTAGGAAAATAGATTAGCATAAACCGACATCACAGAAACAAAGCAAGTAGCATGTGAGGTGTACCGCAATTGACCCCAACTGGAATTTTCTTTCGTTTCTTCATATGGAAAATGGTGTCTGTGTGCAGCAAAACTACCAGCAAATGTAAAATGTTTAAAATGTATCCGTCTGTTGGTAGTCGAGTAATTCGGGGTCAAAATCAGGGTATTTTTTATCATCAAAGCTCTACAGTTCGTAAACAAGTTCGTAAACATAGAGGTATACTATGTTCAGCAAAGTTGTGTATTTTTATTATTAATACAACTTTGTAATACATGAAAAAGTCATACAACAATTACAAAAAGAGCTAAAATAGAAAAACTGATTTTTCAAATTCATATAGAATAAATAAGATCTCTACGTTGAAGAGATAGAAGGTTACTGTCTTCAGCAAAATTTCTTGTAATAATATGCTCTAAAACTTTGCAGTATACATCAATGTGTTATATTGAAACTGAAGGAAAATAATTATTTTATTTCACTTTTAGGGGGATTAATCAAAATTCAAATTCTACCAAACGATCGAGCTTTCAATTTTAAGAAACGCTTCCAAAGATTCGATAAACTTAAAACCAAGTTTTCCTAGTCAAAACTCTAGTGCGCACGTTTTCTTTGGTTTTGGGCTATTGTGCGCGCGAGTAACTGTGTTATAAAAGTTGGCGCGAGTGTTCGAGGGTTAATATCTTTTGACCGGTAAAACCAACTCTTATGAAATTTAGCATATATATTCGTAGTGTGAAAACCTCTCGTTTGATATTAAAATAATTGAAATTAGGTTATTTTTCTTGGTTAAAATCATTATAAATTATTGTTAATTTTGGTGTGGTGTATTGAATTACTCATAACTTTCAAATTAAACATCCAATCAAAAAACCATTCAATAGTGATCTATCCGGCTATATTACCTGCCAAATGAAACTAATAGCACGTAAATTGGTTTGGCCATCTCTAAGAAACAGGCGATCATTTGAACCTTGTCAAAACTGGTTTTTTAAGCATAACTTTGAAACCATTTGTTTGTTTTCAATAAAAATTGGCGCGATGTTTAGCAATAATAAGAGCTTTTATTTGGTACTAAGATCGATGAAATCGGTTATGTGGTTCCGGAGAAAATCGTGTCACGTAATTTTTACATTTTTGCTTATAACTTTTAAACTAAAAGTCAGACCACGAAACCATTTGATAGTAATATACTAGGTAAAAATACCTTTCAAATAAAAGTAATAGCAGACGAATCGGTTCAGCCATCTCCGAGAAATAGGCGATTGAAAATTGAAGCGCACACACATACACACATACACACACACACACACACACACAGACATTGCTCATTCGTCGAACCTGATCGATTGGTATATGTGACACGGCCCTCCGGGCCTCAGATCGACTTCGTGTTTTTCGACCAATTCCTAAACCTTTGTTATATTGTATAACAAAGGTAAAAACTTGCAATAAAGTATGGATCGTGTTTACGTATGACGAAGAGGGTCCGTAACCCTAATACCAGTTCATTTTCGTGTATTTGTATCAATTTGATTGTAGAAAACCCGATTTAATCCACCTAGTGGTGAAAGGAACCTTTGTTATAATTCATCTATTGTTTAACGTTGCCTAGTGAGTTGGTTTACATAAAATTTTTGAAAATTGAATAAGTTTACAAAATTTGAACAAAATAGGAACACTTTTAAATTTTGATAGATCGTTTTTTCATGAAATTGCTAAGTAAGGATAAGTAAGTTGTTATTAATCTGAGTAAGTGCAAATAAAAGAAAGTTGTAAAAGGAAATCTTATTGTTTATCATATACATTGCCTAGTAAAGGTCTAGTTTATAGGTTTTTGAACTATACATAATTTCCTGTAATGCCATTCTATAGAGAGAATGTAATGCCATAGAAATCAATAGAGTTTTCTTGAATAATTTTCATCAATTTTTATTAACCTGCGGTTACTCGCGCTGTTGTATTTTGTACAAGACGTGTAGGTTTTCCTACGCCATATTGTTATAAGGTTACAAATCGTTGTTTACCTAAAGTATATTTTTCAATAAACTTATTATGAGCAAAATGTCATAATTATTCAATGCATTAATAATTTAAATTGTTGGGAAAATAGATCAGCATAAACCGCCATCACAGAAACGAAGCAATCAGTATGTGAGGTGTACCAGAATTTGGCCCTAACTGGAATTTGCTCTTGTTTGTTCATATGGAAAAATGGGGTTTGTATGCAGCGAAACTATCAGCAAATGTAAAATGTTTACAATGTATCCGTCTCCTGGTAGTCGAGTAATTCGGAGTCAAAATTAGAGTATTTTTTATAAGCAAAGTTCCAGCAAAGTATTTTCAGCAAAGTTGTGTATTTTTACTATTTTGTACTATATGAAAAAGTCATACAACAATTACAAAATTGATTTTACAAATTCATATACAATAAATAAGATTTTTCTGTCTTCGCTGCAGAGATAGAAGGTTATTGTATTCCGCAAAATTTCTTGTAATAATATGCTCTATAACTTTGCAACTTCAATGTGTTATATTGACACTAAAGAAATTTTTTTTTTATTTCACTTTTAGGGGGATTAATCAAAATTTAAATTCCACCAGACGATAGAGCTTTCAATTTCAAGAAACTCTTCCAAAGGTTTGATAAACCTAAAACCAAGTTTTCCCAGTCAAAACTCTAGTTCATACGTTTTCTTTGGTTTGGGGCTATTTTGCGCGCGAGTAACTGTGTTACAAAAAATGGCGCGAGTGTTCGAGGGTTAATATCTTTTGACCGGTAAAACCAACTCTTATGAAATTTTGCATATATATTCGTAGTGCCAAAACCTCTCGTTTGATATTAAAATAATTGAAATTAGGTAAATTATCTTGGTTAAAATCATTATAAATTATTTTTAATTTTGGTTGGGTGCATACAGTTGCTCATAACTTTCAAATTAAACGTCCAATCAAAAAATCATTCAATAGTGATCTATTAGGATATATTATCTTTCAAATGAGACTAATAGCGCATTAATCGGTTTGATCACATCTGAGAAACAGGCGATAATTATTACCTTGTCAAAACAAGTTTTTTAAGCATAACTTTTAAACTAATTGTTTGTTTTCAATTAAAAATTTCTGAACAATTTAGTTTTAACAAGAGCTTTCATTTGATACTAAGATCGTTGAAATCGGTCATGTAGTTCCGGAGAAACCCGTAGTTTTCACATTTTTGCTTATAACTTTTAAACGAAACGTCGTATCACGAAACAACTCAATAGTGATCTACTAGACAATAATACCTTTCAAACAAGAGTAATATCGAACGATTCGGTTCAGCCATCTCTGAGAAACAGGCGATAGAAAAAATCATTACATACACACACACACACACACACACACACACACACACACACACACACACACACACACACACACACACACACACACACACACACACACACACACACACACACACACACACACACACACACACACACACACACACACACACACACACACACACACACACACACACACACACACACACACACACACACACACACACACACACACACACACACACACACACACACACACACACACACACACACACACACACACACACACACACACACACACACACACACACACACACACACACACACACACACACACACACACACACACACACACACACACACACACACACACACACACACACACACACACACACACACACACACACACACACACACACACACACACACACACACACACACACACACACACACACACACACACACACACACACACACACACAGACATTGCTCAAATCATCGAACCCTATCGATTGGTATATGTGACTTAGCCCTCCGGGCCTCGGATCAATTTCGTGTTTTTCGACCAATTTTTAAACCTTTGTTATAGTATAACAAAGGCAAAAAAGAATTTTCTTAATTTAGATTACTGCCACAACGTCAAAGCTGGCTCAACGCAGAAAGATACAGCGAAAAAGGCAAGGAGCTAAGTTGTCAAATGACTACCGATTTCGACTCTATTGACTCTGCCTTTACGCGTACCTTCGAAGGAAAGAAATTTTTATTGGAAAATGTATGTGGAAATCTAGGGCGCATAATGATTTTCTCAACAGTGACCAATATTGCGAGGCTAAGCAAGTCAGAAGAGGTCATACTTGATGGCACCTTCTCATCAGCTCCCAGTGGTTTTCGACATATATTAACCACTGTATTAACCATTCACGGCTCAATAGGAAGTGGGGCTACGATGAAGTTTGTTCCATATGTACACGCCTTACTTCCGTCAAAAAAGGGCAGGAGTATAAAAATGTTCTGAATATAATCAAATCGATTGCCAAAGAAAACAACGTTAATCTTAATCCACCAGTCATCCTCACTGATTTGTGATGTCTGAGATAAATGCTATTACCGCTGTTTTCCCTGAATCTATCAAAAAAGGCGGTGGAAAAGAGTTCTAAATCTTCATCTGCGAGGTGAGTATGTTAAGAACATAGCGTTTTACCAAGCACAAGCTTTGGCTTTTTTGAATAGCAAACAAGTGCCAAAAGCATTTAAGCAAAGATCCCATTATGAATAAAACTGGCCTCTCTGTAATTTTTCCATATGAACGCCAAGCGTCAGCATCAGCGGTGCTTCTATTTGCGAAGGAGGTAAATTTTGCATGAGTGTTTGTAAACTCTTAAAATTCTGTATTGGTGTCTGTTGGCATGGCGGTATGAATATAAACACACACTCACCCAGATGCATGCAGGGACCACCTTGGCCGGCAGAGCGAGCTACTATCAGTGTCTTCCGAATATTGACAGAGCTCCCGGCCTTCTTGTTATGGGGTCTTCGATGTAAGCTTGTAAAAAATCAGTCCCAAAAGCCGTACGCACTTTCTTCGGTTATTTAGGGAGGAATTATGTGTTGGGCTCTAGAATAAAACGAAAACCGCGAGTTTCCCCCGATTTTTGGACTGTAATGCAGTCAACCTTACGTGATATACTCGCGAACCTCGAATGCCATTGAAGGATTTCACAACAAGTTCAACGCACTGTTCAAAGGAGGTGGAAACCAAAAGTTTTACGCTGTTGCAAATGCGTTCAAGGAAGAACAATCATTATCTGCGGAATCCCTGAGATTCTTGCAAGAAGAAGCTACAGTTAGTCGGTGTGACAAAAGGCTTTTAAAGAGGAATGAGAAACTAAAGCGAATTATACCCCGTAAACCATTTGGTTAGTATACCTCGATTGCAACTGGTAAATACGACATCCTATCTGAACGATAGAGTTATATTTCACGTCAGATAAGAACATATAAGTACCAAAATGGAGGCAATATGCGTGCGAAAATTTTAACAATTATTTGTAATTCTATCTTGCATTTTATAGTGGTTTTTATAGAACACAAATGAATACTCCTGAATATACGATTAAGATATAACTTAATATCACAGTCACAGTCACACAGTCATGAGTTGTATATGAGGACACGCACGACTGCAAAACAACTTAATTTTCAGTTTGTTTTAATATACTCTAATCATTATTGACCAAATTCGTGTTTTAGTCTTTGACCTTGAAATGCGGTCAAGCATTAATATTAATATTTTTTGAAACGACGATTTTACAATTGATGGAGGGACGGTAAGGGAAAGGAATGAAATTTTTTTGGGTAAGGAGGGGAAAGAGTGGAAAGGAAGGAAGTATAATAGATAGCTACGCTTAACAAGTTGTCGTTGTGACTCCTATCTTTTGTCCAATGCTGGAAGATGCATGGGTCGGACCAAGCTATAATCAGAGATTATAACCGGATTTGAACCCACAACACCTGCCAGGGCGTGTGGTTCGCTGGTATCCGTGTACCTTTGAACCATAGAGGCCACTCCACTCTTTCCCCTACTTTCCCAAAAAAATTTCATTCCTTTCCCCTACCATCAATTGTAAAACCATCGTTTCAAAAAATATTAATATTAATGCCTGACCACATTTCAAGGTCAAAGACTAAAACACGAGTTTGGTCAATTTCATAGGAACGGAGCCTTTCTCCGAAGGACCGCACTGAGAAACGCGGACTAACACGCTTACGGACGAACAACGTCACACGCAGTACTTTGCAAATCGTAAGGGCCTGCATAGTGTCATCGTCCTGAAAGTAAAAGCAAGTTAGATCAAAACTTCTCGGTCGGTGGTTTCTACAGTTGACGGAGGAAGAGGCACAATTGACCTTTTTGAGTAAAAACTGCCGCCGTGGCGCTACCTGCTGCAATGGTGATAAAATTGAAAACAAACGTCAAACGCGGTATATTTCATTAAAAAATTTCAGTAAATTTAATTTTTAACTAGTTTTCGATTGAAAACTTCACTAAATTTTTATCAGGTTTTGTAAGAAATTTGCTGTTTTGCAAGATATTTTAAAATACTTTTAAAATAGGAATTGAAAGAACATAAATTTGAAAAATACTGTAAAAGTTGGTGTGACGACTTAACTAATCGATCGCAGTAGGTATCCTAAACCGCTTGTTGCATATTACTAGAATGTTTGTCTACTTTGCGAAATCCCTATGCTTGTTTTGTAACGGTTCAAGTCAAAGTTCTAGAGATTCGAACATCTGTCAGTCCTGGCGAACCACGTTGCTCCGGCATTGCATGAAAATATGAATGTTCTCTTTAGTTATCCTGTATCTTGCTTGCAATAGCCTGGTTTATGTTAAGTTCACAAAAACAAGCTTTTTACCACTTGAGCGCGTGGATTTTTATAATTTACCGTGATATATAACCTGTCTTTTGTCGCACAAATATACAAAAACATTATTTTCTCGTATATACAGTAAACAAACCAAATAAAGTAAACAAACAAATAAAGTACTCAATTTTCTTACATTTTGCAAAAATAATTTCGCTTGTACATTGTTTCACTACATTAAGAAAATTAAAAAAGTGAACTTTTTTCCGATTCTTCAAGCAAACTGTCAACTTTCTCACCGTTCGGCTAGTTCTAAAGACCACCACCGTCAGCGCATAAGTGAATCGTTTGTTTGAGAAACCCCACAAACGTCATTTTTTACGAAAATTGACTTTTTAACAGTCTTCGAATCTTTGAGGATATCTACACCTTCTCTCAAAATTCCAGACAAAGTTAGTTCCACACACTTAACAAAAAGCACCGAATTCGGTAAAATTTTACCGAAATCTAAACAGCTGAACGTTCGGTAAAAATTTCGATAGTGCCAATCAGTGCCAATCGACGTTTACAGATCATTAGTAATGTTTGGTGCAATAAAAAATTTTACCGAACGTTCAGCTGTTAAGATTTCGGTAAATTTTACCGAATCGTTTAAGTGTGCACGAACTCCTTTTAATTAGGGTTGCAAATATTCGTTTGTTTGAGAAACCCCAAATATCCATGTTTCCAATAACCACCTAGAGCGGCGCTGCGATAGGTACAAAATTATCGTTCAATATTTACGTGCAATGTTGTAAGCAGTATTCGCAACACAATTCAGTAGTATCAAAATGTCTTTGGAATCGAAAAATTACGACTTGCACACTTAGATTTTATCACCGAGCACGGTAAAATAAATTGCCGAGATCCCAACAGCTGAGATCTCGGTGAAAATCTCGGTAAAACATTGAAACACCGAAATCTTGGAAATCCAAAACATCAAACAACTGTCAAACTTTACCGACAATCTCGGTATTATTTTTCCAAGATATCCGGTAATCAATACTGAAACTCGGCTGAAATTGCCTAATATTCGTAAAGCGTTACCGACCCAAACTGTAAAACTTTAACGAGATTTTCTGTAAAACACTAGCTGAAAATGCCGAACTACGGTATTAATATGCTGAAAACTCGGTATTTTTAATAAGTTTATGAAAATCAATAAAATTTTGAATAAAACTATCATAATTAACCTTTTTTTATTATAAACAATTATTGTTTAACAGTTTAACACTGTAATAGTATAGTTGATAGTATAAACTATTGAAATATAACGGCACAGTTAATAGGTAGAACCACGTAGACCGAGCAAATTTTTCATCTGTAGTGGTTAATTTGCCTACTGAAAAAATTGTTGCTCTGATAAACACAAAGAATTGCTTGTCGTTGGGCATGCAGTTGGTGGCAAATACATCGTAATCGTAACATTCGCATAGTCTAAGAAAGCCTACTACTACATGGCAGCCAACGGGGATGTTGTATTCTTTCCATGAGATGACGCATTGGCCTCCACACTGCAACATCTCACCACGAATTATTAGCACTGGATTCACGTTATGGGTTGGGAGGGAATCGTCAACCTAGAGAAATGTTTTTCATATTTTATCTTCCAAAATTCAGTACAGTAATTAAAAAAACTTACTCCAACCCATTGCACCAACCCGTTCAAAGGATTTTCCTGTGTTGCGGCTGCATCACGCGTGCGCTTACAGCCTCTGGTAGGGTTCTTAGACCGAATGATAGCCAGGAATCGAAAAAAATCTGCAAGAATTTATGCGTTAAGTTAAAACATTCACACATTCATAAACATTCCATTTACCATCCGAAATTTCTTTGAAGAGATGCCGATACGCGGTTAGAATTTTCTCCTGCCAGATCCGCCATTGATCTATAAATACTGTCGTACACTTGTGTATTTTATGAAAATCGCTGTCAATCTATGAAAAAAATCATCCATTTTCACAATTTTAATTTCACCGGTAACGAAACTGCTGTCGATCGCGCACAGTTAATTTTTGACATTGCTTTCCGAAATCTCGGTAAAACAGTTTGTGGCTTTTTTCAGTAACATTTAACGAAATTTCGTTAAAACGATATTGAAGTACCTAGATTCGGTACTTTATTTTACTGAGCTCGGGGGTTTACTGTTTTACTGATCTTCTCGGCAAATAAGATTGCAGTATCTCGGTAAATAAGCTTCATTTCCGATATCTCAGTAAAATAATATTCCAAGTAACGGTAAAACGAGAAATGTTTACCGATATCACGGAAAAACAGACCTATTTTTGTGTAGTTCGGTATTTTACTTTACCGAGATTTTATTTTGGAATTAAGTGTGTGGATACAGTCAAAAAGAAGAAACATAGTGTTCGGCGGACTACAGAACACAAGGCGAAAGTTATTAAAAGTAAAAAAACGGCGTATAAAATCGAAAAGAAAAGGATATTTCAACTTTATTTTTTGGTTATAATATCTTTGATTACTACTAGCAAAGTATCAAGGTATTCTATTCGATGTGAATTCGTATTACGCTGGTCCATTTATGCAATTCAAAAACCGCAGTTATTCCATTTACCTTTTATTTTTTAATAGGTAAATGCAAACTATGATAAAAATTTCGATTAAAAAAGTACAAAACTTTTTCTAAAACTTGTATTATTCTTCTACAAAATTTTTAATAAATAATATTTAGCGCCCCTCTTCTTCTTCTTCTTCTTCTTCTTCTTCTCTTCTTCTTCTTCTTCTTCTTCTTCTTCTTCTTCTTCTTCTTCTTCTTCTTCTTCTTCTTCTTCTTCTTCTTCTTCTTCTTCTTCTTCGTCTTCTTCTTCTTCTTCTTCTTCTTCTTCTTCTTCTTCTTCTTCTTAGAGGTACGTACTAAATTACCATCCCCAGTGATATATGGTAGCAAATTACATACTATGAACATGGATAGATCACAAGTTTGAATAAAAACGGGCTAAAACTACTCAAGTGCACCGTCAATTTCTCGTTTGTTTGAGAAACCCCAAATCAACTTTAAAGCCTTGTAATTGTAGCTAGAATCATTATTTTGATAAAAAGATAAGTCAACATAATGTATTTTAGATACTATAATTGAACCTCATACCAAAAAAAAATGAGGATTGGTTCTAAATTTTGAGAAAATCAGTTTTTTGTTGTTTTCCGACAATAGTGTCGCGTGGACTTGTGGGGTTTCTCAAACAAACGATTCAAGTTTCTCTCGAACAGGTCAATCGGTGTGTCTAAAAATAACCCAAAAATCAGAGGGATTGTGTACAAGACACGACCGCATATATAGGTGACGCAGGACTACGTAAGTCTCTTTGTAGTGATAGTAGCATGTATCCATGCTTGTAATCATTCGATTCTTCATTTTTTGTAGCACATTTCTCTAACACAGACATCAAATTGGACTAGGTTTAATCGCGTTCGTAAGAAATCTGTTGGCACGAGGGGGTTTTGTCACTCTTTCTGGCGTACTTCCCAAGCAAGGACATCAAATTGGTCTAGGTTCAACCGCGGTGTTAAGAAATCTTGTTGAAATGAGAAAACTTTGTCACTTGTTTTGGCTTACTTCCCAAGTACAGATGTCAAATTGGTGTAGGTTTAGATCATCCTAAAGAATCTTCCAACCAATCACGAAGCGAGAATTCTGTTAAAACATAGATTCATCATTTTCAATTTTTCAATAGTTCAACATCAAGAATCCATACTTTTCTTCATTTGGACCAATTCTTAGAAGATTTTCCAATCGATTGGTGTAAGAATATTCTTACTATATATACAGTCACTCTACCCGTATCCACCCCACCGACATCTCTATATCGAGCTGCAGTGAAACGAAGTGATGAAATGCTATTTCATTTTCGCTCACGCTGAGATGTTGGCTGTGGGTGCTCGCGTGTCTAACCCAGCTTACTGGCACCTTTATCTCATTTACTTTGCGTTGACAAGGGCTAACATCACTGCGGGCTCAGGAGTCGTTTTTTTTTTTTAACGAGTAGGGAAATCTGCTATCAGACACCTGAGAAGACAGCTCAGGGAGTGGGGTTTGGTATCCCGTGAAGATCGTGAAGATCCAGACCCACTAAAACCCTACTCGAGTCTCCAGGCTCAATCCCCCCTGGAACCACCTTATCGGTATTACTTCAGGGAGGGGCTATTGTGCTTAACGCACGCTCTTAGATAACTACTGGACTATGGTAGTTAGGCTGTTTATTCGCTGTTGATCGGCTTTCCAGCGGTTTTGTAGCTCAAGTACGATCTGGGTAGCAGCCGCATTGACCGCACCCCAGACGTCCGAGCTAGAACACATCCTTTGGACTAAGTTATCCGGAGTAGTGTCCTGTCCGCTAACTGCCATCATGTTGCTTCTCACGCCCTCGAAACGAGGGCATATGAAGAAAGCATGTTCTGCAGTTTCCTCAACGTCCGCGCATTCGGGACACTCGGGGGACTCCGCATGCCCAAACTTGTGCAGATACTGTCTAAAACAACCATTCCCTGACAGAATCTGTGTCAGGTGGAAGCTGACTTCGCCATGGCGCCTGTTGACCCATCCGGATAGTTCCGGAATAAGTCTATGTGTCCACCGGCCTTTTGTGGAATCAGACCATGCCCGCTGCCATGTGATCATCGAGGCCGATCTTGTGGTACTCCGTATGCCTCTAGTTCCACGTTGGTTGAAGCACTCTACGTCCCCGCTGATGATGATACCAATAGGCATCATACCTGCTAAGACGCAGATTGCGTCATGTGAAACTGTGCGATACGCACTCGCCACTCTTAAGCACATGAGACGATAGGTGCTTTCCAGCTTGGCTAGATAGCTTTTGGTACTTAACGCCGATGACCACACCGGCCCGCCATACCTGAGTATGGACTGGACCACGTTGGCTAAAAGCCTTCGCTTGCTGCCATATACCGCAGAGCTATTAGACATCATACGAGACAATGCCGAAATAGCTGTGGAAGCCTTCTTGCAGGCATAGTCGACGTGGCTCCCGAACTTGAGCTTGTCGTCGACCATGACTCCAAGGAGTTTTAAGGACCGCGTTGACGAAATAGTGCAGTCCCCGACGCTGATATTTGCTTGCTGCACCGACTTGCGGTTGTTCACCACAATAACCTCCGTTTTATGATGCGCTAGGTCCAGTTTCCTGGATCGCATCCAATCTTCAACAATGCTTATAGAGTGGGCAGCCGTCAACTCAACCTCTCTGATAGATTCGCCGTAGACTTCCAAGGTGATATCGTCCGCAAAGCCGACAATCACCACCCCTACCGGGAGCTTTAGCCTCAACACCTCGTCATACATGACGTTCCACAACACCGGGCCCAGTATGGAACCTTGCGGAACCCCTGAGGTGATTGGAACGCATTTCTGACCCTCCTCCGTGTTGTAGCATAGCACACGATTCTGGAAATAATTTTCCAGAATTCTGTACAGCGACACCGGCACTTGGACGCTCCGAAGCGAGCTGGCTATGGAGTCCCAGCTAGCGCTATTAAACGCATTTCTCACGTCGAGCGTGACAACTGCGCAATAACGAATACCTGTCCTCTTGGGCTGGATTGCCACCTCAGCTGTCTTAGTGACAGACAAGATGGCATCCACCGTAGATTTGCCTTTTCGGAAGCCGAATTGGTTCCTTGACAGCCCGTTTGTACCCTCCGTGTACTGTACGAGTCTGTTAAGGATAACCCTCTCCAGCACCTTGCCGGCAGTATCGAGTAGACAGATCGGCCTATATGACGAGGGGACACCCGGAGGTTTTCCCGGCTTCGGCAATAGGACCAGGTTCTGTCGCTTCCATCTGTCCGGGAAGTGGCCAGCTTCCAGGCATCTATTCATTACTGCCCCGAATAATTCGGGAGCCTCCAGAATAGCCGCTTTAATGGCCATATTCGGGATACCGTCTGGCCCCGGTGCCTTGCTCACCTTTAGGGATTTAGCGATATCGATGAGTTCCTCGTTCGTAACCGTCACTTCCTCCCCGACTTCCAAACCGCCGTCGCCCACGTTACTTTGGATGTTCGGCTGGGAGGCCGACCATCCTACGCTATGGTCTGAGATACTGGAACGTCGGCCGTGGGACGACTCAGCGGCCTGGGGCCAGGGCCTTGGCTCGTGGCGCGGAAAGAGGCCCTCGATGATTCGCTCCAGCATCTCTGGTGATTGCTCAGCGGGCGCCATCACGCCCTTGGTCTTTGCCATTACGACCCAGTAGGCATCACCCCACGGGTTCGCATTGGCACTAGCACATAACCTTTCAAAGCAGTCTCGTTTACTAGCTTTTATCCCACTCTTAAGCGCTGCGCGTGCAGCAACAAGTGCTACTCGACATTCAACCCTGCCTTCGTCCGAACGAGCTCTTTGCATAATTCTCCTCGCACGAAAGCAGGCTCCGCGGAGTTCCGCAATTTCATCTGTCCACCAGTAAGCCGGTGACCTGCCATACCTAGGTCGACCTTTCCTAGGCATGGTAGCGTCACACGATCGCGACAGTACCTCAACCAAATGATCAGCGTTCGGATCGGGCATACCGCGATCACCGCACTCTCTCCGGATCGCTTCCACAAATACTTCGGGATCGAAGTATGATGTCTTCCATCCACGGGTGGTTGGAGTGTTGGCTCTACTCGCCACCTGCCGCCTCGTTATCTGACCGACACCATAGCGGACCGCCTGATGGTCACTGTGAGTGTAGCCATTGTCTACCCTCCAGTCTCCTATCAGACCAGGACTGCCAAATGTCACGTCGATGATAGACTCCGCACCGTTCCTACTGAAGGTACTTGTGGTGCCGACGTTGGCCAAATCTACGTTGAGCTTTGCCAGAGCCTCAAGCAGAATCCGACCCCTATGGTTAGTGCGACGACTTCCCCACTCTACCGCCCAAGCGTTAAAGTCTCCCGCCACAACCACCGGCCTTAGACCAGTCAGCACAACTGATACTCGGTCTACCATCCGCGTAAACTGCTCGATAGACCATCTCGGCGGAGCATAACAGCTGCAGTAGAACACTCCACCCACTTTGGCAACCGCAAATCCCTCGTCTGCGGTTGACACAACCTCTTGAACCGGAAACCTGCTTGTCGTCCATATAGCCGCCGTCCCGGACCCATCCGACACCCAGTTGCCGTTTCCGGCAGGGACGCGATATGGGTCCGAGATGATGGCAACGTCCGTTGCCGACTCGGAAACTGCTTGGTGTAACAGCTGCTGAGCCGTGCTGCAGTGGTTCAGGTTGAGTTGTGTCACTTGCACTATGATCGTGGCTTGGTCGCCGGCACACCAGCCGGGCACCTTGGACCTCCCGTTACGTGCTTTGCGTCCCCCAGATCAAGCACTGGGGAGGCTCCGCGCAGTCCCTTGCTTTATGGCCAGCACTGCCACATCTCCTGCACAATTGGCTCCTATCTGGCCCTTTGCAGTTCCAGGCCTTATGCCCGTGCTCGAAGCATCGGAAGCAAGCCTCCGATTGCTTCAGCACGCTTAGTGGGCATACCGACCACCCCACTTTTAGCCTAGCAGCTTTCAGGGCTTCATTTCCGTCCGCCAGCGGAAGTCGTATGGTGGCTACCTGGGTCCCGACAGGACCCTTACGCAGGCGAACCGCCTCGGTTGCCACCACCACTCCACTTTGCTCTTTGAGGGCCTGTACGACCTCACACACATCGGTGATCTCATCCAGGTTTTTAAGCTGGAGAGTCATTTCTGGTGTGAGAGCACGTACCTGCACTCCCTCCCCGAGCACTCCTTCCGCTATCGACTTATATGCGGAACTCTTCTTGGTGGCGTCCTTCTTCAACTCAAGGATCATTTCGCCCGTGCGTGAGCGGCGGATGCTCCGCACGTCCGCGCCCAGGTCCTTGAGTAGGGCATCTCCTCTCATGGCCTTCAGAACCTCCGAGTATTTCGACCCGTCGGTTTTCAGGATAAGAGCGTCGCCCTTCTTCGCTCGCTTCCCTGTCGGTTTAGGTGAAGCTTTCTTTTTGGTGGAGCTTCTTCTTTTCTTCCGCTTGGCCGTGACCTCGATCCACGGGCCACCCGTCTTGGTGTTTCCCGCTGCTTGGTCGGTTGGCTCCACCAACTCGGTAGCCTGAGGGCTTTTACCGATCAGGCGTTTTTTTGGTCCACCAGGGGTGCCATCCCCCGGGGACTGTCTCAGACGCTTAGCAGATGCCTTACCGCTGTTGGTAGCGCTCACCGTGGCTTCCAGGGCCACGTTGCGACACGCCGTCAACGAGCAGGCATCCGTTTGTACCGACTTCGACGCCTTCACGGTCTTCACCTCTCCTACATGCGCCACGAGGTCGTTATGCACTTTGGTCGCAGCACACAAGGTTCTCCGAAGCATGAGCAAGCTCTGCTTCAGGTCCTTGGAGAAATTGCCGCGACCTGACGTGAACTCGATGATTAAATCGAGCTGCTGTGACGCGGCTACCACTTTGGGTAGTTCCTCTCTATTCTTTCCCATCGCCTTGATTAGCGATGGGCCGTTCATCGCTGTGTCTGGCGTGGCAGGCGTACCGCTGCCCTTGCCACCCACACTAGCACTTCGGGTTGCATCCTTCTCCACCCTTGGTGGAGAACGTTGGATGCCTCCCCTCGCGAACGGGTTTTCCACCGTATCCGCACTTGCTGTAAATTTGTTTAGAAGACTCATTCTGATTCTAAAGGGTCCCCCTTCAAGCCGCTATCCAAACCCATTTGAAGTAGTCGCTTTAATGATCCCATGGCGATCTATGGAACAGGGAGAACCATGCGAGGGTTGGGGCAGCGCCTTATGGGCAACTGCACCTCAGAGCCAGATCGGCGTAAATCAGGAAAAAGCATCTGAACCTACTCCCGTCCGGTGGTCGCCGGTCGATAGATTTGGAACGTACTTGAAGGCCTGCCAGGTTTTACGGGACGGAGACACATGCACCGTTTGCCACCTCGCCGTTTCAAGTCGCTATCACGTGACTTTACTAGGGGAGCTCGTCGCAAATGCCAGCCCTAAGTCGTGTTGTATATCGTGTCCGAATCATGTCCAATAACATAGCCGCCAGTTTACCGAAGTTGAAACCTTACTGGCATCGGCCCCAACGGGTCCCAACGGACCGTTCAGACACCTGGTAGACCAGAAGTTTAAGGTCTAGGTGTCCCTCTCTCCCTGTCTGTTTACAACCACGGGTCCAACCAGAGGGGAGTTTCTGGTTTTTCCCGGGACTTGGTTGTATTACCAGCTGGCACCACGAGGAGGTAGGGATAAGAGTTGCTATAACTGAAAGTGGTCAGGTTACACTGTTATGGCCATTCACCAGCCGGGCTCAGGAGTCGTGGGCCCCACTGACAGCTGAAGAGCTAACTTGTGTGAAGAGTGGCGAATATATGATATCTCGTTTACGCCTAGGACAGGACGTGCCAAATGTCAACCGCGGCGTTGACCCAAAATTGACCTAATTTCTGATTGGCTGAAAGCGACGAGCAACCGTTGACTGGAAAATATAACGCGGTATCACTTTCAGTGTTGCTGAAACTCATTAGTGGGAATACATCAATGTTATTATTTCCGAATTTTGATTTCTTTTGTACAGCAAAGTTTCGTTAATTTGTGGTTCGTTGATTGGGCGGTTCGTTAATTGGGTGTTCGCTAATTGGGCTATGTGACAACTTGAATGTCAAAATTGCATGGAATTTTCGACTTTAGAAATTTCTAACAACTGTCAGTCGGCCCAATTAGCGAATCAGCTAGAGTGCAGTCGTGGCCCAATTAACGAATTCAGGCTGTATCAAATTAAAGGAAATGCTTTTTCTTACCTTTATTATCCATTTTCATCATTTCTACTGTTGGTAATTCAATAAAATATTACATTTAAAGTCGAGTTCCATACAGGTGCCATCAGCAAGCATTTTGGGAATTGCACTTTTTTGTAGTTCCAATAGACCAAATCAAGGTGACGTCATCTGGCAGATACTGGCGCCCTTGTTTACAAACAGATCGCAGAGTCCAAAAAAGTTTCAGCTGTTTAAACGGCAAATTTGTTGTTTAAACCAAGTTTAAAGGGCATTACTGTTTTACTTGACTCACTGCGAATATGCGTGTTATTGAAATAAAACGTCACCATGCGTTTTATTCGTTTATAACGCATATGCAGCTAATATCGATAACAACCGATTTTTTATAAGTTGTGCTTTTGTTATTGCATTTAACTTGTAAAAAGTTGCATAAATAACAATTCAGTTTCACAATACAATTATTGCGTTCTACTGGCACATGAAATATAACGTTTAAGTACGTTATTTTTAGCGATCAAAATTAACGTTGTTTTCGATACAAGGGTGATATTTTTCGAAACCTTTCGAACCAACACGATCCCGCGAACACAACGCATATTCGCAGTGAGTCAGGTAACACAGTAGTAATCGCTTTTCGTCTGTTTGTTCCTCCAGCATCAGCTGTTCCCCAAAATGAGGTAAACATCATGTATATACACGAGTATTTCGTGTTCGCTAGTGTGCGTGCTTGAGCTGTCAGAAAGCTCTATACATTAGTTGAATAAGCTACTTTTAAACAAAAATGTTTTTCGTGATATCATAAGGGCTTTTGCTGCGGTTACTATGGATGCCACTACGGTTGTTTGCTGATTGGTAAACATTGTTTAATTTTCTATTCATTCAGACCTGCCGAACACACTTAGATTTTATCACCGAGCACGGTAAAATAAATTGCCGAGATCCCAACAGCTGAGATCTCGGTGAAAATCTCGGTAAAACATTGAAACACCGAAATCTTGGAAATCCAAAACATCAAACAACTGTCAAACTTTACCGACAATCTCGGTATTATTTTTCCAAGATATCCGGTAATCAATACTGAAACTCGGCTGAAATTGCCTAATATTCGTAAAGCGTTACCGACCCAAACTGTAAAACTTTAACGAGATTTTCTGTAAAACACTAGCTGAAAATGCCGAACTACGGTATTAATATGCTGAAAACTCGGTATTTTTAATAAGTTTATGAAAATCAATAAAATTTTGAATAAAACTATCATAATTAACCTTTTTTTATTATAAACAATTATTGTTTAACAGTTTAACACTGTAATAGTATAGTTGATAGTATAAACTATTGAAATATAACGGCACAGTTAATAGGTAGAACCACGTAGACCGAGCAAATTTTTCATCTGTAGTGGTTAATTTGCCTACTGAAAAAATTGTTGCTCTGATAAACACAAAGAATTGCTTGTCGTTGGGCATGCAGTTGGTGGCAAATACATCGTAATCGTAACATTCGCATAGTCTAAGAAAGCCTACTACTACATGGCAGCCAACGGGGATGTTGTATTCTTTCCATGAGATGACGCATTGGCCTCCACACTGCAACATCTCACCACGAATTATTAGCACTGGATTCACGTTATGGGTTGGGAGGGAATCGTCAACCTAGAGAAATGTTTTTCATATTTTATCTTCCAAAATTCAGTACAGTAATTAAAAAAACTTACTCCAATCCATTGCACCAACCCGTTCAAAGGATTTTCCTGTGTTGCGGCTGCATCACGCGTGCGCTTACAGCCTCTGGTAGGGTTCTTAGACCGAATGATAGCCAGGAATCGAAAAAAATCTGCAAGAATTTATGCGTTAAGTTAAAACATTCACACATTCATAAACATTCCATTTACCATCCGAAATTTCTTTGAAGAGATGCCGATACGCGGTTAGAATTTTCTCCTGCCAGATCCGCCATTGATCTATAAATACTGTCGTACACTTGTGTATTTTATGAAAATCGCTGTCAATCTATGAAAAAAATCATCCATTTTCACAATTTTAATTTCACCGGTAACGAAACTGCTGTCGATCGCGCACAGTTAATTTTTGACATTGCTTTCCGAAATCTCGGTAAAACAGTTTGTGGCTTTTTTCAGTAACATTTAACGAAATTTCGTTAAAACGATATTGAAGTACCTAGATTCGGTGCTTTATTTTACTGAGCTCGGAGGTTTACTGTTTTACTGATCTTCTCGGCAAATAAGATTGCAGTATCTCGGTAAATAAGCTTCCTTTCCGATATCTCAGTAAAATAATATTCCAAGTAACGGTAAAACGAGAAATGTTTACCGATATCACGGAAAAACAGACCTATTTTTGTGTAGTTCGGTATTTTACTTTACCGAGATTTTATTTTGGAATTAAGTGTGAAGAGGAATTTAGTAGAAGAGAATCGAATTGTTGTGCTTTCTTAGCTATCATTTTGTGAAATAGTGTTTGCATTGGGTCAATGTGACAATATTTCAGCGAAGAATAGTATAATTATAACTATATAACTAAATTCCTTTTCGGTTGGTCTGCGAAAACTTTTCCACCCAAACAGCAAACAACCGTAGTGGTTTCCATAGTAACCGCAGTAGCCGCTCCTGCATTGAATGTCAAAACCGAGCTGTGTCCTTCAGAAAGTTGTACCCATCAGCCACCCTCATCGCTCGTGGAAAGCTGGATAGTATAAACCGATGACACCGGATGGCTCAAGAACAAGTAGCCCAACTGTTGTTTTCCTGAGTTGAAAGGCTAAAATACTCAGCAGGTTGCTATGCCTTTCCTTGCAGTATGAAGGATTTCCACACTTCAAAACTTATCAATTTGAAATTTTTTGTAACAAGTAATATTGTGCATTTACTTGATCGATGGATTCCAAGGGGAGTTCAGGTACTGTTTCAAACGTTCCAAAGGTAAAAAAATGACTAAATTGGCAACACAGTTCGTAATGTTTTATCGCCATAACTGGCAACACAGGCTCATTGCGTTTCTGTCGCAACCTTAATCGTGACTTCGTGTTAATCATTCAAAAGCATTAAACAAATTGTTTTCGAATACGAACGTTATTGCTTTGTTATTGCTTGTTTGGATAATGAAGGATAAACTACACTTTATTCACTATGAAATTTCGGCATACCGGCGTTGAAAATACAAATTCATTTCATGCTGAATTTCATTCCGTTTCTTCTGATAGAACGGTAATTCCTAGGTTTATTTACTTTGCTCGATTGGTTTTAATAATAAAACAGCGATGATGACACAATTTGACATTTTATCTGTCAAAAGCTAAAAACGACCCTTTTTACGACCGTTCAGAAACACGATTGTTTCAACCGTCGTGTCCACTAAGGGAATGCGCGCACAATATGAGTTGCTATTAAAAATGTGAATTTTTCATAATTTTTTCGTGTGTGAAAATCTTGCGTAAGAAATGATTTAACCCCCCTCCCCCTCAAATAAGATTTTGTAAGATTTCGCGAAACACCCCCTCCCCCCATTATGCCTTACGTAATTAGTGCACGGCCCCAAACTTGCCGTTTAACAGCTGAAACTTTTTTGGACTCTGCGGTCTGTTTGTAAACAAGGGCGCCACACGCTAAAAAATTTGACCCACTTTCACGAAAAGTGGAACAGCTCAAAACATGCGTATATTTTACACACTATTTTGAGTAACTCTTACTCCTTTTATGAGTTCCACCGTAGAAGCTCATTAATGAGCAATATTTACTCAAAAATGAGTGCCATTTCACCCAAAACTGAGTAGTACTTACATA
Source organism: Sabethes cyaneus (assembly GCF_943734655.1). NCBI lineage: Eukaryota > Metazoa > Arthropoda > Insecta > Diptera > Culicidae > Sabethes > Sabethes cyaneus. Next base: position 101,498,921 of record NC_071353.1, on the reverse strand, counting down.
AACTACGAGTAAATTTAACTCAATTATGAGGTCGACCTAAACTACTCAGAATTGAGAAATTGCCATTACTCAAATTTTTGGGCTGTTCCACTTTTTGTCATAGTGAGTCGGTTTTTACTCATTTTTGAGTTGAAAGTCACTCATTTCTGAGTTAATCTTATTCATTCGCGGGTTAACTTTTTTAAGCGTGCAGTATCTGCCAGATAACGTCACCTTGATTTGGTCTATAATCACAACCAGGTAGCGAACGGTTGCTCTTAGTTTTGCTCGAATTCGCCTACTTCTATTAGAGTGACTATATACAGAGTGGCGACAATGTCAAAATTGGAATGATAATTATCTGTCTGTGTCATTCCAATCGAGCAGACGACCTATCCAACGCGCATGCAGGAAAGAAAAAGAAAAACCTTGGAAAACCCGCATTGCATACATTTGGGATGACTTGTCGCCACTCTGTATATAGTCACTCTAACTTCTATCAAAAACATCCCATCAAGAAGACTGGCAACTCTGCTAAAAGTCGAGCGACAGTAACAGCAATGCTATCTGCCGAGTTAAAGTTGAACTTTCACATACTAGTGTGTGTATATTAGAATATGGATGTACACAAACACGTATGCAATGCATTGCCATGCTCGCATACATTTTTTCACACCAATACATGTACACACAGCTTCAACTTTTGTCGGGAGGGGTGCGCTGTTCCTTCTGTTGCTCGATATTTGTATGGGCGCAACGAAGAGATGCCAGTCTTCTTGATGGAATGTTTTTGCTTCTATATAGTACGCACCTCTTAAGAAATAATCTTTCACGTCCAGATGGGGCAGTTTTACACGCAAGTGAATTAAAACGCCACCTTTCCGAACGGAATAATATCCAGTGCAATTATAGAGCTTTCCAGTTATGTGTGTATCAGTGCTTGAAAATGAGGCAAACAACAACAGTAAACAAAAGAGATGCATTCCTTTGTCACCAAGGTACAGAATGAATTTCGTCTTCCGCATTCCGCTGGCTTAAATACCAGCAAATTTTCAAAATATGTGCTTGAATATGGAAGAGGATGGAAAATTCTTGGGAAAATTTAACTTATATATGTGCTCTGCAGTGTGGCAAACGGAGAAACACAACTAGTAATCGCTATTTTTCGGTTTGTTACTCCAGCATCAGCTGTTCCCCAAAATGAGGTAAACATCATGTATATACACGCGTATTTCGTGTTCGCTAGTGTGGGTGCTTGAGCTGTCAGAAAGCTCTATTACCACAAGAAAAAATGACAGATGGTTGCTTGCATTGGAGCTATCAAAATTTCTTCGGCAAACAGCAGAATTTTTTCTTGAGCTGTTTTCTTTTCAGCAGCGTTCCCCGCTTAAAGCACGCGAAAAGGTCGACAGTGTCACCCTGTCACCCTCAAGGTCACCCTGTTGTGCAATTTTGAACCAATTTTCGAGAAGATCTGGCACCTTTGCTATTATGACAGTATAGACCAACCCCATAAAAAATCCCTCCTACTTTTCCCCCTATTTAGTAGGTTCGCGTAGGGTGAATCGCCCTATTTTGCTTCCTACGGATCGGCCGATTTTTGCAACATTTACCAGCCTACGCTTATTGGAGTTTTACAGGGGAATATACCGATTCTCAGGTATACAAAATCGATCGACTAGAACCGACTAAGTTGGTTGTTTAGTAGGGTGATGAATTAGAGCCGACCTACGGAACCATACGAAATCGGCTGGTTAATCGGGAGATAAAATTTATCCATACAGACGAAATACGTGAATTGATTGGTGCATGCAATTGGGCTTCCTACTAATACCGACCAAATCGGGGGAGGAATTGGAAGACGAAATAAGTAAATCAAACTAAATAGGCAAATGAATCGAGGCAGAAAGTTATGCAACCTACGGATCTAGACGAAATAGGTGGATTAATAGATGTATTCAATTGGGCTCCATACTAAAATCGATCAAATCGGAGGAGGAATCGGATGACGAAGTAAGTAAATCAAACTAAATAGGCGGATGAATTGAGGCACAATGTTATGCAACCTACGCAACCCGACGAAATAGGTGGAATAATAGGTGTATGCAATTGAGGTCCCTACCAAATCGGAGGAGGAATCGGATGACGAAATAAGTAAATCAAACTTGATAGGCGGATTAATCGATGCAAAAAATTTTGCAACCTACGGAATTAAACGAAATAGGTTGATTAATCGAGATATAAAATTGATCAACACAGACGAAATAGGCGGATTAATAGGTGCATAATATTGTGCATCCAGCACTAAACTGGACTTCCGAAAAAACGGCAAACGATTTTTCTTTCATACCGTACATTAATCCTAGTGTATTAGGAAGTAGTGCGCTGTATAGCGCGTCTCATTTGCTATACAGCGCACTACTTCCGACATTAGGTTTAATGTGCGGTAAGGAAGAAAAATCGTTTGTCGTTTTTTCGGAAGTCCAATTTAGTGCTGATGGATACACAATATTATGCACCTATTAATCCACCTATTTCGTCTGTGTTGATCAATTTTATATCCCGATTAATCAACCCATTTCGTTCAGAACTAGTCGATCGGAAATCACACTCTCGTTGTTCTTTTATCTTTTATTTAAAAAATTATTACAGAAGTCTCTGCTCTCTCAGTCCCTGCTTTCTTGCCACTGCGATTCCGTTCAAGCCGTATCTCCTCGTGTAATGGCTTTAGCAGGTAGCTTTTTCTTTATCCTGAAACTCAGATCTTTATTATGGCTTCACTGTTAAAATTTGTAATTGTAATACCTTATGGCTCCTCGGCCGCTTCAGTAGCAACAAAACTTTTACCAGTTCGGGCGCCATATGAAGAACGCCCACAGGATAATTTTCAATATCCAAATGAAAGCCATCGACTTGATTGGTTTTCACTGAAATCAATGAACTATGTTATATATAATTCTAGAATTTATTGCACATCCGAAACATACTTCCCAAAATTTCCGCTGCATCTCTGCTCACAAGAACTTCCTTTTCTAAGTAGACTGTAAGCGCAACTAGGAAAATTACCAGCTGGGTAAGAAAGTGCCAGTGATCGTTGTATCGGTAATACTGCCCTGCCGGAATCAGAGCAGCTAAACCTGGGTTAGACCCAGGTTCGGCAGCTGCTTCCTTGATAAGTTTGCAATCTGTGTTTTATCCTTTGCTATGCAATGGCCTCCGATGGCACCGTCACTGTCAATTGCAAATAAAGCACAATTCAAACCGCTCCTACCTACGAAAACACTTTGCTAAAATTGTTGACTAAATAATTACACTCGAACATTGTAAAATTACCAACTATTGATGCAAACTCCACAAACATCATCCCGTAGCGCCATTTTCTCGATACTCAGATTTGTCAACAGGTATATACAGGTATTTCTATACAGGCTCAATCGATTTTTCGACCGATTTAATAGAGACCCTACGATAACAGATTAAATTCGCCAATAAATCGGGTTACGGGTTGGGTGACGAAAACCGATCCCGTTTGATGATTGATCGGTGCACTTAATTGACAAACTAATCCTTGCAATCTAAACCGACTCTTTCACCGATTTAATCGATACCCTATGAAAACAGATTAAATTCATCAATAAATTGGGTGGCGGGTCGGGCGACGAAAACCGACCCCGTTTGATGATTGATCGATGCACTTAATTGACAAACTAATCCTTGCAAACTAAACCGACTCTTTGACCGATTTAATTGATACCCTACGAAAACAGATTAAATTCACCAATAAATTGGGTGGCGAGTCGGGCGACGAAAACCGACCCCGTTTGATGATTGATCGATGCACTTAATTGACAAACTAATCCTTGCAAACTAAACCGACTCTTTGACCGATTTAATTGATACCCTACGAAAACAGATTAAATTCGCCAATAAGTCGGGTGACGAAATGAACCTACCTACGAAACCCAACGATGTAGGTTGATTAGTAGGTTGATGTCTTAGGCACCCTATTTTGTCGGTAGACGCGTAAAATGCCATCTGCCAAACTTTTTATGGGGAAATCATTATGCCGTCAATTGACAGATACTGGCGCCCTTGTTTACATTTTGGAAAATTTTCCTTTTCGTTTATAGTGAATGTAGCGTGTGTTTTAACATTTTAAAGGCATAATGGCGTTTTAAATTTATCCTAATGCTGTTTAAAACAACAAACTTGCCGTTTAACAGCTGAAACATTTTTGGACTCTGCGGTCTGTTTGTAAACAAGGGCGCCAGTATCTGCCAGATGACGTCACCTTAATTTGGTCTATTGACGGTATATTGACAGATAGACCAAATCAAGGTGACGTCATCTGGCAGATACTGGGCGCCCTTGTTTACAAACAGACCGCAGAGAATAAAAAAGTTTCAGCTGTTAAACGGCAAGTTTGTTGTTTAAACAGCATTATGACTGAATTTAAAACGCCATTATGCCTGTAAAATGTTAAAACACACGCTATATTCGCTATAAACGAAAAAGAAAATTTTCCAAAATGTAAACAAGGGCGCCAGTATCTGCCAGATGACGTCACCTTGATTTGGTCTATAGACCAAATCATCATACCGTCAATTGACAGATACTGGCGCCCTTGTTTACATTTTGGAAAACTTTCCTTTCAGTTTATAGCGGATGTAGCGTGTTTTTTTAACATTTTACAGGCATAATGGCTTTCAAATTTAGTCCTAATGCTGTTTAAACTCGGTTTAAACAACAAACTTGCCGTTTAAACAGCTGACACTTTTTTGGACTCTGCGGTCTGTTTGTAAACAAGGGCGCCAGTATCTGCCAGATGACGTCACCTTGATTTGGTCTATAGATCATTACACGGGAGCTCCTAACCACACTTTTTTGACAGCACTTGGTGGTTTGTTTACATGGTGTTAAAGTTTGAATTGAGTTTTCTATCTTTGTCCGGCAGATAATGATAAAAAATTATAGTTTTTATTTAAGAGAAAGCACCTTACATGCATTTTATAGCACCTGTTGCACTAATCCTTCACGGAATTTCAAATCGAAACCGCTTGATGTGACAAAAAACACGTAAACAAACCACCAAGTGGTGTCATTTGACGGCAAAATGACGTCATCGCAAAATGATCTATAGACCAAATCATCATACCGTCAATTGACGGATACTGGCGCCCTTGTTTACATTTTAGAAAACTTTCCTTTCCATTTATAGCGAATGTAGCGTGTTTTTTAACATTTTACAGGCATAATGGCTTTTAGATTTAGTCCTAATGCTGTTTAAACTCGGTTTAAACAACAAACTTGCTGTTTAAACAGTTGAAACTTTTTTGGATTCTGCGGTCTGTTTGTAAACAAGGGCGCCAGTATCTGCCAGATGACGTCATCTTGATTTGGTCTATTGAGGATTGACACTTTGACTGTGGCTGTCACACACTCACACAGGGATACCAGATTTGCAGATTTGTCTGCAAATTCCAGATTTTTGGAACGGTCTTGCAGATCATTATAAATTTGCAGATATTTGCAGTTTTTCTGACTTTTATTGTTTTGGTGCAGATTTTTGTTCGAAGCTCTTTAAACTTTCACAGACTTCCTAAAAAAGTGTACAATTTTCGCAGATTATTTTTAAACCAGAAAATTCGAGTAGCCGGAAAACTGCTTGATTTTTTCGGTTTTCGAGCAGTTGCGGACATTTTTTTAGAAAATATGGCATCTCTGCACTCACACACCAGTTTCGTTTTTTTTCCTTGACAGTTTGTGGTGCTGCTCTGCGCTCTAATAAATGTTAGGAATTTAATATTACAGAAAATTTCATTACAGATTCTACAATAATGGGAGCTTCTTCGAGTACACCAAGAACTGTTACAATTGATAACGACTCGCCAGTAGGTGTAATTGATATTTCCGATGATGTTGTGCAACGTCTTAAGACAGGAATTCCTCCAAAAGAAGGTAGATATCGAGCGCCGGCTTAAGCTACAAATTGTCACAATTTTTTGAATCCTAATTGATTATGCAACAGTAAACTAAAAATTTTTTTTTTTACTATTGCAATATTTTTAAATTTTATTCCACTTCACTAGGAGCTCGCAAACATTCCAGCGCGCCCAGTTCCTATCCAAATCCTATACCGCCTCCAGCTGGCTATCATGAGCCTGCATTGTCGTCCAAAGAAAATAATGACCATTTGGCAAAACGATTAGAAATTTTGGAAGCCAGATCATCTGTTATTGAAAAGGAATACAACAACGCGGTATGAATTACACCAAAAGAACACGTTGATTGCTATAATCTTTTTATTTTATAGATGATTGATGTAAAGAAGCACTTCAAGAATACTGCTACTAGCTATCAGTTGCCTCCATGTCAAGACTTAAAGGCGAAGGTAATCGAGTGCTACAAGAAAAATCAAAATGAAACTTTAAATTGTTCTGCTGATGTGAAATTATTTACCGACTGTGTTAATCTGCATCGAATTCAGCTTTTACAGAAAAAAGAAGAAGCTACTAAGTCTGCAAAAGCAGAGTGATGAAAGCTTGAACACCAAGTCTGCTGAAAAGCAACAATTTATGTTAGAGAGGTAATTTATTTGTACTCTGTAAATACAAGCTACGCAGAATACTTAGTTGTTTTCGTTAGACGTCTTTTTTCCATCTACCAGTGTTTTTGATGAAGAGAACAGCGAAACAAATAGAAACTTGTAAGTCGCGTCAAAGACTTCAAATTTACACATAATTTACCAGGGTTTTTGATAGCAGATTTCTCCATTTTATCATTGCCCTTTTCTAGTTTTACATCATTTTCGTGAATTGAGAGAATCTCCTCCAATCTTTCTTCTAGTTCCTGAAAGATATCATATCCTACTATAGCCTTCCTTTCGTCGTGACTGTGGCAGATAATTGTTTCGATTTTGTTTTTCTTCATTTCAAGAAGTTTTTCAGATTGATGAGATTGGCAATCTTCCGAAGGTCGGTTAGCGACGCTTTTAGCAGCGTCTTCCAGTATTTGCTCCGGCGTTCTGGGCTGCTGAAGAATCGATCGTCGTTTAATAATAGTTGTCTTTACTAACGAATCGGGATTTTCAATTGTTTCATAGCTATGAATGTGTTTGAGCTCATTTTGCGAGTTTCCTGCGTTATCATCATTGCCATCTCTTTCTCCAGAAGTGGAGAAATGCACACGAAAAACTGAACTGCTAATAAGTGGCCTAAAAAGTCTTAAACTAAAAGTTTTTCTAGCGAATAATTCCATTTTTATTTCACGGAAAAAATTTGGTTTTCTAAACTTTAGTGGACCAGTCTACTACGATGTTATTAAATATCATCATAGATAAACGTTTACGGAAACTCTAAAAAAATGACTCAGGAGCTCAGTCACTCGCGACCACCTGTCATCATTAAATCTAGTTTGCTCATTGATGATTGTTGTGCGTAACTTTTGCACGAAAAAGTACTAACAATATTTTTTCGAGCTCAGCATTTAGGCGATTTTATGATCTTTATGCTGCAAATTTGATTGCCTGATGCTTTCGTTAAGCGGCATGGATCGATTTCGTAATGATACGATGATATTTGCAGAGCCGGCGTTACAACGCGCGAGACCCTGTGCAGATTCAGCAGCGAGGCTGAGAAAGGCATTGGATTAAAAGGCCACTGCGACAGTCTTAACGACCATTTTTTGGGGCAGGCTCCGATTGTTGTAGACAGTTTACAGACTGCTCATAGTTGTCCCAAAATTGGGGATAGTTCACTACGAGTTAAGTTGAATAGTTTTTAAGCTGCTGTAGGATTTGGGAAGTTAAATCGTTTAACTGTTTAGTCAGCAACCCTATATTTGATTCCAACGGGATGCTTTTTTAAAAGTAAAATCTAGGCAGGTAGCCCAGTTCAGTATGTTTATCCAGAATTATTCCGCGGAGTTTAACCTCATTACTGAAGCTCAGCCTGATACCAATCAGTATATAAGGGAAGTAATAGTATGTTTTGTTCACCTAGTGAATGATATAAAGACTGTTTTTGTGAGATCAAACCCATTTTGTAAGCAACATATTGCGACATTTGCCCCTATTTAGACTACCCCGAATCACACGATTATCACAGTCGAATCTCGCACACGATTTCGCTCAAGGAAAATGAAGTGAATAAGAAGGGCAAGAAGGAAAAAGAAGACGAAACTTTTAAGTTCATTAAACTAAAAGCCACTCTAGTGTCAGATTAACAGTGCAAAATGCGGAATGTTGCATTAAATGATTATCACAGTAGTCTAAATAGTCATAAAAGGGGCAATAACTTGGTAGTGATTAGAATTCCTAACATACAACTTGACAGTACTGCGTCATACTTGCGTCGAAACCGACGTATTTCCCAATAATGTTGTGATTTATCTGCTCGAAAGCATTGTTTGAATCTAGCTAATTGTACTGTATTGTTTCCGTTTTGAAAAAGACCGTAACAATTGTAACGAAGGATGTGTAATCGAAAGCTCCTTCATTATCAAGGCAAGCACAAGCAGTCTCCTGATATTTGAGTAATTTCTCAATTAACCTCACTACACAGTGTAGTTCGGTTTCCATAGATTTGTCGTGTTGGTATGCATGTTGATTTTCATGCAACGGAGAGTTCTTTAAAAACTCGTTTCGGATACAGTTATCCGTGATTTTCTCCATCAACTCAAGAAGCGTTGATGTCAAACTTATTGGTTTGAAAGCCTAATGTATGGTTTTCTCTTTTTTATGTCTTATGTATGAACTCCCTGAACCTCCCTCTACATTCTGCCAATTCTCCGGGATATATCCCAAAGCGAAACTGGTTCGAGAAAGGTTGATTAGTTCGGACATTATAATGTCACCCTTGTGTTTTCCAGCATTGGACAAAAGGTAGGAGTCACAACGACTACTTGTTAAGTTCTGTAAGAAAAGGGAGCTTTCATTGGTTCAAAAGAGCTAAGTGCACATTTGGTAGAAGTCTCCGTGAACAATTAGCGTCCTGAGCCAAGTCTTTTGAACACTATGTAACGACTCATTCCAAAGCAGCGAGGCCTAATTTCATTAACTTTTTCTTAACACTGCACACTTAATACAGCCAGGGATTGTCCACTAGAATTTTTAAAAATTTTCTCTGGTCGCGACCAAGCGCGAGGCCCCCACGAAGTGCGAGGCTCCGTGCGACCGCACAGGTTTGCCGGCCTAAACGCCGACTCTGATATTTGTTGCCGTTTGCTTGCAGTAAATAATTTTCTCCTGCGTTCATCGACAATTCTCCGCAAGTTTTCTAGCAAAAGATTCAGAAGTTTACATCGGGATTCATGCCGACTTGGTTTCGACGAACCGAAAATGAGTTACTTGTTATTTCTTTAGTCAGTTTCTTTAAGAAACTCTAAGTTACTTAAATTATCGAGTTCATTTGAAATGTATACGCTTGAGTGTTCGCCAGCACATGTTAATAATTGAGTTTTGTTATTCTTAGAGGTTGTCATTAACATACAACAAATACTAACACATCGGTAAAAAAACCTTGGTTTATTGACAGAGAAGCAATAGCTATTGCCCACGATTAAATATACTTTAGACTGGCTATTGCCCACATTAGTATGACCACCTGGAAATAAATGAGCATTAATGTGAGTCAAAAAAATTTAAGAAAACATTGTACATCTTACAATTTCAATACTTTGTCTTTTCCACCAGATGCAACTCGCGACCCATCTGGTGCCCAATCAACACCGTACACTTCATCAGCATGCCCTGGTAATTCTTGAGCAAGCTTTCGTTCTTTGACACTCCACACTTTAAGCGTTGAATCTTTACTACCACTGAGCAGCAGCCTCGAGTCCGCTGACCAAGCAACAGTGTAGACTGCCTGTACGTGTCCTCTGAAAACACAGATAAACGCACCATCGCCGGCTCGCCACAGTCGAACGGATTTATCGAAAGACGCAGAGGCAATCAGTTTTACGTCCGGAGAATATTTGACATCGTTGACTACGTTTTGATGTCCAGTCATCCGAGTAACAAACTGTTTCTGACTCGACTTCCAGAGATACAACGTAAAATCATCCGAGCAGGAAACAAAGGATTCTACCGAATCCGGACACACTTTCTTGTATCGATCGAGGGCCAGTTGTTGCATTTGATTCTCTAAGGAAAAGAATGAAATTACATTCAAGAAAAACAATACATTCAAACATCAATTACTGTCAGATATTGAGTAAGACTTGTTTTTGTCCATGACGGGATGGAAAGGTCCGGTGCGAAGAACGTAATCTGTGCTAAGGGCTAAATTATTTACCCAATGTGCATGACCAGTAAATGTTTTGCATAAAACGCCATCTTCGGCTCGCCACATTTTAATGGTACGATCTCTTGATGAAGTGTATAACAATCCGGCGCCGCCCCAACGAACAGCGGTAACCGCAGCTGTATGACCTGCTATTACTTTCGAACATGTGCCTAGAACGGTATCCCATATCCTAACATCATTGTCATTACCGGCACTGGCCAAGAAGCGACATTCTACATTTTTATGGTATGGTTCCCAACTAAGGCAGTTGATCCATTTTTTATGCCCGATCAAAGGTCGGCCAATTAGTTTCCCACTATCTGGACACCAAAGACGTATTTCACCGACTTTATCTGCCGAAGCTATCTTTAACGAATCTGGCGACCAGGCCACATAGAGAACCCAATTTTTGTGTCCCGAACATGTATAATGTGGCGTTTCGGTTGTTAAATCCCATAGTCGCAGTGTCGTATCGCCAGAACCACTAGCAAGATGTAAGCTATTGGGACTAAATGAAAGAGAAACTACTGCTTCAGCATGACCCGGCATAGAACTAGTACAACGTGTAACTGGACGTACACGAAATACAGCCTGCGGTTGGTAAACAATGTCAAGTACGTTTTCTGCTTCCACTTGCTTTGCGGAAAGTGTTTGCTGTATCGTTTCGCGGACTTCATCGTCATTTATGAAAAACAGATATGGTGTTTGTTCCTCCTAGAGTAGCACATTGTTACAGTTCAAAAGTTCGACAAAAATAAGATATGTAGTACTAACGTTTTTTAGTAGAGAATTCAAAATCAATTCCAGCTGTTGTTTGGTCACATTGATGGGTAGATCTAATGGCGGACCTGCTTCTTCACCTACATCAGAAAGAAAACGCGCCTGCACGGTGTGTATATGAACTGGTTCTTCTATATCCATTGCACAATGTTTTCAACTTTTAATATATTACTAAATACTAAAAAAAAATTATTTAAAATATTTAGAAGCAATAAACGCGAAGCCTTGTCACAGAACCAAACATGTGCAGTTTTTTAGGTTTTTTAGGTTTTTTTAAGAGGGAGCAGAGATGCCAGATTTTTCTAAAATGTAACTACTCGAAAACTGGGCAAACCGCGAAAACGGCAAAAATCGTTCCAAAAAACTTTTCGATTTCGAAAGGTTCGAAACATCCCATCCAGAGATGCCAACATTTTTTTTCAGAACTCAGGATGCAAAGGAAATAAAAATCAGGATAATTCAGGATTTTTGTTTCAATTTTTTTAGGAAAGCAATATGTACAAATTTTCATACTAAAAATTCTCTCACATTGCTGCTTATGCATTGACTATCTACCACAGTCGCAAATACACGAAATTGGGAATGAAAATGGACGTCCTTAACCTTTCGTCACTTGCGCCAACATCGATTCATAGGCAAGGTAAAACAGAACGAAATTCACTCGAATACTAACGCCACATGACGAAAAACTTATTAAACCTTGTCTATCGCTTGAAAGATCTTGGGCTGCAGATGAACCTGACTGAAAACAGTGATTTTGTTTATTGCCAGAGTTCCTATACTGAGATACCTATACAGATAGATTCCTATACTGAGTTAAAGTTAACGTTTCACAGGTGTTGTACAACATACAACATCCCGAGTAATCGTGGGTTAGGAAGGCATTGACGTTTCTAGTTTCATCTTCGCAGGGTTCAATTTCGGCAACTAAAGGAAAGTGATTACAAAGTAAAGAGTTATAGAAAAATAAAGATAAACTCCTTTAGTGCAGAACACTGGACAGTAGAGAAGTGTGGGTTAAGTTTCTACAGGTTTTTAGTTCAAATGTATAAAAATCAGGAAAAATCAGGATTTTTTCCCAAAATCAGGATAAAAGAGCGACTTGTCAGGATATCAGGAAATACACTAAAAAATCTGGATAATCCTGAAAAATCAGGAACATTGGCATCTCTGATCCCATCGGCAGGCCAATGTGATATATACAGGTGTGGCAATGTTAGTAAAGTGGTGTTGGTGTGATTCAAAATTCTGTCACAGTATTCGTGAAAAGAAGAAAACTCTACCACATGGAAACATGGTTACGTCAAACTCGAAAAACAAAAGGTAAGCTAGAGGTGTAAATGATTTGCAAAATTTTATAATTCGTTTTTCTTTTATATTTTTACCAGGATTGTTATAAAATGCCTTCGTGCGAAGTTCAAGACAGCGGTATTTCTCAATACAAAATAAAAAAGTGCAAGCTCCGCCACATTACACGTATTTCCCAGCGACAAAATTTATTACAAAAAATGGGAATCATTTTGTGTAAGAAGGTGTAAAACAGGAAAACGTTACATTTGCCCGAAGCATTTCACCGAAGCCGACTTTGATAATGTTTATTGTAGTAATACACGTCGTGTTTTGCGTAAAACAGGTATGGCGGCATCTATAAAGTACGTCACACTTATAGGGGGGAGGGGGGGTTGACCTAATCGTGGTGATTTGTGACGTAGGGGGAGGGGGGTGTATGAAGTTATGTGACGTCACATGAAAAGAAATCGAATGGAAAATTTATTCATGAAATTATAATTTAGCCTTCATTTTAGGATACAACTATTGAAGGCTTCTATAAAATTAACATACTGATGGATTTTAAAACCAATAGTTAAATTCTTTGAATGAAAGCTTTTTTTTAAACATATATGTATGAACAGGACTCATTTATTTTATGTAGTATGAACTCTCCATTAAGGCTTTACAGAAGATACAGTACACCGCTGAAGAGGTGCTTTAGTACCGTCCTGCCTAAAAGATTTTTGCAACCGCAAACAGCAGTCGCACAAACTCTTGAAGGGCTACGTGATGCTACTAGAGACCCATGGCAATGTTTTTCCTTGATATTCGTGCTGAACTCAATCGATGAACAAAAACTCATACCGAAGTTCCATGACTGCTTTTAAGGTTTTTCGGTATAATTTATATTGCACTTTATGCCACTTGCGGATTAAATCTCGCATCTAAGGTAGTGTTGAATGGTTGCACGATTGAATGAATACACCAAATTACAAAATCCGTCAGAAAAGTTCTTCCAAGGCGTGTTGCTGCAAGACGTCAGCAGGAAGTCCTGATTCTTTCAACTAGATCAGACGAATTTGAGTGGATGGATGTGAAGAGCGTGGATATGCGCGAAACATTAATCGACGACACATCAACGACTTCTGAAGCTCATCTTCAAAATCCGTGAATCGATGACTTATAAGCTCAAAAATTTTCCTTTTTTTATTTGCAGAAATTCATTTGATAGCTCTAAATAAAAAGGTTGGAATGAATGTTTAATTTTTTTTGTAGTGAAGTATGGAGGGGGGGGGGTTGCCGTGACGTGACGTACTTTTTCAGGAGGGGGTCACAAATGTGTGACGAAATGTGACAAGGGGGGGAGGGGGGGTTGATTTTGGTCAAAATTTGCGTGACGTACTAAATGGATGTCGCCTATGTGAACAGTTCTATATTCATATTTACATTTCTGTTATAAACATACTGTCTGTATTTCAGCTGTTCCTTCGATTCGTGTCTCTGAGCCGGTACCAGTGTCAAATCCGGCTGTTCGTGCTCTGCGAAAAGCTCGTTAGGAAATGATTGCTGAGTTTATGGAGACATGAAAAAAAACAAACGGCTCTGTGTCTCCAGTTGACGTGTCTTTGGAGCCTTCTATACATAATATTTTGCATGATGCGGACAAGAACGAATGTGCCGACTTTGATACCGAAAAGACCGGCAACATGGATATTCTATTTGTGATTCACATTCCACAATATTACGCATGTAATTCACCCGCAAAGTGCTGCTGCTAGAAGCATCGGAAACTCGACACCGCTTATTTTTCAAAGTAGCAAAGCCGAAATATGTGATGTTCATCTGTTCCCAGTAGACATATTTTTCGAGCCATCGATACATAGTACTTTTTATGATGCGTACAATAATGAATGACCCGATTTTTCCACCGAAAGGACCGGAAATATGTTATGTTATGGATATTGAAGCGATTCGCATCCGCAATAATGCGGATGGAGTTCCCTCGGAAAATGCTGCTACTATAAACATCAGAAACTCGGCACCGGTCATTTTTCAAAATAGCAAAGTTGAAATATGTGATGTTCAGGTTTCTTTGGGGTCAGAAAATGATAGCACACATAGCTGCGAACGCAACAATTGCACAAAACTGACGTCACTAGAGGTTCCAAACTTTGAGCCTAAAGCAAAAACTTCGATACGAGGAACTTAACTTGTTAACTTGGAACTTTAAATGTTGTTATTAAAAACCAACGACAGACAATACGTAGTTTACGCGCACAGGTAAGACTTTATAAATAACCAATTTGTGAATAATTATTTACACGTTTAAATATTAACAGTTAACGAGACATGCAACTTAAAATCTGCAACAACAGTGCTAAACAACAGCAGAGGCAATTGGACGCTGATTCAACTGATTCAACAAACGGTGGTCGCGGTGGACGGGACAAATGCGGTGCAATATGTCAATCGCCACTTCGCCTACTTGCGACAAGAGGCACTCGGATATGCCCTGAACGATTCCATCGAAGCGATTAAATACAATCCGACCTATCTGAAGGGTTACTACCGACCGACGAAAGTGCATATAGCACTGGACAAGTTTAAGCTTGTCTTGCGGGATGTAGAGCATGCTAGCAAGCAATATGTTAACGAAAGGGATCTCTAAGTAGGCCGAGTGCAGGATGTTTAAGTACGCCGAACGCAGGATAAAAACTTGATGGGAATATGTCGCGATCAGAAGTCGTACCGTAAGTTTGTTTCATTAAGTAATTTTATGATAACAAATACGTTCTAAATAGCTTTCTTGCAGGCCATCGAAGCAGACTGCGCTGGACCGAAGCGAGAAGATAGAAGATAGAAGACGCATTTTCGCATATCGAGTAAGATTAACTGTTATGTACTAAATGACGGTAGACTGAGTAAAAACTGTTATTTTTTTGCGCAGATTTCGTGCGTGGTTGGCTGACGAGTAACTAAGTTAACCGGTTGTGGGAACATCCATAGATAGTACTATGATTTGCTTAATATCTTCGAAATTAATAGCCGGCCATTGGAGACTAATCAGTACCTTTTCAACGGAGAATTCGTCGATCAAGGTTCGTTTTCGGTGGAATGCATTTTCACTCTTTTCGGATTCTGATTATTTGTTTCTGTAACGTGGTGAGCTTCATGCTTTGTCACCAAACAAAACAATCTGCAAATGTAAAAGGTAGAATTCAGCAAATCGCATCTCGTAGCTCATATCTCGTATCTCTCTGAAATTGAGCCACCGTTAGACAAAATCCTGTAAGGACGTCTCTTCTGCCAACACTCACCATCGTCATCTTCGAGCTCGCGGTTAAAACGAGAAACTACCAGCGTGATACCCAATGAATGTTACCGATAACCAAAGTGGAGCTTTGAACTACCATTAAAAATTGTTCAATTGCCACGAGCGGAGCCTTTCGCACATAAGCAGCCGAATCACACTTTTAAAGTAGCGGCGACGGCAATAGTAAGAAACAGGAAATGAAAACAACTTTTCTCAACCTACTAACTTTTACAGCAAGGTGATGACTGAAGTAGCTCGGAAGTGCATAATTATCAATTTGGTTATTTATAGAGCAATGCCCCAATTTCCACCCCAGAACACACAGTTAAATAATGTTCCCAAGTTGATGCCAAATTTGGCCGCAGACTCACGGTCAGGTTTGAAGCTAGATAGCACGGCCAATTTGTAATAACTGATGAGTGGTGAAATGCTGTTCGTGGATTCAATTATGAATATTTGCACGCACATATATTTTTAAATTTTCCATTACATGCACGAAGGGGAACTGTTAGTAATTAATAACGAAATCAAAGTCATAAAGGCAAAAGCTTTGTATATATTTGAACAATAAAAGTCATATGTACATCGAATTTGTATTTATTATTTCGATCTCAATGAAGTTTGACAAGTTGCAGTGTTTTTATTGAATTAGATGATATCACATTTAAGGGAACCTAAATAAATCGTGTTTGTTGTGTTGTTTAGAAATAAGCTTCAAGAACTTATACTTTTTCGTTAGTTTTTTTAGTAGGTTGATAAAATATTTTGTATTCACATATATAAATACTCGGCGTTATTTCCATTAGTAAAATAAATAAGTAAAATCACATAAATATGGCGTTATTTGTCTAACTATGGGAACGTCGAAATATTTTTTTTCACTATAAAGCACAAAATTGAATACTTCGAAGAACAGCAAAACAATTTTCAGTTTGAATTCAGTTAGCATCTTGATTAGTATATCAATTAAATTAACTTTACTAAAAATCTGTTCTTAACCACTCGTTTGTTTTGATAGTTTTTCGTCATCATCTATATTACATACGATAGGCGAATTCGAGCAAAACTAAGAGCAACCGTTCGCTACCTGGTTGTGATTATTGGAACTACAAAAAAAGTGCAATTCCCAAAATGCTTGCTGGCACCTGTATGGAACTCGACTTTAAATGTAATATTGTGCTTTGCAGTTGTTCCTGGATTAATCCAAATTATTTTCTCTAATGCCAATATATATGACAAAACAAAACAGCAACATTGCAATTGTCAGTCTATCTCTTTCTTACTCACAGCATTCGCATTGTCGCACTTTTTGTGCCAGTCGCACTTTTAGACTGCGGTGTCCAGTAAGGTGCAAAATGCGGGATATTTTATTGAATTACCAACAGTGGGCATGGTGAAAATGGATAATAAAGGTAAGAAAAAGCATTACCTTTCATTTGATATATATTGTTTCTGCTTCGGGAGATTATTAGAGCTTCGCAAGTGTATTTATGGTTACGAACTGTTAGGTTACATGTTTGGTTCTTGGCGCAGATGATGCTAATCAAGAAAATAAATCCGTTAGCATTTGAAAACACATTGGAAAACGCTGAAGACTGAAAATAATTGGTGATTCTCTATCCAGGATATGTAAACTTTACAGCTGACTCTATGTACTTTTGTTTCATGCGGTACAAAATCAAACATTAACATTTTTCTGCCATAAAGTTAATTAATTCGAACATTTTCACTTACCTTAACGTAGATAAACAAATTTCTTCCAATATTTCGCTACCTAAAATCCTGACAATTGAAAGGGTTAATCAAAAACTGCATTTTATTTCAGTTTTTTTTCAAAAATGTATGGAGTTTGACAGCGATTTTACTTTTCATCACTTTTTTTATGCAGCGCCTCTAAGCGGGCGATAGCTTGTCAAAAACGCCTATTGTTTACATATTTTTAGCTACTAACACAGACGAATAGCTTCATTTGCCACACCTGTATATATCACATTGTCGGCAGGCAACCGTTTTCGCTGCGAACATCATGATCATAAATATTTATATTGCTGATTGCAAGGAAAATTGTACCATCCAAAGTGCGATATGGCTCATAAAAGTGCTATTTTGCATTAAATCGTTTCGGTATCTTCGGCGCACTTTTTCGTTATATTCCAAGCAATAAGTGCGCCGAAGAGACCGAAACGATTTAATGCAAAATAGCACTTTTATGAGCGATATCGCACTTTGGATGGTACAATTTTCCTTGCAATTGACAATATATATATCATCATATCATATTCATCATTTTGCGATGACGTCATTTTGCCGTCAAATGACACCACTTGGTGGTTTGTTTACATGTTTTTTGTCACATCCAGCAGTTTCGATTTGAAATTTCGTGAAGGATTACTGCATCAATTTCTGTAAAACGCATGTAAGGCACTTTCTCTTCAATAAAAACTATAAATTTCTATCATTATCTGCCGGACAAAGATAGAAAACTCAATTCAAAATTTAACACCACGTAAACAAACCACCAAGTGCTGTCAAAAAAGTGTGGTTAGGAGCTCCCGTGTAATGATCTATAGGAATTTGTTAAAGAGCGCAAGAGATCGAAACATTTTAGTAGATTTTCACCCACACGTACATGCGGGCATTTCTATATGAGTGTGCAAGAGATCGTTTAATGCCGTCAACGCGAATTCCGCTTCACCCCACCCCTACAGCAAACTTTTTGAGGTGGCAGCAGCTTACGTTCGTCAACGCGAATGTAGGATTGTGTTTTCATTGTTTTGATTGTAAATATTATTTGGCGAGTTTACCGTTCCAAGAAATAAAATAAATTACATGCGGTAATACACAATCACAAATAAAATGCGTTGCGTTAATATATATTACAAAATTCTGGCAATTGGTTTCTATATTGTTTTTGTGCGTTGGTAATACTAATATCATAAATTTTCTATTACTTAATACACAATTCAGTTTCTTTTTAGCACTGAATTTCCGGAATGTATGCCTGTGTTGAATTTTGTTTCCCATTACACAAAGTTGCTGGACATCATTCCACGGAATATTGTTCCAATATCGAGCTATTGCTCCAATGATACTTTCACGTCCTTTTATGAGCGCTCGGTTTCAGAATATCAGCAGGCGTTAAGTGACCACAAATGCCACTTCCATCTTCACAAGTTGAATGTCATCGAGATGTTATTTAATCAAATGCAGGAAATATGGACTAACGCTCATTGCCAAGACTGCATAGATAATAAAAATGATACGCAAGAGTTTTTTGAGTTAACCAATCAATTGAGTATTTGTGTCAATAATAGTATCGCTCATAAAGAATCACCATGCACTGCTTGCGCAACTAATTATAGCCTGGTGCAAGATCATTACGAAACTACGAATAAGCAACGTAGAGGAAAGCTTTGTTTCGACATAGAAGATCAAATGAACCAAACTCGACACGATTGGAGTGCTCAATACAACTGTTGCGCTGATAAACAACGATCTCAAAAGCTTTTCATAAGTTTCGCGACGATTTTTTCAAGCTTGCCGTTAATTTTTTATGTGATAATGTATTTGATAACACAACGTAAAGCAACTCGCGAGGAACTTGCGAGAGTTCCCCTGTTGGATACTAATTCTGACTCCTGTAACCAGATCGAAACTTCCACTCAGAAGGAAAATGAAAACAATAAAATCATTAATCAAACAGATCAAGAACCTACAGCTAGCTCGAGTCACGCGTTTACCAACAAAAACATTTCATATTCAGAAAACGAAAAGATAAACAACTTGGGTCATTCTCATGTGCGCGAGGGACATCTCATAACTCTAGATGCTGAGACTGCCAACGCGAGCATCAATAAAGACAAAGGCTCAAAATTGTCTCCTGAAGCTAATGATGATTTCAATTTTTCAAAAGGCCACGCAAGTACGAACAACTTGTTAGGAATTTAACGTTATTTTAAAACTCGAATTTCAAATAAATCATTATTCCCGTCAGTAGCTGTTTTTGGCAACAATATTGTTCTTGAAGAAAAAATATAAGTTGATGCAACATTTAACGAGCGCACTTTTATTCTACTACATATCACAGTATTCTAATTTTTATGCAGTAAACATTAGAAACCATTTTAACATGTATTAAATGAGGCTTTTTAAAATATCACATGACATTAACATAACGAATGATCAATTACCATCAAACATTTAGGATAAGATGTACAAGAAGCTCAACGCATCAAGATAATTCGTCGAGGCTTAGCTCACTCAATAAATGCATGTAGCCGTTGCTTTTTTCAACGACTAAAAACATGTCCATTTTCAGCAGAAAAGAAAATACGTCAATTTCGTTTATTCGCATCAAATATTAAACATTTGTAAGTTATTCTTCAGGTTCAAACTTCCACAACTTGACATCTCCGTCATCGCTAGTCGTAACCAACAGTCCGGATAACATAGGATTCCATTCGACGGTATTAACATCCTGTGAATGAGCATGAATTGAAGCTACCATCTCGAAAGTAGGTTCATTTGGACTCGAACAAGCTGCTTCTTTAAAAATGCGAATTATATCATCACCACAGGCCGTGGCCAAGAGTCCGGTTTGCTTGCACCAGCTGACATCATATACACTTCTGTTGTGGTATCCGGACAGAGTACAAACACATTTCCATACAGGAGAATTATCCGGGCAGCTTACACCAAACTCATTGCCTGGCTTGTACTCCTGCCAAATTTTAACAGTTTGATCGTCGCTACAGGAAGCCAACCGTCTTCCGCTAACATCAAAGCTGATACTCCAAACCGTCGAGTCATGCGAACATAGGGTATCGAAGCAGCTCCAGTCGCTGTCTGCTATATCTTCTTTATAGAGCTTTATTGTATTATCGTAGCTTGCAGAGGCCAATAAATCTTCGTGAGGATGCCATTCTACTTTCTTCACATCTTGTGTGTGCGAATTTAACACTGCAGAACATTCATATTCGTCTTCTTGTGCAACTTCCCAAACCCAAACGGACTTATCTCTGCTACAAGTGGCCAACAACGAGCCCGACTTCGACCAGGCAACGCTTTTGACTTCGTTTTCGTGACCTTCTAAAGTTGCGTTACACTCGAAGTCACCTTAAATTTGCACGTTATGTTGAAACAAAATTTTCTAATCAACATAGGGGATACTCTACCTGATTTTTTATCCCAAATAGCGACCGTTGCATCAAAGCTAGCAGATGCCAGGTATTGTCCACACGGAGACCAGGCTACTGACCGTATCGTACGAGTATGGCCGTCCGCAAGAACTGCCTTAGCCGACCATCGCATGCTATCACTTCCGTCTTCAGCCCATATCCGGATTGTTTTGTCTTCACCGCAAGTAGCTAGAATGTTACCTTGTGGATGCCAACCAGCACCCCAGACACGACCTTTATGGCCTGACAAGCATTGCAGTAGAATTAGATCTCCCATATTATCGAAAATTAACAATAATCGAGGAAATACCGAAATTTAATCACAATGATGAACTGTCAAAATCAAGTGCTATGTGCTACGTGCGCTACATGTTATGAAATGTAAACAACTCCAGGGATGCCATATATTTCTATAAAGCGGGGTACGCTGCTGAAAAGTAATGGGTAAAAAGATAGGACAAGAAATGCTCAAGAAATCGATTTCTTTTACGATTTCTTAAGCAGTACGCACCTTATAAGAAATATTATTTCACGTCCAGATGACGTTGGTTTACACACAAGTGAATTAAAACGTCACTTTTCCGTACGGAATAATATCCGGCGCAATTATTACCACAAGAAAAAATGACAGGTGGTTGCTTGCATTGGAGTTGTCAAAATTTCTTCGGTAAATAACAAGATTTTTTCTTGAGCAGTTTTCTTTTCAGCAGCGTACCCCGCTTAAAGCTGGAATCACACGGACCATCAGCGAACATCATCGGCAACGTGTATATACAGTAATGACCCGATTTTGTCACCCCCATGATGAATTTAGAGGTGACAAAAACGGGGCAGTGAGAAAATCGGGTATTTTTTCAATTTTTATGTTTTTGCAGATAACTTAGAACGAACTACTTATATTTCATTCTGATCACTTTTAGGACCTTTCGCACTTCCTTCTACCTCTTTGTGGACATTTGTCACCTGTGCTGTGAGGTCCCACAAGTATGAAAACACGCGTTTTTTAATTGCGCCGAAATGATTGATTATACTGGTTGACTATGTTCAGAGAAATTTCACAGCGTAAAAAGCTCTTTCTTATGGTATGAACGATTCTTTGATTAACCCCCCTAAAAGTAAGATAGAAAATTTATTTTTCAAGCAGTAAGAGATAGAGTAAAACAATGTTCTACAAAATTTTTAAGAAGATTATTATAAAAAACTTTGCCAAAGAAAGTGACCTTCTAGCTATTATAGTTGTGGAGAAAAGAAACAACTTTTGTGGAAACTCCACAAAAATCAACAGTTCTTTTCACAGTGTTTTAACACACTTGACATGTTTGAAAATGATTTGCAAACTAAGCTTTTGATAAATCAAAACCGTGACAAAATCGGGTAAAAAACGTGACAAAATCGGGGGTGACAAAATCGGGTCAAAAACGTGACAAAATCGGGGAGTGACAAAATCGGGGAGTGACAAAATCGGGTTACCACTGTATTTATCGTGAGGAAAAAAGTTACTTTTGATTACTTTACTGATTACCTCTGATTACCACTAATCATTCTCTTGTGATTACTATAAATTAATCATGATTACCAATGATTACTTAAGATTATCATTGATTACTCTACTGATTACCATTGATTACCTAATTAATTCGTAAATGATTACAAAAGTAACCTCTGATTGCTACGCACTTATCCAGCTTTTTACGCGCTATAATGGTGGACGCTATAAATTGTGTTCGTAATATGCGAACAATCGTTTTGACAACTCTGCATACATCAAATCTCGCACTCTTCTCTTGCAGCACTACCGTGCTCTGTCTTTCGTTTACGCCAAAGAAGGAGAGCAAAAATGTGCGAAATGTAAACAAAACTATTGCTCTCCTTCTTTTGCGTGAACGTTAGAAAGAGCCGTACAGGAGAAGAGTGCCCAGATTTGATGTATCCAGCTTTTTACGCGCTATAATAGTGGCCGCCATAAATACTTGCATTTGATTTTGCTGTAAGTGTCCAAATTATGTACAGCTGCTGAAGGGGTCCAAAATACGTTGGTTACCCTATCTACCGTCTGTAGTTTTCACTAGAAATACTCACAGTAAGAGATACGCGGAAACTAAAGCCAACGATTTGGCATCGGTGCACAAAAACTGCCAGCACTTGCTGCGGAGCAAAATGCTGTAGCAGTGTGACTTGATTGTTTTCAACATGATCCGCTTCTGTTTTGTTTACATCAATTTTGCACAATAGAGCGATATATCTTTCAACTTAACCAATGTGAAATGCATCGTAAAGCTTTATACACACTGTGTCCGAGTATAATATTCAAGGTGCGTGACAATGGGTTAAGTAGATTTCATAACTATTTCAATACTTGTTAATCAAATATTTAAGCGAACAGTTTGCGTGTTCGATTGGCTCCCTTTTGACAATTCTCGCTGCTCGATTGGCTCCCTCTATGGCTGCTTCCGCGTATCTCTCATCTCTGAGTATTTCTAGATTTTACTCATTATCCTAGATCCGAAATCTATACCTATAAAAAAGGATTTCTGTCTCTCTGTCCGTATGTTCCTTATAGAATCAAAAACTACTGAACCAATCGGCGTGAAAATTTGCATGTAAAGGTTTTGGTGATGGTTAGAGACCCCTCCCCCCACTAAGAGGGGGGGGGGGCTCCCATACAAATGAAACACAAATTTCTGCATAACTCGAGAACTAATCAAGCAAATAGAACAAAATTTGGCATGTGGGTGTTTTCGGTGACAAGAATTTATTCTATGGTAAAGAGGAACCCCTCCCCTCTTTATAAGGGGAATTATAACTCTTCTCCCCTTTGAGAGGGGGGCTTCCATACAAATTTCCTCATAACTCGAGAATTAATCAAGCAAATGGAACCAAATTTGGCATGTGAAGGTTTTCGAGGGTAAGAAAATTTTCTATGGTGAATTAGGACCCCTCCCCACTTTAAGAGGGGGGGGGGGGGCTCCTGTACAAATGAAATACAAATTTCCTCATAACTCGAGAACTAATCAAGCAAATGGAACCAAATTTTGCATGTGTGTTTTTGGAGACAAGAATTTATTCTATGATGAATTGGGACCCCTCCCTACTTTAGGAGGGGGGGCTCCTATACAAACGAAATACAAATTTCCTCATAACTTGAGAACTAATCAAGCAAATGGAACCAAATTTAGCATGTGGGTGTTTTTGTAGGCAAGAATATTTTCTATGGTGAATTAGGACCTCTCCCCACTTTAGGAGGGGGGGCTCCTATACAAATGAAAAACAAATTTCCTCATAACTCGAAAACTAAACAAGCAAATGGAACCAAATTTGACATGTAAGTGGTTTTGGAGGCAAGTTTTTTTCTATGGTGAATTGAGACCCCTGTTCTCTTTAGAAAGCGAGTTATGACCCATCTCCCCTTTAAGAGGGTGGGCTTCCATACAAATGAAATGCAAATTTCCTCTTAACTCTAGAACTAATCAAGCAAATGGAACCAAATTTGGCATGTGGGAGTTTTAGATGGCAGAAATTTTTCCTATGGTGAATTACGACCCCCTCCCCCTTTAAAAAGGAAGGGCTTCCATACAAATGAAATACAAATTTCCTTATAATTTGAGAGCTAATCAAGCCAATGGAACCAAATTTAGCATGTAGGAGATTTTTGAGCCTTGAATTTATTTTATGATAGTGAGAGACCTCTCACCCCTGTGGTATGGGGATATGGACTCTCATACAAATAAAACAGAAATTTTTGCGAAACTCAAAAACTAATCGAACTCGAGAAATTCGAGACTCTTCCATAAAACATTAATCAATAACAAGACCACAAAAACTATCTATAGTAACACTAGATCATTCAGTAGGAGACGGCCGCGAGTGTTGCCGGCGACCCGCCGTCGGAAGTGCCGCCCACTGTGGGGAGGCAACTGCCGGCAGAAATCACTACTGTCTAGGTTTATTTATTTTCCTAGGTCTACCTGGGTTTCCTGGAACGAGCGACAGCGAGTAAGGAGAGGATCGCGAAATGGTACTTTCCACAAAAAAGTTTTCCGTGAAATGGTACATTCCGCTTAAGGTTTTTCGCAAAATTATATTCGGCGTAATGTTGTACAATCATGGCGAATATTACTATCCGCTTTCTGGCTATGTAATGAGGGGACAGGGGAGTTGTTTTCTACTTTACTGTGAGGAAAAATTGCAAATTTGTATATTAAACTACCCATTCCAGGTAACTAATAAGCCTTAAGGCGGAACCGAAAGTGGCTAACGTTATTGTGTTAGTGCGACAAACACTGTACTGTACATCTCATGTGTTCGTTAAAAATCTAAACGTTTATTTGAATATTGCATTAGTATTAGTAATATATGTCAAATAACGGAGCTTGCAAACATAAACAGCTGATCCGCAGCCAACCGCACTGACTACAAACATCCCGAAAAAGGGTTTGTTTTCTTTATCGAGGCATTCCGATTCAATCAAAATTAACAGCAGCAACTGAATAATGCGTAGGATCACTAGAATGTTTAATTAATCCGCTTGCATCGGATTGCGTTTTGTTTGTTTATTTCACTCTAAGCTCATCGATGCGGCGAAAGTTGAAAGCTCTTTAAAAGCTCATTGATGTGACGAAAGTTTGATACTGTGTTGCTGCTTTTTCGGAAATCGCTAGTTCAACGAAATATGTGCGTAACCAAATATTTATTAATTAATTCCAAATTATACATTGGTCGCTTTTATGAACACGTAATAATCGATATGTTCAGTTAAATTTATTTTCCATTAGCAATTATGTTTTGCTGAGCGTTTATTAATACACAGCAGATCGATAAATTGAATTACAAGTTTTAGGGCATTATAACAGCGCTGGAAGCACTGATTACGTGGCGAAAGCGTGCTCTGCCAATACAGATGCATTTTTAAGGCGCAAAACAATACATGCTTCGAATGGTAGCCATTTATCCAGCCATCTTTGAGCCACTTTCGGTTTCCCCTTAACGTAAGCAGAAAATCAGCGTATCTGGTATTTTATACTGCACGTTATTGTATGTTAGCTTTTTGACTGCATAGGTGTTGTAAATTGGCATCCAAAATTGTATTCAAATTCTTCGTGTCGGTAATTAGCTGTAAATTAGCATTGTCAGCACTATAAGAAGGTTATCAGTAAAGTAGCTGTATATTTTGCCAAAATAGCATTTAAGTAGCATTTAAGACGACTTAAATGCTTATTGGCCTATATTTGAATAGCATTGGTGATGCTTATTGGTTACCTGGGATGCTTTCATAGTTACGTAACTTCCAAAATGAATCATCTAACTGCTCAGAAACTTGCAAAACTCGAGATTGTGACAAAGATCATCCGAGATTCATGATTTATGTACAACACAGGATAATTTGTGGCAATACGAAGTTTGTTGGGTCAGCTAGTATTATATAAAATGTAAGCAATGCATCGGAATCTATAACTGTAAATTCGGTAGTTGTTCAACCGATTTGGTTTCATTAGCAGCATTTCGAGATTTTTATATTCAGTATTTATTTTATCTGATACACTTTTATATATATGATGATATAATATATTTATTTATATGATGCTTCGTGGTTTGATTCTGTATTTTTAACATAATGATCGCCGCAACCAACAATATTAATAGAACAATGCATATATTTTCAAGTAATAACAAAACGGCAGACCAATAACATCAGACATCACATCATTTTATGTATCCTTTTATCAAAATCTTTTCGTACATTTGAATTAAATGAAGCTCTAGACACTCCAGTACAGTCAACTTGCGCTCGTTGGGTGATCTTTAAGTGAACTATGTTTTATTCGGGCTCCCGTTAATTGGGTTACAGTAAAGCTCTATAACACTGACGAACTGACATGATACATAAAAGAAAATCCTTTAAAAACCATCGTCCTACCCATTTTGCTTGCACACTAACACCACAGGCAAACAGACATAACTCTTATAAGAAAAATCATCAAAAATTATCGTACCTCACATTTAGCCTGAACACTAGCACCAACTATGATCGACATTCCCAAATATCAAATAGCAATATGGGTACCCATCGAAATAGCAAGTATTTTTATGGGGAGTTCCACTTCTTTCGTCAAAAAGCGCCACTTTGACCAAAACGGAGACATTCCCAGCTAAACCCGAATTTGAAATGACGGTTTAATCGGTACGAAGAATGGAAAACGAGTGTTATGTCTGTTTGTCTGTGCTAACACCCTTTGTTATGATGCGTGTTGCGGAGTAACTTGCCTTTGCAGGGTTTTATGCTGTAGGGTTTTTACATTTGTATGGTTTTATACTGAAAACTCGAAGCAACACTCGCGCGTCGCGATGTGTCCATGTTGCGAAACATGCTTTTTTGAGTGGTTTTTGATTGGACGATGGAATTAACGCGAGTGTCTCGTCTGTTTGTCTGTGGTGCATACCATGGTATAGAGCTTGCAGTTCGATTGGTACACCAATCGGCTTCATTGCCATATACTTTGTATTATTCCCATGTAAAACGAAGCCAAACGTCATTTCGGACAGCCCATGTTTTCTTTTGAATTATTGATTCAAATTGAAATGAATTGAAATCGAATTACTGAATTATTTAAAATATAGTAAATAATGTAAACAGGACACATGAAAATTGATTAAACCAAATAATGAATCATGCTATTCGTTAAACATTTTTAACCTAACGATCAAGTAACCAAAAATGCCCATATTCCCATTGTCCTAAAATTTGATGGTTCAATTACTAAGCAATTTATGAATAATCGTCAACAACAAGAAAATTAAATACCACTACGTTTCACTATGGTTGTTTGATGAATACTTTGTTGAACATTTTCTTCACAATTTAAAAAAAACAATCGATGTATCTTTACCTTTGACAGCTCAGCCCAATTAACGAAAGTTTTTCACAAAGTGGGCAATGAGCGAAAGTTAATTGTACTCGTAATTTTAAGAAAACTAATTGAAGCCTTGTCCTGTCATGACATAAATTCCTAAAGCAAGATGTGCTCGTTGGGTAATGTGGTTGCTGTGAATCCGATAGGTATCTATCGATCATACATATTCTATTATAATTTTCAAGGAGATTACAGGATTTAAAATAAGTATAAACTAATACTTAACTAATACCGTAAACGTCCTATTTTCTTCTTTTTAAATATGGACCGGCAATTGAAAATCTGCATAAGCAGTTCCCTCAGAGTAGAGAATTTTAACTTTCGAACATTTTTTTTTATTTATATACCTATATAGAAAAAATTAAAATTTTCCTTATATGCTTGATTGTTTTTATAATTAAAGTTAATAGAGTTGCGTGTATAATTAATTTTCGTTTAACTTAGGATTGATAAAAATGTCGAATTTTCATGCATCAATAAAAAACATAAATATATAGTGGAATGATTAGGTTCCTATTTTGAAGAGAGTGAGAACACGCACAGGCTTTTCTCGAGCTTCTGCAATAGTTATTTTTTGCTACATCAATAGCATAATTTGGAAATGGTACCATTGCTTAGTTTTCATGATTCAATTTGCCATTTTAAATAGCTATTTCGAATAAAATGATTTGCTAATTGTCATTACATTTTTCCAATTTTTTCATTAAACCTATTGTTCCCTTTTCTACATCGCAGTTTACCATTCTAGTGGTATAAAAATAAACTTTAATTAACATTCTTCCAAGGTATTAAAATAGACAAGTATTCTTTCAAAAATGCTGCTATTTTCTATATGGTAAAATATATTGATGATATTCAGCAGAATTACTAAGTTTCCTATTAAAACTTTTTAACACTATGGCTGACGATGAGAAATTATGTTTCACCTTTTCGTTGTTATTACATATCACATTTTTCATCATTCTAAACGATTGGAAGTAAGTACAGAAGCTTCTCTAAGTATTCTCTCATCATGTAAAACGGAAGCACATAGATATCATTGATACTCGCCAGCAAATTCGAATAATTCACCTATTTCTTTTTTTCCTCGAGATCAGGAACCACAGTTTCTACAGCTGCAGGCGCAATGCCCGTTGTGGTACTACCTGTAGAAGATGAAGCAAGTGAGCTAAGGCTACAATCGGCTGTAGTTGTTTCCACTGCTTGTGTAGCACCAGCATTGCGGTTTCGCTGCAATCGCTGAGGCTGAATACTAGTGAAATGAGAGAAATCATTCATTACAGCTGCATATGTAGAATCGCCTCCGGAATAGTTGTCACCATCTTCTCCGGGGCCGATTTCATCATTTAACTGCGCCAACCGTAAGAGTGTTACAATATCAGCATCGGTTTTTTCTACCGCGATATCAATTGGTAGTTTACCATTTTTTGCTAGTATGTCGTATTTGGCTTTATGTTTAAGGAGTAAGTAAGCCTGAGCTGTACAACTATTCTCTGTGGCTAGGTGAAGCGCCGTAAATCCATTTCGGTCTGCCGCGTTAATATTACTACCGTTGAGTATCAAAAACTCGCAGGACATTACCGATCCGGAAAGGATCGCCGCATGCAATGCAGTCCTATCTAACTCGTCTGGGTTACACCAATTTTTGTCTGCTCCTAATGCTAACGCTTGACACATCACGGGCAAATTGTGACCACCTGATGCCTTATATAACAAAAAATTAGGATTTAACTTATCGAATTCTTCACATTCCATAATGGTATTATCTTCTTCTCCACTTGTTGACTCTTGATCCGAATTAAGCAACAATAGGTTTTCGTCGGTAAGATTGTGATTATTTTCAATTATATTTTCGCCAATCAGTAAAATGTCGTTGAACTTCTTTGGAATGTTAAGATTTACGTCCTTCTCATCTGCATCAGGATCGATATAGTTTAGTGCTCCAGCTGCTTCTTCGCCTTCTTCTTGTTCAATTTTTTTCTTCCTCAGTAGCTTACGATAGCTCCGTCGCCTCAATTTTTTAATGCTCCATTTTTCGGGATATTTCGAGTTATCATTATCTAAACTCTTAAATGAGAGAGTTGACGATGAAGTACTCGTAGGCGTTGGGGCCGACCCCAAACCGCAGTTGCCGTCTAACGGCAGAACAAATTTTCGGTCGATGTATTTTGCTTTAATCCATGCTTCTCGGATTGATATTTCGCAGTTGTCTGTAGCTCGGTCGAAACGATTTACTTTGGCTATATTGGCTTCGTATACCCGATTGATGACGTCATTTCCGAGCTCGATCATCACGCGCAAAATTTCAGGTTCCCATACGTCCAGCGTCAAGGAACGAACCTTGCTGTAGTGTACTCCTAGGCTGCGGTGTACTCCAGAACATGCAATGCAAAGCGTTATTCCAAGGTTAATCGAGGCCCATTTTGGATCTGCATTTCCACAGTCGCAGCACTGAGAGTTGCCCGGAATCTTGAGGATTTGAGTCCAGTTTCTAGAAGATAAAATTTAATTTTAGAATTAAAACCAATCAAAAGAATATATTAGACAGAGATAGGGGAACAATAACTGTTGTTGTCAACGCGCGGTTTCGGTTAATGCGTTGGCAGTAAAGAAAATTTCGTACGCTCCTTGCACTCACATAGTCACATGAAATCGAAAATCAGCAACAACACCATCGTGGGCTATTTTTTCTTTAACTTGAAAAAGGACCGCTGAGAAGCACGGAAGTTAAAATTTGAAAACTACTGTTCGTTGGTTTTTTTTATTTGACCATCGAATACCAGAGCAAACCCATTATTGAGGAGGGCTCTGTAGCCGCAAGGTTATCGAGTCTGATTTGACAAGCGAATGGTCATGGTTTCGAATCTTAGTAGAATCAAGGCCATTCGATGTCAAAATGACTTTAGCATGGGTTTATTCTCAGGCCCCTCATCACCCTTCCTTCATGCTCAGTTCTATATTATCCCGATATTGCCTATTGACAGTGCAAAAATGAGACCCTTATAGTAAAAATGCACTGGTTTGCCACGCCAGGGATGACTATAATTGGGGACTGCGCGCTGTCATGTGGAACGAGGTGGGTAAAGTAGAGTAAAGCATTGAAGGAAGAGTACCCAATTACACACAAGCACGCAAAAAAAAAATCAATAACCATATCGCTCAATCAATAGCGATTCATTACTATTGTTGTCGTCGGCGGCGCCGTGTATTGTCGGGCCGCACGACTGTTTTACATCGTTAAAATATTGATCTCGAGGAACGACACTGGTCTTGGTCTAGTTTATGGTCCGTATGGTTTCTCAGTAACAGGCTAGATCTATACTTGAGAAGCATTTTTGCGTTCGTTCATTGGCGGCGACCCTTACTCCTTCCTCAGCTAGGAAGTTAAACCAGGCGCTCTTGCCCCGTCCCAGGAACCGAAAACTTATAAAATAAGCATTATTTGTAGATGCCAATTTATATAATGCAGCGGTATTACAAAGACTACAATAGGTTTCGAAAGCGGAGAGTAACGAGCTAGACATTGAGCCGAACAACAATCACAAAAGGAGGTGGTTTATATCGAGTTTGACTGCTTTTATGGCGAGCTAATAGTGGTCGCAGCGGTCAGACAGAAAAAAGGTCGAACCATTTACCTTGTTACCTCCGTAGCAAGCACAACAGATAGTTAAACCAAGCCTTTCACCTTTACATATTCAAAATATGGTACAATTTTTGTAGCACGTCTGAAAACATAGTTCACAGATACCAAACACCGGCAATAAAATTGTACCATCTCCGTTTTACGCACAATCAACAATACCGATTATTATGCCGCATGGAACACATTACGAGACTAACTCGAAGCCAAAGGTTAATTATCAACAAATATATTAAACCACCAAGCCGCGAAGTTTTCTTTAACAATATGCCATGGTTTATCCGATCGAACGCCGCTTTCAAGTTTGCACCAACTTGAGACTTCTGTTACATATGTGAAATCGAGAAGATTCGTGCAAACAGAACGGGCAGGCATATAAATCCGAATTTATCAGTCGAGATATAGTTTTTTGCAACTACGAGGCAGCAGAAAGGTTAGTTATGCCACGATAATATCATACATTCCGATGACCACCACACGAGCTCCAATAATTTTACGCCTCGTTTTGTCGCCGCTACTAGCAGATGCAGTACTAGATTCAAGTGCTCACCATAGATTATAACAAATACCCAAAATTGACGTAATTCTGTCTTCGACCACCGTACTACTTGTTATTACACCATTGCTATATGACAGTTATGGTGACACGAAACAGAAAAAAGACAATGATACAAAATGTCCGAAAAAATAAATTAGTTATTCCAAGTGATAACGATTCCCACTGGAAGCACTCTCAGATCTCGATTGATGGATTCAATTGGAAAAAACAGCCGCTCAGGCTGCGGTAGCAGCCATCAAACTCCAGAGCAGAAGTTATTAATTACCTACATAAATTCAGAAAAACTATTAATATTTTTTGAAATTTTTCAAAGTCAAGGTCAAGATTAAGACATTTCAGGCATTTCAAGGTCAAGACTAAAACACGAGGTTGGTCAGAAAAACTAGCTTAAGCAGAAACAGAATTGAAAATACTTTCGCTTAGTCGATATTTTCGGTCTCACATCAAATTTTCAGTACAACCAATTTTTCATTTGTCACATGAAGCATTTACTATTCCCCGAAGAAAAAGTTAGCAATAAATAGTACTTACATTCGTTTGGCTCCCTTCTTTTGATCAACACCTTTTCCTCCAACAAACCCGGGAATTCCTAGGTTTGCTGGGCATGTTTCATTTGTTGGAGACTGGCTCTGAATACCACGCATATCATTGCTATATGGACTATGATATTGTATAGCAGAGTCAATACCTTTCTGCAAAGCCTTAAACCACGCCTGTAACATTGCTTCCGAATCAGCTTGTAGGATATGAGATCTAAAACAAAGGAAACAGAATTAATGAAATGCTGCAGAACTCGAGACATTATACATTACTTAGTTGGTGAAATAACTTCGAAGCAAAACCGACGATCTGCTTCAGACTGCAGTCGCACTGTACATAGACGCAAATCTTCCTCCATTACTGTCGGTAATTCTTCGCCAGTTCGTTTTCGATAGAACAATTGATTATCACGCATGCAAAACCAGCGCCGGTTCCACGTTTTGAAAGCATTTGACGTACGTTTAAACAAATATCCTTCCATATGATTCAATGGTCTACTTGAGGATTGAGAAGCTCGTTGATCGAGGTCATCTACGTTGCCACCGGTGCAAATATTTGACGTTGAGGAAGATATCGTCGATGAAGACGTATGTTTCTCGCCATCATCTAGCAGCTCATTGACACATGTATGTCGGTTCTGCATCTGCTTGTCTAATAAATTGTATTGTCCGCGCATAACACTAATTTCTTCATCTAATGTTTTGAAGAAACTTCCGAAATCTTCACACAAATCAGATCCTTGATGAAAATATGTGCTACAAGCCTGAATATAGCTAAGTAAAGTCGATAAAATTTCATGACGTTTACGATTCTGTAACATAGTGATATAGTTAACGTAATCCAAAGCGGCGTGGTTAAAGCACGATTTTGTAGCTGAAAGCAAATTTTCCGCTTCAACGATGTCAACTGGGCGGTTCTTGTTAACTTGAGCGTTTTTGTACACTGCTGTGTCCAAGTTTTCCGAAACTTTAGTAAAGATTTGCTTGTAGTCCTTAACCTCTTTTACGTCCTTTTTGAGAAAACTAGTCAAGTTCTTAAGAACGGTTCGATTGGCCTGGTCCAGCAAAGTAGTGTGAAATTTGTTCATCTCCTGCAAGCAATGAATAAGCTTGGCTAAGGCGTTAGTGGACGATTTGTCATCTTGAAAATGTTTCTGCAAATCCCAAAGCGACGTGGCAAACGCACTCTGATTCCGAATATATTCTTTGCCACTATCTACTGCCTGGCTGCACATTTTAATGACTTTATCTAGCTTTTGCTCTAAATGATCGATATCACATTCCTCTTGATCAAGGCGCAACCTGTAAAAAGAAAACAAAAACTCAGGCCAAGTAAAATTTATCAAGAACACAACAAGGCTATCTTAGGCAAAGAAATGAAGAAAGTCTTGTGAGTGTGACTGCTAAAGTCGAATTACAAATGCAAGTGTATGTGGTCATCATTCAGCGAAACTAAGAGGATGAAGTTCATTACATAGATAAGTAGAATATTATTTTGCAATGTTACAGCACGTAGATTATTTGACATTCCAAGGCCATACCTGCCAAAAAACTGAACGTTTCATAATAAATGAAATTGGCTTATAAACAACGTAATAGAATGGTAGAGGAACTCAACGCCTATACAGACGGAAACATTGTATTCTGGGTATCTTAACTTTACCTGAATTTAGGAGAATCCTTCAGACATTCGCTAAAATCAATTCGGCACGTCATGATGCAGGCAAAAATATACGAAACAGTGGTGTCAACAAGAAACACAGAATCCCAGAAATATGAACTTGAGGCGTTCCTCTATTTCAGATTTGATTTATGCACGTCACAGCACAGCATTCAGAAAACTATTCCTGAGATTTTTCATGCAATAAATAACATTGTGCCTTTTCCGGCAGAAACAATCGGGGCTACCTTCAGCTGCTAATATATTATCGCGCAATAGCAATTCTAAAACAAGACTCGAAACACAAGAAAAACTTTCACTGATTCCACTACATGCTATGCTAATGAATCCTGTGCCCATATACAATTTTAAGATTATAGTGTTTTACGACAAACGGAATGAGTCATCTCATGTTAGCAAAGCATCTGTTTGAAGACCAGGCCCCTGTCGCAAGCAATTTATAGAAAGTTTAGTGAGTTGAGTAAAAATATTCACCATGCAGTTGTGACAGAAATCTAGATAGAATTAACAAAAGGGCGAATGCTGCAAATAACTAGAAATACAGCAAAGTTTCGTTAATTGGTGGTTCGTTAATTGGGCGGTTCGTTAATTGGGTGTTCGCTAATTGGGCTATATGACAACTTGAATGTCAAAATTGTATGGAATTTTCGAGTTTAGAAATTTCTAACAACTGTCAGTCGGCCCAATTAGCGAATCAGCTGGAGTGCAATCGTGGCCCAATTAACGAATTCAGGCTGTACTTAAAGAGCCGTAGAGAGTCGCCATCTTAAACCGAAAATTCCAATCGAACAGAATCAGTTGTCAAAACTAAGTCCAATCGAACAGGAGACTTGTCAAAACACCGATTAGAGAGCAGCGGGGTGGTGTGGCAGTCAAACTACATACATTGTACATGTCCCACTCATTGATTTTGGTACT
The DNA here is from genome assembly GCF_943734655.1 of Sabethes cyaneus. Taxonomy (NCBI): domain Eukaryota; kingdom Metazoa; phylum Arthropoda; class Insecta; order Diptera; family Culicidae; genus Sabethes; species Sabethes cyaneus. The sequence goes on along the minus strand of NC_071353.1, from coordinate 101,463,872 downwards.
TTTGGTTCTGGTGCCTACTTAAAGGTTTATTCATTTTAAGACTACTGAAATTAATTAGAAAGCAGTTAAACACAGCCTTTTAGCTATAATTTAAGTAATATTAGCTGTTATTTTCGATATACTGGCTGGTTCCAAGTTGTCGCCGTCCATGGATGTTTAGCCCGCAAAATTTTGACAATTTCTCACCCCTGTTAAGCGGGGTACGCTGCTGAAAAGTAATGGGTAAAAAGATAGGACAAGAAATGCTCAAGAAATCGATTTCGTTTACGATTTCTTAAGCAGTACGCACTTCATAAGAAATATTATTTCACGTTCAGATGGCGCAGTTTTACATGCAGGTGAATTAAAACGTCACTTTTCCGTACGGAATAATATCCGGCGCAATTATTACCACAAGAAAAAATGACAGGTGGTTGCTTGCATTGGAGTTGTCAAAATTTCTTCGGTAAATAGCAAGATTTTTTCTTGAGCTGTTTTCTTTTCAGCAGCGTACCCCGCTTTAGAGAGAGATTAAAAAGAGCTTGAAAAAGAGTAACGACTAGAGAGCCTGTTAAAGATAGAGAGACGCCATCTTAAATCAAGAACATTTTTTGATTATTTTCCTAGCATTTTTCTAAATTTTTAGCAGCTTTTTATGAATTATCAAAGATAAAAGCTTTAGAGGAAGGTTCCTTGAGGATGTTAGATTGTTGCTAGATTATTTGTTTCAGATGGCGAATCTCTAAGGCTGTGAACCATTTCGCGAAATTTTTAACTTTTTGGTTAAAATTTGACAGTTCGATGGTTTTTCGAAAATAACCCTGCTCGGAAGCATTCGCTATGAGGGCACCGCACGACCTCTTTTCCACTTACAGAACTGCCCGTAGCTGAATGCGTGAAAATTATTTCCGACATATTTTTATCTCTTGCACTCTTTAACAAATCGCTATTCTGCTTCACGCAAACTCGAAACTATATACAGCAAAGTTTCGTTAATTGGTGGTTCGTTAATTGGGCGGTTCGTTAATTGGGTGTTCGCTAATTGGGCTATATGACAACTTGAATGTCAAAATTGTATGGAATTTTCGAGTTTAGAAATTTCTAACAACTGTCAGTCGGCCCAATTAGCGAATCAGCTGGAGTGCAATCGTGGCCCAATTAACGAATTCAGGCTGTATAATGTAGGAGTCTCCACTGCGGCGCCGTCATAACGAATGGTTAGTTTTAATCAAAGGGTTTCCAATAAGGCGTATAAGTGCGTAGTAATCAGAGATTACGTTTGTAATCATTTTAGAATTAATTAGGTAATCAATGGTAATCAGTGAGTAATCAATGATAATCTTAAGTAATCATTGGTAATCATGATTAATTTATAGTAATCACAAGAGTTTGATTACTGGTAATCAGAGGTAATCAGTAAAGTAATCAAAAGCAAGCATTTTGGGAATTGCACTTTTTTTGTAGTTCCAATAATCACAACCAGGTAGCGAACGGTTGCCCTTAGTTTTGCTCGAATTCGCCTATTAAAAATTAAAAAACAAAAATATTGTAATTTATTCTCCCTTGACATTAGAGATCTTCCTTGACATAACGAAAATAACATGTTTCTGGCAACAATGATAACTTTTTGTCACTGGCAACTCTAGTTTGACATTAGAGCAGTTGATCGTTTTGACAGTTACAGCTTCGCAGTTGTCTCTTGTGCTTGTCTGCGTTTTGCTGGTCGTAAGGAAGTGGAACATCAAATTTGTACTAGTTATCGGATAAAAGTTTTGATTCGGGCAATGTATTCCAATCCATCGATTCACGGTGCTAGACTTTGTCCAAATCTAGTTTGCGCTAAGAATGACTAAACGATGTCAAACTGATGGCCAACAGTATAATCTCGGTACAATCGACCCCGCAGAACAGTATGAAAAAAACGCCAACCGAAACTGGCACCGTATTATCAATCAGATTGGTATGTTCTGCTACTCCGATGTGAATCAGCAGTAGGGCGAACGGCAGACCAAAAATTTCTGTGCGTTTCTAACCAAACACGGTCGCATCTCGATGGCGGGTGTTGCATCCGAAAACTGAAGGCATCCACGCTGTGACCAAGTGCAGTCACTACGCTTATTGCTGATTTTGACAAAGGCCTTAATTAAACTGAGATGACCGGAACCGGAAAATGAGCTGTAAACTCAGAAAATGTTTTAGGTCGCGATTGCCAAGCCATTTCCTGACTTTGCAACTTTTGACTTTTTGACACACTATCACATGAGCGTGAAGGTAAACAAAAAGCTTTCCCAAAGTAAATTGATATATACCAGGTATATGACAATGCGAGCTGTCATATACACTTTGCACTAACACATCTACACTAGTTCTGAGATTTCGAGCATTTTGTATGGAAAATTAGTTAATTTTTTAAAAAAATCGTTGGATACGCAAGATTTGTCTTTTTTTTCTTACAGCTTTTATGTTTATGCTTAGAACATTATTTCTAGTATGTATTTTCATGAATACAATGAAGTGCAACATTCCAAATTGCAAGCGGAAATTTTTTCGTCAGAGCGGTATCAAGATGTCTCAAAGAAATGTCGTTATATCGCTTTCCTACAAGTAGTAAAACAAAAAAGATTTTTTTTTAAATGCTCGGACATGATTGTTCAATAAGCAGCATGAGCAACATTGTTATCCGCCCGCGATATTTTTCGTCTGATTTCTGGTAAGCTTTTAAAGTGTTAATTATCTTCTAAGACCGTTTTGTAGCAATCTAAGATTACTTTTTATGGTTTTCTACGTAGTGTTGAGACGGGTAAATTTATGATAAAAAGGTATCATCTTGGAACAGTGACTTTTCAAGCAATAGCACAAGCATCTATTCGAATAAAACTATTTTTTAAAAGAAGACATCAAAGGCAGATATTCAAGAGCATCATGCAAGCAAAATGTTGGATGGAACGTGTTTTAATTCAAGCAACCGTATACCGTATTGATCGTGAAGTATTACATTAACATTAATTCATTTTTCAATTGCACATCGAAATAGTTAGTCACCCATGTTCTCAAATTTTTTACGCATAATAAAGAAGGCTACAAGTGCAAATGACTTTAAAATATATTCCTTACATTTCATTGTAAATGTTCAAATATTTGTCTGGAATAATATAGCTGCATTCATTAATTACAATTAATTTAGTTTTAATTTTCATGCAAGTTCCATCATATTTCAGAACTATTTCTTCTTCTTTCTACACACACTAATGCAACCCTCGATGGTCACATACCTGGTATATATCAATTTACTTTGAAGCTTTCCGTGACATTTCAAGACATACTATGGTTTCTTTTTATAATTCGTGTTGTCTAGACACCGCTTGACACAACCATGCACAACTATAGTTTGTCTATATAAGGTTGCCCAATGTTTATTTTTTTTCAAAATTTCACAAAATTAAAAAAAAAAGGTTTTTAATGGCAATAGCCTAAAAATATAAAATTGAATATCAAAATATGTGTTTCTAACCCTAACCTCATCGATTCAAGCTAAAAACGACATAGGGCTTTAGGACCCAATTGAGCCTGCCTCAATGTTCTAAGCGACTTACCCTTGAGAATATCAGTGATGAGCACAACCACGTACAACGTACAACAGTATGTCTGTCACCCTTCCGTTGTACATGTACAACGCTGTAAACGTACAACGCTGGTACAATTGTATGTCTGTCTAGGGTATCGACCTTTTCGTGTGCGTAATGGCGGCTAGTGGGTACAGCTTTCGGAAAACGTTAGCATGGATTTGGTAACTTTATTCACGTCAAGTTGATATTTCCAGTCTTGATTTTTGTTGTAGAACTTTCAAGCTTACGTGAGCGGGGTTCTTGAAAGCAAATAAACGTTATCGAAAAGTGTGCCCACAAGTCGCCATAGATCATTTTGCGATGACGTCATTTTTCCGTCAAATGACACCACTTGGTGGTTTGTTTACATATTTTTTGTCACATCCAGCAGTTTCGATTTGAAGTTTCGTGAAGGATTACTGCATAAGTTTTTGTTAAATTCACGTACGGCACTTTCTCTTAAATAAAAACTATAAATTTTTATCATTATCTGCCGGACAAAGATAGAAAACTCAATTCAAAATTAAACACCATGTAAACAAACCACCAAATGCTGTCAAAAAAGTGTGATTATAGGAACTCCCGTGTAATGATCTATTGAGCACGCGAAAAGGTGGATAACCAACACACCTGTATGTATCACATTGGCCCTCTTTAGTTTTTACCGTTTTTACCCATCTCCTGTTGAAGTGCAATTTTGTGTGTACAAAAGTGACAGCTAAATTGACTTTTGCGATTATTGTTTGTATATGTATGCGTTATGAGAAAAATCGTCAGTGTTTGCCCGTTTTGCCATTCACAAATAAAACCTTTCGATATAAAAAATGCAGTTGATTATTGTGCCCGTGTAAGAAGAGTATTGGAGAAAATGTCTGCTCATACCATTCAAGTAGAAGGATTTATTTTGTCGACGGAATAGTTAAATTAAAGAATATAAAACTAAGCATGGTTTGCAAAGTTGGGTTTTTTCAATGATAAAATAATTCAACTGCATTATTAAACGCAATTTTGACCCTACATAAGGTAGGTACAATGCATATTTATAGCATATCACAATAAATTAGTCAAAGTAGTAAAGCTAACCATGGCAAGTGTTAAATCACGTCTCAGAATAAAGAATGGTACGGTTTTGAAAGTTCAGGTAGTTGAGAGATATAAGACAATATCGCGATGTGATTTTGCGCAATAATTTTTCGTCAAATGAGGTTTCGAAAATTTTATATATTTTCGAGAAAAAATCTGCACTAACGCTGCCAATGAAAAAAAATCGAAAAAGGGGCGCCATTGTAAATACATAAGCATATATGTATATGCTGAATATGTGTTGGAGCGCAGACGTACAACTATTTTATGGAAGAATACCAAAACAAACAGTGAGTTCGACAATAATAATATACTATATTGTAAAACATTTCATCAAAGAAATTGTAACAACAAATCACCAAGTCAGTACAGCAATACAGATATGTATGTGATATTAAGTGCAAACATTACGAGTGCGCTGTTTAGATTTATACAACCAATTACTAAGTTGATAATTCCTTTCTAATATTAAATATGGGAAAATCGGATTTCTTTTTAGTTGCTCTGTTGATTATTCAACAGAGTAATAAGGTATGTTTACTGTTCAATTTATCAATCTACCTCGCTTTTGCTGCTGGGTGAAAAATGCATTTTAGCACGTTCTGAAGTAATCACTAGTAGAACAATCAAATATTTGAACGACCCTACATCACCGTACATTATCTACAAAAGATAAAATTTCGAATTTTCTACAAAAAACACAAAATAACAGTTACCACAATTATCAGTGTTGTAATGGTATGTACAATCGCACCTGCAATATGGTAAGCTGAGCACGATTATGATTTACAAGGACATACTTAGTTGATTAACTGTTTATAAGATATTCCAAAGGATATAAATAAGATATTCAAAACATCAATCCCAATAAACAGTTCTTATACAGTTCTTATTTTCTATTACTAAGATTTCAAAACCACTTGCTAAACAATGGTATTTCGTCGTCTATCAAACCCATCAAACCAAGAAGTACGGTACGCGTGGCATCAATGTAGTAGTGGCAGTGCTACAATTCCATGCTTGTGAATTTGTCTGATCAAAACACTCGTATAAACATCCAATGCTAAAGTCAATGACTCGACAAAGAAGCAACAACATCGTTTGCTACATTCCCTTCCTGTTTGTGTTTTAGAAGTGTGTAATAAACGATTCATTAATTTCATGTTGGATTTACAGTGAAATAGTCCATATTATGTGTAAAAATTATCACTCAATATTCAATAGATATATTCTTAAATCATTTTTTATATGTTAATGGTTATTACAACAATCTAGATGATTTCCACGCATAAAATTTCGTAATCATTATGAGAAATTGAATAATGAAAATGAATATCAATTGAACTTTGCATTGATGATGGGTATTTTTTCTTTTAGTGCTCAGTTGAATAAAAATCCTAAGCTAGTGACAGCTGCTAAGTTAGCTATAGATTATTACTAAACATTGTAAGTATACGTTGAAGCGTGGCTAAAACTTTGATTATTTAGAAATTGGCACTTTCAAATGCGTCTATTTTTTCAATCGAAACTGAAGGATGAAACATTATACTTCATAAAAAAACTAAAACAAATCATTCATCATTATTTCGAAGAAATTCGTTCATTTTACTGTTGGTTGCTACCGCTCATCAGCTGGTGCGCATCTTTTTCAGTCACGGTCTTGGCCAACCGATTCCACCAATTCATTTGCCAAATTTCGCTGGTGACTGCTCTCTTTATCTTCAGCTTTCGCTTCGTTACAACCAGTTATTCTCTACGGACAGTGGACAGTTAGGTGGATTTAGTTTCTTTTTTCTTCTATTATTTTTCTTTTTAGTACTGTCACAGCCACAGCAGAAGACTCCTGGAGATAATTTCAAATTTTTCTAATAATAGGAATATTGCAATTTTTTGTCAGTATTAACATTTGCAAAATATCCGTTTGCATATGTTGATTCGCCCAGCCCATCGGTAAAGTATTGCCTCAAGGACGTTCCCTTGAAATGAATCTTGTGTGAACAAGTTCTTCATACGTAAATACATTTCTGAATCAACAGGAAAAGATGAAATGGAGATGTCTCGTATCAATCATTTCTGATTATGTATTGAGAACATTTTCAATTATTTTTCTTGAGAGTATTTAACTAGTAATATGGCATTTAGGCCAAAAGATGCTGCAATAGGTCAAGTTCCACTTCTTTTAACAATTACCTGCGGTTGTGGGTTGAAATTAGTTTTCAAGTTATTCCGCCTCATTACCTTCTTGATCACGATATAACTACTTGATCACCTATATCAATTCATGATTTCATTTGCTCGTCGAAACTCAACGGCAACGGTTTGGTTTATCAAAGCAACTTTATTTCAATGATATTCATATTCCTTCTGGAAAAAGATTCTATTATTTCATGGACTCGAACTCAATCATTTTGAGTTTCGATAAAGTGATTTTTTTCAGCACTGGCTCACTTCAGTAAAATCTAAAGCTGGCTTTTTCCAGGGTCTAATTCAATTAATGATTAAGTTACATATATTAGGGGATGAAAAGATTTTTATTGATTTTTATCCTATATTTTACATAATTCATTTTAATGATGTTCCCATTTAGATCAAGTAAGATTTCTGCTAATATTGATCGAAGTGTTCTAGAATGTATAAAGTCATCTCGATAAGCAAGGAAATTCAACTAACCAGGGAGAGGGTGAGAAGAGGTAACATAAAAGAAAGCAATCATATATCTACGCAGGTTACGGGGACAGCGGACGCTTGGTACTGGTCGGTTTTTGGGGTTTGTCGACGGATTCCCGTTATAAATATTGCGCAGTAACTCTTTGGTCTCGAGGGCTGGGAGGCGGGGGCGACTCTATAGTTTAAAGCTTCTGTCGACTGCCGCGAACGCCCACAGCAGTCCCACGTGCTATCTTGCCAGGGGGAGGGGAGGATGAAAAAGTTTCATGAGTCGAGCCCTGATGAATTGATAACCACTGATGATGATCCAAGATTTGTCTTTCTATTGGTTCGTTTGTGTTGAAAAATTAATGGAGGGTGCGCGGTCGAGGACAACCGGTGTTAGGCGGGCTGACGAATTCACCACTTCTTCACTAATACTACATTTCACAATTCATGTAGCAAAAAATGTTCGAGGCAAATCATCGTCATTATCATCATCATATTTAAAACATGAAATTCTAGCCTTAGGCAGAGAGAGAGAGAGAGTCCACCCAGGATCGGAACGCCTCCGCCTGCGGGCATAGACGTGGCGGCTATGTTTAGGGTTCTACCTGTGTTTTAGTGGACGAAATTTTTATTATGCTATTATGCGACCAGCTGGATAACCCGAAAAAAAAAATTCCCATCAGTACTAAGATAATTTGCTATCGGCTTGTTTCTTAATAATGTTCTAGGCATCTCTGTGAAGGATAAGCAAGCCGCTTTAGTAATTCAATTAGTTCTATATCATTTTTAGTAGCTTCAATTATATCAGCTAACAGAACTGCAACTGGGCAGACGTCTGAGGATATCGGTTAGATGATTCTTCCAGTTTCCTTATCGTAACTCTGATCACAAATAGATCCTTCCTGGCATCATGGTGAGAATAGCTCTGCAAAATTTGTTTACCTGCTCTATAGATTACTTTGTAGTCATACGATATTAAACGAAGTTTTCATCTTTCAATACGCGCACAAGGTTTAGCACGATCTCCAAATATAGTAACCAGAGGTTTGTGATCGGTGACTAACCAGAAAAATTACCGTAGATGTAATAGTGAAACTTCTCAGGCGCCAATACCAGTGCGAGAGCTTCACGCTCAGTTTGTGCATATCTTTTTTTCATGTTTGACAACATTGTAGAAGGATATATGATATTGAAATTGCCTGCATTGTTTCTTTGAAATAACAATGTACCATCTCCTATCGGCCTAGCGTCAGCAACAATAAATGTTTCCAAATCTGGATCGAAATAAGTCAATGTTTCATCTTTAGCTAACGTCGATGTTAAAAACTCAAAAGATATTCCTTTTCTGGGTTTTCTGGTTATACATATAGAGGACTAGCATTGGTATATACATTTGGGATGTATCGATTCACGAAGGTAACGAATATCATAAGCATAAGTACAGGATGCCGCCCATATGCTACTACCGTGTACCCCCGTTGGTATGACCTTCTTTAATCTGAACATTTTTAATCTGTACCCCGGTGGTATGAATGCATTCACATTAAAAACCGATCAAGCGTCACACACAATTGACGTTAAAGTGGACCGGTAAATTTAAAAAAAGCAAAAATTCCTAATGCGTTTCCTCTTGCTCAGGAGCTTTGGCAATATAGCTCATATGCAACTTATCTCTCTCCAGTACTCAAAATAGACCATTTTAGTCGAAACTGCCGAGCCAATTTCGTATTATACAAACCGAACCTTTAGAATTCGCGCATGTTTGAGATGTTTTCAAGACGTTTGTTTTCGTCAAATCAAAACAACAAGTTGATAGGGTGCGCGTCTTGCGCGTGTGTGAAAATGAATAGAGTTACCAAATATTCAGATTAAAAATGAACTCGCCCAATCTAAACGAGCTATTTTTCATATTAGCGGGGGTTGAGTGTACTCCGTTTATTATTGGCCAGGACCGATGAAAATTGCAAAATGATGACTGGAAACAGCATACTTGGGACAGCTCGCTACTCCTCATTGTGCAACCTTATCAGGTCGCTGCATGTTGATCAATACAGACGCCGGCCACGTGTAATTCACGGTCAGGGGTCCCCGCTAGCGCCAAAATTAAGTGCCCCATTTAGCAATTTCTAAATGATATCAGCTTGTCAAAATTTTAACCTACGAAAAGTACTCATGCATTTTATGTTGACTAGATGTGATCGGTGATAAATCCGACCGGACGAAGTGCCAAAATTTAAAAAAATGAGTTAATAACAGCAAACGATCAAAATTTTCTAAGCTGCATTTTACTCAAATCAGACATTATTATTATTATCATTATTTAACCTTTACGTCCCCAACATCAAAAATGAAGGTACTCTCAGTTACATTTTTGGCTCTATCTCATCTGATTTTCAATCGATTTTTATGCAACTAGTCTTAAAAAAACCACATTAGATTGGCCTTTAATGAAAAAATATGCTGGTAAATTCTGGTTTCATTTTCCCGGAGATATTCCAGATTGCGGTGGGATTTTTTTTGACGTCATAAGTAGCAGATGAAATAAAACTAGAAATCTACTTAATTGACTGCGCAAAAGTTATCCATTTTATTTGTAGTCACTAGTAATGACTTTTACACTACCCTGTAGAGCGCTGACTTATGCCCCACACTTCAGAACATCCGTTGTCGGTTCTACCGGAACTCAAAAGTGGCCATTTGGAATTCTCTTTGGAAATATGGGAAATGGGGTATCAAATGACAGGATTTTTCAACACGAGCTCCAATTCACGGAACCACTTCCGGATGTTTCGGAATACTCAGATCGGCTCAAAATACATCCAAATGGCCCCTAAAGAGCTCGTGTTAAAAAATCCTGTCATTTGATATCCCATTTTCCATATTTCTGAAGAGAATTCCAAATGGCCACTTTTGAGTTCCGGTAGAACCGACAACTGATGTTCCGAAGTGTGGGCCATAAGTCAGCGCTCTACAGGGTAGCGTAAAAGTCATTATTAGTGACTACAAATAAAATGGATAACTTTTGCGCAGTCAATTAAGTAGATTTCCAGTTTTATTTCATCTGCTACTTATGACGTCAAAAAAAATCCCACCGCGATCTGGAATATCTCCGGGAAAATGAAACCAGAATTTACCAGCATATTTTTTCATTAAAGGCCAATCTAATGTGGTTCTTTTAAGACTAGTTGCATTCACCATGTCAGACTGTTGCAAACAGCCGGAATTATGAGATGATTTCGAACGATTAATGGCTATAAACCATAAAAAGCAGCAAACTTTGAACGCGTTTTTCTCGAAATCAGAGTTTTGTCACTTGGTTCGGTCTGACTTAACACCGACCATGATATATGTAATTTAAAAAAAACTTATCTTGACGATATTATTTGAAATATCAATTTAATTAGTTCTTCGCGCACTGATAGGTAGTTGCTGTCATTTTACTCGAGCAATCTAATAGCATTTTTGTTTTTGCATAGGTCCAACCTAAAACGCTTTAAATAAATTCCCTATTAGTTTCCTTCTAGGTGAAAGTTTTTAGACGTCTGGTTCGCTCTGGGTTTTTCTACAATTTTGATCCCGCTTTTAGCAATACACTGACAACCCGAAAATATTTTTTTATTCAGTGGTTGGATTGGAATTAACCCAGGTTAAAAAACAAAAACGATATAAAATTTGCCATCCGTTGTTATTGTTGTGCTGTGCTGCCTGTACCTAAATATATAAAACAAAATTTGAAGGGCGCGTTTTTCGGGACTTGTTTTTTTATTTTGTATTAATTACAGTATTTTACAATGTTATGGTAAAAACTATACTACTACTTTACTACTATGTACTAAGTGTTATTTATTTTTGTTAACGAACAACTTGTTCGTTCAAAACGTATCGCAAACATCAATGAAGCAGTCAATTATTGGTTACAGCTGCAATGCAAATGCAACTATTTAAAGCAATGTGTTTCATTGAAATATCAACGGACGTAATGGGGATTTTTGGTGAATCGAGCATGAATGTATTTGTATTTAAAATAAATATATTTTTGGGATGTTTTGTTTTGTTTTCTTAGAAAAGTAGCAACTCTTATCTAACAGGATACTGATAAAATTATCGAAACAACGTAAACATATCGCGGTGAAATTTTTGTTTGCTGCTAAATTTTTGATAAGAGCAGAATTAGTGTAAGTATGGATTGTCGGGTAATTCGTTAAAAGGAAACGGTGAGACGTTAGAGCCTGGCGTCCAATAACATCAATAAGGTAAACGCTTTTTACTTTTCGTGACTAAACTATGACCATAAATCGCCGTTACTCATATATTCGCGATTGGTCACATATCATGATTAGTAACTGATATTTTGTCTTGCTTGCTACGTTTGATAAGTAAAGGTTGAATCTGTGCTCTTGTGATATCCAAAAGCATTCCATGACCAAAGCACAAAATATTAAATCTGAGACTTGTGATTTGAGTGAAAAAATACCTGCCTATGCTCTAAAATGAAATAGAGGTATGTTCTCCATTTTGCATTACACCTGGAAAAAGATAGATTTTAAATAGATCATAACTGCAAATGAGATTCTCTTTGCGTCTCCTCTCTTATGTCTATTACGGGTGCCTGAAAGCATTTCAATGGATTTTTTCTTAACGATTAGCTAGCATATGACGCCAAGAATCCCCAAGAATCAGTGAATGAACAACGGTCACGTTTACTTCTGAATGTGGGTATATGTCAAAATACTTTTGTGATTTCAAATATGACTCGGGGGAAAAATTTACCAAATGTGATTGTTGCGTTGTTCAGAAAGTGCTTTTATTTCGTTTAAAAATAAGGCCAGTATGAGGATCTCTGATAATTAATAGATGAATGTTTCTGGGATTCATCACTATTTATTACAGCTGTCACAAATATCTCCGAAAAATGTCGGATTGATTAGGTCGGTCGGGGGCTTAGGGTTAGTCAGGAGATGTAAGCGGCATACCAGATCCGGTTGGATGCCTAAGGATCACTCTACAATGAGTATGACTAATAATAGAGGTGCTTAGGTATCAGATAGGAAAATTAGGCCAATTCGTGCCGTATGTTCGAGTCTCAGCTGGTCGGTGTTGCTAGATAGAGTCATGGGCAGGGGTCGGGTCTTAGAGAGACGTTTAAGCCCACAGTTTTACTGCACTATCTTTTTGATCTTGAGGGTTGGAAGGCGGGTGCGTCTCTATATTTTGAGGCTTCTGTCGACTACCGCAAACGTTCAGGTTGTGCTGCGCTCAATTAACTTTGTATCTTGGGACAGTGCATAAATGCTGGGGGCAGCACTCACTAGCTTGTTCCTTTTTACCGAACTGGGAAATCCGTAGATTTGACCAAGCTATAATAAGAACCAATTGCAACTAAATTCGAGCCCAACCTTTCTCCCAGACCACGAGGCCTTGCGAATATTAATTCTTGCTTAGTAGCAGTACATGTGCGCTCAAACAAAACTGGACGGTATACAATTTACGCCAAAGTCGTCCTCGGATAAACATTCGGCAATTAAACAACTCATAAGCTACCGACAACTATCACACGTTGACTGGATGGGGTTCTATCTCCATATTTGGAATTGGGTGGTTCAACCAACGAAGACGCTTGGTCGGGAAAGGATACGCTCTGTCGTCAGAATGATTAGGTACTACCATGGCACTAGTTAACGAAATCCCAAGTGCACTAAATGACTGGTTTGTCGGGGAATGCCAGCAAGCGATGGAGAGAGCAAAGATAGCTATCTAAGTCTTGCAGAAGGACGACAAAGATCGTGAAGAATTGGAGCACCTTTTCCAGGCTAATGACATGCGCATGTGATTCATTTGACAGTATCGTCTCAGCCGAGCAAAATTCGACAAAGTTCTACATGGGACATTTGTAGAACTAGTTATTATCTACAATTTCGCTTAATAAAGTTTTACTGTATTTTTTGTAGTTACGGTTTTACAATGCTAGTACCTCATTAGTAACTAATTAGTAACGAATCTGCGGATGTGGTAAAATGAGTTCATTACATCAAGGAAGGACATTCATTTAACAGACAAATCTACACAAATGAATGCCTCCGAAGGTGATTGCTGTCTTTCTTGTGATCTCACAAAGGCCCAGCACACACTATTTTGATCGCATTCGGCATTCTGAAGCTGTAACCGTTTCGTTGTTTTCGTACCAAATGGAACGAAAACCAGCATCAGTATTTACTTTAGCTCGATAAAAATACTAGTGAATGCTACAATTCGTAATCAACATAATAAATAAATAGTCGAATTAAGGTGAATAACTCCAACGGTCATTCCGTTATGTATGAAATAGCTGTATAAGTAGCAATAATTGACGTGGTTTACTAAGATAACATTTTTTCTTCATCTGCCTTTCGGTTCAAACAAACTAGGTAGGCGACGACAACACACATGACGTAAATTGCATAATTGTAATCATGATATACCTAATCTTCTTAATCATTTTAGTGGTATATATTTTGATTCGCAGAAAAATCGATTTTTTCAAGTTCAACAACCAACAAAATAAATACATATGACGAAGTTTGTTTTTGTTTGAACATCGATAACGCATAACGATCGCCATTGACGTATTTGGTAAGATGTTGTTGTGCTGACGGGGCCTGACGGTAGTGTGACTTCATTTTTGTATTTAGACATTTAGAGCGTTTGTACGGTTCGCATCAAAATAGCGATGTCCGGCATGTCCCCATTCACAGTTATTTGTATAACAGGAAAATTTAGGACCTTTCCGTATAATCGCTAGTTATGGGGTCATGAAGTTTCGAACATGAGTTATTGATTTTTGGGATTTCAAAACCAGTTTTATGCTCAAAATAAAAATTATATTTACAAAAATGTATTCCTTCATTCATGTATAGGCGGAAAAAATGAAGGGAAAACAATTTCATGAATGTTATTATTGTTTCGAGTATAAAAACTGATTTTGAAACCTCCGAAATAAATGGTTCGTACTTAAACCGTTTACGACAGAAACAATTTAAACAAACTTTTAGTATAGAAATAAAACAAGTAGCATTTGTAAATAATACTGACCACTCATTTTATATTTTAGAACAATTCTAACAGAGAAATTAGGTTTTGTGAAACAATCTGCTTTTACTCTACTTTTACCCACCGTACGTGCGTTTGCGCTCATTCAGCCGGATGCATGTAGCGCAAAAATATGCATTGCCGTTGAGCAACGAGCTGTCTATCATTTGACTTGTAAACTTGTAAACAGTTCAGTTGTTTCAGTTCGCTAATGGTGCCACTTTTACGCACTGTTTGTCAGTAGCGCTTCGAATCTTAGCGGAGCAGGAGCGATATTTTGTTTTTACAGGTATACGCATTGTATTGTGTCTTATCTAAATTATTGAATCCGCTTATAACATCCATATATTCTACAAATCTGCATCAAATTTTTACGTTTACAAGAAGAAATCGATGCCTGGATATTAGTTATGTGGTGAAAAGAAATTCCAACTTTGACTAAACAAGAGTTGAATGAATTTGTTCCATTCTAGTAGGTTTTTATGGCCTCTATATACAAGCACATATTTGGATCCTTCATATTTGCTATGATAATATGGGCTGATTAAATATTTGAATTACTAATTAAAATATTGTTCTTTTTCAATTATTGCAGGTTCGCAAAATTATACACTCATCAAAGTCACAGAACGTTATGTGGAGCAACTGCGGATAATAACATGTTGATTACTACGAAATCATCAAAGTAATAAATGGTGATACTCCAGGAATAAAAACTAACGATTCAAGTTATAGTGTTAGCAGTGTGTGTGCGATAATTAAAAAAATTAGCGCAAGATGTTTTCCAATTCAAAGATAGATACCGTTATGAACCTGCATTTGCCGATACGATTGTCAAAGCGAAAAATACCGACGCGATTTCGCGCAGTCAAGTATTAGATAGGTAGGGGATAACCTAGAGGAGTGCTGTTTTGTTCACGAATTGGTAAACAAGTTGTTTTTGATACGAGTGTGAGCAACTGGCGATGAATAGTAAAAAAGTGGAAGCGGCAGAAAAGCTATTGATCGTTTAAGAAATATCGTGCTTTAATTGGAAGTGAGATCTGTGAAATTATCAACGGTAAAGCGTAAAAATCTGAAATAAAAGCGCAATATATTTTCAATGAAAAACAGTGTAGTGTAGAGATAACAAGCGCAATGGGTTTATCATTCAACTACGATTTCTGGACGAATCCAGACGATACCACGGAGGTGACTTTTTTCCTGCCAAATGGAGTCCTGATAATTCTCAAGTACTCTATTTTCGCTAGACTGCAAGATCTAAAAGCGGTAAGCAATATGTCTTTATATTATAATTTTTAGGTCGATAGATGTAAAGGTTTAAAGTTTATAATTAGACACATTGCGCTACATCCATAATTTCGATGTGCACCAAATTGCTCTATTAGTTGAAAAATGGTTTCCCTTAATCGCCTTATTATGTTTTATATTGGTAAAATGCTTGCCCTCTTACTGACATACTCCTTGACCGATAACAGGTTGTTTTCTGATTATCTATTAGCCCTCTCTGTCCCAAGGGTATTTGGGTGGTTTACAGTCATCTGAAACAGTTACTAATAAGCAATTCGTAAAACAAAGCTTATACAACAATGTTTCTACTACGGTCTGAGACAGGAATATTCATATTTAAATGCTTTAAACATCTTATCGGTTGATTTTACTATCAAAAGTCATGTTACTGTTGGTTACCATGGGACAGAGAGGGCCTAGGCGAAAAAAAAATAAAATGGCTTGTGAGGTACCGCCAATCTCATAAAATTTTGAAGAGATTCAGCAATAAAAAAATATGTGAAATAAAAGATTTGTTTCCCATCCAATATCTGCTGACTTACTTACTTACTTACTTAGTTAGCCTAACGTCTTCCAACAAGCCCTGCGCAGTATAATTTCTCCATCTATTTCGGTCCATGACAGCTGGTCTCCAGTTCCGCGGGCACCCAGTGCTCGCCTGATCTCGCTCCACCTGGTCTTGCCACCTCGCTCGCTGTGCCCCTCTTCGTCTTGTTCCTACCGGATTTGATGCGAAAACCATTTTTGCAGGATAGTTGTCCGGCATGCAACATGTCCTGCCCAACGTATCCGTCCAGCTTTAACCACTTTCTGAATACTTGGTTCGCCGCAGAGACGCGCGAGCTCGTGGTTCATTCTTCGCTTCCATACACCGTTCTCTTGCACTCCGCCAAAGATGGTTCTTGGCACCCGCCGTTCGAAAACTCCGAGTGCTCGTAGGTCCTCTTCTAGCAGTGTCCTCGTGTCATGCCCGTAGAGGACAACCGGTCTAATTAGCGTTTTGTACAGTGTGCAATTTGTACGGGGCTCAAATTGTTCGACCGCAAGTGTTTGTGGAGTCCGTAGTAGGCCCGACTTCCGCTGATAATACGTCTTTTAATCTCACGGCTGGTATTGTTGTCCTCTGTTGCCAGTGAGCCAAGGTATACGAACTCGTCGACTACCTCGAACTCATCCCCGTCGATTACCACGGAACTGCCCAAGCGGGCCCTGTCGCGCTCGGCCCCGCCCGCCAGCATATACTTCGTTTTAGACGTATTTATCTTCAATCCAATCTTCTCTGCTTCGCGTTTTAGTCTGGTGTACTGATCTTCCACCGCCTCAAATGTTCTACCGATAGCATCCACGTCGTCAGCAAAGCAGATAAATTGACTGGATTTATTGAAAATCGTGCCACGGATTTCGATCACCGCTCGTCTTATAACACCTTCAAGCGCAATGTTAAATAGCAGGCAAGAAAAACCATCTCCTTGTCGAAGTCCCCTGCGAGATTCGAATGGGTCCAACAATCCACCCGAGATCACACAGCACTGGATCCCATCCATCGTAGCCATGATAAGTCTAGTAAGCCGTTTTCGTCTAAAATTTTCTATAGCTTTTGTCGGTTTACGCTATCATATGCGGCTTTGAAATCGATGAACAGGTGGAGCGTAGGGACTCGGAATTCGCGGCACTTCTGGAGGATCTGCCGCAGGGTCAAGATTTGGTCCATTGTAGACCGACCCTCCATGAAGCCGGCCTGGTAGCTTCCCACAAATCTATTGGCTATAGGCGATAGTCAGTGAAAGATGACTTGGGACAACATTTTATAGGTGGCATTCAGAATAATGATTGCTCGATAGTTCTCACAATCCAGCTTATCACCTTTCTGGTAGATAGGGCAGATAACCCCATCTTTCCGCTCCTCCGGTAGTCGTTCCGTATCCCAAATCTTGACAATCAGTTGATGCAGACAGCCGGCCAACTTGTTCATGCCCATTTTAATATGTTCCGCTCCAATACCATCCTTTCCCGCTGCTTTGTTTTTTTTTCAGCCGCTGGATGGCTTCTTTAACTTCCCTTATCGATGAGGGGGCACGTCTTCGTTGCTTGCTACTCCAATGTGGTCACTTCCTCCGCTATCATGGTCTTCCGCCTGCATGCCATTCAGGTATTCATCGTAGTGCTGCTTCCACCTTTCTATCGCCGCACGGTCGTCAGTCAATATACCTCCATCTTCATCTCTGCACATCGGGTCGGGTCGGGTTTGCTGCTTCAGCTTATGTTTGTATCGCTCCACATTCTGACGGGTGGCTCTACGCAGCATTTGTAGCAGATATTTCTCAGCCAATATCTGCTGGAATTCCTCGTCAAACCATTCGTTACGTCGATTCGGTGCCACACGGCCTAGGACGTTCTCCGCTACGCTGTTAATGGCTGTTTTCACGGCATTCCAACAGTCCTCAAGAGGGGCTTCGTCCAGCTCCCCCTCTTCCGGCAGCGCGGTTTCGAGAGATAACGTGTAGTTTTCGGCGACCTCCGGTTGCTCTAGTCGCGCTAGATTATACCGTGGCGGGCGCCGGTATCGCATGTTGTTCACAACAGATAGTTTTTGACGTATCCTTACCATCACTAGGTAGTGATCCGAATCAATGTTAGCACCCGGATTGGTTCTAACGTCGATAATGCCTGAAAAGTGTCGACCCCCTATCAGAACGTGGTCGATTTGTAATTCTGTCTGGTTGGGTGATCTCCAGGTGTACCGATGGTAGAGGTTATGCTCGAAGAAGGTACTACGTATAGCCATGCTCTTGGAGGCGGCGAAGTCGACAAGTCTTAGACCGTTTTCGTTCGTTTGCGGGTGAGAGCTGAACCGTCCAATCACCGGTTTGAATTCCTCCTCCCGACCAACCTGAGCATTACAGTCCCCGATGATAATTTTGACATCATGTCTTGGGCAGCTGTCGTATTCACGCTAAAACTGCGTGTAGAATTCGTCTTTGTCATCATCGATACTTCCGAGGTGAGACTGTGCACGTTAATTATGCTAATATTAAAGAATCGACCCTTGATTCTTAATATGCACATTCGGGAGTTGATCGGTAGAGATGGTCGGGTATGAAAATTTGAATACCCGCACCCGACCCGTACCCGATTAAAAAAAAATTAAAAACCCGTACCCGACCCAAACCCGGAGGTTTATTATTTTTGATACCCGAACCCGACCGCAACCCGTCGGGTACGGGACGGGCCCGGGTACCCGACCATCTTTAGTGTTAAATGTGGTCAATAGAGATACCCGACCCGACCCGTACCCGGTTTCAAAAACAAAAATTAAGAACTCGTACCCGACCCGAACCCGCAAATTATTTTTTTTTTTCAATACCCGAACCCGACCCGAACCCGGCGGGTACGGGTACGGGCCGGGTTTCGGGCAAATTTTCCGCTACCCGACCATCTCTATTGATCGGCCACCACTCGATCACCCGCTTCTGCATCTCGCCCATCACTATAAAAGCTGTGCCCAGCTCGTGTGTATTGCCGCAGCTCTGGTAGATGGATGGTATGACCATCTCTATACGTACGTACCATCGTTCCTTTCCAGCATACCTCCTGCAGCGCTACGATGTCGAACTTGCGACTCTTCACTTCTTTAGAAAGCACGTGGGTATTCCTAGGAATATCTGCTGACATTCTTCGTTGAACCTTTCGTTACTTCGATTCAATTCCACATATGTTCTCCACTACGCTGTTGATAGCCTTTTCCACGATGCTCTAATAGGTCTCAAGCGGGACTTCATCCATCTCACCCACTTTCGATAGCGCAGTTTCGAGGAATACGCTCAGCTTTCTGGACGCCGGGTTGCTTCAATCTCTTGTAATTATACAGTCAAGGATCCGGTTAGGGTATATTATTGTACAACCGATACAAAACTGGCACATTTCAGTAATAGAATGACAAGAGGGGCTCTGTTACCGCAAGGTTACCGAGTGTGCTTCGACAAGCGAGTGGTCATGAATCTCTTGCCTGTGACTTTAGCATGAGTGTATTCTCCACATCCTTCCTTTATACTAAATTTATTTATTTATTTATTTTGTCTGCACTAACAGACATATTGTTGTCCTAATGATAATTTAATCTAACTGGTGCGAAAAATGTTTAAAAGTTCACACGAGTTAGGTAAAAATCGAACCAAGCTGACAGTTGGCTGAAAACTCGTAGCCCGACGATGGCCCTGTTTACTGCATGATTTGTCCTTCGAAATCACCCTATTGACTGGCAACCATGTTTTGGACATTTGTTCGGACATCAAACAGAAGCTTCGCCGAACAACCGATTACGGATCGTTTTCAAATGTACACTAATTTTTTTTCAACAATGGATAATGTATCTTTAATTTCGGTAAATCAGATCTTCTTCGTGTACCTTGGTCTTTTTTGACAGCTTGAGAAAAAAATTCCAAAGTTTTAGTTGCCACCCGTTAGAGAAGCCCTCCAGTTGCTGTTGCAGGAACATGGCGTCCACTACATTTTTGACCTCGAGATAGATCTTAAGATCATCAGTAAAGCGTAGCGAGCAATTTACATCGTTGAAGTATAGCACGAGGATGTGCGAACCTAGATGACTGCCTTATAGAATACCGGACGTAGCAATAAACTCGCTGGATATTGATTCACCGATTTTAACAGCCAAATCCCGCTCAGTGAAGTAGAACTTCAGCTAGAGCAGTAGGGTACCGCCAAGTCCCATCATATCGAGTTTGCAAAACACAATTCTATGATTCAAGTTATCAAAAAGCAGGAGAGAGGTTGATGTAGATCGAATCCGTTTGGAAACATCTCGACATGTTATCCGTAGTGTAAATAGTACATGAAAGGAGATTCGTCGTTGTTGATCGACCTAGCATGAATCCATGTTAAGAATCGTCGACGAATCGCTTACAATGATAGAACACTCGTCCCAACATTATTTTTGCAAATAGGTTGGATGCCGCACATAAAGCGGCAATACCTCGATAATTATCGATGTTTTTTTTTATCACCTTTCTTATGAACCGGAAACAAAAACGCCATTTTCCAAAGCGTCGGAAATGCCGGTAGACAGAAACAAATTGTAAAGATGACGAAGACGAGCAAGCAAACCTATGGTGCATTTCTTGAGAAGAATAACGGGTAGCCCACCCAGTATAACAGAAGTAGACGGCTTCATTTTGGTCGGAGATAGCTTTTTGGATCATAGCATCATCACATAGCATTAATAACATTCAACGAGAGCCCAGAAAGCGAAGCGGTCAGCTCACAGTATCTCACCCGAAAGTACACGGGACTTCTTGGAGAAAAGATTACAATTTTCATCTGCATTCATTCCCATTTTATCTCTGTACTTCATTGCTGAAAGTAGGCCGAATTCTTTCATCGAAAGAATTGAACAGAGATTAATTGAGAAGAATTTGACCAATACATTCAACCTAGCAAGTCGTTTTTATCGAAGTTCATCAAATTTATCACTGTAGATTACAGCTCTCAGCTAATACGATTCTATTTACAAAATTCGCTCCCCCAAACTACGCCCAACTTTTTCAAAAATATGTACCTAGAGTACGGAAGAGTATTTTCAACCCATTAAGTGATTGCTTCTATTTTTTCGGCCTAAACCTAGTTCTAGTGGAAGAACAGGTGGTTTTAATGTTCTCTTAACGGGAAAGTAGCAGTCATTAACTTTTCGTCGAAAAGCCCAATTTCGGAAGCAGTTTTTGGACCCAAAAGCGAGGTTCTGTTTATTAAAATGTAAATATTGTATTCTTCTTGCCAATCTGAACACAGCAAATACATTTTCATGAACAGAATTTTTGTTTCAAACAAAAAAACTGCTTTTGAAATTGGCAGAATTGATGACGACTAATTTCACCTTAATAAAAAGCAGAAAATAGTTATAACATATTAAAGTTATATATCGGCAAAGTATTTATTTAGCGAACGAATAGGAAAATAGGCTGAATTTAGAAACAGGTCGAAAATACCCTCCTATATTATAGTTATTTTCTAGTAAAATGTAATGCAAATTCCATTAAAATTCATTACCGAAGATCTAAAAGTTCAAGAAAATTGGAACTTATACTTAATACAACATTGGCCAACTTCAACTTATATGCCAACGTCAAAACAGTTCTTGTTGCATCATTCAATATCTGCCCCAGATACAATTCACTCTGTTCAAATATCTATGTGAGCAATCGTCCAATGCCTTTTCGTCATACACAGTTGAGGCTGTGTGCGAGCAACTTTTCAGTATGTGGACACTGCGATCCAAATAAAAATAGTGCGAATTACAAAACAAGGTCTATGTTTCACTATCAGACAGTGCAGCGCCCAAAGGCGCTAGTGATTAAATTACGAATCATCAGACAATTGTCTATCAGTACATGACGCATCGAAATTTAGTTGGAAATTCAACAAAACAACATTCCTTACATACAATACATCATGCTGGTTAGCTGTAGGTATTTCCGAAAGGCCGCGGAGCGTGCGCACTAAACGATGAAAACAACAACACTTGCACTTCACGCGAAGGCGACATCGATCGTGTCGTTTGTGCTAATGGAATGAATGGATGTTGTTTGTTGACGTGGAACAGAAACGGGACACGACAGTTATGGGGTTGGAGGGAGAGACCTGGGAGCTCCAACACTCGACCATCGTCATGAATGAGTCAAACACCTACCGCTAAGGTTATTGGTATGAAAAACAACAACGTAGAGTAAGAACTGACATTTTTAACCCGAATGCTGTAAAGTCATAAATGTAAATTTTGCTTCGATGTCAAAAATAATAATCTCGTCTCCGTGTTTTCGTGGTGGAGTTTCGTAATATCATCGACATAAAAAAGTTTAAAAATAAAAATGTCTTCGGCCAGTAGCTTCGTTTTAATTTTTAAGAATACTTATTTTGTCAATAATTGATTTTTGATTTACATACTAGCGAAATTTGAAAAACTTTGATGAGATTGTAAATTGGTCATGACCCTTCATTTGCAAACACGATGTGAGCAAATGAAATGTCCTATGTTAAGCTTTCACATTTTTTTCATCAATCATCATTCAAATATCACTGAGGACGCGCATAATATTTGTTTCAAAGCATTAAAACTCAGAGACTCTATCCAGCTTATGCATATATACAAGTTTGTCCATTCTATTTTTGTCGCTTCCGACGGCCATTGACGTGTAAACGTTACGTTTCAGTAAGTCATGTGCCTTTGTTATTTTACATTAATGTCGTCATCACCGAACCGGAGATTGGCCAGATAGTTAGCGTCATCACAGTTTCTTATGCTCGGACATCACTATATTGCAGGCAACATTGTTTGCTGTACTAATTACATTATTTCTGTTGTACTGGGCTTTGCTTACATTGTTGATATATTTTTTATAACATAACATTCACTATTCTATTTAGTTAGAATGTGTCTGTTCTTCGAAAGTTATTTAGTTTTTACATGTCTCTTTTAAAAACGTAAAAATTGTTTTAAATTCGTCCTATAAGGGTTTTTGCCTTCTGATGTTTGGGAGGTGCAGAGGCAAACTAGGCCTCGTAACAGCGAATGTTGAACTAACAATCTTTCCCGTTCCTAACGAGTAACTACCACAAGGACGTGGCCGGTGCCGTTAAAAAGCAAAGCCTGGGTGCTAATTCCGTTATCGAAACTTGACCTTCTGTTTTTATACGACAAACTTCGCAACCAACTGTTAGAATACAGGACAGTGCGGGGTCAGTGCTACGATCCTATTGACTCTAACAGCCTCTCCCAGCCGAGATTCGAACATACGACGACTGGCTTATTAGACCAGCGTCTTACCTCGAGGCCAACTGGCAGGCCGGTGCCGTTATAAACCATTTAAAGGTGGCAAATAAATAAATGGGCACCCCTCTTTTCTACGAAAGTACGCATTTTGTAATAAAATATGATACGCGATTTTGTACTGTACTGTAAGTGCCGTAGGCCTCTCATTTTAAAACACGGAGATATATTAAAAAACTTAAAGTGGTTCTCAAACTATGAAAAACTTATAATTTTGGAGCACTACCAAATAAGCTTTTACAATCGTTTAAACATTTTAATCAATTATGTGCACACTGCAACATGATGTATACATTGTATCTCAAGTTTCACCTTCGTTGAAATTTTGATTTTATACAACAGGGTGCGTGACGAATTTTTCTTTCGTAACATATGGGGATTGTAAACTATTTCATTAAAAAAAATCGCATTCTTTTTCAATGACCGTTGATAGACGCTTCTGGAAACTACCGCATGCACGTTTTACCATGTTTCGATCCATAGACGTCATCACCTCGATTTTTTTGTGTGTGTGGATATTATCACTACGACCAGCATTTTGATCTATTGTGATCTAATCCAAGTGTTGTTCCGCACTTCGTTGTTATTATGTTGTTGTTGTGTTTAAAGTGTCGGTGTGTTTTCACCCCTTTTTCCCTCTACGCTTCTTACTACTTTTCAACCACTCTAGCTCTAGAGCCAGGAAGTACGGAGACTAGTTATAATTTGTCCTTGTACAAGAGGCTTCATTCGCACCTCGAGCAAGTATCATTCTTATAACCAGTCCCGGCTAAAGGCTTCATGGTCGGTAAAGCAGTGTTCAGCACAGAGTGAGGGTGTGTATGTGTGTATGTATGTGTCCCTTACTACTTATGCATTACCAATCTCGTTCCTAGAACCAGGAAGTGGAACAAGCTATAATTTGCCCTTGAACAAGAGGCTTCATTCGCACCTTAAGCAAGTACCACTCTTATAACTTGCCCTGGCAAGAGGCTTTTCATTGTTAGTAAATGCAGAATGCAGTAGGAAGAATGTGGAGGGGCCTGCGAATAAACCCATGCCACGCCCATGTCACTTGACGTCGAATGACCTTGATCCTACTAAGATGCGAAAGCACGACCACTCGCCTGTCAAAGCAGACTCGGTAACCGTGCGGCTACGGAGCCCCCTGACCAAGACATAGGGTAATTAATTTAAAAATCCCAATCTTTTGTTGTTTTTAACAATATTTCATAAAGTATCAAAACTGCTTAAAAATCGAACCATACTTCCCGGAGATTTGTGATTTCAACCGCTTCGCTAAACAGCGCCAAACAGCTAAACAGCGGTAACGCTTCTAACTTCGTTCTTACAGATAGGGGTTGTCATTCTAGGCAAAGATAAATTATACTAAAACTTTGAAGTCATTATTAGTGACTATAAACAAAATGGATAACTTTTGCGCAGTCAATTACGTAGATTTCTAGGTTTATTTCATGTGCTATTAATGACGTCAAAAAATCAGAAAGGTTGTATTCCAGACACAACCGTGTAGTTGGCGTAGGACTACGTTAGGCGGGTTTTTGCAAAGCAACCTTGATTTGTCTTTCACACCATATTATGTGCAATATATGTGTGGCGTAAAATAGCGTTAAGTAAATAATAGTGCTAAAAAATTGCATCGTATTTTTGGTATGTATTTTGTGTAATTTGTGATGCAAAAACATATATTTTTACCAGTTCCAAGGAGTTCCAGTTCGGAGGAGTACAGCCTGAATTAGTTAATTGGGTCACGACTGCACTTCAGTTGTTTGAAATTTTTAAATTCTAAGGTTCAATAGAATTTTGACATTCAAGTTGGAGTATAACCCTACCCAATTAACACCCAATTAACGAACCGTATCTGCCTCACGCATCCAGCTATTAACAAAATTCTCGCGTTAATATAAAAGACTATTCACATACATATGTATTTTGATGATATCAAAAAATTGTTATGTTAAAATGGCTTGACTGTGCTACAGGTTGAGAAATCCTAATTTTTGCAAGTCGATAATTTTTCAGATCGTTTTATTCATTTTAATGATTCAAGTCTACTAAGTAATTTAAAGTTGTTTGCAAAATGTTTTGTATCTTACTGCCTTATAATGAGTCGACAATCAAACAAACATTAGCACCTTCTGCCTTGTTTTCTCCATCATTTTGGAAAGAAATTAATGCTTGACTATTGAATAGTAAATAATTGCAGACAACTAACTGACGCAAAGCAGCTATTGAAACATTCAAAACTATTCTCGGATAACAGAGTCGCTGATTTTCCTCACTTTGAGAATTGCTGTGTTACTTCACATGCACAAATATCCCTTCAGCCGTGTTTCCTTGTAAGACAACAGTTCCGAAAAAATGCTTGCAGTACCTATTCGCGACTGCGAAAGCTAAAGAGATTTTTCATCCTGTTCGCACTTACACGAAAACCCATTGTGAAAACTTGCGTGAAAACAAAAGCAAAAATACTTCCTTCACTTTTTTCCCACGCAAAAACCAAACAATTATTAGCAACTTCGTAGTCGCAAATGTGCATACAATCTGGCAAAGGGAAAGGATTGCTGCTTACTTTTCTGTAACGTTTCACCTTCAAGACATCAATGTGGACTAGATTCAATGTTTAAAAATGAACTAGGTTGAAAGAAAGGGGTGGTTTTATGCTTTAACAAAATTGTTTACTTTCAGAACATCAAACTGGACTAGGTTTGTCGCAGTCCTAAGAAATCTTGTTAAGACGAAAGGGCTATATCACTCCTTCTAGCATACTTCCCAGGCACAGATATCAAATTAGTATAAGTCTAAACGTCGTAAAGAATCTTCGACCTATTGGGACGAGGGGGTTTTGTAGCTTTTTTTTTTCTAACCATAAAGTGATCGAAATCACAGTCAGGGTGTCGATTTCCTGGAAAAACCTGGAAAATCAGGGAATATCAGGGAATTCATTTTTGGATCAGGGAATATCAGGGAATTTGGAAATTCAATCAGGGAAATTTTGTTTACCCGGCAATATTGTTGATCAACTTTGGAATCAAATCAATTTTCGTGTAAAATATACGCAGATTGATCGGTTGAATTAAAACTTGTTACATGTCTAGTGGCGATTCGATTATCTTTCAGTTTGCCGTAAATTTTTTATTTGTTTTGCGCCGTAAAATTGTCAGACTTTACTCGCTGTAGTGCTCGAAATCGGCAGGCCTCACGCACTTCACGGTGCAGACATCAAGAGCACAAAGCGGGATACAGACTGTTATTTACACGCGATCTACAGCGTTTTCACCAATTGCAGAATTTTACACTCAGAAGCCCCAAGCATTGATCATCTTCCTTCAGTGTTCATGATTCATGTCCGTTAAGGGTTACCGGAACATTAACGTTCTATAGAATTTGCGTTTATGCGAGTTGGCAACCTTCGGGACTGGTTCAGCTGGTTAAGTAATACGCAGAAAGCTTACATGTTTCTCTGTTCTGACGTGATCCGCAGTGAGCATGCGACTCTTGGCCTGGTTCTTCTCATCTGTCGTTTTCTGGCATTCGACATCAAACAAGCTGTTACACGTATTGAGTCACGTGACTCGCAGAATAAGGGTGATTGTCTTCCCCACGTCGTGCCTATCACTTCCCTCGTAGTTGTTGGCGCCATAGCGGATCCTCCATAGCCTACTTACGTCTTATTCCTTTTCGTCATACTGTTCTGCGATTCGTTGATCAAGCTTTCTGGTCTACTCTACTGCAACGTCATATGCCGTAAACCGCTAGATGTTGAAATGCAACATCCTCTCAGTGCGAGCCTTCGCCGATTTCGATAACCTTGCGTGGATTTTACGTCGAGATAGTGGTCAAAGTCGCTAAGAAAAGACTGTATATTGTGACTTCCAAAAAGTATTGACCGTTAAACAGGATCAATCTGGGAGCTAGAGTCTTGAATTTTCAAGTCGTGCACACCCCATAAATCCTTTCGAACCTGTCATAGAATTCGTCCCTAGCAAAGCAAAGCAAAGTCTTGAGCATTAACCGTCACTAGACATTATCCTTCTTTATCGATAGACTTCGCAGCCGGCTGTTAGAGTACAGGAAAATTACGGGGTCAGTGCAACCATCCTACTGATTCTATCTAACAAAACCGGCTAGCCGAGACTGGCTGTTAGATCAGTATCGTACCTCGAAGCTAACTGGGCGGTTCAATTCGTCCCTAGTATCATCGAATTTATGATTTGTTGGTGACTATACGTTGATTAAGCTGTAGTTGAAGAATTTGCCTTAATTCTCAACACCCATATACGGTCATCGGACCGAACGGCCGGCCACCGAACTACCTTCGAGTCAATGTTGCTCTCAAGTCTCGATAGTTGCAATCCGAAATCATGACACACAGCTTTAGTGTTAACTTCGTATACTGTCCACCATTGAGGGTTAAAATATTTGCCATTTGGACATTTTCTAACAATATATCTAGCTAAAGTTTTGCCGTACCTCGAAGCCAGCAAAACGCACATTTTTGTACCAATCTTTGAGGAATCATCTCTTTAACCCCATACTTTTTGCAGCAAAGATAACAAGCTGAAACTTCCAGGAAAATTTTGTTTTAGTTTAACTGAAAACTCGCAGACATGTGTCCACCTTCCAGCGGCAAAGTTACTAGTTTGAGCTGACTGAAAATTAGCAAGATTTGTTATGTTTACACGGCTGTAATTTTGTTGTATGTAACAGCTAAGCTTTGTGCAAAAACAGGTCGATTAGATTATTTCTCAATCTTTGTTTCTTTGGATTCAAGTTGATACCTCAAACATAACTGTCCCTAGACTCGATAGAAAAGGGCGTTTTCGAAACGCTGGTAAGAAATAGGTTAAGAATCTTTGATACATGTTCTTAAATCATGAAGAAATCTAGCTTTAGTTAGTAGTTTCAGTAGCTCGCATAAGCCATGCTAAAGGGTTAAAAACTTAAGCCAAAAATCGCCCAAATAAGCTTGATATTCGAGTTTTGAGGGTCAGGGAAAAATATTTGAAACATCAGGGAAAATCAGGGAAAGTCAGGGAATTTTATTTTTTGATTTGAGTCGACACCCTGTCAGTAAACAGCTGGTGTATTTAACTGTCGTTCCTGCCTGTGGAGCAAGGCGATCACAAAGAAAATGTATGGGATAATTTGACCTTGAACCTGTCCGGTAATTTTTACTAATTAGTGATTGAAAAAGAATGTTACAATAGAAATCACATAATTGCTACATCTTTTATTAGTCGATCGGTATCTAAACCATCGAAATCCATTCATAATTGGCAGAGCTATTAGCGTTCAAAATCTTTCATTCTTTCGTGACGCTGGGTTGATCCAAATTTTGGATTGACACCCTGCGGTAAGACGTAGTTCTACGTCAAAAAAAATCCCACCACGATCTGGAATTTCTCCGGGAAAATGGAACCATAATTTACCAGCATATTTTTTCATTAAAGGCCAATCTAATGTGATTCTTTTAAGACTGGTTGCATAAAAATGATTGAAAATCAGTGGAGATAGAGCCAAAAGTGTAACTGAAAGTACCTTCATTTTTGATGTCGGAGACGTAAAGGTTAATCACGAGTTCAGAACTCTGGGAAAAAGTGGCCTTGAATCTAGGAAACTTAGAAACCTAAATTTGTTTTTGATTTTGCAAACGTACCTGACTCCTTAACGTCGTGCGAGGCTTCTTTTGACACTTTTTGTTTAGATGTTTTGAGTTTAGGAGATTCCCAGCTAGCACCAACTCGTATATCAATGTACGAAAACTATCGTAAATATCTCCTAACAAACTCGAAATCGTAACTAAAGCTGGATAAAGTGGGATCAAGTTGATTTTTTGTCGTATATAATGATAATGACTGACATACATACGATTTTCAGCACAAAATCGTAGAGTAGTACGGAGCGACTCGCTCTTAATCGGATATTATCGTATATAAATACTTATATAGTCGTAACGCTCAAAATTATTCGTAATCACGTAGGGTAAGGGCACTATAATTCGACCTATGAAACCAACGCATGGCTAACAAAATGCAATATATCGTCCAAATAGCGATATTTTTTCGAAAATATGATAGAATAGTACAAAAGGATGTATATTCAATTACATTCAAAAGGAAATAAGTGTACGATGTATATTTTTCACTCATTTTCTTGTTTCAATTCAATATTCCTTTGGGTTAATTTTCGACCCCTTGTTTTAGTTTTCGACCCTTGCGTGTTCTAATATTCGACCCAAGTACAAACTAATGTATTTTCAAAGTCGAGAGTTGTTTAAATTGATGAATTTACTGCAAAAAAATAACTGCAACATTTCTGTAATATTAAATTGGTATTATTTTTTAAACTAAACCGTAAACCGTAGACTATTTCAATTACCCTTCTCCTTTGAATAAATAGATGGAAAATGTTTGAAACGCAATCCCGGAAAACGCCTGAAATCATACAATTACTTTCGGGTTTGCTTACTTTCCACTTCCATGGGTTTTGGACGAGGTCGAAAAATGAAACTAGCGTCTTTGAAAGCATACAGCAGGCTATTTCGACCGGTCGAAATCTAGAACACAAGCAGTCTCGCGTTTCAATTTTCGTATTTTTTTAAACGTCTTTAATTACATCATAAAAAAACAAATATGCACTGCAATAAAAGAAAATTGGACAGAAATATTGCCTTTTCTTTGTATAATAACATATTGCATGAATTCAGTGTCCTAATATACACAATTTATGGAAATTTTGATTCCGTATCTGTTTTCACTACACGAAAAGAAAACACTCGAACTCCAGTCTCAGTTTAAAAAACTTGATTATTTGGACGTACAAACGTAAATTTTGATGGGGTATTGCAAAATTTCTAGCAAAATAACAAGCTTGACAATATCCTAAATAATAGCTTTTCTTTACCTTTTTCTTAGGAATCTATTTCATGAATGTTTCAGCAGTGGTACGAAAACTAGCACATCCCTTACCCTATATCGCCCCCAAAATAGTACGGATATGCCAATTTTGCGCATGAAATACGATTTATTTAGCATGTATATCTGTACGTAATGCTGATTTTTACTTTTTTTATACATATGAAAATGCTAGCTGGGTTATAACTTCCATAATAATAATTACTATTTCACAATTTCCTGTTCTTATAGCAATCATAATTAGTTTCTGTGCTAGGTGGGGCCTACTCTTAGTACCTCTAAGCAAATAAATGAATAAATTTCATTATTATAACTGAAATATTTCATCAAATTTTTCATCAAATCTACGTACTTTCAAGAAATTGATTTTATTTCATATTGAACGAAAACTAAATTTGAATTTAATTAAGGATATTCATCACAATGCGACCGTTTTGGATTTTTACACGTTTATTGATAGTTTCAGATGTTGGTTGTGAGTAACGCTTTGGAATTTCATCGGGTGAAAACTTTTTCCAGGAAGCACAATCGATTTTCGCTTTTTCAACCTAGAAAAAGTAAACAAATAAAACCGTGTTATATGGCTGCCACATAAAAATTAACCGCCCTGGGATTTTTTTTTTCAAAATATATTTGCTTTGGACTTGAAATTTACACGACCAAGTCTAGTAATTTTAACCACGATTTTGTTATCTGAACTATCTATCGCGGTAACGCATAGTAATTTTGACCAGAACAACGCTTAAGCAAACCAAAAATCTTTTCAGCCAAAATTTTGTGGTGCGTCTTCTTATTTTTACCCTCTAATATAGTATGTACCATGAAATTTCTTTCTGTGTATACACTGGGGTCGCTTTTTACGCGATTTGTGTTTTATGCAACTATTTTTACGAGAATTTCGGAATTTACACGGTTTTTTACGCGAAATTCTACGAGAATTTTGAAATTTACGCGGTTTTTTAACGCGAATTTCGTAATTTACGCGGTTTTTCACGTGCATTTCGGAATTTACGCGGTTTTGTAATTGCCTCCGTATGACTTTCAGTGTTCTTTTTGTTTCGACAAGCAGTGGTGGTAGATTTTTTTAAATTCACTTATGCGCATGCCTAAAGGTAGATTAAATGTTGTTCTATCAAATGTCATAGATATGATAGATTTATCCAGTCTGATTGTTAATTAATGTTCTTCCCAAAGTATACATTAAAAGATTGATCAAACATGGTATTTGTTCCTCAGAAAAAAAACATCGTATAAACTCGTACAATCAACGCATCGCAATGCTATTCTTGGCGCGTACCAGTTAAAACAAATATTTTTTTTCTGTTACTTCTCATTGGAAGTCGAAATGTGTTATTTCAGCACAAAAATCATTGAGAGCGAATGTTCAAGCAAGATTGAACCATGACACAACAAATGCTTTCTAAGTAAATCCTTCATGAATGGCCACACTGACGGTCGCAAAATTCGGTTATCGACCGAACAGTGATGGCCTCCCACTAGCAATCGATGTCTCGATTGTGACGACGACCGCCGATGGCGTAAATAAAACATTCTGCGAAACTGTGAATGACTAGGTATCGTAAAACGAAAATAGCTTATCCATACATCCAGCAGGGAGGCAAGCTAAAAATAAACTCAAAGTCGATCATAATGTCGTTGTTTGTCTTGTGGTGCTAGTACTGTATAGTATGATGTAGTATAGTATAGTATCGCACATGACTGGTTTTTGTCCACTATAGATATATGAGCGTTACTGACTTGCTATTAATGAACCTAGGGATATGACAAGATATTAAATTGGGAACTTTTATTGTAGCTAGAATACATAAATTCTAGACTTGGACCTAAGTTTGCACTTTTGATTAGTCTCCTTAGCTTAGATATCGTTGCTTGGAAAACATCCGTACAAGCTACACATTTGATTCTACTACATCATATGCCTGGAAGGATGAAATTTGACAAGTATCGCATAGGCAAGCCAATGTTCACGTCTAAGTTTATGTCCAACACTAAATCCAAGTTCAAGTTACAGTCTAATTTTCAGCCCAAGCCTGAACCCAAGCCCAGCTTGAGCCTCTGGCTCCAGCGTTAGCCCAAGTCGTTCATATGTAAGGCTAAATCGAAATTCTGATTCAAGATCAAGTTACGTCGGAAAAGCCTAACTAAAGTATAGTAGGTACTACGTCAGCAACGCGGTCTTCTCTAAAACGGAACCCTTCCGATTTGTTTTATCCGCTGATTTATCGTATTTATCAAAAACGTTACACATATAGCTGCCATATTCAAACCATTTTTTTTTTTCATTTCAGGATGTATGGGAAGAAGCAGAGCGTTACCCATTGTACTGTCACCTCGGCGACAAGTCAATGTACTTCTTGAGCACCTTGAACAGCAACAACACTTACGAGCTGATGAACGATGAAAATAAACGATTGGTCGACGTCCAACCGGTGTTCGGAATATTTCGTTTCGTAGAAAAGCAAGTGTCTGTCAATAACAAACTGAATAACAACATTACAACACTGCTGGGTAAGACGCTGTCGGAAAAAACACTGAAAAATCCAGAGGTCAATGACTTTCGGACCAAGATGAGCTGCATCGGTGAGGAAGTGGCCAACAAGCGTGCTCTCATGAACAGAATGGAGCGGATAGCCTATCAGTATCCGCCAAAGCTAGTCAACAGTGCACATATCCCGGAAGTGGTGAAAAAACGGATAACCAACGGAGATTTTTGTGTTGTGGCAAAGAGCACTGATATGCAGGTAAGTTGACGGCACCAGTTTATCGTCCCAATTTTTATATTGTAATTGTCTGTCGTAGGTCACGGTCAAAATCCCATGTAAAGCAACACCGGATGAAGTAATAAAACGAATTCTAGAGAAAAAACAAATATCCGCCGCCAATACGCGGAATGAAAACAGTTCCGATTTTATTTTGAAAGTGTGCGGCAGAGAGGAGTATATGTTTGGCGACCACCCGATTATAAACTTTCAATATGTACAGGATTCGTTGTCACGCGAAGAAACGCCCACATTTGTGCCAAAGTTACTGCGCAATGTAGAGGTATTCAAAGACAACATCTATGAAATTCCCGAGGAAATTACGCAACGATCTAACAGTACAGGAAGCAAGCAGCCATCGCATACACTACGAAAGGTTAAGTATATCACTAGTTGGGACATTGAAGAACAATTTCAATGCGCAGTTCATGGTATAGCTGATCTAAACTGCGATGTTAATCGTAATGTGGAAGTAGGAATTCAGCTGGGCTTGTTTCATGGCGGTAAATCCCTATGCAAACCTGTGAAAACGAAACTAGTATCACTGAATAATGGTAAAGCTGTTTGGGAGGAGACTATTGTTTTTGATATCAAAGTGAAAAACGTTCCTAGAATGGCCAGGCTATGTCTAGTGATATATGAAAACGTAAGAACGGCGAAAGGAGTTGGTGTTCGGGCCCGCCGAACTAAAGACGGCTTCATGAATCCTATTGCTTGGGTCAATACAATGTTATATGACTATAAACATCAGTTGAAAGCAGGAGCTGTCACACTCTATACTTGGACATACGCTGAAGATTTGCAATCAGAGGATGTTCTGCATCCGCTGGGAACAGTGGAACCAAATCCGCGACGAGATGAATGTTCCTCCATTATTCTAAGTTTTCACAACTACAATGAGGATAATAAAATTATAGTATATCCTTCGGAAGATCAACTTATAGATCACGCGGCTAAGATGAGACGAATAAATAGAAATCTGAATCGTGATAGCGCCGAAGAAGTTCGACCGATTAAAGAAATTCTGATGCAGTACATGCACAACGAACGACTGAACGATATTCACGAGCAGGATCGTAATGCGATTTGGGCGAAGCGACGAGAGTGTATGATGCTGGAGCCAGATGGATTACCGTGTTTACTGTACTGTGTTGAGTGGAATAATAGAAATGAGGTAAGTTTTGGTCTTTATATATTCAAATAGTTAAAAGATTGTAAAGTTCCAATATGACTTGATTGTACATCCTAAACTCATCATTAGACAATTGTTTCAACGGCCGACGGGTCTTCCACAAGAGCTTTATATAATTTCCCTCGTGATTGTCAATTACCATACCTTATGATCTATTGCTACTTCCAACAAAACTTCCATGCCTGTTGCCTGTTTACCTGCCTGAGTACCTTGTGACACATTCTATACAAATCGTTTTACAAATTATTGAAGCTCACAGGGAAACGACACCATCGCTACGGGGACCAAGTTTAACCACATACGCCATAGTATCGTCCTGTTTAACGGCAACTTCACGATATACTTAAGTTTTTTTACACCGTTTGTTTTTACGATTTTTGAATTGACACGGTTTAATTTTATGCACTACTTAAGCGAGTTATTCAATTACTATCTAGAACAGGAACCCCCGCAAATGGGGGTTCGCCAAAACTTTAGTTCGCTGCAGAACAGTATAGGGAAATCCGTCAGGGTCGCGAACCGAAAAAAGGTTGGGAACCGCTGATCTAGAAGATTGCCGAACTAAGTATTGCTTAGGTATTTACGGCGCACTCCCAGTTCACACTCGGTAGTACGCAGAGAGCGCTCTTGGTACACCACCCGGTGTAAACTGGGAATTAGAGATGGTCGGGTATGAAAATTTAAATACCCGAACCCGACCCGTACCCGATCAAAAAAAAAATTAAAAACCCGTACCCGACCCGAACCCGCAAGTTTATTATTTTTGATACCCGAACCCGACCGCAACCCGACGGGTACGGGACGGGCCCGGGTACCCGACCATCTTTAGTGTTAAATGTGGTCAATAGAGATACCCGACCCGAGCCGTACCCGGTTTCAAAAACAAAAATTAAGAACCCGTACTCGACTCGAACCCGCAAATTATTTTTTTTCAATACCCGAACCCGACCCGAACCCGGCGGGTACGGGTACGGGTGCGGGTTTCGGGCAAATTTTCCGCTACCCGACCATCTCTACTGGGAATGCGCCGTAATTACTAAAGATAGAGCAATACTTAGTTCAGCAATCTTATCTTCTACATATATAAGAGGCTTGTCTGTAGCCAAAATCAGGTCTCTGACGGGACGTCATAAGAGGCTTATCGGTAACTGAAAACAGGCCTCTGATAGGACGTCATGCTTTCGTACACTCAAAATAATCCGCACATAACTAATGGAAAATTTCCATATGAAAATCCTTATGATTATTATGTGCCACATATAAACACAATCCGCCCAGAAGTACACATGAAAATTATATGCATATGAATAGTATGTGCAAATTTTAAAGGTAAATTTTAAAAACACATAAATGGTAACTGTTTGGCACATAAAGTTCATTTACTGGGCACATGGAAAAAATCTTTGTGTGAAACACATAGAAACTACGAAAAGTTTTCTCAGTGTAGCAATGGGTTCTATTCTCAATTACCTCACTGGTCTTCTGCTGGGCTGCTCGCTTGCTCAACTGTTCGACTAGACTGCTCGACTGGACTACTCCAAACAACCGCTCGATCCAATTATTCGACTCAACTGCTCGATTTGACTACTTGGCTGAACTGCCTGACTCGACTGCTCGACTCAACTGCTTAATTTGACTATTCGAGTCGGTTCGATTCAACTGCTCTACTTAACTGCTCGACTATACTACTCGAACCAACCACTCGATTCAACTGCTGGACTAGATTACTCGATTTAACTGCTCGACTTAACAGCTCAATTCAATTGCTCGACTGAACTACTCGAATCAACTTTTCGACTTAACTCGACTGCTTGATTCGACTATTCAAATCGGCTGCTCGACTTACTACTCGACTAGACTACTCGGTTTAACTGCTTGACTTGACATGTTGACTGGCCAATGCGAGCATAAAAACTATTTGTTTCAGTTTCAGGCTATGACTCTTTTATGTACAACATTTTAGAGAGAGCTATATTATTGTAATCGTTAGATCTTAAATATTTTTATCCGACTGATTGCAGCAGGTTGAACATGCGAGTCGCCCCTGAGTAATATTGCATATAGCAAGGCTTTCTCTTCTTGAGCAAGGCGTTCAGCTTCTTGAGGTCACGCATCAAACCATTCTGAGATTTGTTGGAGTGTGCAAATTTGATCTATATATACTACGGATAGCCAGCCTGATACTGTCATTTATCTTTTATTGCTATAAAAGGTTGATGATGTAACAAGATCTGGGAGAGCGCCTTGTAGCCATTACGCCGCGGTAATCACAGCAATCGAATTGATCGTCCCTTTTTTTAGATATACGAAAAACCACTCATTCCATCAATTCCTCCTGTAGTTTCTTCTCTTCCCATACCCTAGAAATTATCTAAGAAAATGTCGTTCCTTACCGTATTTGTAGAATTCTGCCTGCAGTCGGGCTTTTCTAAGGGCTCTGTTAGTGCCCAATATCGGGATCTCGAGGATCTCCTCGATATTGGAAGTCAGGTTACAACCAGATTAACTTCCGTTCGGCCGTCTACTGTTATCCTACTGTTGAGATGCTCATCGACGAACTGCTTTTACCTATCG
Organism: Sabethes cyaneus; assembly: GCF_943734655.1. Classification (NCBI taxonomy): domain Eukaryota; kingdom Metazoa; phylum Arthropoda; class Insecta; order Diptera; family Culicidae; genus Sabethes; species Sabethes cyaneus. The sequence continues at coordinate 101,426,895 of NC_071353.1, read as the reverse complement.
ACTAGCTCGCACTCGTTTATGACCAGGTTTCCCTCATCCAATCCCTTTCGCGATTTGTTCACCTTCACATAGAACTTGAACGTGTTTGTTATTAACCCGGAATAGTTGTTACAATTCTTCACAATCTCTGTCCTCCTTCTAGCGCTGTTTCCTCCACAGAGTCGTAGTTAACTAATTCCACGCTCATCGATACTTGTCCAAATTCTCCCTCGTGGCAATGCTTAGACTGTTTCTCGGTGTTTCTTCACATCTGTCTTCGAGGGTTGAAGTACCTAACGTACCTAACCCTTCCACCTCTTCCTCCAGCAGTATAGAACCGGAATGGCTCGTGCTGTATTCTGAACTTATCCCCATTGTACTCGGCCCAAGGCTACGCGTCGCCAATTCGTTAAATGTCTCGACACTCGCGAACTAGTTTCGAACTAGTCGGGCCATATTTACACGTTAGGTGCCTCTATTTCTGGTGTCGATATGAAGGGAATCTGGGAATCTCTCCAAGTAATACCTGCCATTCGTGGTTCATACGGCTGCGTCGTTGAATCTCCTTGTATTATTGCCGATGGTGACCAGGGACTCCGAAAATATGAACTCATCAACTACTTCATGTTTATCGCCGTCAATAGTTGCTGTCCGTGGGAGGCAAACATCGGTTTCTTTGGAACCTCTTCCTACCATATTATATTTGATTTTCAGCGCATTGATTTTTAGCTCTATTCTGCTAGCTTCAGTTTTCAGTATGGCGTTGATTGTCTTCGCTGTCCCAAAGTTTCTGATGCACGTAGCACATCCCTCGCCCCAGGGTAGCTGAATTAGCCGCGTCAGTTTGTCTGGAAACCCTTTCTCGTTTACTGTGTATCATGCTCCTCCACATACATTTTCGTTGACAATTTTCGAAATATGCTTATCTATATATTACTATACGATTACGATAGATAGGACCCCTATGGTGTATATAGTTAAGCTCCACGCCAGTGACTGACAGTGATGTTTCCTAACTAGTTTAGATTTGCGATCAGTGATTGTCCGACGTGATATAATGTATTTATTAATATATCAATAGTGTACAAGGCAAAGTGTTTTTTTCTTATCTAACTTATTATATTCAATATTTCAGATTGCCGAAATTACTTCGCTCCTGCAAGAATGGCCCTTACTGCCGGTGGAACGGGCGCTAGAGTTATTAGATTATGCATACGCTGATCAGTACGTCAGACGATATGCCGTCAAATGTCTACGCACGATACAGGACAGTGAGTTGCTGCTTTATCTGTTGCAATTGGTGCAAGCAATGAAACATGAGTCTTACCTGTATTGTGATCTCGTTGACTTTCTGCTGTTACGCTCCCGCAACAATCAGCACATCGGTCATTTTTTCTTCTGGCATTTGCGTTCGGAGATTCAGGTTCCCTCCGTCCAAGTCCGTTTTGGATTGATCTTGGAGGCGTATTTGAAAGGGAGTCAAGAGCATGTGGCAATTCTGCTGAAACAGATGCAGTGCCTGCGGAAACTGCAACAAAGCTCGGAGTTGGTAAAAAAAGGTAGTAAAGAGAAGGGAAAATCGCTGTTGATTGAATATTTACAAGAACGGTCAGTTGCCGAAGCAATGTCCGATGTTATAAGTCCGCTAAATCCGAGTTTCCGATGTAAAGCTGTCCGAACAGAAAAATGTAAGGTGATGGACTCAAAGATGCGGCCTTTATGGATCGTCTATCAAAATTATGATATTAACGGAGACGATATAAATATGATTTTTAAAAACGGTGATGATCTTCGACAAGATATGCTTACGTTGCAGATGTTACGAATTATGGATCGCATTTGGAAAAGCCACGGGTACGATTTTCGCATGAACCCATATAGCTGTATAAGCACAGATCGGCGATTAGGAATTATTGAAGTCGTACTAAATGCTGAGACTATTGCAAATATTCAGAAAGAGAAAGGCATGTTCTCAGCCACCTCGCCGTTTAAAAAAGGTTCACTATTAGCGTGGCTAAAAGAACATAACACAACGGAGGAAATGCAAGCTAAAGCGGTACAAGAATTTACTCTCAGTTGCGCTGGATATTGTGTTGCAACGTATGTGTTAGGGGTGGCCGATCGTCATTCAGACAATATAATGGTAAAAAAGACTGGTCAGTTGTTTCATATTGATTTTGGACACATCCTTGGCCACTTCAAGGAGAAATTTGGATTTCGTCGAGAAAGAGTTCCATTCGTACTGACACACGATTTTGTTTACGTAATCAACAAGGGTCGTACCGATCGAGAAGCGCAAGAATTCAGACAGTTTCAGCATCTTTGCGAAGAAGTAAGCAAGTTATGAATATCGTAGCGTTATTTAAACTAATACTCTTTTTTTGTACACAGGCATTTCTTATCCTAAGGAAGCACGGATGCTTAATTTTATCGCTTTTTGCCATGATGATATCTACTGGTCTTCCAGAGTTATCATCCGAAAAGGATTTGAACTATCTGCGTGAAACTCTGGTAAATTCATTACACTATTTCACTGCCTAATTGTTCGAGATAATCATTTCTTCCTAAATTTACAGGTACTAGATAGGCCAGATGCGGAAGCTCGTGAACATTTTAGATCAAAGTTTAGTGAAGCGTTGGCAAACTCGTGGAAAACATCACTAAATTGGGCATCGCATAATTTTTCTAAAAATAACAAGCAGTGACAGTTTCGTTACAATCTCACTATATAAGCAACATTGCAAAACACTTTGCAATGCTCAGTTGAATCTTGTGTTGCTGAACATTGGACCATCAGGTGGCCAATCTGTTGAAATTGTGTAATTGCAAATTTATTGCATTATAGCCGACTGACAAGCATTCATTTTCCGTCTCATTTGCGTGAATTTGTAAAATCTCGCATTTTGTTGCTCATATCTCGTTTGCCTCGACTGGTCGCCAGGTTGCGAACATTGAACACTAGCGCAAGCAGGGCTACCTAGTTGTTTTACCACTAATATTATTGCTATTTTACGACACTAGTTGTTGCACTCTGTGGAAGTATGTGAAGAATTAACATAGTTTAGCCAATACATAAATATAAATATTCAGACTTATTCTCGTACAGTGTGCTCCAATCCAATAGCGATTTGGAAAAAAGGCGAATTATATAAGTAGGTTGCTAATTTCTCGTAGTTGGTATTAGTAGGATTTTCCAATTTTCTTTTTGTATAGTCAGTCTATTACGTTTATAAAATAAAAAGGATAAAAAGCATTGTGCATTAGTAAATCAAAGCGATTTTCTGTGTGTGGCGGAGCGACTAGAAACTGATTAAATCATCCCCACCATAGAGATAATAAATCAAGTAACAGACAGTGTACCAAGCTAACAATAGCGATGCACGGACTGATAGGAAAAATACGTATTGTTACTTTTTTGCAAGTCCCGCAGAAATCATAAAGAAATTAACTCAGTTTTACTAGCAAATTTATTGTACCCAAATTAAAAAATATTGATTTAAGCCTTAGCAGTAAATTAAAGCAAATTATATTTGGTATATTACACTAACTTAATGCTGTATCTTTAGAAAATATGTAAGTAGGAATGGGCGAAGCGCAGTACATTTTATTTAAGCATATAGTACCACTCTATTGAAAATAGTAAAAAGCCCTAACGAAGAAATCGAATAAATTTTGTCATAGTATATATACTTATCTTTATAAATTTATTCTAAGATTACAGAACTTCCCTGTCTATTAAAGCGAATTCATTTTTACAGAGCTTTGAATGAGTTTTACTCGAAAATGCTACTAAACAGTAATAACTGAGCAACCGGTTATATTTTCTACAGCGCCAAATTGGGGCAAACTTGCATTACAAGGAAAAAGAGTTAAGCGACTAACTCTTCGGATTGAACCCGAAAAAGGCCTTTGTGACGATGCTCCAAAATTGCAATTGTTAGAATTAGAAGGTAAGAGGGTTAGAGGGTTTTGAATTTTTACAACACCAGCAAGCCGTCTACAAATTGTATCAACAGATTACAAAGATTCTCGGTCGTCTTCGATAGGCAGGCAGATTTTGTTGATGGGACGCCTATACTTAGAACAAGCGATCGTGACATCAACCGCTCTGACCGTCGTCATCTAGAAAAGCTGCCATACGAGTAGATTTCGATTGATGTCACGCAGTAAACTTCTTCTAAATCAGCTCCAGGCCGTGGTTTTCTCTGCTGTACGAAGAAGTCGTCTCCATTCCACTCGGTCCATGGCCCCAATTCGCCAACCACGTAGTCTGCGTAGGGTCCGCAGGTCGCCTTCCACTTGATCGATCTATCTTTCTCGCTGTGCGCTCCGCCGTTTCGTTCCAGTAGGATCGTTATTGAGAACTTTTTTAACCGGGCTGTCGTCCGACATCCTCACGACGTGCCCAGCCCATCGCAGGTGACCGATTTTTGCGGTGTGAGCGATGGGTAATTCCCTAAGCAGCGGATGCAATTCATGGTTCGTTCGCCTCCTCCACGTTCCGTCTTCCATCTGCAATCCGCCGTAGATGGTGCGCAACACATTCCGTTCGAAAACACCACTAAGGGCGCGTGGTGTCCTCCACGGGCATAGTCCATTTCTCATGGCCGTAAAGGACTACCACGCAATAAACAAATCATGCCAAATCCAATGTTTGGCTTCGTACGTAGATTCTTTTTGCGGGCCCGCAAAGTATTAAGGTAAACGTTGCTCCAAACTCGCCGAAATTGTTCGCACATTAGCTTCAGGTGTTGGCATCGATCTAAACATCCTATTTTGTAATTTTGATGTCTGAAGTTGAGTTAAATAAAAATTGCAAGATGTCTTTTCGGAAAAATAAAAATAGTCTGTTGGTTTTATTCAATTGCCAAAAGGTGGTGGGATGAGACATTTTCTCTGTTTGATCACATGTAATGAATGGGTATAAATCCGCTGCAAACGTTTAACCACATTTAACCATGCAAAACAATAAGCATAAAAGTTGGTCTTTAGTTTAGAACTTAATCTGAAAAAAAAATTCTGACACAAAGCCCGATTTGTCTGAACAGCTATTTCGATTTGTTATCAAAATTTAAGGAAATAATTGTTCCTCAGGAATTTGAATATTTTTGATGCGAAATGACTCAACGATGAATTGAGCAACACATCCAACTTTTGATATTCAGGAAAACTTCGGGTTTGCGACTCTATCGACTCTGCTCGCAGTAGAGTTTCAAAGATATGACCAATTTGTTAGACTAAAGCAGAATTTTGAGGTCGAGATGGTCTTTCACATGAATACGCATTAAGCGTAAGTTTTCACCAGTAATCGACAGGAGACTAAAAATAAAATCCGGGTTCTGACCCGTTCAAGTTCAATCCTCGTTCTTGTTACAGACCGATCTAGGTCGAGAAATCTGGAATAATCTAGAGGCATAATTTGCTTTAACCAAACTCGAGTTTTAGTCTTTGACCTTGAAATGCGGTCAGGCATTAATATTAATATTTTTTGAAACGATGGTTTTTACAGTTGATGGAGGGACGGTAGGGGAAAGTAATGAAAATTTTTTGGAAAAGGAGGGGAAAGAGTGGAAAGGAAGGGGGGAGGGGGTAATAGGTAGCTACGCTTAACAAGTCGTCGTTGTGACTCCTATCTTTTGTCCAATGCTGGAAGATGCATGGATCGAACCAAGCTATAATCAGATATTATAACCGGATTTGAACCCACAACACCTGCCAGGGCTTGTGGCTCGCTGCATTGGTATCAGTAAGGGTGGCTCAGGCGGCACGTTCTATTCTTATATTGGAAAATTTGTGCCTTTGCCTTTGACCTTGAAATGCGTGCAGCCATTAATATTCATATTTTTTAAAACGATGGTTTTTTCAATTTATGGAAAAACATTTCAAGGTCAAAGACTAAAACGCGAGTTTGGTCAATTTCATAGGAACGGAGCCTTTCTCCGAAGACCCGCGCTGAGAAACGCGGACTGACACGCTTTCGGACGAACAACGTCACACGCAGTACCTTGCAAGTCGTAAGGGCCTGCATAGTGTCGTCGTCCTGGAAGTAAAAACAAGTTAGATCAAAACTTCTCGGTCGGTGGTTTCTACAGTTGACGAAGGAAGAGGCCAAATCTGTGTGTCTAAAATTACATTCTCAAGAAATAATTACATTCTCAAGGAAATTGAACCCTCACGTTTTCGACTACATTCTATCAGACGTGCCTCTACGCCGCGAAAATTATGTTAACCCTCTAACGGGTAAGACCGTCTGTAGACGGCCTTCGCTTTTGGTGTTCCAGAGTTGCATATGAAATTTGTTTTGAATTGACAATATGCAAAATATGTTCAGAATAGATTTCTTGACATTTTGATATTGATATCACAACATTCTGACTATGCATTCAAAAGTTATCATCTTTCAAAAACAAAAATTCCGAAAATAATTAATGCGCGAATATTCCCTTTTTTACTTTTGGAGAAAAAGGATATCTAGAACAAAATGATTGACCTTAAAATTTTTGTATGCGTAAGTTTCATGCTTTATTTCAATTTTGTAATGTGTTTGAATTGAAAAAATATCTGGATAGAGCGTTAGACATGAAAAACGAAAAAGAGAAATTGGACTTTTTGTAACCTGGCGGTCCTCCAGATAATTATTTTTGCATGAAAATCCGAACTTAAGGTTCTATTGAGTGTACTTTCATGATAAAATAGTCATCAGCTTGATTGCATCGTTTTTACGATGTTGCCCGTTAGAGGGTTAAGGACTTGGGAATACTGCTTGACTCTAAGCTCGACTTCAAACAGCACATCGCATATATTGTCGATAAGGCCTGCAGGAATCTGGAATTTATCATGCGGATCGCCAAGAACTTCAACGATATCTACTGCCTCAAAGCTCTCTACTGTGCTCTTGTGCGGTCCAACCTTGAGTACTGCGCTCCTGTGTGGAGTCCGTACTACCAAAATGGAGTTGACCGAATCGAGTCAGTGCAGCGTCGATTCATACGTTTTGCACTTCGAAGATTGCCCGGGAACGACCTCTTTCAGCTGCCCTGCTATGAACAACGCTGCAGACTCATCGATCTTGACCCGTTGAACACTCGTCGCGACGTGATCAGACCAATGGCAGTCACCGACATGCTGACCTCGAGAGTGGATTGCCCATGTCTACTCGCGAACCTCAACATATACGCCCAAAGTCGTGCTCTACGCAACTGTCCATTTCTGCGTGTACCGCATCGGCGAACCAACTATAGCACATTTAGCACAATCATCGGTCTGCAACGCCATTTCAATCGATTTACACATAGCTTCGACTTAAACGTCAGCCGCGAGGTACTGAAAATTCGTTTCCTGGCACTAGTACGTAGATTCTAGTTTAAGTGTATCAGTAGGGCCAGTAGGCCTGTTGATATTTTTATACAAATAAACAACTTTGTGGCCTAAAAACAGCCCAAAAACCAGATAGGCCGCTACATTAATAAGGGGGGTTGCGCAGTCTTCTTTTGTCCAGCGCCTCTATGGTTCAAAGGTATACGGGTACCAGCGAGCCACACGCCCTGGCAGGTGTTGTGGGTTCAAATCCGGTTATAATCTCTGATTATAGCTTGGTTCGACCCATGCATCTTCCAGCATTGGACAAAAGATAGGAGTCACAACGACAATTTGTTAAGCGTAGCTATCCATTACCCCCCCCCCCCCCTTTCCTTTCCACTCTTTCCCCTCCTTTCCCAAAAAATTTTCATTACTTTCCCCTACCGTCCCTCCATCAATTGTAAAAACCATCGTTTCAAAAAATAATAATAATTTGCTTGTTTTTTTCTCTAAATATCAATGAATATTTGTTCTCGAAGCATCGAAAAGTGTGGTTACAATCTTGCTGAATTGACCGAAGTGAAAACAGAAAAAGTATTGTCCCAACAAAGTATACGCTTTCCGTGTTTACATCCACCAGCCTGGTATGAACTTTTTAAGTCACTTTCCGTACAATATAAGCAAATTTCTATACAAAACTTTTGATCTAAATATCCAATTAGTATCGAAGAATCCAAAAGATATCGATAATGATTGGTTAAATTGTGAGCCCCTCCCAACAAAATTAAAATCGATCAAATCGGTCCAACCTTTGTTGAGAAACGTGATCTGGTTTAAAACAGGTCAGTCATCGCACATACATGAATATCCCCACGAAGGAAGTGAGCTCCGAGGTGAAGTTCATTTCACACACCAAGTTCCCCAAGACAATGCTATGGCTGACAATCAGCGAGAAGGGGATGTCAAAGCTGCTCTTCTTTCGCTTCGGATTAACCGTGAATCGGGAAATTTGTAGTGCGAAGTGCCTGCCGGAAGTTGCGTCATTCATCAAGAAATACTATAAGGTCGAAGACGCGGTGTTCTGGCCGGATCTGACGTCGGCCCACTACTCGGAGCAATCGTTGGAGGAAATGGAGCGGCTGAATATCGCAGTCAGTGAACCCAGGCAACGTCCCCCAGCTGCATTTCATTGAGAATTTATGGACAAACCTGAAGCGTAAGATCTACTCCATCAATTTTGTCGCGAAAACTGAGGAGGAATTGATAAATAAACGAAGAAAGAACTCAAAAACATGCCTACACGCATGTTTTCGTCCGCCATGGCAAATGTTCCGGTTAACTGCCGGAAGGCCGCTCGCAAGGGCGTAGATTTTTTTGCAAGCAAGCTAATATAATTACCTTCTATGGAAATTTATCAAACTCAATTAGCTGTCTTAGTTTTTATTTATCACCATCCGAAAAAACTTCATTTTTTAATGTATATGTTATTTTAATATTGTTATTCATAGAGGCGAATGCACGAAAGTGTAAAACCTCTCAAATAAAATAACAACAACAACAATATTGTTATTCTGTCACCGTTATTCTGACAGTTTTCCCATGAGTTTACAATTGACGCTGACGGATGCGTTGATGCAGCATTCTGTTTGGACACTAATACAGGTTGTTGACTAGAATTGTAAGTAGTTTACATACGAGTTATGTACAGTTAACAGATAGGTTAAAAATAATATTTGGGCTTTAGACTAGTGTCGGAATAAAGTTTGCGGTAGTTGAGAAACTATTAAATTGTGAGTAAAACTTGTGATGATGTATTTAATGATATGAAGTCCGCGAGCGCCGAGCGGAGCTTTGTGGAATTGGGTATTTTAGTGGTATATACATTTCCGCATATTCTATATTCTAATCGCTACATGAAGACTTTTCCGAATTTGACTAATGGAAGTAATGAAAAAACATTTTTTTTATATTTGAAAAAAAAAATTGGAATAAGACGATAGCTTACAAGTAAACCACTTTTCTTTTTAGCTCGTCTTAGACAACACAGTGAATAGATACACTATGGCCATCGAACGATACAGGTTTCATATGAGAGCTTTAAAAGCTCGGTTAAAATGAAGAGCTCTATCAGAGAGATAGAAGAGAGGGAGAGAACTTCTGACATCAAGTCAATCAATCGGCTTGGTTGATATCTGTCAAACAGCAAATCATTCTAGTTTTGATTTTTATTAATTTTTTAATCGAATATTGACTTAATTGAAATATAAAAAGAACTGCTAGATTCAGGAAACGACGGGCTATCAAATGAGATAGAAAAATCCACTTTTTTGGGAAAATTAAAATACCCAATTGGACCATCGGAATATGATTTTAAAAAATCTTTTCACGATCAAATTCCACTATTAATTCAGATTATGTTGAAATTGGCTTTCGCATAAGTTTTATCGACGAGCGAGGCACATCCATCGTGCCTCGTCAGCACTCGGTCGTACAACTTACGAGACCCGAGTCTGATGGCCACTGTACTTTGTTGTTTGAGACTTCGGTTGGGTTGCCTAATTTATGGACAACACATGTAGGTTTTCCGGGGACGGATTTGCGGTAGAGTACAGCGGTCAGCATTTAGTTTTTACGTCAAATTAACACCGAGATTTTGAATCATTCTCAGAATGCATTTTCTGGTGATCTAATTCCTTGTGATGATCAATAGCAAAGCTGGCCACGCCCATGCAGGTCAATTTGGGAGGGAAAAGAATGTTAGTCCGACACTTGCTGCTACTAGAGACCGAGGAATCCTCTGTATCATCCACAAGTATCACAGGAAGGAGTTGTTAGTAGAAAGGAATTGATCTGGATCCACCGAGGTAGGTGGTGCGATCACTGTCATTCGAGCTCGCGTACGATTTGAGGACGTTTTTGGTTATGTGGCCAACAGGTAGTGGAGATCCGACATATACCGATATAACAAAAAACTATGAGAAATCAGTTATGTGCTATCAACATATTCGATTCGTTCGAAATCACGCGCGGTCAGCTATTAAATACCGATAGACATTTGTTGCTATGCACGAAAGCTGTCCTGAGACAAACGTGTCTATTTGGCAATTCATCAAAAACATTGACTGCGCGAGATACCTTTTGGCATCCTTCGATCATAGAATTGGCCTAAAAACTCTGACTACTTTATTAGGGAGTTGTATAAAAGCTATCAAGCTTATGATATTTGATAATCATATGATGAAAATAACGCGCAATGTTCCTAAGTAACCGATTTCACGATTAAAATGCATCTTTATAAGATTTCAATAAAAGTTCCGGTTTGTAAACGTACCATTGCTAAGTGTGCTCAAAAGAATTCAAAATGGCCTTCTAAAACAACCGCTGTCGGAAAAATGCAACGAGCGAGACGCGAAAGCAAACGATGCTAAAGTACCATACGAAACGATTCTCAGTATGTAAGCACTGGTTGTATGAGACTAACCTGGATATTCGGAAATTTTCTTGTAAAGCCAGTCATTAAGAAAATTAAGATCAAAAATACACCTTTTTTATAAATAAAATATAATGGTAGTGGTATTACATTACGAACCATAGTTTGAAAATTTTTATTGAGAAATATTATGCACATGCGAGATTTACGGTGGCTCGAAAACCTCGTGACAAACTTAATTTTATTATAGGTACCTGAAATTAAAAATCAGGCACAATGAAGCGTGCCAATATAGTCCTTAAGTTGATAAGCATTTCCTCCTATCAACACTAATATGCAGAGATATAGCGCCCTGCACGCGTAATAAGGCACTTTCATGTTCCTACTACATTTTCTGGTTAAAAAACTACTCAAAATCTGAGTTTATACACTTTAAGGGCATTTTGAGTAGTTTTAACCAAATTTTAGCTAAATCAATTTACGGGTAAACTCATTTAAGAGTGTGCCTACTTTTTAATTACTTGCGCCACTTAGGATAATCTAGAAATTTTTACTCGTCCCGGGTTGACGCTGGAGGATTTTAGAGGTAATTTTGCACAATTCTTTTCCTTTCCTCCTCCTGCATGATGAATATCTCAAAACCACGTAAGGTTTAAATTGCGAAAAAATATACCGAGCAGAACTATTTACAAATAACAAAAGGCTGTCAAAATCTTGTAATTGCATAACGAGGACGCCGCTATAGCCGAAATGAAGTGCTCCTTTTCTAAATAATCTAATTGTGATAGTATACTTTGGGTTGATCCAGCCAGCACTTCGCTACATTAATTGCTGGTGAAACCCATGCCGTTTTTGGCACCGCTAAAGGCTAGCGCCAACCGCACGCTACGGCCCTGCCCCTAATACCGAAGGTACAGAGGTGAATGCCGAACTAGGCAAAGTCTATAAAAAATACCAAAGGTTCAGGTATGACTTACGACACTCTTTCGACTATAGCTCCATTTTAAGGAAATTAACATCTATATAAATTTCACGATTTACTCAATTCAATTTCAAAGATTTACTCATACTCAGCCCCACCGTTCTGAGCAAATCGCGAGTACTCGTCCAGTACTGGCAATATATGTATGACTTTTATGGCACTTGTTCGATTATTGCTTCTGTTTAAGGAATTAACCAAATATGAAAAAAGTTAGTTTACTTTTAGCTGGTTTTCAAACGATTGTCCATAAAAATCAAAGCGTACACTGGAATCGCTTGATAAGCGATTTCATAGAGTACTTGGAACATATCCCTCGCGTGAAAAGAGACCTCATTGCAGAAGAAATTGAGAGAATTGTTTTTGATATCAAAATGTAACGGGTTGGACGAAATTTTATCAATAATAATTTTTTGATAAACTCTAAGACCACGTCAATCTACTTGTAATTGACCAAAGTAGCGTTTTGCTTCGGTACGAATAGCGACAGAGAAGAAAGCTTATCAATGCCGCTATTGGCGGGACTCACTTAGCCATACCTACTTCTCATTATCTTCTAACTGATGCGGCACATTTCCCTAATACGTGTACATACGTTAGAGTTTGTGTAATTGAGGAAAGCTCCTCATGCTGAAGTGTGTCCGGTCGATCAACACGAGAAACGACTTGTCCAGTCAACTGTATCTGTTTACCGGTAACAACGGACCGAAGGATTCGAGTATACCGACACCATGCAGTGAGTGGTATGTTCAGTTGTGTTTTAATCGTCATTCTGGCCGGTAGTAAAGCGGACAAACGAGTGTTCCTTTCAGTTATAGTTGATGTACTGATTTAACTACATCCCGGGTAGGACGTTTGTTGAGTGGTGAGGGTTGGCGAATGATTGGGTTCGGATTTGCGGTTGAAATGCAAAATCAAGAGTGCATACATTAGTGAAGATAGGGTGGCTGGTTAAACGCATACAAGTTAGTAATAATTTCTGGACGATGTTACCTGATAATCCAAATTCAACCAGTTCAAACTAACAACTATTATTACTCCTGAAACATTCTTTTCTACATCATTATCAATTTGATGCAAAACATTTTGAGGAATCTTCAGCTTGAACATTGGAAATCTGGAACCAGTCTAATAATTTCGAATATAGGTAAAAACAGATCAGTCGGTAATTTGAAACCAAACGACAAAAGTGCAATTTTCGTTTCCAGTCTTCTGAACTGTCTGTTTGAATGAAAAGTGCACCTACATGCTGATTCGATTATTGTTTTGCAATAAGAAACGGCAGTCTCGACTAGTAATAACCCTACATACCAGTGAAGCCTCTAAGTTTCTGTGTTCATTATTTCATCATTCGGTTTGGAACTAAAATTGAATGCCTCGAGCAATTATTGTGAACTCTAGTCGTGCTCGTGATAACAGTTTATTTCTGTGTCAACTAACGATGCTGAATACTTTTTGGATGATTTCGAAAACATACTAGGATTACCAGTGAAACACCATCGGTACCAAGTTTATTAAGCTGAAACAGTTTTAGGTAAATCGCATTATTTACAAAAAATATCCCACGTCAATAAGCTTGTATTTAAGAAATTCTCTTGTTTCAAGATTTTATGTTACATCATTATTTAGCAATTCCAATCGCATCAAAAGTAACAATAGGGTTTATATCATACACATTACATCTATGGCGATTTAAAAAACCAATATTGCTTTTAAAAATAGTAATTTTAGTCAGCTAGGCAGTGTGCCGCTGTTCAGACTCCTCCCCACCAAGGGCACTAGCTAGCAATTAATGTAGCAAAATAGGTACTGGATAAGGGGCACAAAAAGAACCATTAGCTAAATCTAAAAAATGATAAACATGGAAGAAACACTGATTTAGAAAACAAGGGGATGCCAATTCGGGTCTTGGCCGAGGGCGTCGCGCAGTGGGACGGTTTCAAAAATAGTAAGACATAAGTAATAGCATCGAAACCATAAGACATGTGCCAGAAATGCAGTTTACATTACTCTTTGATCTAATGATCTGATATAGTCCTACGTCACCCTTTCGTACAACCCTTAGGGCTGTAGTTTTTTCGATCTGAATATGAAATATGAATATAGGGTACTACCACTTGCTTTAGCAGAACGTCCATCCATAGCAATGGGCCTATCATCATCACAAAAAGAATTGTACATATTGAACGATCGGTCATATTCACTGTATGAAGGGCCAAAAGGGAATAGGCCGGTAAGCAACATCACTTACACGTACCAGGGGTGTTGAGAATCGCCTTCCAGGGACTAGATCCATGAGCCCAATCGTTAAATAAGCCCTCTTGATGCAGAATAGCCCGGCAAGTGGGGAGAAGGGCCCGCTCGTTATCCATGATATGTTGTTAATCGGACCAAGATTAACCTTAGAAAGTTGGCTGCTCCACTCTCCCTAAGCACACCACTTCAAACGAGTGCCCTGAACTATTATGTTATGTCGTTTCGATGCTATTACTTCTATCTCACTATTGTTGAATGTATGTACAGAAAGGCGGAGCTTAAGACAGTATGAACGGCAGTGCTTCCAATGCTAGATTCTGTAAGTTTTTGCACAACCAGTATTTTTAGGTACAAAGCCAGCTTGTCATACGTAATCACGATTCACACTTCATTTTGTATTTTTGAAGAAATATTTATATCCTCAAGTGCTTAAGTTTTTGGCATAAGATGAACCTTTCTCTTTTTGCCTGATACATGTACACTACACTCTTAAAAGATTCTACCTGTAAATAGTTCGGATTTAGTTAAAGCTAGGTTGAAACTGCTCAAAATGCCCTTAAAGTGTACAAACTCAAACTTTGGGTAAAAATTTCAACCAATTTTGGCTACTTGCTACCGATAATTGAATTATTCTCTATGACAAATAACGCAATTTTAAGTTCCTACTACCAATTTTTTGGTTGAAAAACTACTGAAAATCTGAGTTTGTGCACTTTAAGGGCATTTTGAGTAGTTTCAACCTAACTTTAACTAAATCCGACCAATTTACAGGTAGAATCATTTAAGAGTGTAGAGTATTCCAAATGAAGATAGAATTAACAAAAGGGCGAATGTCGCAAGCGTAAACAAACCGAGTGAGGGTTGATTTTCCTTGCTGGTCCAGCAAAAAGTACTTCTCACTCGTTTTGTTTACATTTGCGACATTCGCCCTTTTGGTAATTCTATCCTGACATAAGCACTATGTTATTAAACCTAGGGGCTTACGTCTCAAATGATAGCTGAGAGTGTCACAACAAAATTTTTATTTGGAGTCAACATTGGTTGACGCGATTTATGGGTCGCACATTTTAGATTTAAGGCATGTTTTTAGAATAATTTAAGGTATTGAGGTACGATGCTGATCTAATAAGCCAGTTGTCGTATGTTCGAATCTCGGCTGAGAGAGGCTGTTAGAGTCAATAGGATCGTAGCAACTGGCCCTGCAATTGTCCTGTACTCTATCAGCTGGTTGCGAAGTCTGTCGCATAAAAACAGAAGGTCAAGTTTCGATAACGGAATGTGTCTTCTAGGCTTTGCATTGCTTTACAGTGATTTCTGGATCGATGATAATCCATCTATCTAGACTAAGATTTGGGCAGTATTGCGAATATACGAGTAGATGACATAGAAACACATGCAAAATTAGACAACACCAGTGTTGGCGCGGGGAGTAAAGAGACTAATCAATCCGGACACCAGGTTGTCAGCAGCACAAACCAATATACGGTGTAATGCAGCTTTAAAACTTTCGGTATCTTTACCGGACTTAATCCAACTAATCACATTAGGCAAATTTGTAATTTTAGAAATAACAGTTAAGTTTTATGTTAGAATAACCCATTTAACCAATTTTAACAATGTAGCGTTTATACATATTCTAATAGTATATAGCTTTACTGCCGTGAATCGCGTATCAGTCCCATTTTCTATGGAGTTTCCTATATAAATGAGACTGTTAAGTGATTCACGGCAGTTTAGATTTTAACGCGTTATAGTTTTAAGAGTGATCACCACGAATAGTTTCATCGACTGTCCTAAATTGTCGTTCCCCTTTTACTTCCGTTTCCTGTCGGCTGTCAACTGTCACATTTTACGGGCCCACTGTAAAAATAGCGTTCGTCTGAGCCAACCCTGCGCTTCAACGATTTGAGGCAGTGTGCCCAGTGGCAACAGCCAGTAAAGGGGAAAACAGACTAAACTATTTCCGCAAATATTGAAGATTTTCAATCGAAGTTTACTCAATTCATCAAACTATTAGTAGTCTTAGATTGTTAAATAAAATTTAGAGCCCGCCGTATGCCAACATTTGTGGAAAGTATATGTATGTATGATGCTAACGTGCGCTACAGCGACTTCCGGTTTCATTATTCATCTGGCAGAGATATGGAAGTCAGTATTATTGTCTATAATATTTTGCGTGATAGCGGCATTAAGACTCATTTTGACACCAATTAAAAAGAGTAACATCAAACTGCGATTTGGTTTGTTGTTGTCTATTGGATTATTTACCGGTCATTTACTCGGACGAACAAATTATGATCTTTAACCCGGCATTCGTTACGTTGAAACTGCCCTAATCGGTACAACTCTGTGCTTTACCTGGTTATAGGCATTACTGCGTTCCTTGCACGACGAGGAATCCACCTGATTTTTGGCGGAATCCTGTCAACTGCGACTGCAATCCTGATTTTGGTTGGCATGAGCAACTTATTTTTCCAGTCTGATTGTGCACAGATACAGTCTATAGGCTTGATTGGTAGTAGCGTGTGGATTTGTACTTTGCGTACTTTGTACGCAGTTAGTGGTAGAAGAATTTTTGCGCGGTAATGAAGATTGTATTACGCATGCCATTAGTATATTTCGCTTCTTTTTAAGTCTTATGGTTTCAACGCAGGAGAAATTGCCAGAAGAAGACGTGATAGTCAAGAACAAAATTCTTGAAATGTTTCAGTGAGATCAAATACCTATATGATTTTTAAATAAAAAATCAAACAAATTTTAAGTGTTCTTTCCGCGTACAAAGGCTAAAACGTTCTTTACAATCAGGGATGGCACGATCACTTTGACTCAGTTCACATTCATTTGAAGATAGAATTAACAAAAGGGCGAATGTCGCAAGCGTAAACAAATCGAGTGAGGGTTGATTTTCCTATGCTGGTAAAGCAAAAAATAACTCTCACCCGTTTTGTTTACATTTGCGACATTCGTCCTTTTGTTAATTCTATCTAGATTTGACAGTACCGTCTCAGCCAAGCAAAATTTGACAAAGTTTTATATGGGACATTTTTAGAATTAGTTATTATCTACAATTTTGCTGAATAAAGTTTTGCTGTATCTTTTTGTAGTTACGGCGCGACAGTGCTAGTAACTCGTTAATGACTAAATGAACGTTCACTTAGTCAGTAAAGAGGTACTAGCATTGTAGCACCGTAAATACAAAAGATACAACAGAATTTTATTCAGAAAAGTTGTATATAATAACTAGTTCTTCAATCGTCTCATATATAACTTTTTCAAATTCTGCATAACTGAGACGGTACTGTCAAATGAATGTGAATTGAGTGAAAGTGATTGTGCCATCCCTGTTTAGAATACGCCAAGAGCGTTACAAAATGACTTGGTAATGATATTTAACTGCTGTTAAACAATTCCTCACATTTTGCTTTTCCTCTGAAAGACAACGCTTGTGAATATACCTATGACTCTAATCTTCTGTTTGATTGAACGCTCTCAGTTTGAATTGAATGAATGGATCAAGAATCTCACCAGCGTAAAACGTCAATGGCGTGTATACAGAATTCAAAATCTGCTGGAAAATGCAGTAAGAGTCGGATTCCTTATCAGTTTGTTTTCGGGTTGGTCAAGGTTTATAACTGATATGCTAAACATTATATATGAACTCGCTTAAAGAATGATGAAATAAATTTGCTTTTGTTTCTTGTAACTAGTTTGTAACCATATAAAGCAAAAGCAGCAAAAAACTTAGATTAAAAAGGATCGCCACGATAACATTTTCTGAAACCTGGGGTAAACTATGATATCTATTACAAGAATATACATAGAGTAAGGAGGGGTAAAAGTGTGATGGGGGTAAAAGGGCGATTCAATGATTTATCGGTACAAGTTCCGAGTAAATTGACTACATTGTCATGGATGGGTGACTACTTTGACAACTTGAATCTAACGAAAATTTTGGTTGTTTACGAAGCATAGTTGCTGAGTTATGTGCATATGTTATTTTAGGACGGTTTTGATGTATTTTTTCGTTATACGGCAAACACGATATCAACAGAAGGATATTGCAAAAAGAATTTATAAAATATATTTCGCTTTTCCATAATTTAATCAAACCCCGTCAAGCGCCTAGCGGGGTAAAAGTGCGATTCACGGACGGGGCAAAATTGTATAGCTAATTATATACAGTTTTTGGCACTATATTACAGATACTAGAAATGGAAAATCTGCAGAAAACTGTGTGCTCTACAGATGTTGACCGAAGGAAAACAATGTTTTTCCGCTGATGAAACAAAAAACAAACGTTTGGAAAAGTTTCGATCTGACGGAGGCTGCAATACACCAGTGCAAAATAGGAAAGGTGCAAATTGAGAATATTCCTTACAGAAACATACCGCAGATTGAAGATAATTTGGTTTTGTTAGCTACAGCGGTGCTAATTTCATGGATTCGAGCTTCGCACTTTTGCCCCGCGCTATTTGCACTTTTGGTCCGCTAGTGGGGCGAATCGGCACTTGATCAGAAGAATGAATTACTGAATTGAATAAATTATTACATATTCCAGATGATTTACAGTTGAATGTGAAGACATTGAGTTACTGCATCACTATAAAATATATTTTGTAGTCCTTCTTTACATCTCACGAAAATTGATGTCAACTTCAAACATCGCACTTATGCCCCGCCCTAGGCCCTACTCTATATGTTTATTGTCTATCTAATTGTAACATACAAGTCATGGAGCATTAGACTCCATTTGGTAGACATTTAAGTTATAGTTCTATGAAAATCACATTACAGTAGGCTTTCGAATTTGTTATTTGTTATTTATTTGAGTACTTCATCTGACTATAAATTGTCTACATGAATAAAATGCGTATCGCCTATGTTGCCAAAATCGAAACCGTGCCAAAATCGAGACCCCTTTTTGATATGAAAAAATTTGATGTAAATGCTTTAGAAATTAACTAAATATCATTAATCTTTATGCATAGCGCAAACAAACGTTCTATTTATACAACAAGGTTTTCAGGTGGACGATCGTTTCTATTATAAATGGAAAAAATTATGCACTACTATATTCGGCAAAATTGTAGCTCACATATAGCTGTACAAATTTATACATGATTTTTACAGATTTAGCTCTCTTAAGGCACTGCAGTTGAATGTGCGAAAGTGAGCGTACCTGAGTACAGTAACCCTGTGTTGAAGAGAAAAAAAATAGTAAAGATAAAATAATTTAGTCCAGTGGTATTTTTCCTGTATTTATTTAGTAAAAATTGACAAAAATAATAAAAAAAGATCTTATTAGGGTTTTTTATTTCGAATCTGTGATAATATTTTTTCCATCTAATTTGCGGCTTATCCATATAAGAAACACAATTTGCAAAAAATCTGTACTTGATGGAGAAAAACGGAATTCAGTTTTGGATTCAGCACCCCAAAAACCATATAATTCATCTAAAATATCTCATGCATCTGAATTTTTGTTTGTTTTTGCAGACCTGTGTTATTGAAGATAGCTACTATCCGAGTGACAACTACTTGCTTCTGGCGCTAGTGGACAATTTAATGTATTATTATAAAGTATTGTCACTGCAAAACTGGCTATCTTCAATAATCTTCTGCTCAGGATTGCTAATAAATTTATCAGAAAATTTACAAAAAGTACAAATCCGGCTTCATACGTCGGAAAACCGGCCTTTTTGCAGGATTGACCGGCCACCGGCTTTGCAAGTGAAAAACCGACCACTTGACAACCCTAACATCTGATTTTCACGTAAACGCATTAGTATGCGGGCAAACTACATTCAATTCACGTAAACAGTACGGGAAAAGTTGGATGGAAAATATTCACATAACTTTTCCCGTAATTTCGACGTGAAAATTATTTTGAGAGAAATACTTCGTGTTGCCAAAAACGAGTACTTTTCTTGTCAAAATCGGTCCGTGTCAAAATCGAAAATCGAAGCCAGTATCGAAATCCCAATGTACTTCATTTCAAGAAGGAATCAGATTTAAGAAAATTAAACCGATTTAATTCAAATTCACCTTCTGGTGAAAGAACATTTCCTACTAGTTACATGAGATAGAAATTAACACATCTTCGGAACGTAATTCAACTCTTTCTTAACGCTGTGTTAATTGGTTCATATCCCTACTACTAAAAGTTAATAAATATAAAGAATAATAATACCTTTCATTTAGTATCACAATCATGAAAATCGGTTCACTTGTTCAAAAGATATGATTTTAAAAAAAGCTTGGCAAAACGCCAATTTTTGATAGGCTGAATCGCCCGATTCAACAATACTTATGAGTGCCCAGGCATAGGCATGGTGCGAGCCAAATCAGATCGCCCATGAATGTCGCGGGCCGCAATAACCTCTGGCCATTCCTGTGCGTAACAAATTGTAAAATAGGCGACAACTAAAAACCATTGTCCACTAATCACCACAAGATTTAAACCGGCAAGCATTCAGATTCACAACATGCACGACTAACACGACTGCATGACTAAACTGAGGGACTCCTTTGTCATCAAAAAATTTTCTCCTAAGTCCACCATCTTTCAAATCAGTCCGCGGGTTGCATGAATCATCTCGAAGGACCACATGTGGCCCGCGGGCCGCAGTTTGCCCGTCACTAGATTAAAAGGTGGATCTGCTGATTCGTTAGTACGTTTAATCGATCGAATAGAGCCGACTAAGTTGACAATTGAGTAGGGTAATAAATTAGGGTTGATCTTTGGAACCAGACAAAATAACGGGTGGCAACTAAAATTTTGGAATTTTTTCGCGGCTCCTATACTCAACAACACACGAGCTCAAAGAGAAATGAGAGTATGTATATGTTAGCTCTCTCTCTCTCCTCTTTTTGTCAATATTTTTTGTTTTGTTTATGCTTACCCAGTTTGGCTTAAAATGGCGTTGAAACAAGAAGCATGTGGGGAGCGCGTTGTACACTTCTACGAACTGCCACAGAAACCTCGGCAAAAAATCAGAGGGGTTGTGTACATGACACGACCGCATATATAGGTGACGCAGGACTACGTAGGACTCTTTGTAGTGATAGTAGCATGTATTCATGCTTGTAATCATTCGATTCTTCATGTATACATGCTATATGCAACATATATAGATGCTACATGCGTTGTATGTAACATTTATCAAAATAGTAACATTGCATACGTTCAATTCTCAAAAGATTGTGCATTTGAAAACAATTTAACAAAATCAAGAACACAAACTATTGCTTTCCTGCTACCTTACTGACATTAAAGATTATTTTTATTACCCATGGTTCCCCACGTTGAAGGGATTTCACCAATTCAATCCTATTTTATCAACAGCACATCTTTTCAATACACTTCTAATGAAACGGTAAGCATGCGTATTCACGGGAAACTAGCAGTCATTGACTTTTCGTCGGAAATCCAAATTTCGGAAGCAGTTTTTCGGCCCAAAAGCGGGATTGTGTTTATAAAAATGTATATACTGCATTCTTCTTGCCAATCTGAACATAGCGAATATATTTTCATAAACCGAAATTTTGTTTCAAACAAAAAAACTGCTTTTGAAATTGGCAGAATCGATGATGACTAATTTCACCTTCATACAGAGTCGTATTATAACCGAACATTACAGCTGTAGCACATTTTTCCAACACAGATATCAAATTCGCCAAGGTTTAATCGTCACGCAGAGTAAAGAATTTGCGATCTGTTGGGACAATGAACTTGTGTCACTTTTTCTGGCACACTTCCCTAACACAGACATCAAATTGGACTAGGTTTAATCGCGTTCGTAAGAAATCTGTTGGTACGAGGGGGATTTGTCACTCTTTCTGGAATACTTCCCAAGCAAGGACATCAAAATGGTCTAGGTTGAACCGCGGTGTTAAGAAATTTTGTTGAAATAAGGAAACTTTGTCACTTGTTTTGGCTTACTTCCCAAGCACAGATATCAAATTGGTATAGGTTTAGATCATCGCAAAGAATCTTCCAACCAATCACGAAGCGAGAATTCTGGTAAAACATAGGCTCATTATTTTCAATTTTCAAGAGTTCAACATTAAGAATCCATACTTTTCTTCATTTGTGTCAATTCTTAGAAGATTTTCCGATCGATTGGTGTAAGAATATTGAAAATCGATCGGAAAACCGCTGAGCTATTAGCGCTCAAAACCTTTCATTTTTCGTGACGCTCGCATTTTTCGATTTTTTGGAATGACACCCTATCTCAAAACTTGCCGTAAGACGTAGTCCTACGTCAAAAGTATATGGTACAGCATTTAAAAAGCGAATATATTGGAGCTTTGACTGTTTACCGTATCTTAAGATGCCCAACAACTATTCGCAAGCAAGGTAGTGGAAGACCAGCCAAAATTATGGACACAGAAGGACATTGTTCTCTTTCTTGTTTCTTCTACAACAAGCCCTCTGGTTTGGCTATCAATAGATGTGCGCCAGACGAATGTTTGAAGAAAATTTTGATTCCGTCTCTACGAAAACATCATGTAGATGGACAATACGTGTTTTGGCCGGATAGAGCATCAATGCATAACGACATAAAACACAATCGTTCCTGAATACCCCTTCGATCCCATTTTTACCCAAAAACCACGACCCGAAAAATCTGTCTCCAACCTGTGTGTCCAATCGGTCTGTGCGTAGTGCGTCCAATCGAAGATTTCTTCGAAATTTTGAATTTCTTGGTGTACAAAAATATCTGAAAAGCCACGAATTGCAAACAGTTGATTGGTAGAATCAAGAGATGCATTCTCAAAGTTGACATGACGGTCGTACAACGCTCCTGTTCAGGCTTCAAACGGAAGCTTCGCCGAATAGCCGATTACGGACCGTCTTCAAATGTACACCAATTTTTTCTCAACAATGGATAATGTATCTTTTATTTCGGGAAATCAGATCTTCTTCATGTATCTTTGTCTTTTTTTGACAGCTTGAGAAATAAATCCAAAATTTTAGTTGCCTCCCGTTAGGTTGATTAATCAGGATAGAGTTTATTGACTTAGTTCATTTAGTTTTAGTTCGTCGATTCCTTAATGCGTCGGGTGACTGAGATAAGCTATCAACGCAATCCATAAATTTAAATGTTATAAACTGTCAATCCAATTATCTTCATAATCGCAACGATTAATATGTTGATCTTATGCGCTCTATCTCGTTGTAGAAGAACACCTGTCAAAACTTCTATTGCGTGGTAGTGGAAATTTCCACCAGAGAGATTTGAACGTATATTAAGAATGACCCGATGATGGCCATGGTCAATCCGTGTTAAAGTTGAGCCGACGAGAGGGTCATGGCCAGCGTATATTAAGATTGAGCCGGCGAGAGAGCTACGGCCATTCCGAGGCCGGCGGGAAGGCTACGGCCAACGTGTATTATGATTGAGTTGAGAAAAGACATTTTATAGGGTTGAGTCGGGAATAGCACAAGCAAGACCGTCACCTTTGAAGATAGGGCCGAGGATTCGAGATGAATCTAACGTCAGTGTTATAAAAACACTAAAACTTTGGATCGGTAGAATATGACATAGGACCATTGAAAGTCGTAGGCACAATACGTATCTGTCAAGAATAAAATATACATAGTAGAATTGAATTGGATAAGTTTTCTTTTTATTTAACTTACAGGTACATATGGATGTATAACAAAATCATATTTCAACCCCACGCTGACGTTTTTTTTGTTACGTGGGACTTAGACTACTTTGTCCATTGAATTGAACTTTTGTAATAACACTGACGTTAGTTTGATTACCGGATTATCGAGTCGAAATATATAGGCTATAGATTTGACGGATTAGCGGGGTGGTACTGTATGCAAAAGTACAAAAGTAGTAGCGCACGAATCGGTTCAGTCATTTCCGAGAAACAGATGATTTAAAAATCATTACATTCGTACACAAACAGAGACATTGCTCAGTTCGTCGAACTCTATCGATTGGTATAAGTCACATTTACTCCGGGCCTCGGATCAATTTCGTGTTTTTCGATCAATTTTTTAACTTTTGTTATAGTATAGCATAGGCAAAAAATTGGCGACATACGTTGCATGGCATCAGTCTCTATTATTATTACACTAAAATAATTGCAATTCTTTCATTCTTTTTTTGTTTGTTTTGATTATAATCAATTTAGCACCTTTGGTCATTCGGGGTTGGGAATGCGGGGTTGGGATTTGAACCTCGGCGTGAGAGGTGTTTAATATTCACACCTTTTTGGGATTGACCCATTTCTTCTTCTTTCGTTCTAACAAATTCATTATAACACATTTTAATTTTCTATTCCAGAGCAGGCTTAGCGAATTTTAACATCAATCGCCAAAATAACCTGACGGCATCATGACAATCAATACAGATGATCACCAGTATGCTGAAAATGATGGCAAACATTACAATGTAACGAGAGTAAGTGTCTATTCTAAGAATATAAATGTAGTTTTATGCAAATGCGGTTATTTGTGATGCTCCCTTGGCTGACTTTGATACCCTTCATAATTAATAAATCTGACAGTCTTAAAACTAAACATTAAGATTGTAAGGGTAAACGGGGTAACAACGCCCGCCGGGGTAAAACCGCCCACCATGGTTTTACAGGGCCTTGCTCAAATTGGTGTTAAATGTTGATGACAGTCATATTACTGAATGCGTACGCAATATTTTACAATACCTTGTACAGCAATATCGTATAAACTATCGGAGAAATAAATAAAAATAGATTTTTCGTTATAATCGTTTCGTTTTTTATAACTTTGTTCCCGCAGAACTTAGGGTTTATTTTATTCAAAACGTTAAAACTTTTAGTAAATCCAACCCACATCGCTTCTCTGATCCTGTCTTCATCCGACAGTACCTAAATTAGGTAACTGTTCATGCAGTTTTGTTGAAATAAATAGTGAAATGTGTAAATCGGTCATTTGGGGGTAAAACTGCCCACAACGAACGGCGCAAGACCGTCGTGTATAATGCTAGTGCGATAAGGAGATTTTTAAAATAATTGCATAGTTTGGACCAAAGGATCTCAGATTTACATAAAACAATATAAATGTGCTTGGTTTATAGCTGGTGGACTGTTTGGAAAAATCTAAATCGCCAATTTTCCCTGCGGGCGCTATGGACATTTTCTTGTTTTCTCGGATATAGCTTTTTTAATAATTCCTCCCTCTTGGGACAAATAACATAGAATAAACATATTTTTTATGAAAATATAGCAAATTATCTTAGCAATGGAAAAGTAATATGTATCTGCTTTATCAATCAGAACAATTTGAAATGTCAAAAAATGACCTACCGGATCAATTGCAGGAACTTTAATACCCATATTGTTATATTTTATCTTAGATCCTCTCTAGTCCTTAAAGATTGACTCCAGGATGCCTAACCCGATCCATCTTGTTGTCTAAGGAAACTATACGGTATCAATTTCAAGACTGTCGGTACCTATATTACTGATATTCTTCCAATACGAGTGGTTGCCGGACACTCTTTCGAACTTGCGAATCTCGGGGAACTATGTATTGTTTGATAGCAAACTGATTCAATTTGTTTAAATTAGATAAATTCATGAATCCAATGCCACCAGTTTCATTCAAATCGGTTGAATATTGTTAAAGTTATATGCTATGGCGGTTTTACCCCGTTAGTGGGCGTGTTTCACCCCGCATGGAAAAAATACTCTATTTTTTGGACGTGTTTCCAAATCGCAATAAAAAATAGAAAATCATTACAGATATTTATGTTTTTATTTTTTATATGTAGGTAATAGATCAATTGTTCATTTAAAGCAGATAAATTAGAACTTGAGCTACAACTTTTTTTTATACAGGTGGTTTTGCTTAGGCGGGCGGTCTTGCCCCGCTTACCCTTAAATACATAATAGATATTTGTCAAGGTTTACGCTCATCATGCATGAAACACGAACCATGCTTCCAGCGCACGTCATCGTGATTAGCAATTTATATACTCGTAGTTTCCAAGCTTAAGTTAGGAAATATTTAGTAGGGTGGGGAACCTATTTCAAGCAGTCTAAGCGGACCACTAACTGTTTAACTTTAACCATAAATTTATGATTTTTTGCTTTAAAATTGAGGCGTTGGAACTAATTCTAAACGCATTTTAATCACCAAGGTGCTTTCTTAAGCAATCTAGAATTTTACTGATGTATTGCAAACTTGATAAGGAAAAATTAATTATTGCAAATTTGTATATTAAACTACCCATTCCAGGTAACTAATAAGCCTTAACGTAAGCAGCAAATCAGCGTATCTGGCATTTTATATTGCACGTTATTGTATGTTAGCTTTTTGACTGCATAGGTGTTGTAAATTGGCATCCAAAATTGTATTCAAATTCTTCGTGTCGGTAATTAGCTGTAAATTAGCATTGTCAGCACTATAAGAAGGTTTTCAGTAAAGTAGCTGTATATTTTGCCAAAATAGCATTTAAGTAGCATTTAAGGCGACTTAAATGCTTATTTTCGTATATTTCAATAGCATTGGTGATGCATTGGTTACCTGGGATGCTTTCATAGTTACGTAACTGCCAAAATGAATCATCTAAGGTTGAACTCCTCAGAAACTTGCAAAACTCGAGATTGTGACAAAGATCATCCGAGATTCATGATTTATGTACAACACAGGTTAATTTGTGGCAATACGAAGTTTGTCGGGTCAGCTAGTCTTATATATAAAAATGGATTTCTGTCTGTCTGTCTGTCCGTATGTTCCATATAGAATCGATAACTACCGAACCAAATTTGCATGTAGAGGTTTTTCGGGCCAGGAAAGGTTTTAGTGATGATTGGAGATCCCTCCCCCAACTAAGAGAGGGGGGCTCCCATACAAATGAAACACAAATTTCTTAATATTTTTTTGAAACGATGGTTCTACAATTGATGAAGGGACGGTAGGGAAAGAAATGAAAATTTTTTGGTGAAGGAGGGGAAGAGCGAAAAGGAAGGGGGGGGGGTTTGGTAGCTATGCTTGACAAGTAGTCATTTTGACTCCTATCTTTTGTCCAATGCTGGTAGGTGCATGAGTCGTAGGTGCAAAAGGTAGGAGTCAAAATGACTACTTGTCAAGCACAGCTACCAAACCCCCCCCCCCTTCCTTTTCGCTCTTCCCCTCCTTCACCAAAAAATTTTCATTTCTTTCCCCTACCGTCCCTTCATCAATTGTAGAACCATCGTTTCAAAAAAATATTAATATATATGTATGACCGCATTTCAAGGTTAAGACTAAAAAAAAACTTGAGATTAGTCTACAAATTTCTTCATAACTCGAGAAGTAATCAAGCAAATAGAACAAAATTTGGCATGTGGGTGTTTTTGGTGACAAGAATTTATTCTATGGTAAATTGAGACCCCTCCCTGCTTTAGAAGGGGAATTATGACTCCTTTCCCCTTTAAGAGGGGGGGCTTCCAAACAAATGAAATACAAATTTCCTCATAACTCGAGAACTAATCAAGCAAATGGAACCAAATTTGCCATGTGAAGGTTTTCGAGGCCTAAAATATTTTCTATGGTGAATTAGAACCCCTCCCCACTTTAAGAGGGGGGGCTCCTGCACAAATGAAATGCAAATTTCCTCATAACTCGAGAACTAATCAAGCAAATGGAACCAAATGTGGCATATGGGTGTTTTGGGAGACAAATTTTTTTTCTATGATGAATTGGGACCTCTTCCCGCTTTAGCCCAGATAACACAAAATCGTAATATAAAGTTCACATTAAATCGTTTTCATGTCAATTTCACATTGGAATTCTATAATGATTAGAGTATGTCAAATCTAAGTGAACAATAAGTTGTTTTGCAGTCGTGCGTGTCTTCATATACAATTCATGACTGTGAATTATAAAGCAGGATAGACAATTGCAATATTTGATTATATCTTTATCATATATTCAGGAGTATTTAATTGCGTGTTACAAAAACTGCGCAAAATAGAATTACAAATAGTTGTCAAAATTTTCGCACGTATATTGCCTCCACTTTGGTACATATATGTTCTTATATGGCGTGAAATATAACTTTTTCGTTCAGATATGATTTCGTATACCTCAGTTGCAATCGAGATATACAAACCAAATGGTTTACTGGGAGGAGGGAGGGCTCCTATACAAATGAAATACAAATTTCCTCATAACTCTAGAACTAATCATGCAAATGGAACAAAATTTGGCATGTGAAAGTTTTCGAGGGCAAAAATATTTTCTATGGTGAATTAGGACCCCTCTCCACTTTAAGAGGGGGGGTTCATATACAAATGATATACAAATTTTCTCATAACTCGAGAACTAATCAAGCAAATGGATCCAAATTTGGCATGTGGGTGTTTTTGGAGGCAGCAATATTTTCTGTGTTGTATTGAGACCCCTCCCCACTTTAAGAGGGGGGGCTCCCATGCAAACGAAATACAGATTTCCTCATAACTCTAGAACTAATCAAGCAAATGGAACCAAATTTGACATGTAAGTGGTTTTGGAGGCAAGATTTTTTTCTATGGTGAATTACGATCCCTTCCCCTTTTAAGAGGGGGGTCTCACATACAAGTGAAATACAAATTTCCTCATAACTTGAGTACTAATCAAGCAAATGGAACTAAATTTGGCATGTGGGGCAGAAATTTTTTCTATGATGAATTAAGACTAATTAAGATGAATTAAAATCCATTTCCTGTTTAGGAGGGGGGCTCCCATACAAATAAAATTCAAATTTCTTTATAACTTGAAAACTAATCAAGCAAATGGAACCAATTTTGGCATGTGGGAGACGTTGGAGTCTTGAATTTATTTTATGATGGTTAGTGACCCCTCACCCTTGTGGTAGGGGGATATGGATTCTCATACAAATAAATCAGAAATTTTTGCGAAACTCAATAACTAATCGAACTCGAGAAATTCGACTCTTCCATAAAACATTAACCCCTCTAAGGTCTACATCATTTTTAGCACCGCAAAATTCACTAAAATGGTCGTAACTTTTTCATCTTTCAATATTTTTTTACCAAATTTGGGGGATTTCTTTTCGATTTTCATAATATCTAAAGATAAAGAAATCTTTTCGATTTTCATAATATCTAAAGATAATGGCCATATGGCTTATGGCCCCGGAGTTATTCCGGAGTTCCTTGGGGGACCGCGACATGGCTTTTTTAGATAAAGTTGTCAAATATTTAAAATTTGTTTGAAATCTGTTGATGTTTGTAAATATATCATCGACTGTGGACATATCAGTTACTTTGCCGTAGTTACGAGCCATGGCGCGCACCATCCGGATCCAGGGGGACCCCAAGGAACAAAACGGCAGCACCTAAACAAGCAGGTGTGGAATAAGAGTTGTGTGGTAGCATTCGGTGCTGAATAAGCGAATTTGCTGAATTGTCTGTTGTTTAAACGTCATATCTTACGTTTTTTCTAGCTTCTAATCAACATTTATACGTTGTTATATAATTGCGGAATAAGAGTCGAATAAACGTTATGCAAACGTATCGGCAGTACGGCTAAGAGCAGGTGTGGAATAATGGTCGCTTAAAAGCTACCATTCAAATGCATGTCGAATAGACGTTGTGCAAACGTGTCAGTCAAGAGCAATTGTGGAGTAAAAGTGGAATAAGAGTGGAATGAGCGTTGCGCAAACGTATCAGCAGCATTGCTGAGAGCGAGTGTGGAATAAGAGTGGAATAAGAGTGGTATGAGCGTTGCGCAAATGTATCAGCAGCATTGCTGAGAGCAAGTGCAGAATAAAAGTGGAATAATAGTGGAATAAATGTTGTACAAACGAATTTGCAGCATTACTGAGACCAAGTGTGGAATAACAGTGGAATAAATGTTGCGCAGCATTGCTGCAAGAAGGTGTGGAATAAAAGTGGAATAAGTGTGGAATGAGCGTTGCGCAAACGTATCAGCTGCATTGCTGAGAGCGAGTGTGGAATAAGAGTGGAATGAAAGTTGCCCAAACGCATCAGCTGCATTGCTAAGAGGAATTGTAGAATATGTGTCGAATAATCGTCGTACAAACGTATCAGTAGCACCACTAAGAGCAGGTATGGAATAAAAGGTGCTCGATGGCAGCCAATAACATCGATAACTTGAATGACACTTTATACGTTACACTTTATAATTTATGCTTTAAATTTATATTAAGTACACTTTATTTTTATTTTTTGATACATTAAGAATAGAAAACATTTGCATAACCACTTTTAGCCGCCGCAAATCTTTGCTGGTCGTGGAACCTTTTAAGTGTTGTTGCCTGCACGGTGTGTATCTTTTCCCTCGGCGTGTCGTTATCGCTCGTCGTACCAATAAATTTAACAAACTTATCCAAAGACAACCAGCTCTGCTTAACGCTTTGCAAGTTACTCACAATGGATTTGCTCAGCGAGATGAATTTCTTCGGGCTGAAGCCGCCAGAATTGTTATGGTTGGGTGGCATAGTGGCGATACCACCACTGCTGGTAGCGCCGTAATCGTGTGACCAGCTCTCGCTGCCGGTACGCAAAAATACCACTGCTTCTCGTGCCTTCCGCTGCTCTTTTTTGTTTTCTGGAAGCTCAGGACTATCTGCGTAAACTAATGACGGGGTGACAAAAGTATTCCTCCTCTGCGGTACTAGCACGAATTATTCCTGCTGTTAACTAATCACTGCTGCTGCTAATCACATCACTGCTAACTAAATGAACAATCGCTAGCCGAACATTCTGGATTTCTAGTTTCCAGTGAAATTTATTCAGTAGAACCGCTCACCGTCGAAATTATTCACAAGAAAAAAAGACCTCTGTGTTGTGACTGTGTTATGTTGCTGGTGGTACAAGCGAAATGCCTTATTTTAGTACAAATAGTTTGTTAAATGTTTAACATGTGCGGAATAAATACTTCTAAAGTAATCTTGTACAGCAGATGCCAAACATGATTTAAGAAACTACTCTTCAGCGCTTAAATGTATTTTAGCCCATTTTTGTTCCACGCTTGACAAACTTAAGCTGGTAAATCTACATCGGCTGAAAACTCGGCGCCTGTCATATGTCAGATTATCTCAGATGTGTTCGTTAACGGCTTCCGACCGACAGGATGTAAGTTCGAACCCGGGTGAATAAAAAAATTATATGGCAGGCTTGATGAATTTTGAGTCAACCAATGATTTCCTATTAAGTCTCTTATTAAATTATAATATATGCATACTAAAATGGCCATGAAAATAACGAAACCCACAAAATAAAATAAAAATACTTAGCTGCATTTTTTTTCTTTCTGTTGTCTAAATGTTGAACAGCTGTCGAATAAACGTAGCTTCAGTGTCATCAGCAGAAGTTTAATAAACATATCTATACGTACTGAATAAACATTTTACTATACGTTACATAACAGTCATACAAACGCATCTTCCACGCCCATATTCAGCACTGTGCTGCTTAAATTCTCCAAAACCAACTGTATAAGCATTGAACAGAGGTGTTTAGACATACTTGAAAAGCAGCTATACAGCATGTGCTGAATAAAAGCTGTCGGTTAAACGTTTAATAAGCAAAAATTGTTCCTTGGGACACTATGACTCCGGAACCGGTTCCCATAAAGGGACATTTCAGCATCAGTAAAGTACACTCAATACATATACACTCAAGAACTTTTTTCACAAGGTTTGTTTTTTTGATTATTAAGAACCGGGAAACTCAGGGACCATTCATTTATTTCTCAATACATTTGGGAGAGGCCCGACTTTCGTCGCATAGATTGTAAATGGTCCCTAAGTTGCACCATTCTTGAGTAATCGGAAAAAACAAACCGTGTAAAAAAAGACTTGAGTGTAGTATGAACTGCACTTTAAGCCAATTTATTTTCAACTGATTAAAATAGGTGACCCCTGATTAATCGGCTTTTTAGCCTATCATCGGTCTTCAAGACCTACTGCATGATCTAATCCGATTGCCAATAAGGTGAAGGAACGTTTCGGGTGGGATTTTTCACTAACTTTTGATTGAATTTTGATATCGTTTTCGCATATAGGTATTGTGAGTTTCATTGAAAGTTATCCACCGCGTAATCAAAAAATGAAATGCTCTTTTATGGTTGCCGGGTCGATTTTTATATTATTGGAAGAAATTACACAGAAATCTGCGATGTAGCTTTTTTGTACCAAAACTGATCGTTTTCGATTTTTGTGCTACACCATTGCTAAAGAAAACACCAACATACACATATCACATCACTACTGCTGCACCGCGAGCGTTCGTTTGTCCAGCGAAAAGTGTAACACTAAATGGTGTAGCTACACCATTTAAGCAGAACAAGCAGCTGCTTGGAGCACCACCGAGGGGGCGCCATTTCGCCTACATTAAAAAAAACTGTAGCATTAAATGAATAAGTGGTTAATATAAAACGTTCTTTCCTCTCCTTTAGCAGCATAAAGCCGGGATGGCAAGTGGTGTAACTAGAGTTACTCTTCGCTGTATTGGGGCCTGGGCTATTTGTCACCAATTCGTTGAGCATCTCGACACAAGCAAATCGCGTCAACCTGATCGAGCCATCTAGTAAGTTGGGTTTCTCTTTTTCTAAAGGTCCTCATACGCGTACGAACATGTTGGCCGAAAATGTTGGTGTATTCATGTTCGGTCAACACTCACACCTGTGTATGAGTGTCACGAACCAAGCAGGCAAAAGAAGATGTTGGGCTTGTCGCTCGACCTGAATGACCCGCCACCATTTTAATTGTTTCCAGCCTAACATATGCGTACGTATATGAGGCCCTTAAGGCCAATGAAGGTCTAGAAGAGAACAGATTCACTGTACGGTCATCGGGTATTCTTGCGACGTGACCGACCCATTGTACTCTCCCAACTTTCGACAAGTGTAGTTTGAGAATCATTCCATGTAATGCCAGCAGTGCATGGTTCATACGTCTATGCCATTCTTCGCTTTCCGTTTGCGCTACGCCTCCTCCTGATGAAAATCGATTCGCAACAAAACACAACAATCAAAACACTGAGATAAACGTGGTGGGAATGGGACATTGATTTTTCGGGAGAGATTTTCGAATCTCTTCGGAGTCCGCAATCAGCAGATTCATCTTCGATGAAGTAGCAAGGTATGAGGACGAAGTTTCTGAAGTAAGAGAAAATATGAACCGAACTTTTTCGTTTCTGAAGGTTTGTCATTATAGTAATGGGTTTCAAGAAACTGACAATTATTCAAAAGAAATAGTGGTTGACTGTGATCAGTGTTACGAAGCCCGCACTTGTGTGGGCTAATTTCCTCACACACGCGTACTCTTTCGAACAAATATACCAGCATAAGCATTCCTTTCGGACTCCTGCTTTTATTATTCATACACTGCAATGACTTTTGCGAGTGTGTATTTAACTAACAGCCACGGTCGTCGCTCTTGCACGTTATTATAGCCTGAGCAACTGATACCGATCACTCGCGAAGACTCGCACTCCCACCCGCGTGTAGAATCGAAGGCGTAAGATGAAGAAGAAAACAAAAAGTAATGCAAAATCTGTATCCCAGTGTGCCGCTAGCCCTCACGGGCAGCTGGCTACTCACGAGTGGTTTGCCACGTAAGTGGTTATACAGAAAGACGTACGAGTCGGCACACAGCAACACCGTCTGTTTTTCGTTAGTCCTGGAGGCGCCATTTTGAAAATTTGTGTGGAGCGACAAATTAGCTATCGCCGGCCCTGCATCTGACCATAAATTTGTCTTAATGAATATTCTTAATTTCTAAAACTAATTCCTAACATAAGCAAACGGTCACATGAAAAACATGTATTTGCATATTGAAGTCAAACATCTCAAACACCTCATTAAAACGAAGACACATAATTCGAACAGGTTCATGAGCTCCATATAAATGATTCCGCGGTTCCAAATAAAAGAAGTTTATCTGGCGTAACGGTCGTACGGGAGCATACATGGCTAATAGTGCTCTAATAGTGACGGGCAGTCAATACGATTCGTAAGCAGTTTGGTTTATTTTCGAGGATTGATCGCACAAGTGAGCAGTAAAGCGATTTGAGGCAAAGTGGGTCGCGGAACTCATTCGCAATCTTGAAGATTGTAACATGTGACCATGTCCCATAGTAAATGTAAATAGTTATTGAAAAAAATTGTATTTGTTTTTGCATGTTAGGAGTTAGGTTTGAAATATTGTTAAACTTTAAAATTAAATCCCCTATCGAGACGCCGCGGTTACCAATGGCGACAACACACGAACCGATCGGTAGCAGAGGAGTGGCGTAACGCTGAGTTCCGCATAAGCCTGCGAGAGGGCGTTGCGAGCCTATCGAAAGGGGTCTGGGCTTTTCTGTTCGGATTGTTGAAGCGATCGGACGCGGGTCCGCTGTTCTGATATAGATACTGAGTTTGCCACGTGGTTACTTTTTAGTCGAAAGATTGAGAAGCTTACGAGAATTGTGTCGCGAAGTGCCGTGCGTGACCAGAAGATAAACCCGCTGAAGCTTCGATCCGTCATTCCGGTCGAAGTACGGCCTGTGTAGTGGAACGAGTACCCGTAGGCCGTGTAGTGCGTGAAGAATAACTCCGCCATCCCAGTGTCCAGAGTAAAGCTTCCCTTAATATTCCGGTGTGCCAATCCGCAAGTGAAAAGTTGTTACAAGCCGCCGAGAAGCATCCTCCCGTTGAGTAGCGAGCCGGTGCTACTCTATACTGTTCCCGCCTCTGAATAACATCCTCCCACAGTGCTACGGTCCCGTGTTAATCCAAGACCGCGCGTTCGGGGAAAGTAACGATCGACAAAACCAGGTTAGATAGGCCGCCCCCTGGGATGTATGGTAAGTCTCAATGCTTACAATATGAATCCAAGTTGATAGTTGGCTTTGGAGATAATGCTGTCGTAGTGGCTCTTGAATGTCAATGCATTATCCAACAGCACTTCCAAATCTTTAATACACTGTACGCGAAGAAGGTGTTGGCCAGAGACAGTATAGTCATATTCAATAGGCGTACGTTTTCTGTGAAACAACATTACGTTATATTTCTCTATACTTAGCATTAAACAGTTTGCATCACACCAGCACACAAACATGTTCAAGTACTCCTACAATTCCACACAGTCATTCAGGCACGTATGTAGTTTTAAACATTTTACACTCCTATTCTGTATTTCGAACGGGTTTATGTTTCGTTCGAAAAAACAGCGGTTCGAACGAAAGATCTTCATATGAAAAACCAACTCGAACGAAATATTTGCCAAGTCGAACGAAATATTTCAACTCGTTTGAAATACAGAATATGGGTGTTAGTTTGGTCAGCATAAAATAGTCAACCATGTGGAAGCAGCAATTTGACATTATTTATAAAAATCGAAAAGAGCAGCGGGCCTAGGTTGCTGCCTTGCGGAACTCCAGATTGATTGGAGAAGCAGCTGGAGAAAGTAGTTCCTAATTTCACACATGAGCTTCTGTTTGTCACGTAAGAACTGAACCAGCATACGGCATCCGTAGATACACCCAGTCGTTCCATTTTGCTGAGTTGTATTTCGTGGTTCACTCGATCGAAAGCGGCTTTCAGATCCAAATAAATAGCATCGGTTTGAAAACTAGAGTCCAGATTTTGCAGACAGCGGGAAACAAACTGCATCAGATTTGTGGTCACCGATCTTTTCGGGTTAAAATCGTGCTGGTCAGCGTCAATATAGATTTTGCAACAAGCGAACAAAGCGGTTGTCTCGCCCTGAATGATTTAGTGTTATATAGTTTTTGTGGTCTTGTTATTGACTAATGTTTTATGAAAGAGTCTTAAATTTCTCGAGTTCGATTAGTTTTTGAGTTACGCCCCCCTCCTAAAACCCCCATAAGCCAAATTTGGTTCCATTTGCTTGAATAGTTCTCAAATTATGAGGAAATTTGTATTTCATTTGTATAGAACCCCCCCCCCCCCACTCTTAAAGGGGAGAGGGGTCATAATTCCCTTTTTAAAGAGGGAAGGGGACTCATTTCACCATAGAAAAAAAATCTTGCCTCCAAAATCACCCATATGCCAAATTTGGTTCCATTTGCTTGATTAGTTCTGTAGTCATGTAGAAATTTGTGTTTCATTTGTATGGGAGCCCCCCCTCTTAGGGGAGGAAAGGTTCTCTATCTATCATAAAAATCTTCCCCGGCCCCAAAAACCCCTACGTCTACATGCAAATTTTCACGCCGATCGGTTCAGTAGTTTTCGATTCTATAAGGAACATACCGACAAACAGACAGAAATCCATTTTTATAGGTATAGATTATGCAATTTTTCCAAATCCACATAACATTTTAGATGTATTATTGTTTATTTTTCCAAATCATAACGTACGTAACCCACATAACATTTTAGATGTATTATTGTTTTTTTTTTCTTGTAGTTATTGTTTTTCTTTTGCATATCGTTGTACTGACCTAGCACTTGTAACGCACATCTATGACTTCATTAGAACATGGAAATTTTACCGAAAAAAACTAATCCTGTTCGTTTCGAATCAGTGCAACCTATACAAGCAGAACCGTCATCGTAGCATTAAAAATCGATTGCTAAGCTGCCAGGTTACTTCCTGTACAACCCAAGTGAGGCTCTGGACTGGAGTATAATGATCCCACAATAGCAAAACAATACTAATGAAGGATCGAATTACCTATACTTGGTCCTTCAAAGTAGATGCCCTTACTATATGTATAGCTTCACAATTATATCCCCATTTCGACAGGCTTTGTCGCAGTCACGGTTGTTGCAGCTAAGGTTGAGAACCAGTTACTACTAACGTAGCAAAATAATATTCAAATCTATTTTCAAACAACAAAACGACCCAATATTTCTCTTACGCCTAGCGGGTAAATATCTGAGTAAAGAAAATTGAAATAAATCAAGCGCATCAACATATTGATACCGGCTTGACAATATGAGCTTTACCCTTGTTGGTATGCCGTCCATGTTGAATGGTATACCGAAAATGTTTCAAGCTCATACACCGGCTCATGTTGCTGTTTGTAATCAATCGTAACACGTGCTTTACTGTACAATATAGTAATTTTGGAACACAAATATTTGAATCTCTTCATTTATGGTTTTAATTGAATAAATATTTATTTGTTAATTATTTATTGGATTACTTGTTATTTTCTTTACTAGCTCGGGATTCGAAATTAACCTGAGTTTTTCATGTGCTGATGTTGGTAGAGCAGAAATGAATGTCGAATGCCATTATGAAATTCAAAGGGCCCTATTCTCACAGTCACCTCACCTAAATTTTTTGGGTGAGAGCACAATTTGCGATTCTCAGAGTCACCTAGCTGACTCTGCTTACCTGGGTAACTGTACAAATCAAATGGGGCCTGTTAAGTGAGGTGAGGATGACTGTGAGAATAGGGCGCATGAAAGAAGTGTGGTGAGGTGGCTGTGAGAATAGGGCCCAAAATGATGAGCCCGATTGCGAGAAGGCTATGTTATCGAATGACGAAGAAGCCTTTTCTTTTGAATCAAATGTTAGAGCAAATGCATAGAATGTTTGGTATGATCAGGGTTGCCGACCAATAACGCTGATTGAACTGTATACTGCCTGATAGAACCAAATCTGTAAAAGTCATGTATGTAACATTTGTACAGTTTGGTGTAATCTAATTTTTTCGTTGGAAAACGAACGTTCATTTCTCAATAATAAAGCTGTTGTTGTTATTGGTTTATTAGGACCTTTTAAACGCAAGGCGTTCATTCGAGTTCTGCTTACAATAATAAAGCTTTCAGACCTTTAGCAGCACAAAATGAAAAAAAATAATGCAGTATTCCTTCCAAAAAGATTATAGATTATACTCAGCTCTACAAAAGTTGCATACACGACATAAATGTTGTTTCTATGAGGCAGTGCAGTTCAATGAGCGTAAGTGAACGTAACTGAGCGCTGCAACCCAGTAATGCCAGATCTGCGGATTTAGGAATTTTCTACGGACCTACGGATCAAGTGCTCAAATCTACGGATTTTCATAAACTTTGCGGAGAAGATTTAAAGTTTCATTCAGTGACAAAAAGTACGAGTACGCTACATGCAATGAATATCCCGAAAAGCATAACTTTATTCTTTCTGAGAGAAAGAAGCGAAGAGAAGGGTAATAAAAATGAAAGATTTGCTATATTGCTGTTATGCTGTCAATAAAAACTAGCATTTTTCGCTTTGACGGCAGATATTTATAGTAATACTGATATTTTCCTGATTGTAGTACGGCAAAATGGCTAAATATTTTCATTTCTATTTTTTCCCACATTTTAGCAGATAACTAAAATAAATAGAAAAGACAACGAAGAGATGACGCAAGACAGCAAAATGTTGACGAAAATGTGAATAGAAGTCAATGAAACTATGATAAAAAGATGGCAAAAATACGATAAAAAGGCGACAAAAAACACGACAAACAATGGGACAGAGACATTTAAAAACTGTCAGACGATAAAACATGCAAAAAAGATACGTCATAAAAAAGACGCCAAAAGAACAACGAAAAAACAAGAAAAAGACTAGACAATTTAGTTGTCTTGGCAACAAACAGGGCGAAGGATGATAAAAAGATCACAATGAAAAAGAAGAAAAGGCGGCGAAATGTCATAAAACGAAACTACGACGGAAAGCTGGCAAAAAGACCATGAAAAGACAATAAAAATATAATAAATAAATGACAACGAGATGACGAATACGGCTAAAAGCCGAAAAAACAACTATAATATGACGAACAGACAATGCAAGGTAGCGAAAAGACGATGAAAGAACGATAAAATGACAGCAAATAATCGACGAACTTGCAGTGAAATATTTGCGAAAAGATATGACGAAGAAGTGAAGACCAATACGC
The DNA here is from genome assembly GCF_943734655.1 of Sabethes cyaneus. NCBI lineage: Eukaryota > Metazoa > Arthropoda > Insecta > Diptera > Culicidae > Sabethes > Sabethes cyaneus. Next base: position 101,388,112 of record NC_071353.1, on the reverse strand, counting down.
GAAAAGTCGAAAGACGACAAAAATGCGGTTAAAAGTCGCCAAAAAACCTTACAAACAGCGACAAAAATGCCAAAAAAGCCATACAAAACGACGAAAAGACTGTAAATAGATGTAACCTTTGCTATAGGTATTGGAGATAATTGTAAAAAATAACGAAAAACGACCAACAAACGTTAAAAGTCAACAAAAAACGAGGGACAACACGGTGTAGTGGTTAGCATTCACATCTCTCACGCCGAGGACTCGGGTTAAAATTCCAGTCCCACAGAAACCACGAATGACCCAAGCTGTTAAAGTGACTATAATCATATTAAAACAAACAAAAATCGACAAGAAGATGACTGGAACGGCGGTAAACTTGATGGTGTATACTTAGCAAAACAAAAAAACGAAAAATTAAAGACAAAATACAAAATAACCAAACGACGAGAAATGAAAGAATTCGGAACAATAAAGGCGAAAGACGAAAGTCAAGATTATGCATTCTTGAATAATATAGTGGAAATTTGAAATGTATCATGAACTGATTCGATTCAAAAAAGTATTAATTTATTTCAAATGTAATCAAGTTGCCTAAGCAATAAAAAATGTCACTTTTTAGCAAAACTGAGAAACACTTTACATGAAGAACAAATGTCGGTCAAACTTCTATTTAAATCAAAAATTTGATTAAGTTGAACCCTTTCCTCTGTGATTAAAACACAGATGGTAAAACTACGAATTTTTCTTCAGCAAAACCTGGCTGCAACCTTGGAAATGCCTATAGTCCTAATCTGACGCTGTACAAAACACTGATTAGACCGGTAGTCTGGTAGTCCTCTAGAGACTTGAGATTGTAATTTTGTTTACAGAAGACGTACGTGCACTTGCCATATTTGAACGAAAGGTGTTGTGGACTATTTGGCGGAATACAAACGGAAAACAAGGGGCGGTGGCATATGAACCACCTGCTGTAACTACTTGGAGAGAGCCCTATCGTCACCTGGCGAAACTCGGAAGGCTACGGTCGGTCGGCAAGGTTATTAGACGGCTGTGCAGTGAAATCTGTAGACGAGCCACCAGATTGAAACTGACATGCGTGTGTCATGTTGGCCGCGAGTACCTTAGGACCGAGTGCAGCGAAGAGAGGTTTTTAATACAACACTCGCCACCCCGTCTCTATGCTGCTAGAAATAAGTACTTACTTTTACTTTTTACTTTTTCGGCGACAATCCGCTTATCGAATCAATGCCGAATTCAGGAGCCGTCTCCACATTACTCGGTCTTGGGCTGCCACTCTCCAGTCGCCCGTAACACCCGCTGTTCTAGCATCCTCGTCAACAGCGCTCATCCAACGGGTACGGGGTCTGCCTCGAAGTCGTCGGCCTCTGTCGGGTTCTCTGCTGAATATTGTTTTCGCTGGTCTCTCATCCGGCATCTTTGCTACGTGACCAGCCCACTGCAGCCTGCCGTATTTTAGGCGCTTCACAATATCCGCATCTTTGTACACTTGGTATATTTCATGATTCATGCGCCTGCGCCACACTCCTTCGTCTAATATGCCGCCAAGAATTGATCGCAGGATCTTACGCTCGAAAACGCCAAGAGCTCGTCGGTCGCTTTCTTTCAACGTCCACGCTTCGTGGCCGTAGAGTACCACCGGGAGAATTAGCGTCTTATAGAGCGCGAGTTTTGTACGGAGTTGTAGGCTACGGGACCTCAGCTGGCTACGTAATCCGTAGAAGGCCCTGTTGGCAGCCGCTATCCGCCTTCACGGCTCACATCGTTGTCACTTGTCACTAACGTACCAAGGTAAACAAATTCGTCGACCACTTCAAAAGTATCTCCATCTATCACCACCGCAGTTCCAACACCCGAAGGGCTACCACGCTCTCCACCAGCCACCATATACTTTGTTTTGGTAGAATTTATGATAAGCCCTATCCTCGCAGCTTCCTCTTTAAGATGCGTATACGCTTCTTCCACAGCTCTACGGTTAACACCGATGATATCGATGTCGTCCGCGAACCCTAGGAGCATATGAGATTTCGTGATGATGATACCGCTTCTCTGCACGCCGGCCCTTCGAATAGCACCTTCCAATGCAATGTTGAACAGCAAGTTCGATAGTCCGTCACCTTGCTTCAAACCATCTAACGTCACAAACGAGTCCGAAGTCTCACCCGCTATCCTGACGCTTGATTTTGAACCATCAAGGGTAGCACGTATCAGCCTAATCAGCTTTGTTGGAAAACCATGTTCAAGCATAATCTGCCACAGCTCGTTTCGTTTAACTAAATCGTACGCCGCCTTGAAGTCTATAAACAGATGATGCGTCTGCAAGTTGAATTCCCGGAATTTATCGAGGATCTGTCGCAAGGTGAACATTTGGTCCGTCGTGGAGCGTCCCTCTCGAAAACCGCACTGGTGTTCGCCAACAAAGGTTTCCTGTAACGGCCTCAGTCTGAGAAACAGGATGCGGGAGAGTATTTTGTATGCAGAATTGAGGAGAGTAATTCCTCGATAATTGCTGCATTCGAGTCGATGGCCCTTTTTGTAAATTGGGCATATGAGACCTTCCAACCAGTCCGTAGGTAATTCCTCCTCAGTCCATACCTTTAGTATAACCTGATGGATTGCACAATACAGCCGTTCGCTCCCGAATTTCAAAAGTTCGGCGGGGATGCCGTCCTTTCCAGCTGCTTTGCCGTTTTTCTGTGACATTGCATATCGAGCAGGTTTTCCTGAATTCTCCAGTGCCTGTTAGATTGTGCGTTATTCCTGTGTGTCCAGTTCTTAGCCTTGATAGTACTTTTCTTTCTTTCCAGTTCTTTCTTTCAGTCCAGGCGATAGTTGCGTTTTTTATTTTTCGTAAGAAAATATCTTCACAGCCGTGCCATCTTTCTTCCCATGCTCGTCTCATTTCGCTTTCCAACCACTTTTTGACGTCTATGTAGGCCACTTTTTTGGTGTACAAAGTTCCTTTTCGTCCGAGTCCGGCGAGTCTATCAGCAGCTTCGTTGCCAGGGATGCCACAGTGCCCTGGAACCCAGATGAAAATTGTGTCTGTTCTGGTGTCTTTCTGTGTTGCCTGAATCCACGGGTGGCGAGCTGTTTGTGATTCGAGTGCCTGAATTGCGCTGAGGGAGTCGCTAATAACTGCGATTGGTTGATCAGACGGTGATGTTGCTGCTCTGTATATTCCTGCTGCCTCAGCTGAGAAGACCGAGGTGATGTTCGGGAGACGGTGGAATTGGTCTATTAGATCTTCGTGGACGCCGAAACCGACACGTTCGTATGCCTTTGAGCCGTCAGTATATCGGTGTGTATGATTGGGATACTTCTCACGTAAAAGTTCCGCTGCAGCCATTTTGATGCTTTCAGGGTTGCGATTCCGGCGCATTTCATGCTGTAGACTACGGTCAGTGCGTAATGGGTGAAGAGCCCAGCCCCTGTCACCGGTCCAGTGTATTTGGGTCACGGATGGAAGCTTTTGCCCCATTGTCTGTCGTAATGATTGGTTTGCATGGGTAAGGAGGTGTATCCTTCGGTGTTTTGGTTTGGTTTTCTCAGCGTGTCCTGCGGCTCGTTTTGCGATGGTAAGGCTTACCAGAAAATCGAAAGGTAGTGTTCCCAGCTCGGCGTGGGTTGACAATGTTGGAGTGGAGGGGAGTAAGTTGGATATGATCCTCCTAGAATGATTATAGGTAGGACCAAGTGTGCGGACAAGTTCGGTATCAGCGCTGCAGGTCAGTTCAATACCGTATAGTAGCCTGGAGTCCAGTATTGCTTTTGCTACTTTCAGTCTCGTTTGCCTACTGCTGTTCGTTCTGCGCCCCGATATCGCTCTGAGGAGATTTATGGTGGTTTTGCAGCGTTGCTTCACCTGTGCAAAATGTTGTTGAAACGATAGCTTCTTGTCCAATAAGACGCCCAAGACTCGCATCGTTTTTTGATGCTTAATTGGCAGGCCGTTTAGAAGGATCTGTCGTGAACTGGTTTGGTGATTACTAGAGCAGCAGTGGAGTAGTGCGCTTTTGTCTGGAGCGAGCTGGAATCCGGATGTCGTCGCCCATTTTTCCACAGCTCTGACCGCTGCTTGTGTTCGCCGGAAGAGAGCTGGCATTGTTTTGCCACTGCCAATCAAAAGGATGTCATCGGCATAGGCTATTGCGTCGATGGTTTTTGGTAGGTTGCGGAAAACGGTGTCCATTATGACGAGGAAGAGAGTGACTGCTAGAACGGAGCCTTGAGGAACTCCAGTTTCCTCCTTCAGTATTCTCGATCGTGTGTTGCCGACGGTGACCTGGAACGTTCTATCGGTGAGAAAGTTTCGAATGAAATAAAGGATGTTGCCAGTTAGTCCCCATGTTATCAGTTGTTCGATTGCTTTTGGCGTCCAAGCCCTATTATACGCCTTCGCGAGGTCTATAGAGACAAGATTCGTATGCAGATTAGCCTCCTTCGCCTTGCCCAGAATATCACCTAGTGCAGCGAAGTATGTACCAGTTCCATGTCCCGATCTAAATGCATGTTGACGGTGGTCAAGGAGGTTTCCGGTCTTTAAAAAGTGTGTTAGTCTTCTGTTGACCATCCTTTCCATGGTTTTGCAGATGCAGCTTGTCAGTGAGATAGGTCGATATCCTGCGGGATCCGTGTTGCTGTTGTTCGGTTTGGGGAGTGGTATTACAAGGCTGTGCTTCCAACCTTCCGGGAATGTTCTTCCAGTCCATTCGCGGTTGATTAATTGTAGCAAGCATTTTTTGCCAGATGGGGGAAGGTTTTTTAGCATCGGATATCCCACCTCGTCGCTTCCTGCAGATTTTCCCTTGGCTTTACAGAGGGCGAAGCTGAGCTCGGTCATGGAGAAGGGGGAGTTAATATACTCATTCTGCCCTGATTCCGGGATGACGGTATTATGGATTGACTGGTTCGATACGCCGTTTTTTTTGACAAAAGCTAGAGAGTAGTTGTCGATCGATGACATGTCCGCGAAATGATTAGCGAGTGCATTTGCCACCGTGTTTGTGTCGCGCGTGAACTGGCCTTCGATTTGTAGAGTAATTCCCGTGGATCGCCGCTTGCCATTCATGGAATTGACTCGACCCCAAACCTCAGCTGGAGTCTGCTCCTCACTTATGCCATCCAGAAAGCTTTCCCATGATTCCCGCTTTGCATTCCGGATGACTTGCCTGCATTCATTTCGTAGGGTACGATATCGCTCCATGACTGCCTCCTTGGAAGGGTCTTGGTCTGCCATTCGTTTTGCGGCCCGGAGAGCCTTTCGCCTAGCTTTCACCACTTTTTTTACCTCCGGCGACCACCAGTGTATGGCCTTCCTGCCTAATTTTGAACTTGTTTTGGGAATGGCGACTTTAGCAGCTTTTACAATTATGTTCGTAAACCCCAGGATATTGTTGGGGCGATGTTCTTGGATCGTGGTTGACAAGTGACTGTCGAAAAGGGCCCAATCTGCCTGCTCGAACAACCACCGTGGTCGTTTGGTAATGTTGATTGGTTCGCTGTAGGAGTTGATAATGATGGGTGTGTGGTCACTTCCCATCATATCGACATTGATATTCCAACCCAGTTTTGGTAGCACTTTTTGACTGGCCAGAGATATGTCGATTGCAGACTGAGTGCTTCCTCGGAAGAAGGTGGGAGATCCGTCATTTAGTATCGTGAGCTGGGCTTCCTCAATAACGTCTACAACGATGGATCCTCGCTTATTCGCTTTTCTGCTTCCCCAAGCTGGATGGTGGCTGTTGAAATCTCCTAGCAGGAGACGGGGTTCTGGGATTTGTAGGATCGCCTCCCTCAGTTTCGATTTAAGATTCGGGATTTCCTGGCATGGCAGGTACACGCTAGCGATGGATATTTCAAAAGGGGACATTACCTTTGCTGCCACGATCGGCAAATCAGTATCCAGATGAATCGGTGTGTGTGGGGTGCCGGTTTTGATACCCAGAGCGACTGTGTGGTACACGTTACTAGCTTGGTTCTGCAACCAGCTGTATCTTCCTCCGAGCGTTCTGTCCATAGTACTTGGCGGAGCTCGGTGAATTTCCTGCAGTGCGAGTACTAGTGGGGCTTTGTCATGGATTAGCATCTCCAAATCATTCAGGTTGTGGAAATACCCGTTGATATTCCACTGGATTGCTAAGGGTGGGTGAGTGGATTTGGCTAATTGCTGAGTACTCGTAGAGTGCTCGGAGTTTTCCGAATCTGATGATCGATGACTGTTTGCCAAGTGGAATACGGGTGCATGTGGGTCTAGCGGTCTGTCGGCACATATCGGGCTGTGTCGTATAATTTGATCCCTTGGTGGATCACTTGCAATTCCACAGTTCGCTTCCGCTAGGGACTGTGGGGGGGTGCTACTCTGCCGAATCTTAGATGAGTTGTTCCAGGCGAAAATTTCATCGACTTCATCCGCCGTGTTTGCAGCGTTATCTGTGGGCCTGCCTGACTGGTGACGACCTATTTCAATGTCCGCTCCCAGGGGATGGGTCATATGACCCTTGTCCGTCCTGTCCGAGCATTTTCCTTCCTTGCTTTCTCTTTTATGCGGGGAACAGGCTTTTACGCCCTTGTGCGTCCCGCCCGCCGGGGGCCCAGAGAGCCGCAGCTTGTCCTCCGATTCCGCTCTTCTTGTAACTTCCGGTACGGTGGGGCTGCGACGCCCCTGGTGCCCCGAGCTTCCTGTATTATCCTCCAGGGGATAGGTAAAAATACCCTTTTCCGTCCTGGATCCTCTATAGCCTTCCTTTATCGGGGAACGGGTTGTTAGGCCCTTGTGCGTCCCGAACCCGGATGGTTGCAGCTTGTCCACCGATTCCGCTCTTCTTGTAACTTCCGGTACGGTGGGGCTGCAAACATCGCGGGCATTGCTGCCTTCTTCGGCGTGCGACGAAAAATTATCGGTGAGTGGTTTTTCGACCTCGTTTCTTTTAACACAGACCCGCTGGTCCAACCCCAGGGGCTGTGCGGGAGTACTAGTCCGCCGAGTCTCAAATGCAGGGTTCCTGGCGGATGTTTCCTCGACCTCTTCCGCTCCTTTTGCGGTGATAGTTGTAGAGCTTTCTGGTTGGTAACAATCTGTTTCACCGAGCATTGTTCCCAGGAGATTGGTTGTGGCCGTGCATCCTTCTCTGCTACTTTCACCATCATGCTGGGTGTGGGCTTGAACCGTTCTTTGTTGGTTGTTTGTCGTTGTGATGAGTGCTACTCTTGCAGGCGCGTGGGAAGGGATTGTGGAAATTGGTTGGGCCTCTTCTGTGTTGTCTTGTTTGGAGGATTTATTTGGTGGGAATTTTATTCTGCGTAGGGATTTGTTTCGTGTAGGAAGTAATTTGGTAAGGATTTTGAGGCCATAGGATATTGCACTGCGTTGGTCACTCAATATCGATGGTTTCACCTACCATCGGGACGTCTTGATATTCTTCAAATTGTTCATTGGCGTTTTGTTTTGGTATCTTGCTGCTGCGTTTTTCCTGTTTGATGTCGAATAGCGGTCGTTTTGGAGTGCTCTGTTCTGGTGGGTTAAAGATGCTGCTTAATGATGAGCGTGTGCTCATTGGACTGATATCTCTGGGTCTAAGGAACTCTTCTTTGTCAGTGTTGGAGTGTTTTGGTGGGTTCTGGGGGGATTGCACGGGGGATGGGCAGAGTTTCCTTAGCTTGGTTTTCAGTTGTGAAACTTCCAGCTCTTTTTTCGCGGCACATTTTTCCAATATTTTTATACGTTCTACCATATCCTCCATTGTACCGTATTTCTGTACTGCCCCCATTCGGTGGGACGCTGAAAGCTTTTGTTCCAGTGCATTAATCCGTTCGTCTTTTTCTGCCATCTTCTTTGTGATTTCGTCTAATTTTTTCATTAACATGTTTATCTGTTCGTCTTTTCCGGTATTTGTTATTCCAGCGAACGTACGAGGGTTATGGCTAGCCTCATATAACCGTTTTGCATTTGGGTAGGACACGCCTTGGTCGATCCGGGTATGTTGAATTTCATTCTCTTTTATATATTGTGGGCATATTTTCTCCGAAATGGCGTGGCTACTATCGTTACAACGACTGCAATATTTCTCCTCAGAGCAGGTATTACCTTCTGTTATTTCGTGAACTTTAGCGCACCGTCCGCAAGTTGACTTTTCCTGTTGGCAACGGAGCTTGGTATGGCCAAATTGCCAACATTTGTAGCACTGCATAGGTGCAGGGTAATATGGCCTGGTACGAGCACGGAGAAATCCGAATTCGACATATTCGGGTGCTGTTGTTCCATTAAAAGTTAGAATCATGGAAGCCGTGTTTACTTTGGTTTCACCCGCTCGTCTCGTAATTTTTCGAACGTCGATAACCTTTTGGTCTTTGAGGTGGTTTTTCAATTCCGCTTCGGGAATATCCCGTACATCTGAACATGAAACAACGCAGCGAACAGTGTTGAGGCTAGGGTGGGTTGTAACCTCCACGTGGGTACCATCTGTAAGTTTATCCATCTTAAGCAGCTTCTTGACCTGATCGCCATTCCTCACCTTGAGGGAATAATAAATTCCTCTATTTTCAGGGAAAGCTCCATCGATTTTTCCTCCTGCACATATTTCTACTGACGTACGTATGATGAAGGGGTTTTTAAGAACTTGCCCGTCTTTAGCTTGCAGACGTAGAATGCTCAGCTCTCCATTGCTATTGCTGGGGTCCATCCATTCCGGCAATTTTCTTCCCCTCTCTGATCCGTCTATTTTACCCGCGGATACCCTGGGGCCCATGCCTCCAGGAGGGGGATCGTACGTGGACATGATGTCCAGCGGCCGAGTGGCCGACGAGGTTAATGTATTCTAAGACTATATTGGTTACCTGGAGGTCGTCGTCCCGTTGGAAAAACAAGCACTGCCTTATCCCCAACTTAGGTATGAGATAATCTCCCAAAAATTTAACACTTCATACAGATTCTTCACTTGACTACTTGGGAACCGTCGTCCCGTCAGAAAAAACTAGTCTTCGTTTCACCCCGTCAGGAATTCTGGATTGATTTTATTAGCACTTTTACTCCACCCACTGTTTAAAGACCACTCGAAACTCCCGCAATAAGTCAAAAATTCGCGATTGAAAGCCGATGCTTTTTCGATCGAAATGAGAACAAAGGCAGTTAATGCAAAGAACAATAGCACTTGAATTTCGATACGATCGCTTACGGAGTCTAAAGAAAAATGAACCGCACGCGACGAGTATTCGATCCGAACTGACGTAGAGCTTTATTGTCTTCAGCAACATTGTTTGTTACAAAATTTCGCATCTCTTTGTAAATTTTAAGTAGTTGTATTTTTATTCCTATAGATGGCGTTGAGATCTAACTTTTTAAATAATGACTTTAGAAATGTTGTGTCTTCAGAAAAGTTGTTTGTCCTGTAAAGTTACGTAAAATTACTGAACACACCAAAATTGTAAGACTTACAGGAATCAAGTTATAAATATTTTAAATACTCAAACACTTCTTTTTAAGTATGTAGTCGAAATTGGTAGTCTGACGACCTCCTATACAAATTATCACAATCTGTATATCCAGAGTAATTTAGTATTATTATTCTGGTATAGGGTAAATCAACCATTTGTGGACCTTTCTGTAAATTATTTTGAACTCGTAACGCTAAACACTCAACCAATGGCACTTACAATATTAGTAATTTTCGAATAAGCCTCAATATATAAATTTCTGCTGCAAATCTCTATACTTTACATATTTTTTAAAACAGATTGGAATGTCCGTTTTCCTTTTATGGACCCTTGTGGTTTACAATAGAATAACGACCGGGTCCATGAATTTTAGTGTATTTTGCATAGAAAGAGTCCGGTAATGGCGACATTTTTTGCGTTGTATATAATGAACCCTCACTTGTTGAAACCGTCAATTTTAAAGTATTAATAATGAAATGCAGCTAAAATTTTATAAACTCAAATGTGTGTTATGTTTAGTACGTTCTGTTTCATGTCATATATCCTCAGAAATAAGAAGTATAAGCTAATAAATACCGAAATTTCATCCGAGGGTCCATTACAGGTAGACTAGGACAGGAGGTTTACTATATGGGTTAACTTACCCTACTATCTGCTTTAGTGCATTCATGCAAATTTTTTAATTCATCAGTTTGGCCATACGCAGCAAAAGGATACGAGTGGCGAGATAGGCCGTCATCGGCCTCAGCCAAATTCTGGCAGAAGGCACAAAAATAACTGACAGAGTATTGCAATCTGTTTATCCTGCAAACACGTATCAGCATGTTCGACTCTAAATAAACATAATGGAGGCTAGTTCAATCGAACTGAAAGTCCAACCGAACATATTCTACTGCCAATTTGACTTGAAACAGAGCTAATTGGGAAAAAATTGTTAAGTGGTCGCCTTTACAATGTGCTGAATTCCCCTAATCGACTCCAATGTATCTCATAACGATAATAAATGCTGTGTCTTACATATACAAGCACGACTAGTTACCGTACAGCAGGAATGAGCTACGCACTGGCGCGCGCATTTACTAATTTGTAGCCTAAAATGGCGGAAAACATGCATTCGCAAAACTTGAATATCTCCGAACATCGCAACTAGTAGCAGCTAATTTTTTGCTTATTACTAGTTAACACCCTGATTGTTTATTTTATGATAGTGTCAGAGCGGAAATCTGTGGAAATCTTTTTCTACACACTATTGAAAATTGACAAAAATTTCAATTTTTTTGTTCTAAAACACTTCGTCAGAACAAAGCCTACTAGTAAAAAATCTGTTTTAATATCACCTAAACTATTAGTTTATAATCCCTTTAATGTGAATTGTCCTTTAAAAGTATAGAACTTTAAGCAGCATAGTAGCCAGATACTAAAAGATTAAATGATATTTATTTTTTCATTTTCCAAACTTTTTTTACACTGTGTTTCACCTTCTTGAATACCTATTGAAAAACTACTTATTAAAACAATTTATGTATATTTCTTATAGATTATGTGTCTACTATACGTAGAATATTAAGTTTGATAGAATATCTCAAATAAAAATTTTGAGGTTTTGTCCGAGCTTTTTCAGGTTTTGCCCCATAGTGCGACGGTGAAGTCTCTTTTCGGCAGCTCTAGCATCTCGGTATCTCTCCCTGCTCTGGCGTGTTACAGTTGCAGTCAAAATGTGACTTCTGGCTCGATTCTTCTCATCAGTCACTCGCTGGCATTCTGCGTCAAACCACTCACTGGAAGTGGCTGCAGCAGTAGTACCCAACACTTCCCGCGCTGTAGTACTGATCGCGTCGTGGATGTGTCTCCACTGTTCGTTCAGGTTCTCTCCGAGATGTTCACCGATCCGCTCATCAGTCTTCTGAGAGTACTCTGCAGCAACTCCCTCCGCTGATAACCGCCGAATGTTCAGTCGTATCTTCCTCGTTGGTTTCGATTTGAATACGTTGATAGTGGATCCGTGGAGATAGTGGTCCGAGTCAACGTTTGGTCCCCGGAAGGATCGCACGTCTGCGACATCAGAAAAGTGCCGGCCATCAACCAGAACGTGGTCGATCTGAGAGCAGGCCTCTCCATTAGGGTGTTTCCAGGTGTGCTTCCGAATGTTCCATCGTGCAAAATGGGTACTACAGATAACCATTCCTCTGGCTGCAGCGAAGTTGATTAGCCTCAGGCCATTGTCGTTTGTGGTAGAATGGAGGCTTTCTCTACCAATAACGGGACGAAAGAACTCTTCACGTCCGACCTGTGCATTTGTATCCCCGATGACTATCTTTATGTCATGTCTTGGGCACTCTCCATATGTTCTGTCGAGAAGATCATAGAACGCCTCTTTTACGTCATCGGGCTTGTCGTTCGTCGGTGCGTACACATTTATCAGACTGTAGTTGAAGAATTTGCCCTTAATTCTCAACACGCATAGACGGTCATTGATGGGCCTCCACCTAATGACACGCTTCATTTGTTTTCCATGTAATACGAATCCGACTCCATGCTCTGCTTTATCGCCGCCACTGTAGTAGATGTGATACTTGAATGTCGTGCCCGCAATAGGATCTACTGCGCGGAATTCACGTTCTCCCGTCTTCGGCCACCGCACTTCCTGGATGGCTGCATCCTCGACCTTCATCTTCTGCAGCTCTCTTGCCAGGATACCCGCGCGTGCCGATTCAAGTAGAGTCCTGACATTCCAAGTACCAAGTTTCCAATAATCGTTGTCCTTTTTCTTTTGCCTGGGTCCATGCCGATTATCCGGTTGTAGTTCCTTTTCTGAATTTCTCCTAGCGAAAGTTGTTTAAGCATACTGCCTTACTGGGGCTGCGATGCCTAGTCTCGCGGACAGGGCTGCTGTCTTGGGTATAGCTGGCGAGACCTGGTACGGAAACGGCGATTCACCGTGCAGTGGAATCACCGTCGCGAGCCGCCCCTAACCTGGAGTCAGACGCTCACGGCTGGCAAGGCTGTTCCTTTTGCCCCACACTCAGCAGATGCATGAGTGCCTCCTTCCCTGTCGGTATACGACCTTAGCTTCCACCGGGGTTGGTTACCCGATCTCCACCAAGGTTGCTCGTATTCCGGCTGGTACCACGAGGAGGTAGGGAGAGGAGTTTCTGGATAAGAGGCTAATGACCACTGCGGGGTCTATTTTATAACTGCAGGTACGCGGGGTACCGATGTTACGCATTACCCAGCCATTTACCAGCCGCTAGAAATAAGTAACTATTATTAAAAACGAGGTGTTGCAAATGTATCGATGGTTCTGGATAATGTATCTCATTATTTCGTGTGCCCTCCATGTTTCTCCAAATTTTGTGTCGTTTGTTGAGGAATCGCATCCCTTGCTGCTTGGATACACTACCAGAAATCATTCAGCTTTCACCGTCAATCCATAGTCCACAGGTGTTGAACTGAGTTGAGATCTGGCGGCTGAGAAGGCCACTCGAGAATTTTCGTCTTTTTCGATTACGACTAGAGGTGCTGCAGTAACTAGAAAGAAACGGTCAAATACTCGTCTCGATTCTACATTCCGATCGGGACGTGTGTTATAGCATACGTTGTATTCCGATCGAAGCGCAGTTTCTGATCGGATTCGGCTCCGATCGGTATGTAGAATAGAGGCGACTAACTGGAACAGCCTTCATTTAAATATTGAATTCGGCACATTGCTATTTCTGCATCGAAGGCTTAACTCTTAAAAAAGAGTACCGCCATCCGGGGTGACATTGGGCCACGGGGGTGAGATTGGGCCAAAAACCAAAAATGTTTATTTGTGAAAATTTATTATATCTGTAGAAACTGGTGACTTAAATTCAAAATGATGATGAACATAACATATTTATTCATAACTTAGAATGAAACACAGATAATATTAGCAAACTATTTAGCCTAAGCAGGGTTTCAAAGTTCGCGATCAAAAATACGCGGAAATAACGCTTGTAAAAAATGTCCCGCATAAACCAACCCAAACAAGAAATCTCATCAACTTGCTATCTTGAAGGTATATAAACTAATCATTTACAATATTTCGAAAGGTTATTATGTATTGGATAAGTTTTGATTACGAAAATAATATTTTTCGAAACTTTGTACTTTTCGAGCTTCACGGGGGTGAGATTGTGCCAAGCCATAATGATCGATCCAATTTGTGGATTTCACATACACAACAAAAATACGTCAGTATACACCAGCACACTCACATTTTTTACTATTGAGCACAATATTTTGACAGATTAGATTGCTTCATCCATTTTGGAGCAAACTGCATCATAGTTCTGCTAAATAATTTAAATTAATTTTTACTTTTTCTCTGGAAATTTCAGATACTTTGAATAAACACTCTAATATAAGACGAATATATTATACCGCGTATAAACTGCCAGTTTTAAGGAGGGGGGAGGGGGGTAGGATAGGCCACATGTTCTGCGGCCGCGGGTTCTTGAACGAAGTAATGGTTACTTTTGTTAAATAATCAAATAGGTATGCTTCCTTAGGATACACCCTTTCATATATCTCCCCCTTGTTAACCCTAGATATGTTACTGGCTATATAAAGGCTCTCCATTGACTACGAACTCATTTTTAGTTATTTCAGACCACTCCGCGTTATTTTCGTTCATATTTTTTGTATGATGCGTTGTTTTTGGCCGGCCCCCTGCCCTAATAGTCCACTTAGTTCATGGACGGCCACATATGAACTACTTTATACTGATCTTTATGTGTATTGTTTATAAACATGCTAATGTTCACTGTTTAGGTTTTTAGCCTAACTTTATGTTTTTGGCACAATGTCACCCCCTAGAAGGGGTGAGATTGTGCCAAAGTTGATGCACTTCCAGTAAAATTAGGTTTCATTGTAACTAGACCATCTCTACGGTAGTTGTTAATTGAACAATTTAGTATATATTGACAGCTTCGAAATCAACTTAGTTCCTAAATTGTGTGTATACTGAGCTAAAGAACAAAAATATATACTTTTTTGGCACAATCTCGCCCCGGATGACGGTAACACTTAACTTATGTCTTGCGTATGATATTTCTTGCAAAAACAGCAGTTTTTATAATTTTGCAATGTATAACAGTTTAATTTGGGGCAGTACGAGGTTTGCCAGGTCAACTATTTTTTCAGTTAAATACTAAATAGAATATTTCATTTCATTGTTCCACAATTAGCTTCACTTCTATGAATGTACCTGGAAGCTGTGCTGCCAGTCGAGAAGTTATGATTTTCCAGCTACCTCTTACGTAAGATTTTAAATTGCTTGATAGAAGTTGTGATTTTGAGAAGTATTTCTTTTGAAAGCTTACTAGGTCTTGCGCATTTTATGGATGTTGTTTGTGGGTAATAGATTTTATTTAATTCCAGGTAATAGATGTTATTTCTCCAGATTCTCTTTAAGTGTTTGGTAAAGTGGCTCGAATTGTGCGAATCGCCATTGAAAATAGAAAAATCCATCGGTGGTGCGGGGATAATCGAATGAATAAGTACTCATTCCAACACAGTGTGGACTCGATTATCCGAAGTGTAAATATAAGTGGGTCCACCGAAATGTAAAAACATGGTACTTATTCATAGGGCATTAAACCGTTCATTCGTCTTACACGAATGAACGGTACCCTTATGGTTGCAACTAGTTGTTAATTTCCGTTCGATTTTGAATAAAGATGGGATGACCATAATTCAAAATGTTTTAGACGATCTATCCTATTCCGTATTCTTACATAAAAATGCGGTCAACAGGAATACTATATTGCTGTTATTTGTTATTGGATTTTTTACATTATTACTATCAAAAACCTAGGTCAAAACACGAGTTCACCTGCAAATCAGTATTCACATAGTTTTAGCTTGTTGACTTTCCAAAAAAATTCTAGATGTCGCTGACTGCTAAAGCGTATTTCCAGCTTATCTATGTCTTTTTACAATGTTGGAAATACCGTTCCAAAAATATGGTACCTACTTCAATAACAATTATTTTTTTCTCTTTATTCTCAGCGTTACAGTTCGAATAGTTGCATGGATGCTGATGAAGCTCTTCACAGCAACGATCGGTCTACATTAATTCAGGTGTGGAAACCGAAAAACTATGGCGCGGTTAAAGGTCAAATCCCGCAACATGAACGACTTACATACACTTGGAAAGAGATCGACGTATTTGGAGAAATGCCAGGTGATACAAAAAAAGATTCAGTTTGTGGTCGTTTATGCTCTTGCCTTTCACGCCAGAAAAAGGACTTTAATCCGCGCCGACATCTTTTAAAGAACGTTACAGGATATGCGAAGAGCGGTGAGCTGTTGGCTGTGATGGGAAGCTCTGGTGCTGGAAAGACCACTTTGCTTAATGCACTGGCATTTCGTTCCCCACCTGGAGTCAAGGTTTCTTCGACTTCTATCAGAGCTCTGAACGGGATTCCAGTAAATGCGGAACAGCTAAGAGCTCGTTGCGCATATGTACAGCAGGATGATTTATTCATAGCAGCTCTAACTACCAAAGAACATCTCATTTTTCAAGCGATGCTGCGTATGGGTAAAGATGTTCCAAAGAGCGTGAAACTAAATCGGGTGAATGAGGTTCTTCAAGAGTTATCTCTGATAAAATGTGCCGACACAATCATTGGGGCTCCAGGCCGAATGAAAGGCCTTTCTGGTGGTGAACGGAAACGCTTGGCTTTTGCTTCGGAAACTCTTACAGATCCTCATTTGCTACTTTGCGATGAGCCAACGTCCGGGCTAGATTCGTTTATGGCTCATAGCGTGTTGCAAGTTTTAAAAGGAATGACCGTGAAAGGGAAAACTATCATACTAACTATACATCAACCATCATCGGAATTGTATTGCTTGTTTGATAAGGTTCTGCTAATGGCAGAAGGGCGTGTAGCTTTCCTAGGATCACCTTATCAGGCTGCAGAATTTTTTTCACAGTAAGTATGCATTATATTAAATTTAAGTACCGACTTAAAAGTGGAAGTTAGCCCACCCCCAATTAAATCTTAATTGATTGCTGTAGAATGCGCAAATATTGGTACAATGATAAAAAGATTCTAAGTTTCTCGCTTAGATCTTATTTCCCTATCTACCAATTACTGCTACCTAATCCTACAAAAAATATTGTCATTTTGCCAGAACAGTAGCACTATCTATAATCGACATTGCCAAATATTAATTTACAAAAGGAGTATCCCTCGGTCGAGCAGATATTTTTTAATGACCTTTCCCTTCTTTCGTTAAAAGACGCCGCTTTGACGAATACGAAGACATTCTCAACCAAAACTGTTACGGTTCGCGCTCGGAGGTGACCGGTTAGAATGTTAAATACGACCTGTACATTAAACAAAATAAAACTTAACTTTGGACAATAACGAGATAGGTACAATTATTGTGCAAGTCTCATTTTCGCGGTAAACGGAACAGGAACGCCTTGTTGTCAGCACTGTCTAGCATCAACTAATGGCAGCTGATGTTACAAATGTCGACGTCTTCGACAGTAACGATGTAGGGATGTCCGCGTCACCAACAAAAACTGAATTTGAAATGATTGTTACTCGTGTGAAGAATGGGATGGTGAGTGTTATGTCTGCTAATCTGGGGTGTTAGTTAGCGATGATAACTTTTCACACATATTAAAAGCGGACGAACCAGAACATCCTCCTCCGGTTGAGAAACTCAACAACTTTGCTAATCCTTCAGGCAATAATCAATCAACAACTTTGCTAATCCTTCAGGGTTATAATCAATCGGTAAGGTAGGTACTAGATGACGCTGACAGGTAGCTACCTGAATCATCGGGCGTAGAAAGCGGGAACCATCAAACCTACATCCACTGCACGAACCAAACTTTCTGGCTAGGGCAAAAGGCAAAAACGTGACGTGACGTTGATTTCTGTCATGTAGGAGTACAATTATACCTTCGCGGATATTCGGTATTTTTTGTAGATTTTTCTTTCGAGGCTGTAAGGTATAGTCCCGGTTTCAGGAGCGTTAGGAGCGGATGGCTTTAACGTGCTCCAAAGATGGTTCAACCAAGGCGATTAGTACTCGTCCAATGAGATAATTAGCTGGAGCAATGATTGGGTCTGCTGAAAAAAGGTCTAGAATTTTTTACTGCTTCTATCTCCACCAAGATTCTTTAAAGGTTAGTCGCACATTGCCAACGACTTGTTTATAGGGTTGCCAAGTCTGAAAATTACAAAAACCGGCCGGTCGGTCCTGCCTTCAAAAAATGCGGGGGGGGGGGATAATGGCAGCATATTTTTAGAGGATTTGCTAGACAGTTTCCCGTATAAATGGGATTAACAGTCAATTGTGGAAATAGCGAACGGTAAGACATCACAGTCGAAACCACAACGAACATTGAATGATTTATTGAAGATAGTTAGTTTCAGAGTGATAACTAATTGCTTCTGGTGCTAGTGATTAATTCAATGTATATTACTGCCAGAAGGAAAGTATTGTCACTGCAAAACTGGCTATCTTCAATAATCCACTGCTCAGGATTGCTAATAAATTGCACCGCTATTCTGTATTTCGAACGAAATTTCCGCCAGCAAAATCAAATGGGCAAAACATCTCGTTCGAAACAAGTCGAACGAAATAAATAAATTTAACAAATCAGGCAAAAAGTACAAATCCGGCTTCATATGGTTTTTTTCTAATTCCCGTCGTAATAAGTAAAGCCATTCTAATTTTCATCATTTGTTGGATGGATTTATCCCTTAGTTGAGTCCAAACGAGCGGTAACGAGTAAGGACAGCATATAAAGAACATTTGAGCAGGTAGAAGGCCGCGAAAGTTTTCTATGGCATGCAAAAATCTCCGATAATGCGCTTCTGTTCAGCCTTATGGTTTTCAGCCTTTCGTAGCTTTCAGCCTTTCGAGATTTCAGCCTTTTGATTTTCAGCCTTACGGGCCTAGACGACTGACGTAGGAAACCTTTTGAAATAATATAAAATTGCACAATGTTTTTTTTTTTTCTCAAATTCATATAGGTATAGCAAAAATATGTTTTATACAATAAACAAACTGTATCAGCCATCTACTAGGCCTTTCATAAAATCATCAGAATCGTTCCAGTCATATCCAAAAAGACAAAATATAAAAATCAACAATGTACAGTCAACTTTCGCTAATTGCACTAAACTCTTAGCCCACTTAGTGAAAGACTTTCGTTAATTGGGCTGAGCTGTCGAAACCGTGGGACCCTTCTTAAACACAGAATCAAAGTTAAACTTAATCTTTTCGTTGTTTAAATTTATTTCTAGATTGTTTTACAAGTAAAAAGTAGAGTTTCATATGACAATGTTCACATATATTGGCATTTTTAACTGTTCGCCGTGATGCTAATGAATGGCACGGTCAAGCTTAAAAATGATCAGATAACGATATGATGCAACTGTGTTCCATTTAATTAATTTTAATATTTTCTATATAAATAATTTTCTGCATTTGAAATGATAATGGGCTATAGCCCAATTAACGGGGGCCCGATTAAAACGTAGCCCACTTAAAGATAGCCCAATGAACGAAAGTTGACTGTATGTTACAAATCGAAACATTTAACTATTTTATTTTCAGACTCGGCATTCCTTGTCCACCGAACTATAATCCAGCGGATTTTTACGTACAAATGCTAGCGATTGCACCGAACAAAGAATTGGAATGTCGTGATACAATTAAAAAAATCTGTGATTCCTTCGCCGTTAGTACAATGGCACGGGATGTAATGGAGATAGCAACCGCTGAAAAAGACGTTGATGAGTTCTTTTTACAGCCTGTGAATGGGGCTAGCAGAACTGGTTATCGATCCAACTGGTGGACGCAATTCTACTACGTTCTGTGGCGTTCCTGGTTGACGGTATTGAAGGATCCAATGTTAGTGAAAGTACGCTTGCTTCAAACTGCAGTGAGTATCTATTTTATTAGATTCATCAAAATATCAAATTCATTAGATTCAAAAAATGGAAAATATACTAATGAAAATGTTGGTTTTTAGATGGTTGCCATTTTAATCGGTTCAATTTACTTTGGACAGAAGTTAGATCAGGATGGAGTAATGAACATCAATGGCTCGCTTTTTCTTTTTCTAACCAATATGACATTCCAAAATGTATTTGCGGTCATCAATGTATTCTCAGCTGAGCTACCGGTGTTTCTACGTGAGAAACGTTCGCGGCTGTTTAGAGTGGATACTTACTTTCTAGGAAAAACGATTGCCGAGGTTCCGCTTTTTATAGCTGTGCCATTTGTGTTCACTTCCATTACTTATCCAATGATAGGTCTACGAGCTGGCACGGAGCACTACTTCACCGCTCTGTTCATTGTAACATTAGTTGCAAACGTGGCGACATCTTTTGGTAGACCAATAATTCGTATATTTAGGCTCTTTACTATATTTTGATTTTTCAGGTTATTTTATATCGTGTGCAAGTTCTTCGGTTTCTATGGCTCTCTCTATTGGCCCACCGGTGATAATTCCATTTCTGATATTTGGAGGTTTCTTTCTCAATTCTGCGTCTGTTCCTGCTTACTTTGAATACTTATCGTTTTTATCTTGGTTTCGATACGCCAACGAAGCTTTACTTATCAATCAGTGGAGCAATGTGCAAGAAGGTGAAATAGCTTGTACTCGACTGAACGTAACATGTCCCAGCTCCGGGGAAATAATTCTCGAAACATTCAACTTCAGAGAGGAAAATTTTAGCTTCGATGTGGTGTGCTTATGCATTCTGATAGCATTATTCCGCCTAGGAGCCTTATTTTGCCTTTGGCTTCGATCGAGAAGTAAGGAATAATTTATAGCACTGCCACTCTCGCAAACTAGGAAATATAATTCCATGTTATAGTAAAAGATTGTCATCCATAGTTTAGTCATCTGTAATTACTTAAACGAGTAAACCCAGTGTAATACAACATCGTGCCGCAGTAGCCAATTTTTTTCTCATTTTTATTGTAATAAAAAAATCGAATAAACGATACATTTCAAAAACTGTGAACGATTTAACCTGTCCGATCTATCGTCCTTGTATGCTCCATTCGCAAATCCATAGGGGATACGTCACAAAATAGAGATTTAATGAACAAATACAAAAATGCGAATGCCAATAGTAGCATAAACCCGTAGCTTGGTGTATTTAACGTTAAATATCCGAACAAAAACGAGCAAACTATCACAAACGATGACGTATAGGAGGCCAATATTCGTAGACATATCCTAGGTCCTAACGAATCTTGTTTCAATACACAAATTCCTTGTGACTTATCGAAAGTTTGTGTAAGCATAGGGGGGCTTAATAGCTGGCGTCCAAGCTTACCCCATATGTCATTTCGACGCCACAGATTATCCATTTCTTCACCGAACATTATATTTAATTTGCATGACAGTTGATGCAAGAATCGTACCATAAATGTGAATTCTGTACTTTTAATTGGGAGTAAAGCGGGATCGCCTGTATACCGAATTAAAACTTTCCGACTCCTCATTTGCTGTGGCGAGAGAGAAGACGAGTGAAATGATGCAGTAAAATCCACGGTGTTTTCTCGGTCTGTATTGAAAGTGTGCTCGGGCTGCGACAAGGCATCAATTTGCATCGATTCGCCTTGGAAAAATTCTTCCGTTAGCGATATCTAGAATAGGGTATGTTTTAGCTAAATTTATTGTTATATACAAGATGAATAGAACTAACCTGAAACATTCTTGCGAGTGACTGCAATACTACTTCAAGAATATCTGGAATCTTTTTTCGATCATTAACCATTGCTGCATACATTGGATCATAGTCAAAGTATCCAATAACTTTGTAGATATACTTGAGCACACCCTGATAGCGATTTTCTTTTTCTCTCTGAGCTTGTATTAGATTCTCTCTTGCTATGATCGAGGAAATGTATATTTTTTTTAATAGCTCTTCGATTTCTCTGCTGTAATGATCCCCGAAGAGAAAAACATAACTATCGTCCTGGGCTGTTTCTCCAGTAGATTTGTTTCCGGGTGTGCCTGGCCGACCATTACTTGAATTGAACGATTTCCATTCGCTGGATCGATTTAATACACCGGCACTCAAGTTGGCCACACTACGGTTGGATGCACCGCTAACATTAAACGCAGAATTGTTGAAGTTGACGTTGTTATTGGAAGACATAACTTGCTCGTTTTGATTCAGTAAATCAATCAAGTTACTTTGACTAAATACTTTTAGCAGCCGGAACAACATTAGAACATTCCTGAGCGTCGTCAAATCCATACGTTCAAAGCGAGGAATCAATTGAATAAAAATTTGTGTGTATACCATCAAATTGTCATTTATAAAATTTTCATAGCGAGGTCCAATAGGGATTTCAAAGTTACTGCCAAGGTCTCGATTAAATGTGTAGCGCCAAGGTTGTATATAGCTTAGCCATAATTCCAGCACATCCGAAAAGGAGCTATCTAAAGGCCAGCGTGCCATTAGGGATTTTAAAAAGCAGTAAATTCGGGTGTTCATTAACGGTTGTGCTTGCTGGCGCAAATGTACCATCGCCGTGTTATCCAGTTCTGTGCTATTACCAAATGCATGAAGTTGTTTAACTAAAATACGTACACATCGAATAAACTCGTTACTAGGTAGCTCACGAGAATCGTCTACATCCAGTCGAAGCCAACAATCAATAAAGAGATAGAGTACACTTTCAGAACGCCAACAATAAGTACGGGAAGATTCTAAAGTAGTGTTGCTGATGGTGTGTTGAGATGTTGTCGCAGCAGGAGCATGGTGGTGGATGGCTGACATCAGGAGATATTTTGGAGATTTTGTTGGCCTGTAATAATGTGTAATTGAACGTTTAGTGTTAGAAAGTAATCATTGAATTATTGTTAGTAGTAATTCATAAATATAATTAAACAATCTCTTCTTGCTGTTCATTCGCTACCCAAAACCTCAGATGATTCGGCATCAACTTTTTAGAACTCACAGACTCCAATCTTCACAGACACGGACTTCACAGCCGGCTATTAGAGTACTAGACACGGGGCTAGTGGCTAGTAAATAAACCGCGTGCGGGTTATTTTCTGCTAGACTAGCACTAGGGAAACAAACCATCAGTCGGTTTGTTAACATTTTGCAGATTGCCCGTTTAAAAAATCGGTGCCGAATTTTAATCAGATTACTAGCTGTAAACTCAATGAGATGCAACTACGTTACTTTGGCTTGTCTTGTATATTGCTGTATGTAAGGAAAATTGTACCATCAAAGTGCGGAATTGCTCATAAAAATGCTATTTTACATTAAATCGTTTCGGTATCTTTCGGCGTACTTTTTCGTTGCATTCCAAGTAATAAGTACGCCGAAGAGATCGAAACAATTTAAGCTAAACTAGCACTTTCATGAGCGATTGCGCACTTATTGATTGGACAATTTTCCTTGCAATTAGCAATACAATCTGGTATCTGGTAAGGCTCTTATATATAAAAGAAGAAGATATTACTGCCTGCGAGAAAAATTCGCACCTCGCGGTTATATCTGAAACAAACCACCAAAACATAAGCGCAGAACTGATTTTAGTAACTTAATACATGAAAATTTACTAAATGAATTGTTTTCCATCATTTTCATGCTGCAAGCCGCAAACCATAAAACCTAAACTTGAATACATTGCGTTTATATCGCGGTTATCTTCTGAGCGTGTTATCACCGCTGTTGCAGCTGGATTTTTCATAAGAGCGGCAATAGACTAATAGATAGATGAGCTCAGAAAAGTTTTCATAGTTATGGTTCTGCTTGAATGTAACAATGGAAGAAGTCCAAGAATACATAGAATATCGGGTAACAACACTACCTTGAGTTGTCGTTCCGGTGCAACCAAGGGAAGTTCTGCGAAGATCGAAAAATTACAATTCCTGTGCGTTTTCAACCAAGATTGTGCTCATCAAGAATCGGACATGATATTCCGTGAAGGAACGTAACGAAGGGGATCCGGAAGAAGCAATGAAATGTCGGAACAGGCTCTAGCGACCTTCTGTTTTAATATCGATTAGAACACTGATGGCTTGGTGCGTAATGCGAAAACAGCAATGAGTTCAATGGCTTAATTTGGAAGCTTGACCTACGATGGAAGCTAACTGGCATTCGATTGGTAGGAACCGAGTTGAACGATGACGTCACCTCCCAGGAATATGTCAGCAAAATTACACTGACGTACAACCAGTTGTCAGAGATCGCCTTCAAGGTGGACTATACCCGGATACCAATTTACTGCTCAAGGATTTGCCGAAGAAGTACGATTCAATGATTTTTGATCTGCAGTCGTCTGGTGTGCGGACAAGGTTAAGGTGAAAATCATGCAGAAAATCACCAGGAGAAGAAGAAATACCATTCTTCAGCAAGAAAAAATGTCAAAAAAGCAAGTCGGCAAGCCCGATGTGAAGTGTTTCCGTTGCAATAAAATTGGAAACTATGCATCAAGTGTCCAGAAAGAGGTAAGCGAGAAGAAATGGCAGCGAATAACCCAGAAAGAAAACGTAGCTTTTTCACTGTCAACGCGTGTTTGAAATTTGATATTAAGGATCCTGCGAAGTGTATATCGTCATCCAAGCTTAATTGTCGTCAATGTATTATGTGCATTCGACCGAACAGGTCATAAAATGTTCTATACAATTTACAAAATACAATACTGGACCAGTAAATGAAGACTTAGAGCCACATCTGGCTAGTTTGTCCGCAAGTTTTTTCCTCTATTACAGCAATGACCAGGAACCAACTATAAATTTACTGAGTTGATCTGGCCTGCCGGGAATAGCCGTAAGAAACAAATGCAATCCCAGACAATTTTTGAGGAGTCGGATGGAATTATTAAAAATAAACAAACAATAAACAAATAAACACTTAACACGAAGACCCCATTATTAACAAGACTGGCCTCTCTGTTATACTGCCAGTCTTCTTGTTATGGGGTCTTCGCTTAAGGGCTTTAAATGCTGCTTGGCTAACAGTGAAAATGCAGATATTTGCATAGGTAGGAATGGGCAAGATGCCCACCCGGGGCAAGATGACCACCCTTCCAAAAATCGTTATATACGCTATAAAGGTATATAATTAGTAACCGTACGCGTAAATAAACACTACATCTAAAATAAGGTTTTAATCGTGATTTAAAAAAAAATTCATCTAACGAAAGAGTTATCGTGGCATTGATTTTAGTAATGAATCAGATATTGATATTGCCGCAATTATGCAGATAATGTATTTACCACAAATTGCTTTTAAAAAATACATCTACTTGCGGGGCAAAATGCGCACCGCTTTACAGACCAAGATTGCTACCCTGAATTGCATAACCATAACCTTAAATCAGCAACAATCGCAGTATAAAATATTTGTAACGGAATAAACATGCATATTTATTTGTTTTCGATAAAAATATTTAACATATTTCTGTCTAATAATGACCACAGAGGAATATGTACATTCAATGAACAACTTTTTTATGGTTAACTAAACACTCCAAATTATTCAAATAATGTTTTAAATAGTTTATGACCAGCTTGAATCCATAATAGTTATTATTTAGATTATACGTGAAATACAATGATGGTTTAATAGCTTTTGGAAAGGGTGGTCATCTTGCCCCGCAAGGGTGGTCATCTTGCCCCGAGGTTGGAAAAATTCCCAAAAATCGATGAATTTTTGCTCGTGAATATTTGATATGCGTTATAACTTTTATTCATACAGGTTATAGAAAAGACTGTAAAAGATAACGTAGCGGGGGTTTTGCGCCCTTTGCTGTAGATTTCTTCGGATATATTGATAATGAGCTTAGCCCCGTGCTCCTCACCTACCATACCTATCTGTATTTCCTTTTAAGACAGACGTTTGTGCATTCTATTCTAGCAGCTATCTCTGCCTGGAAAACTGCTGGCCAGTCTTCCATAGCTACAGGTATACTTGTTCTGAAGCTGTACACTCGAGCACCTGTTTTGACATCCATTTTTGATCCATCGGTAGAGAACTTGATTGAACCACTGCGAACGCAAGTGGTTTCCTTCGCGATTCTGGGATTTTATTGGGAACGGAAAGACGGTAACAACCCAAGCAACTGTGAAGGTTTTATTACTCGCCTGATTGTCTTTATGATCAAAATTGGTTATAAATGCCATTATAAAAGTGCAGTAAAACTGAAAATGTTACTTAGCAATATTCCTTCGTCGGTAAATTTCGAGAACACAACTTCTCACTCCAACTCTGAAGCAGCCAATCTGTCTTGAATCTTGAATCTGTCTCGGAAGCAGCCAAAGCAGCCTTATTTCTTGAGAGTATTTAGTAAATCATCACCCGTCCAGCGGCAAAACTGCTTCGCACTCGCTTTGTAACTGGCCGCGATTGCTGTACATTGTTTACGAATTGATCATACCCATTGAATAAGCTGAGCGAGATTGTTGTAACTGTGGCCCAATTAGGTACTCATGGTTAACCCTCTAACGGGCTACATCGAAGAAACGATGCCTATGCCTATTTAAACTTTTCATGAAAATACACTCAACAGTCAAAAGCAGCTCAAATGTTGATTTCATGCAAAAATAATTATCTGGAGGAGCCGTTTCCGTTTGCAGCACGAGGTGAGGCAGTTAGAGCCAAGTCTGCCCAAGGCTGAGAGAAGGTGGTTGTGATAATGATGAAAGAGTCCATGGGAACAACACTAGCGCCATAATGAATTGATGATGATTAAATAATCAGGAGAAAGAAGAAATGACAGAACTTGACTCTTGCCGTACCCACTATAATTATGTAATAAATAGTATTAAATTAAATGAATGTACTTATCTTGATCTTCTCCTTCCTTTTGATTATCCGCTCCCTGCCTATATCAGTCTGTCTTGTTCGAGTTTCCAAAACCATGTTAGCCTTATAACGACTCAAGGCCGTCCGCTCTATAGCAGTCACCTATGACTGGTCTCTTGCCACCCCTCACAACATTATTATCATCGTGTGGAGTAGCGAGAGATCAGACAATAAAAAGAAAAAGAAAAGGAAAGAATTTTAGTCAACACGATGATTGCAGTTTTCAGGGTATGAAATGGGGAAGACAAATGAGGGGCGTCCAATATAGCTCTCACCATCCCAAGCCCCTACCTCCTGTTTCACCAAGTTTTTGGCAAATACCTTATAAAATAATTGTGTACTTTATCTTCCACTAGAATGCCAGGGATTTGATGAAACAGGAACCGATCTGCATAGTGGGGATAGTGTCCCGTAACGCTGGAATGGGTCTTAATATCATATTATTAATAGCATTATTATTGATATAATAAATGTAGAAGGCTGGATGATGGAGTGGATTGCCAACCTGAATCCTTAAGGTCTGAAACAAATATGGCACTTCTAAATTTAAAACAAACAAATCATCACGTGGGTCTACTACTCAAACACATCATCAAATCTAGGTCATTCAAGAGTCATTATTCAAGAGCAATATTAATATTATCGCTCAGAACTATTAAAAACTGCTAGAACTTTCGGAGAAACAGATCAGATGTGATATAATGGAGGCCTGGCACTCGTTCGTATTATTCCCGGTAGCGGTCATTGCGGATTTGTAACAGTAGTCAACCTATTTTATCGGCTCTTCAGATAGTCATCAAACTGAAGCATCCCTGTCACTGAGATAGGATGTGGGTGATGCATCATGATCATGTAGAAATTCACTTTGAGATATGTATATATATCATGTTATGTGCAAACTGTCACTGAAGCAAGACTGGGTAAGATGTTAGCGAAGTTGCTAACTCTATGTGAGAATTATATTGAAGCAACAAAATCCGATTGAAATACGAATAACATGGCCATATTTAAAGCACTACGACCATATTTTAAAAACTGAGAATGATGGTATACTGAGGACAACCCTTCGCTATCGCTTGAATCAGTCAAAAAATCGGATACCTGCTTTTACTTGAAGAGCTATCTCTAACAAGATCTAGGTAGTAGTAGAATTCAAGTTAAAGTCTGCCAGGATTGGGCAACGGACAGAAACATAATGCCTCCCGAGGCTATAAAGCTTTTCGAGAGATTCGCTGAGTCCGACCGCGATGACAGCAGCGAGAATGGAGAGGAGAAGTCCGGCGGTGAGTTGCCACCGTCTGACTTGATGGATTCTCCGACAGTAGCTCATCAGCATTAAGAGGGACTTTGGGAGACAAGCAGTGTCATTCATGATACTTTTATATTGTTCGTTGAATACCGCGATTAGTCACGCAAATAAAGACATCACATCATTTTTGAACACTCGTTCGTTCTAACTAGTGATAAATTTAAATTTTCATGAGTAAGTTAAAATCTCATGAATGGTGGGTAGGATTTGGTTGCAGTTTTCTAGAGAAATTTCTGGGCATGCCAGCATTTCATCTAGGGAACTGAGTAAGCCCTCCCGGTGCTTTGGCCTAAACGGATTTGATTTAAAATCAGATCCGTTCAATATCGCTTCATTCCGCTTTACGAGACACGTAAAGGTAACATGTAAAGGTAAATTATGCAATACTACACACTACACATATATCTAACTATATTACATTCTACATGCGGAACTAAGCTATAGGAGGATGCCAAAGGGCGCGACAAACCACCTACCCATGGGAGGGCAAAAATAACTATCTGGAGGAGCCAGGTGAGAAATAGTTCATTTTTTCTATTTCGTTTTTAATGTCTTACGCTCTACCCAAATATTTTTTGAATTCAGATTTCAATAAATGAGTTGATTTATCTGGAGACATTCTCAGTCAGGCAAGTCAAATAGCAGAAGCTAGTTATCTTTGATATCACAACACGAAACGTTCAATGTTGCAAGCTCCTGGATCAGATGCGATGGAATGTACCTCCTCGGCGGTTTTGTAATCCGCCATGATTTGCAATTCCATTTTACAGAACAAAGTGCGGCTATACTGATGGTTTTTAGATTTAATTTTAATGATGTTTCTAATATGTTTGATTCTACGATGTCTAGAAGTCTAGAGTACAGTCACAGACAAACAGACATAACTCTTGGAACAAAAATCTACAAAAATCATCGTACCTCACCTTTAGCCTGAACACTAGCACCATATATGATCGACATTCCCAAATATCAAATAGCAACCTGATTATCCCTCGAAGTAGCAAGTATTTTTTGTGGGGACTGAGGAATGCCCTTTCTTTTGTCCAAAAGCGCCACTTTGACCAAAACAGAGACATTCCCAACTAAGCTCAAATTTGAAATGACGGTTTTGTCGATACGAAGAATGGAAAACGAGTGTTATGTCTGTTTGTCTGTGGTTCAGTGTTAGAATGATTTAAATTAGCAATAATTTAGTAATCTGTACGACGAAGTCGGAGATGGTAAATAAAACAAAATGTCTGTACCGTGGAAGCACCAAATTTGACGCGGTTACGAAATTTTCAATTTTAAAAACATTAATTACAAAATAATGGTTTGGCCAATAAAGTCAAGGTTTTGAACAGTAATAGTTAGATTAGCAAAGAATATGCAAAAAATAAACAAACAGTAAATATTGCACCTGGCAGCAATTTTACGAGCCCTACGCAAATTCGTTTTTCAATAATAATTATCCTGATACTTACTAAATACATTGAAAATATGTTTGTCAAGCAAGGACGGGTGCAGTGGGGAGGCAATAACGAAAAGCTGATGGTTCAAATTGCTAAATTGCAAACATGTGTGGTAAACGCAGAAAATAACCACGCTAATAATTTTCGCATGGGACTCTAAATGTGGAAACTCCGCAATATGCATTGAATTCTTTAACACTCAAAAAAATCAGCACGTCAAGTTTACGTGAAAATATAGGTAATTCTCATTCATCACATTTTTTATGTAACATTCACGTGAATTGTTGGTAACTCGCACTCATACTAACCAGTTTACGTGCAATCCCGGTAAATTTGATCAATTTTCCTATTAACTAGTACATGAAGTTCACGTAAGTTGCTGTACTGAATTTTACATGATTTTTCACGTGGATGCGACGTGTCGATTTTTTTGAGTGTTATATTGTGTCAAGTTTTTGTGAGATGCTCGGGGTTCCTAAATTTACGCATGAATTTTGCAATGTGCCTTATTTGACGCAAAATATTCCTTATTTGACGCACTTAAAAAATTAGCATAATTTAACAAAAACGACAATGTAATTTGTATTTTAGATGATTGCGCATTATTTTAAATAGTTACACAAGGTTTTCGTTATTTATGTGGATGTATTTTATCCCAGTTTTTGCGAAAACGTCGGAAGAATTGGGACGGCCGATATGTTTATATTGCAACCACTAGCAGCCAACTAAATTAGCCACTTACCGGAAACTGCAGGATTGGATAAGCCAGACAAGCGAAAAAAGTATCCTAATTTAACCTTAAACCTAAATCAATATTTTTGATTGCCCTACCCGTTTGGGGAACTTGATTTTACTAATAAGCAAAACAAGTCATTTAGTTTATAGGACCTCCTCTCCAGCGCTAAAATTATCTGTTTGCCTTGAGAAAGTGTTTTCTGCAGCTTCTTCCGACGAACTGTGGTTTCTGAACACCTAATGAGACGGTAAACTATTGAACCAATACCTTTCTTGGTGACTTACGACATTTTTAGTGTCGAAATAGATGACATACTTTTTATATCTTACTCTGTAAATAATAAGGAACACTGGCTGTGAACCATTTCGCGAAATTTTTAACTTTTTAGTTAAAATTTGACAGTTTGATGGCTATTTCTCCTCGAGTAGTTAAAATCAGTTCATAATGCGAACCATTTGATATTTGACAGATTGATAGTTGTTTTACTCAATGAGAGCATAATTAAGGTGAGGATGAAGATATGTTTCTATAACAGCAAATTTATTAATTCAGTCCAGGTTGGAATTGGATGAATTTTTGTACCTCATTTCATTTCGGGTTGAATAAACAAATTTGTTATATGTTAAACATCCATTGGTGAAAAAAATTCAAGGAAAAATCAGTGAAACACATCGAAGCTCTTTCCTCGCCTATGGCATATCTCATTGGCTCTCAGAACTTGGTTAAAATTACCCATGCTCCCGAGCAGGGTTATTTTCGAAAAACCATCGTACTGTCAAATTTTAACCAGAATGTTTAAAATTTCGCGAAATCGTTCACAGCCTAAGAGCCTAATTTGACGCGAAACATTTTTGTCCAGAAATAAGCTCAAAAGCTTTTAGAGCTCGAATAACGTACAATATTTTATATTCCCAACCAACATTTTTGTTGTATAACAGCGTTTGCTACTCGGTAATTAGCTATACAACGGTTGAATAAGCTACTATTAAACAAACATGTTTGTTGGGTTGTATAATGTATACAATCTATGTATTCTATAATGTATATATAATATATTGTACAATATATTAATAATACTTATATTTTAATAGTTTTTGAAGATATTATAACAAAAAAGTACTTTTACGCCTAAAAAAATATAAGACACATTCCAGCGTTACGGGACACCCATCCCTACTATGCAGATTGGTTCCTGTTTCATCAAATCCCTGGTATTCTAGTGGAAAATGAAGTACTCTTTAAACAACTATTTTACAAGGTATTTGCCAAAAAATTGGTGGAACAGGAAGCGATTCACAGGGTAACAATGGGTGGTAATTGTGTCCCGTAACGCTGGAATGTGTCATAAAACATAGTAGAGTTTCTTTAGCGTTTGTGCTAAGGTATAGGAAAAAATGGCGCATTTGACAAACACCCTTTCTGTTTATTTTTTATTAACAATTATAAATGACCAATCAAAGGCTTTTTTGACACGAATGCGTTTCATAAGTGTAAAGATAGGGTCAAAGGTTCATTTTTGCGAAATATTAATAGGCAAGATAAGTTATTATCGAAAATTTCTGAAAAGTGCGTCAACTATGGACCTGCGTTAAAATTGGTGCGTCCACACAGTTCTCTGTGCACTCTTAAATGATTCTACTTTCTACCTGTAAATAGGTCGGATTTCAAAATCTGAGTTTTTACACTTTAAGGGCATTTAAGGCCACTTTAGAAGTCGAATTTGTTTAGTCAGTCTCAAAAGTGTGTTTGAGTAGGCAAGTCGAACCTCCCATAGTTTATACAGATAATTCCTTTGATCTCTCTTCAAGATGTACAGACCTCCGGAATAATTTGTTGTATCTAATTCTAGTGACTTATTTCTCCTCCCCAGAAGCATCGGCCTTCATAGCAGCAAGGCAACTAGCAGGAGACGAGAAAGGCCAAGAAGTAGATTAAATTAGCTTTGGTCCGCCAACATCAACCGGTTCCGTCGCGTCAGTTTTATTGCACGGTCGCTAAGTCCCGCGAACCCGATACCTTCGCTGAGTGGACTTGAGTCGCATTCGTAACAGTGTGTATAAATATACATGTTTTAGTCAAATAATGACCTATTGGAGGTTTAAAAGGTTTGAAAAAGAATGCTATAATGGTATAGCAAAGGTCAATTTCACCATGAGGTGAATTAAACCAGATTGCTTAAAACAAAAAAGGGACTTACTGTAGCACAGGTATTGAAGCCGATGAAGAGATTTTCACACTGCCACACATAATTTGTGGCAGTACAACCGAATCTGGATCACTTGGTAAGAATGTGCATAAATATTCTGCTGTCAAAATAAGATATAATGTTTTGGCCTTATCATTGCCAAATTGCATCATTCCGGAGCAAAGTCTTTGTGGAGTGACCAGCCCATGCAGTACAAAATGGAGCATGAAGTAATCGAAAGCATCTAAAATTATAAAATATGAGTATACAGTTATTACTATTTGTGTATATTCTTACTTAAAGCCAGCGATACTATTTGCCTTCTAAAAGGATCAATATTAATTAAGTCGCTATAAAACACTGAATATCGCCCACTTTCCAATAACTGTTGCATTTTTGGCTGGAATAAAAAACTATAATCAGAATTTATCACGTCTTTTATCTAGATATTTTTCTTACCGGTAGATAGGATATAGGTAGTTCGAACTTTAAAGGATCATTTAGTAGCCGATAACAAAGTCGAAACATAGGACCTCCAATGGGAATGAAAAAATTATAAAGCACGTCAAAATCATGCGGATGAGTATCCCGTGTCATAGTTCTTACACCCCAACCTGTTCCTCCATTAATACCAAATATCGAACTAACCAATAACGGATAAATATCCTGAAGTTCTTTAATACTGAAATGGATCTTGATTGAGTTTTTTTATATTCATTACATCCATCGAGAAAGTAAAAACGCACCTGGAGCGATCTATAAGAAGCCCTAGTTCAGGACAGCGCATCATAACCGGTAAATTCAGTATTTCCAAAATCCTTACCTGGAAAAGAAAAGTAACGCTAGTCCAAATAATAACTAATTCGACATACGTACCCCCAAAGAATCCATCGTCGAACGTGTTAACCGAACGGATAAATGATTAACCAAAACTTGGCAAATAATATTTTGAAACTGCAACAGAAATTTCTTTGGAAACCTAAATCACTAAATCGACTGCATCGACATGCTGAAATTGCCGCTGATGTTTTTTTGTTTTCACTTTTTATAGTATGTGAAAAAAGGAGAAAAAGGGAAAATTTTTGACAGTCAACGACAGGTAGAAAATAAAGCCCTATAAATGTAAATCTGGACCAAGGGGTTTCCAACAGCAATGATTACTACGCACCTTTGAAAAAACTTACTTTTGATTACTTTACTGATTACGTCTGATTACTAGTAATCAATCTCTTGTGATTACTATAAATTAATCATGATTACCAATGATTACTTAAGATTATCATTGATTACTCTACTGATTACCATTGATTACCTAATTAATTCGTAAATGATTACAAAAGTAATCTCTGAATACTACGCAGTAATACCACAGAGAACAGATTAACAGGCTCGAAGGAAGTAATCGATTTTTTGTGTGTAAAATCTGTCGGTAGCGCCCTCCCAGAAATAGTTTGCCAAACGCATCAAAAAATATCCATGTACCTTTATCAATATTTCTTTGTGCTGGAGTTACATTGCAGCGATGGCAGCGACATCAAAATTTAGTTTGCCACTTACTGCTTGAAGGGTGCTCTATTGAAGGATTACTCGTAGATTACATAAAAACCTTTTACACACTTTTTGTTAATTACCTGGTAGTCTGTTCTCTGTGCTAATACGCCTTACTGGAAACCCCTTGATCTGGACGACTGTATGGGTACCGCCAGAGTGCAAGCGACATGCGACGCGACGCGACATTTCTTGCTGTAGTTATACCACAGAGAACAGATTACCAGGTAATTGACAAAAAGTGTGTAAAAGGTTTTCATGTAATCTACGAGTAATCCTTCAATACAGCACCCCTCGAGCAGTAAGTGGCAAACTAAATCTTGATGTCGCTGCTAATGTAACTCCCGTACAAAGAAATATTGATAAAGGTACATGAATATTTTTTGATGCGTTTGGCAAACTATTTCTGGAGGGCGCTACCGACAGATTTTACACACAAAAAATCGATTACTTCCTTCGAGCCTGTTAATCTGTTCTCTGTGGTTATACGCGCAGCCCTTTTTCGCCCGGAGCAGGACTGTGCATTTAGCAACATGAGAGCGAAGTCGTGTCGCGTCGCTGTCGCGTGTATTCTGGCGGTACCCTAATTTAAAACCCTAATCCAGCTTTTTACGAGCCATAATAAGGTTTTGCACGGGCGAGCATAACCTCACTTCTTTGACGTCTATCAGTGGTTTGTTTACATGGACTTGAATCATGGGTTAACATGTTGAAACTGAATATTGCTGAAGTCCTTAACGGCAAGTCAGAAAAGCACAAAAACTGCCAATCCGAGTAGTTTGGAGGGCGACACTGCTGGATAATACGCTTTTAAAACGTTAAACTCCAATTTATGCATATCGCGTTCGCCTAACAAATAGTAAACAAACCACGAGTGGATGTCAAATGGGTGAATTGCGTTCATTCCGGTTCATTCGTGACGTCACCTTGCAAAACCTTATGGCGGACGCGTTCGTAATACCGTGTACCCCCGTTGGTATGACCTTCTTTAATCTGAACATTTTTAATCTGTACCCCGGTGGTATGAATGCGTTCACATTAAAAACCGATCAAGCGTCACACACAATTGACGTTAAAGTGGACCGGAAAATTAAAAAAAAAGCAAAAAATCTTAATGCGTTTCCTCTTGTTCAGGAGCTTTGGCAATATAGCTCATATGCAACTTATCTCTCTCCATCACTCAAAATAGACCATTTTAGTCGAAACTGCCGAGCCAATTTCGTATTATACAAACCGAACATTTAGAATTCGCGCATGTTTGAGATGTTTTCAAAACGTTTGTTTTCGTCAAATCAAAACAACAAGTTCATAGGGTGCGCGTCTTGCGCGTGTGTGAAAATGAATAGAGTTACCAAATATTCAGATTAAAAATGAACTCGCCCAATCTGAACGAGCTGTTTTTCATATTAGCGGGGGTTGAGTGTATTTAAATAGCATTTTTGACATTTCTCTATAATAGATCGCACGTTTTCTTTCCGCACGTTCACGGTAAAACTAAAGGAAATGTACGGAAAGAAAACGTGCGATGTATCCAGTTTTTTTACGAGCCATTATGGTGGACGTGTTCGTAATATTTGAACAGTATTTTTGACATTTCCCTAATACATCGCACGTTTTGCCTTTCTACTATATAAATATATAGTATAAAGGTATAGAAATCACTCGGAAAACCGGAAATGGAAAGAAGGTCCTGCGGGCCGAATGTCATATACCATTCGACTCAGTTTCGAAAACTGAGCATTTTCTGTGTGTGTGTGTGTGTGTGTGTGTGTGTGTGTGTGTGTGTGTGTGTGTGTGTGTGTGTGTGTGTGTGTGTGTGTGTGTGTGTGTGTGTGTGTGTGTGTGTGTGTGTGTGTGTGTGTGTGTGTGTGTGTGTGTGTGTGTGTGCGTGTGTAAGTGTGTGTGGGTATGTAACGCTTTTAATCTCACTCACTTTTCTCGGAGATGGCTGGACCGATTTTAATGTTTTTAGTGTCAAATGAAAGGTCTAGGGGTCCCATTGGTTGCTATTGAATTTCATATTGATCAGATTTTTAGTTCAAAAGTTATGAATAAAAATACGAAAAATATGGGTCTTCATTATCTCATACGTCTCTTAGCTGATTTTAACAAAATTGATTGCATATGAAAGGGGAGCCTTTCAAACCCTTAACTTCCAAATTCCATGATGAATGGGCTTGTGGTTTGAAAGTTACATAAAGAAATGTGATACAAAAGTATTTAAAACATATGTTTGTTACATATAACCATTATTTCGATGGGAAATACTTGACAATTTATTGTTATTTGAAAATTACTGTTAATATCTATCAAACGAAACCGAGTTATTGAAAATCGGATGATTCCTTCAAAAGTTATTCATACTTTAACACTTAAGCACTGTATATTAAAACTTTCAAAACGTGCAAAGCTAAAATGTATCAATCAATGGTCGATTGTATATAATGTATATATGTATGTATGTATGTATGTATGTGTGTATACCAGTATGTATGTATGTATGTATGTATGTGTGTTTGTATGTATGTGTGTATGTATGTATGTGTGTGATTCACGTATTTGTGTAAGTATGTAAACTGCATGCTCTAGACATAAAAACTACTTTCAATTACAAACATTAGTTTGCACGGCAAACAGTTTTTGCATACTGGTGAAATAATAAAGCAAACAATGCTGTTAAATTTATTGGAAGCGAAAGCATTCCACTCCTCTTTTATCCGGGCTTGTGACCGGCAGTCAAGTGTCTTAATGCATTGAAAATGCAGCTTCAGCCTTCTGCAGTTGGGCAACTATCCTACAGATAATGAAACTCATGTCGAATTTGTTTATTCAATCCGGATTGGAACTGGATGAACTTTTTGTGTTCATTTGCTCCTATCTGACAGATAAAATTCATCCAGTGTCAACCCGGATTGAATAAACAAATTCGACATCAGATAAATGCACCTGTAAATGTATGTATTGCTTGTTATGCACTGAAAAATGATTTTGAAGTTTTTAGCACTTTGACGACTCGAGTCGATAATTTTATTCTATTTAATAGATTGCTAAAACACAAGTCGTAATTTCTGTAATAATAAAATCCGAATTTAAATATCGATAAGAATTTTACATCATAGCGACTCTAGTAAAGATTATCGAAGCACTCGCAAGCTATATACTATACTATTTCAATCTGCATTATTTTAAATGTGGATCACGTCAAGTATCCGAGTGCCATGTAATGGACTTTCTCGGATTTGAACAAAGTTTTGTCAAATTGTTTATTTCAGGTCAGCAAAAAGAAACCCTATCTGAGATGGTCGATTACATGTGTACTTTTTCTCGGTCACTTGACGTGAAATGACCCAGCATATTGCATTAAGAAGCTCATACTGGCAGAGTTACATGCATGGGCTTAGGGAAAAGGGAATCGATAGGAAGGGTTCGAAAACAATGAATATTATAAATGTATGAAGCAATACTCATTTATTTTTACTATTAATGTTCAATTGTACGCAGAGTGTACTGAATAGAATAGTTGAAACACATAGAATTGATTCAATAGTATTAGTAAAGATAGTAACAATCACCAAAAGCGAAATAAAATAAAGACACATTGACTGGTTGATAATTTCCAAACAGAAACTAAATTAGCCTCAACTACTTTAACGTGAATAAAGTGTGAGCTTTACATCGTAATTTGATACATTATCAACATCTACTATCATAGCAAGGCTATGAAGTGAGCTGATCTGTATCCCAGAAGTTAGTAATTTTAGTAAAGTACCAAAGCACCAAGTAGCAAAGTAGGTTACCAAAGAATAAATCATAACAACAGCAATGACAATTATAGCGTAGAACATTAAGTTCTATACAGCCATGCATGCAGGAAAGTACTGCTTGTTTTATGATTATTCCATCAAGGTAACCAAATAATAAATCATAACAACAGCAATGACAATCAGCGAAAACTTTGCTGTGTATACAGTCATGCATGCAGGGGAATACTGCTTGTTTTATGATTTTCTTAATGAAGGCATGCTCTTGATCAATCGGATATTAGTCATTTCTGTATAAATGCAACTTATCTGAGCACATCGGTCCTTTCTTATCGCAACCGAACCACTGCCACGTGTAAAGTTCGCAAAGAAATGTTTAAAGCTTTGCAGCTTAAGATCGACGGAACCATGATGCGACGAAGAATAAATCATAACAACAGCAATGACAATTAGAGTATAGAACATGGAGCTCTATACAGTCATGCATGCAGTAAAATACCGCTTGTTTTATGATTTTTAAATCATGGTATTTGCTTAATCAGTCGGATCACAATTAGATATTTTCCAAATCATATACTTACTTCCACATTTTCAAATTCGAAAGGAATATTGTCGGCTGTCGGTAGTAAAACATTGTAATGCGCATAGCCAGAGCCAGCACTGTGCAGATGTAACATTATCGGAGGCACACTCGTGGTAATTGGCTTCACTGCGTATATTTTGTAATCATTTCTCACTTTCTTGAGAATATATATGTATCGTTCAAGTATCATACTGAGGGCAAATAGCGTATCTTGATTACCCCATTGTCCATGATTATAGCAAATCTTTTTTAAACTTGATACATTTTCCGATTCTAAAAATCCGGTTACCTCAAGTCTCTTGAAAACCCGTTCGTTTTCAACAACACTGGATAAAGCCAAAATTCTCAAATCGCTAGAAAATGTTTCATTTCCTGTTAAAGCATACGAAGCAGCATTAAATTGGCAATTGCCATCTCCAGTAATGGGGATCTCGCAAAATTGCGGCAATATTTGCTCTTGATATAATTTATCTCTGGTTGGATTGAAAATCTGTACTGATGCGATTTTTAATTATTGGCAGGTTAAATATATGAACCCTTTATAGTGCTCTAGGTCACGCTTCGAGAATGTTTCCAGTCCTTTATTAGTTATGCTTCCTGTGTCATCTAGGTGTTTAGAAACGATTGTAGTGAATAGCAATGACATGGCTCGTCAAAGCCGTGCGGAGAGACAACATTGGCATGTTTGGCATTCCATTCAGAAAGATGTTTATTTGTATTACAATCACCGAAATTCAGTTCACTGTCACTACATTGCATTGACAAGCCAGATAATTGTGCGCATGTAATGTCATTGATACTAGTATCTAATGAGATGACTTCGTATGATTCATTCATTATGTTATTTCCTCCAGGTTTTTGCAAATTTTGTTCAATTACATTTGGTAATATAGCATACAATGGTTTATGATCAGAAAAGTAACATTCGTATATGCCTGTTGTCAATTTATCAATATTTGAATACAATACGTCAAGTCTCGATCCCAAAATAGTTGTATTTCCACATAATTGTAAAGTATCATTTAAATCCATTTCATTCATAAATGTTATGAATTGCAATATTTCATTGCTGGCAGTTTCGTTTAAATTAAAGTTGAAATCGCCCATTACGATCAACGGTTGAAGTGTGCTCACTTTAAGTTTTGATATTGCTGTCTTAAAGTCAGACAAACTTGCCTTTGGAGATTTATATCCAGTAATGATTGACACTCCATTGAGTATAATGTGTACTAGATCAACGTGACTATGATAACTTGTTCCTCTTGGTTTAAATTCTAATGCACTCTCAACAATATCAATACTTAACTCAGGTTTAGCGAAACACTTTATTTCTTTGGCAATATTTCTTTTTACAAATGAAGGATGCGGTAAAGCATCAGAACGGTAAACCAATTTGAAACCTGGCAAACTAATTTGTTCATTTTGATAAGTACAGGTTTCGGAGAATACTAGCATACCACATCTAGCGTACCATTGATCAGCAATTATGTATTTCAAACTTGTACGTAGAGATCGTGTGTTTAAATAGGCGATGGCTAGTCCTTCCATAGTAGTTAAATTATTATATGCTAGTGTAAGCTGCCGTTCAGATCTTAATCTTTCCATTTCTTTTAAACTAGCGTCAATGGTGTTATTACTTTTCATATTTCCTTGAAACTTTCCTAATATATATAAACCCGTAAGCTTTGTAACTCGGCTCAATGCCACATACACTAATTGACGGGTTAGGTTTCCAGCTTTTCGGAAGTCAACGCATACGCTCTCATAAGTTTGCCCTTGGCTTTTGTGAATTGTCAAAGCCTCGCACGGAACTAAAGAAAACTGGTCTCGAATCACTTGATAATTTCTCTGAAAATGGGTAGTAAGATTGTACATTTTTCTTACAATTGGAGTCCATGAACTGTTGAAGCCACAGTTTTCCATAAAATTTTTGTATTGCAGGCGGATCTTTTTACCTACGTCATTTGAAGGAAATTTCAAGAAAACTATCCTTGGCTTTTCCGTTTCAGGATCACAATAAACGAATTCAAGTGTACCAGTTGCCCCATTAACCAGGCCATCTGATACATCTAAATTGGCAGTTACCATATATTTGATACCTCGTTTTAATCGTAGTGAATAGGGATATCCGCCGCAATCTTTTGTTGGTTTATTTTTCCACACTTCTAATTTGTTAATTTTCTGTTCAGGTTTGAGCTTTCCAGTGATAGTGTCAATAGCTGTGCAGGCAATTTCCGGAGAAGATGAGGCGTCAATTTTGATATTGTTGTATTTCTCAACATCAGCGTTTCTATAATACAGCCTGATAGCATCTTCTGGAACATCTTTTTCTTCTACTTCGCGGGTTTTTATTACACTGATGTCATCATCAGTCATTTTTCCAATCGCAAAATTATTCAAAGCACGAACAAAGCTTAGATCGTCTTTTTGACGCATGATCTCTGTAAGCTCATAGATATGAAACTCATCCCAAAGAGGCGAATAATCCATTTTCATTAAACAATGGTTCGGTGCATTGAAAATCGAAGAATCCTTTACCGGTGACAGTTGAAGGAAATCTCCCACTGTTATCACTGAAATTCCCCCAAAGGATTCATTCGTACCAGTTATTTGGCGCAATCTCGTGTCAATTCGGCTAAAAATCGCACTTCCGACCATAGAAATTTCATCGATAATGATGAGCTTACAATCTATTAGTTGGTGTCTCATGGTATTTGCGATGTCCATTGGCAGATCCGACATATTTGCACTCTCCTGTACTGGAAGCGCAAATGCCGAGTGGAGAGTATTACCTCCAATCAAGAAAGCAGCTTTTCCAGAGAATGCGCACAGCAAAACCTTGATCGAATCCAGATTATAATCTTTCGTAGTTGTTGGTGAGAATTCTAAATGATACGTTATTAGATGGAAAATGGTAGAAATTACCATACTTTTTCCTACACCAGCAGATCCAGAAATAAAAATTTTCAAGGGAATTTTTTCAGTTACGAAACTTTTATATACATGCATAACGATCTCCAACTGACGAGTATTCAGTTTGCGCATATTTTCAAATAATTGCTCCACGCCAACTTTTGGTGGGGCACAATAAGTGAATGGATTAGTAGTTTTTGGGCGATCAATTCCACCTTGCACCAGAATATCAATTTCCTGGTCTTTGGGTACAGGGTCAAATGGGTCGATTTCATCATCCTCAAGCATTGTTTTATTATTTGCTTCAAGGATGGCTTTCTCTAAAACATCGTCAGATACTACAAATATCTGTTTTCGGTTATTTTCTATTTCAGTTAGGTTTTCGAGATATTTATCGTGCCAGTTTACTCTCTCAATTTCACTTCCTTCATTGCGCCACGGCAAAAAGAGTAATAATTGCTCTCGATAATAATTCCCTGCATCTTGAGCCAATTTATACCTAACATACCGAATAATCCGAGCTTTCTTACGACGAAATTGTTTTTGTGATTCAATCATATCGTCATCTTCGTCACTTTGTTCATCGTCGGATACATTTTTATCTTTTCGTGGTTTCCTTTTAGTGCGAAAATGAAATGCAGCGAATATTGCTAAACAAACCCTTTCCATTCCCTTCCGTTCAGAGTAGTGTGTCATAATATCTTTACCGGCTATATCGGTTGAATCGCCGTCAAGCTCTTGCAGTTCTTTTGCTGTTTTTAGAAAAACAACTCGGTCGTTAATGGGACTAGTATTAATAAAAATTGATCCTCGACTAAATGCAGTAAGTGGCGTTCCTACGCAATGGCATACAGCCTCTGAAGTAGACATAACATGCGAGTTTAGAAATTTATTAGCAATGCAACGAAATCGTTCCTGCAAGTTTTTGTCTCCTTTATCCAATTCCGTTTGGAGATCTTTCAATCCTTTAGACAGACCAGATTCAGCCTTGGCGATATAATCTACAATGTACTGGGCAGCAGCATATTCATCCAATACAAATTGTAGATCCACGTTAGCTTCCATTAAATTTAGTAGCGTAGAGTTATAGGTATTTATGTCTACCTCGCAACTTCTTCGTTTATACAATATTGTTGTTTTTTTCAAAGTATACCTCACTGCTGTTAAATATGCTTCTAGATCCATTCCGAGGTCAATCAATACTTCATCAAAGGTTTTTTGTATTCGCTCTTTGCTACTATAGAAATATTCCATCATTTCTTTTATTTTTTTTTAGGTTTTCTTGTATGGCAAGCAGTTTTGTTTTGGACTTTAACGGTTGAAGGATCATTGTCTTCGGCATAACGAATTTAGGAAAATTAAACCTGCATATTTGCTTCTTCCTACCTTTGGTACATGTAGCAGTATGCTTATGTCGCAGGTATTTGCAGTAGGGATTCTTTTCATCGTATTCGCATGTTATAAATTTATCTACAAACTTTATAATTTCGTCACAATTTTGTGGATTTTCAACGTCAATCTTTGGTGCATTGTTAATCCAAAGCAGTATGTGGTCATGAGGCGATCCTCGTTGTTGAAATTCTCGCCGCCTAAAAAAATCTGTCACTGAATATGAATCAAAAACTCCGCCTTCTGTAATCATTTTCATGATCTGTTTAATTCTGTTGTTGTAGTACATAGCAACAAAAACAGGATTGTCCTGAATAAGCTTGGATTTTTGTTCATATGATAAATTCATTGCCGATAACCATTGGCGGAACTAGCGCTCATTTCTAGGGGGGGCTATAGCCCAGAATTTTTTTTCGACCGTTTTATTGGTCGACCAAGTCAATTTTTCTAGGGGGGGCTAAATCTCTCCTAGGGGGGGCTCAGCCCCCCCTTGCCCCCCCCTAGTTCCGCCAATGCCGATAACAGAGATATCTTTTCTCCGGTATAATGACTGCAAGCAAACGGCA
This sequence comes from Sabethes cyaneus, assembly GCF_943734655.1. Classification (NCBI taxonomy): domain Eukaryota; kingdom Metazoa; phylum Arthropoda; class Insecta; order Diptera; family Culicidae; genus Sabethes; species Sabethes cyaneus. The sequence continues at coordinate 101,345,395 of NC_071353.1, read as the reverse complement.
ACAAATATCATCGTAACATCACGAAATCGATCCATGCTGCCTAACGAAAACACCAGGCAATCAAATTTGTATCGTACAGTTCATAAAATCGCCTAAATGTTGAGCTCGAAAAAATATTGTTCGAACTTTTCCTAGCAACTTTGAACAGAGTCACGCACAACAATCATCGTTGAGCAAATCAGGTTTAATGATGACAGGAGGCCGTGAGTGACTGAGCTCCAGTGTCTTTTCTTTAGTCAGTTTCTTTAGTGACGGTGGATGAAGCTGGACTTGACACTCAGCTGAACATTTTAGTATTTTGACCTTCGCATTGGAAATGGTGGTGGTAATCGACGAAATGTCTATCTACTGCATGAACTGCACATTGCGTGAACAAGAATACCAATGAAGAAGTTGGGCTAAAGAATCTGACTAAAGAAGTGACAGGTAACTCATTTTCAGTTCGTCGAAACCAAGTGCGCATGAATCTCGATGAAACCTTCTGAATCTTTTGCTCGAAAACTTGCGGAGTATCAGTCGATGAACGCGACTGAAAATAATGACTGCAAGCAAACGGCAACAAATATCATCGTAACATCACGAAATCGATCCGTGCTGCCTAACGAAAACACCAGGCAATCAAATTTGTATCGTACAGTTCATAAAATCGCCTAAATGTTGAGCTCGAAAAAATATTGTTCGAACTTTTCCTAGCAACTTTGAACAGAGTCACGCACAACAATCATCGTTGAGCAAATCAGGTTTAATGATGACAGGAGGCCGTGAGTGACTGAGCTCCAGTGTCTTTTCTTTAGTCAGTTTCTTTAAGTTGGGCATAGCGAATTTGTTTGTGCTTTCAAGGTCATTTGCTCCGTGCGTGTAATGTATCATGTATGATGAATATGTGTAACACTGTTTATTGTTGCCTGTTTCTCGGAGTACTTATACCTAAAGAATCTGACTAAAGAAGTGACAGGTAACTCATTTTCAGTTCGTCGAAACCAAGTGCGCATGAATCTCGATGAAACCTTCTGAATCTTTTGCTCGAAAACTTGCGGAGTATCAGTCGATGAACGCGACTGAAAATAATGACTGCAAGCAAACGGCAACAAATATCATCGTAACATCACGAAATCGATCCATGCTGCCTAACGAAAACACCAGGCAATCAAATTTGTATCGTACAGTTCATAAAATCGCCTAAATGTTGAGCTCGAAAAAATATTGTTCGAACTTTTCCTAGCAACTTTGAACAGAGTCACGCACAACAATCATCGTTGAGCAAATCAGGTTTAATGATGACAGGAGGCCGTGAGTGACTGAGCTTCAGTGGCTTTTCTTTAGTCAGTTTCTTTACAGCTGGCAAATCGATATATCATCGGTATAAGTTCAAAATCATTTATGGATGAATTTTCGACATTCGCTTCAATTTATTCGTATATAGGAGTTAGCTCTGGTAACTTAGTAAGTCATTCGAGAGCTGTACCTGCATCAACAACGTTGTAGAAGTGCCCCGTTTTGAAAAACGATAGATGAGGTTAGTATTATTATTATTATTATTATCACTATCACTTAGTGCACGGCGACAAACATGTGCGGCGATTGGTGCAAAGCATTTATAATATTGTTTTTATTTAACTTGTTTATTTAACTCTGCAGATGGAACCAATGGAAGCAAGTAGCAGTTCGTTTCAAGTGGTGCTCGCAGAAATGCAGAAAAGCTGGGAGGTGAGTAAATATTAATTTTCCGGTTTTAAGTTATGATGATAATTACTCACTAGGGTAATCGTAGCAATAGTAATGCATTTAGCAATAAAAGTTCAAATTTTTGGTCAAAATATAATGATGTCAGAATAAATATACATTATACGTTAACAAAGGTAAAATATATTAAAATTGCAAATGTGCAAAGTTATTGAACACCAAAAATTTGCTTTAGGTCTACTGAGTATTTTATTTAATTCATATCAATTTAGTTTTCTTAAATAATTTCATCAAATTTATTTATTTATCTATACCTATAAAAACTTTTGTTATATAGTATAACAAAGGTAAGAATTTCTGTCTGTCTGTATGTTCCTTGTACACTTGAAAACTACTAAACCGATCGGCGTGAAAATTTGGGTGGCCGGGGAAGGCTCTTATGATAGTTAGAAACCCCTCCTCCCTTTAAGAGGAGGGGCTCCCATACAAGTGAAATATAAATTTCGTAATAATTCGAGAATTAATCAGGCAAATAGAACCAAAATTGGCATTTGGTGGTTTTAGGAGGCAGCAATTTTTTCTATGGTGTACTGAGACCCCTTCTTTTTTTAGTAGGGGGAGGAGGTTCCTATACAAATGAAACACAAATTTCCTAATAACTCAAGAACTAATCAAGCAAATGGAACTAAATTTGGCATGTAAAAGTTTTTGGAGGCAGCAATTTTGTCTATGGTATACTGAGACTCCTCTTTCCTTTAAGAGGAGGGGGGACTCCTATACAAATGAAACACAAATTTCTTAATAAGTCGAGAACTAATCAGGCCAATGGAACTAAATTTGGTATGTGAGGGTTTTTGGAGGCAGCAATTTTTTCTATGGTGTACTGCAACCACTCCCTTTCTAATAAGAAGGGGGGGACTCCCATACAAATGAAATACAAATTTATTCATAACTCGAGAACTAATCAAGCAAATGGTACTATATTTGGCATGTAGGGGTTTTGGAAACAGAAAGTTTTTTCTATGGTGTACTGATACCCCTCCCTTCTTTGGTAGGGGGGGGGGCAGATCCCATACAAATTCATATCCTGTTCATTTGTACCTAGTCAAAACAGGTTTTTCAAGGCTAACTTTTAAACTGCTTGTCCGTTTTCAATAAAACTTAGCAAAACGTTTAGTAATAGTAAAAGCTTTCGTTTGGTACTAAGATCGTTAAAATTGGTTGCATGGTTCCGGAGAAAACCGTGTCACGTAGTTTTCACATTTTTGCTAATAACTTTCAAACGAAAAGTCAGACCATGAAACAATTTAATAGTGATATACTAGGCAATAATACCTTTCAAACAAAAGTAATAGCGGTCGAATCAGTTCAGTCATCTCCGAGTAACAGGCGATAGACAATTCGGAGCGAACACACATACACACACATACACACACACACACACACACACACACACACACACACACACACACACACACACACACACACACACACACACACACACACACACACACACACACACACACACACACACACACACACACACACACACACACACACACACACACACACACACACACACACACACACACACACACACACACACACACACACACACACACACACAGACATTGCTCAGTTCGTCGAACCCTATCGATTGGTATATGTGATTCGGCCCTCCGGGCCTTGGATCAATTTCGTGTTTTTCGACCAATTTCTAAACCTATAGTATAACAAAGGTAAAACTTGAAATTGTGATAAAGGATGTCCGAGATTCACGATTTATGTACAGCATAGTTCAATTTGTGGCAATACGTAGTTTATCGGATCAGCAAGTATTAAATAACTTTTGACCGGTGATTTCTTACCAAATGTAGCAGATATTCAAAGTATTGAGTCCTCTCGTTTGATACTTAAATAATTAAAATCTGATGAATTATGTGGTTAAATCGTTATAAATTATTGTAAATCTTATTGTGTTGTATTCGATTGCTCATAACTTTGTAATTAAACGTCCAAACAAAATATTTCTGGTCTGATTTTTGAATAGGTCCTGACTGCAAATGAGAGATTCTCTTCGTGTCTCCTGTCATACGCTTATCATGCGATGCAAATACACTTGAAAGCATCTTTTTCGCATGAAGTGGTAGCTGACATCATAAGTTAGTTAACCGTTAAGAAAAATTGCATTGAAATGCTTTTATGCAACCGTAATAAGCGTAATGAAGGAAACATCAAGAGAATCTCTCATTTGCAGTTATGAACTATTCAAAAATCAGGCGAAATTTAATAGTGATCCATGAGGCTATATTTCCTTTCAAATAAGACAATTAGCGCATAAATCGGTTTGGCCATCTCTAAGAAACGTTCGATTAATCGTCACCTAGCAAAAAATCCCGATTCAATCCACCTAGTGGTGAAAGGAACCTTTGTTATACGGTCTTACTTGGTATTTGAGATAGAAATCGATACGTTTTCGGAACATAATTCATCTATTGGTTAACGTTGCGTAATGCGTTGGTTTACATAAAATTTTTGAAAATTGAATAAGTTTACAAATTTTGAACAAAATAGGAACACTTTTAAATTTTGATAGATCCTATTTTCATGTAATTGCTGAGTAAGGATAAGTAAGTTGTTATTAATTTGAGTAAGTGCAAATAAAAGTAAGTTGTAAGAGGAAATCTTATTCTTTAACATATACATTGCCTAGTAAAGGTCTAGTTTATAGGTTTTTGAACTATGCATAATTTCCTGTAATGCCATTCTATTTGATTCACATCAATAGAGTTTACTTGAATAATTTTAATCAATTTTAACCTTCGGTTACTCACGCTGTTGTATTTTGTACAACACGTGTAGGTTTTTCAACGCCATATTGTTCAAAAGTTACAATTCGTTGTTTAACTAACGAATATTCTTCAATAAACTTATTCTGAGCAAAATGTCATAATTATTCAATGCATTAATAATTTAAATTGTTGGAAAAATAGATCAGCATAAACCGTCATCACAGAAACGAAACAATCAGCATGCGAGGTGTACCGCAATTGGCCCCAAGTGGAATTTTCTTTCGTTTCTTCATATGGAAAAATGGTGTCTGTATGCAGCAAAACTAGCCAATGTAAAATGTTTAAAATGTATCCGTCTGCTGGTAGTCGAATAATTCGTAATCAAAATTAAGGTATTTTTTATAATCAAAGTTCTACAGTTCCTAAACAAGCAAACATAGAGGTATACTATATTCAGCAAAGTTGTGTATTTTTATCATTTGTACAATTTTGTAATACAAGAAAAAGTCATACAACAATTACAAAAAGAGCAAAAATATAAAAACTGAGTTTACAAATTCATATACAATAAATAAGATTTTTCTATCTTAGCTGCAGAGATGGAAGGTTACTGTCTCTAGCAAAATTTCTTGTAATAATATGCTCTATAACTTTGCAGAGCACATCAATGTGTTATATTGACACTGAAGAAAAATAATTTTTTTTATTTCACTTTTAGGGGGATTAATCAAAATTTAGATTCCACCAGACGATAGAGCTTTTAATTTCAAGAAACTATTCTAAAGGTTCGATAGACCTAAAACCAAGTTTTCCCAGTCAAACCTCTAGTGCGCACGTTTTCTTTGGTTTGGGATTATAGTGCGCGCGAGTAACTGTGTTGCAAAAGTTGGCGCGAGTGTTCGAGGGGTAATATCTTTTGACCGGTACAACCAATACTTATGAAATTTTGCATATATATTCGTATTGTCAAAACCTCTCGTTTGATATTAAAATATTTCAAATTAGGTAAATTATCTTGGTTAAAATCATTATAAATTATTGTTAATTTTGGTGTGGTGTATACGGTTGATCATAACTTTCAAATTAAACGTCCAATCAAAAAACCATTCAATAGTGATCTTTCAAATGAGACTAATAGCGCATAAATCGGTATGGCCATCTCTAAGAAACAGGCGATAATTATTTCCTTGTCAAAACAGGTTTTTTAAGCATAACTTTTAAACTACTTGTTTGTTTTCAATTAAAAATTTCTGAATAATTTAGCTTTAATAAGGGCTTTCATTTGATACTAAGATCGTTGAAATCGGTCATGTAGTTCTAGAGAAACCCGTGTCACGTATTTTTCACATTTTTGCTTATAACTTTTAAACGAAACGTCGTGTCACGAAGCAACTCAATAGTGATCTACTAGACAATAATACCTTTCAAACAAAAGTAATAGCGAACGATTCGGTTCAGCCATCTTTGAGAAACAGGCGATAGAAAAAATCATTACATACATACACACACACACACACACACACACACACACACACACACACACACACACACACACACACACACACACACACACACACACACACACACACACACACACACACACACACACACACACACACACACACACACACACACACACACACACACACACACACACACACACACACACACACACACACACACACACACACACACACACACACACACACACACACACACACACACACACACACACACACACACACACACACACACACACACACACACACAGACATTGCTCAAATCGTCGAACCCTATTGATTGGTATATGTGACTTGGCCCTCCGGGCCTCGGATCAATTTCGTGTTTTTCGACCAATTTTTAAACCTTTGTTATAGTATAACAAAGGTAATCATTTGAATTACAGTTTTGAATTGCTGGTATGTTTATGATAAACCTCTCCCAAAACTTTTGTGGTAGCAAAATCTTTTATTTGATACCAAAATGATTGAAATCGGTTAAGCGATTTCGCAGAAAATCATGTGACGTAATTTTCACATTTTCGCTTATTACTTCTAAACGAATCGTCGGACCGCGTGAATAAGTGTAATGGCGATCGAATCGATTCAATAACCTTCGAGAAACAGACAACTAAAGCCAAGCGTCTCTCTCTCTCTCACACACATACACACACACGCACACACACGCACCCACGCACAACAAACACACCCACATTCACACACGCACCCATGCATATAACACACACACCCGCACACACTCATACACAGGCAACATACACGACAGACACATTTATAGGCACGCATGCACATACACAACACACACAACACACATACACACGCGCAACGAACACACACACACCACACACACACACGCACACACACGCACACACACACGCACAACAAACACACACACACACTCACAACAAACACACGCATGCACACATACACATATAAAACACACACGCGCGCATTCTTTGTATCTGTCAGAACACAATGATAAATTTTCGTGAACATATCTTTTGTTTTGAGCATAAAAATTGCTTTTGAAATCCCAGAAATCAATTACGCGCGTTTAAACTTTAAGGGAACAACAATCTAACATCTGTAATTTACCAATTTTAGCAAACAATTCGTCAGCAAAACGAAAAAATAACGGTCCAAAACGAGCTTATCATGGACATGATGAAAAAAATACACAACACGAGAAACAGCCTAGTAATGAAAAAAAAATTAACCAGCCAAGAAAAAATTATGCTGTGGTAAGATCGGATTACCTACGAATGGCCGAAACACAAATGGCCGAATCACGAATGGCCGAAACACAAATGGCCGAAACAACGAATGGCATAATATACCAAATGGCCGAATCACAAAAGGCCGAATCACGAATGGCCGAATCGCAAATTACCGAAACACGAATGGCCGAATGTCATATTCGACCGAAAATATTCATAGCCTTCAACCCGTGCAAACGTTGGATACCTGCTGTCCTTACTCGCTGCCGCTCGTTCGGACTCAACTAAGGGATAATCCCTAATAGACAGTAAACCTAGGAAAATGCATGCACCTAAATAGTAGTGGTTTCTGCGGGGGGGCTGCCCCCCCGCAGTGACCGGCGCTTCCGACGGCGGGTCACCGGCGCACACTCGCGGCCTACGGCCGTCTCGCCCTGAATCATCTAGGAAACATTTGCTACTAACACAGTAAATACGTCTCGCATCTTATAATGACGATGTATTTATAATCAAGAAATATTTTCGGAATACTTACATAAGTGGAAGGAACCGGAACAACAGGCCATTGTTTAACCCACTCTGTCAAATTTTAAGCCAGTTGACAAGCTACCGCGGACCACAAACAACTTGAAAGCATGGCACCAACGATGGACAACCATTGTTGGTTCCCATCACCTGTCAATGACCAGGATCATCACAGAACTGCGGGTGGAGCAAAGGGCGATAAAGGGGAACATCCTTAGAATTCTTCAGGGGGATGTTCCGAATTCGCGCCGAGAAATAGACGAAAAAATCTACTCGAAATGTGTTAATGCTCACAAAATGAGCAGCAAAAATTTTGTTGACGCAGTTGCGCTTTTATTAAGCGCTAAACAAAGGCGTTCGTAAAGCATGTTTCATTTGTTTAGTAGTAGTAGTTTGTTTTTTGTTTGATTAAAGTTATTTGTTAACTACTTGCCAATTCATGGTTTTGCCTTTCTACTATATAAATATATAGTATAAAGGTATAGAAATCACTTGAAAAACCGAAAATGGAAAGAAGGTCCTGCGGGCCGAATGTCATATACCATTCGACTCAGTTTCGAAAACTGAGCATTTTCTGTGTGTGTGTGTATGTATGTGTGTGTGTGTGTGTGTGTGTGTGTATGTGTGTGTGTGTGTGTATGTGACGCTTTTAATCTCACTCACTTTTCTCGGAGATGGCTGGACCGATTTTAATGTTCTTAGTGTCAAATGAAAGGTCTAGGAGTCCCATTGGTCGCTATTGAATTTCATACTGATCGGACTTTTAGTTCAAAAGTTATGTATAAAAATATGAAAAATATGGGACTTCATTATCTCATAGATCCCTTAGCCGATTTGAACAAAATTGATTGCATATGAAAGAGGAGCCTTGCAAACCCTTAACTTCCAAATTTCATGACGATTGGACTTGTAGTTTGAAAGTTACATAAAGAAATGTGAAAAAATAGTATTTAAAACATATTTTTGTAACATATAAGCATTAATTCAACGAAAAACATGACACATTTTATTATTATTTGAAAATAACTGCTGAGATCTATCAAACGAAACCGAGTTATTTAAAATCGGACGGTTCATTCAAAAGTTATTTAAACTTTAACACTTAAGCACCGTATATTAAACCGTTAAAACGTGTGAAATCAAAACAAATGTTGATTGTATTTAATGTGTGTGATGTATGTATGTATGTATGTATGTATGTATGTATGTATGTATTATGTATGTATGTATGCATGAATGTATGCATGTATGTATGTATGTATGTATGTATATATGCATGTATGTATGTATATATGTATGTATGTATGTATGTATGTATGTATGTATGTATGTATGTATGTATGTATGTATGTATGTATGTATGTATGTATGTATGTATGTATGTATGTATGTATGTATGTATGTATGTATGTATATATGTATGTATGTATGTATATATGTATGTATGTATGTATGTATATATGTATGTATGTATGTATGTGTGTATGTGATCCCAAGCAACAATGTGAGTTTGATTGTACTCTTATAGTGGTTTTCATGACCAATTGTGGTCTTGAATGCTATCATAAGAGTGTAATAAAACTCAAATTGTTACTTGGGATGACAATTTGCAATTTTTAAATTTGCATTGAAATTCAAGAAAAGATGTTTCTCACTTTTCTGAATCAATTGTCTAAAGTTTTTGAAGCCTCTTAGTGGAATACGAAATTTGAAATTAAAGAAAAGAAAAAACTTTTACCGGCTAAATTCCACTATTTAATATTTATTCGCGACAGATACGTATACGCTTTGAAATAAGACACTGATGAAGCCTGCACGTCGTAGGCGAACTACGTATCTGTTGCAAATAAATATTAAATAGTGGGATTCAATCGAAAAGCTTTTCCTTTTCTTTGATTTCAGATTTCAATTGTCATTTTGTTCACTTGCTGTTACTCACAATTCTACAAGAAAAGCAAACAGCGAAGAAAAGCAGTTAATTTAAGCATGTAGGTCTTTTTAATCAATAGATATTAGAGCTTAGAAATGTTATATGAAAAATAGGAAGTAAACGTTGCACGGTAGTAATTTTGTAAGATTTGTTTTCGTTAATGACATTTTAAAGGACAGATGTCTTATGCCATGTATCATGTTTTAATAAATAAATCCAAAATGACAAGCGCTGGAAATCATGCCGATCATATTTTTCATTCTCAAGCATGTTTATGGCGCAGCTTTTGCACTATTTTTCGACCTCATCTTGTTTTCCTTACCCTCTAACATTGTAAAAACGATGCGATCAAGCTAATGACTATCTTTTCATGAAAGTACATTCAAAAGAAGCTTAAGTTTTGATTTTCATGCAAAAATAATTATCTGAAGGAGCGCCAGCTAAGAAAAAGTTCAATTTCTCTTTTTCATATCTAATGCTCTATTCAGTTATTTTTTCTAATTCAGATATATCGCAAAATTGAAGCCAAGCAAACTAATAGTAAAATTTTGAGATTAATCATTTTGTTGTCGATATCCTTTGTCTTCAAAAGCGAAGTATAATAATAATTTTTCTGAACTCTTGTTTTTCAAAGATGCTAACTTTTGAACGCATGGTATTAATTTATTATCAAAAAATCTGTTATGAACACATATTTCATATTGTCAGTTCAAAACAAGTTTCGTATATGGCTCTGAAGCCCAAAAGTTAAGGCCGACCGATTATAAAACTAAATAAGGTTTTACAAGTATTTACGCACCCAAGGAAAGAAAATTTAATTATTCTACGCAATACGTTGGTAATTTGACTGGCAAATAAGGATTTTGAGGAATACGGAACGGATATTTAAAAATATAGTCAAGTTAATTATACATAGACGTTCCTGAGAAATTAAATAATGATTATTATGGCAGTAGAAAGGCTAGGTCACGCCGCTAGGTGGATTAATTCGGGTTTTTTATTGAGTAGTTATTTAGGCTTTCCAAAAAATTTCGGCCTTTCGTGATTCGGCCATTCGTGATTCGGCCTTTCGTGATTCGGCCTTCTGTGACTGTTATTGAAATTCGGCCATTTGGATTTCGGCCATTCGTGATTCGGCCATTTGTGTTTCGGCCATTCGGTACCAGCCCGGTAAGATCATGTATTTGTACTATATTACAACTCAAAATACATTATAAATTCATTAAGAAAGAAACATAATAAGTTTACGGAAAATGGCGAACCGCACGGCTGCGTTGGCCAGAAAAACGTTAAACACGATAAATCATTCGAAAGGGTCAGGCTACGGTAAGTTATAACAATCACGGCAAACTATTTAAAAAGTAAATATTCATTTTCATTACAGACATCATGGAACAGCGTAAAAGAGTGGAACAAATAATTGTAGATTTGAAGAACGAAGTCTGCAAATAAATTTTGAATAATAAATATAAAAAAAATTATAAACAGTGTAAACAATTTCAACAACCGGAGTTTGAAGATATAGGGTTGCGGGTCTATCCTCTATTCACCGTATCCTAGGGGGAAAATCATCACTAATTCTTACACAGAAATGGTTCAATACTACGGTTCTCGTTTTAGTGTACCAATATATACACTACTATGGTTGCATATTCGTTTCGTGATGATAAATTGTTTCTTCAGGTACAGGTAACACGAGAATAGCTCTAATCTATCTATACCTATAAAGAAGGATTTCTGTCTGTCTGTCTGCCTGTCTGTCTGTCCGTATGTTCCTTATAGAATCGAAAACTACTGAACCAATCGGCATGAAAATATGCATGTAGAGGTTTTTTGGGGCCAGGAAAGGTTTTAGTGATGGTTAGAAACCCCTCCCCCCACTAAGAGGGGGGGCTCCCATACAAATGAAACACAAATTTCTGCATAACTCGACAACTAATCAAGCAAATTGAACAAAATTTGGCATGTGGGTGTTCTCGGTGACAAGAATTTATTCTATGGTAAATTGAGACCCCTCCCCTCTTTATAAGGGGAATTATAACTCCTCTCCTCTTTAAAAGGGGGGGCTTTCATACAAATCTCCTCATAACTCGAGAACTAATCAAGCAAATTGAACCAAATTTGGCATGTGAAGGTTTTCGAGGGCAAGAATATTTTCTATAGTAAATTAGGACCCCTCCCCACTTTAAGAGGGGGGGCTCCTGTACCAAAGAAACACAATTTTCCTCATAACTCGAGAAGTAATTAAGCAAATGGAACCAAATTTGGCATGTGGGTGTTTTTGGAGACAAAAATTTTTTCTATGATGAATTGGGACCCCTCCCCGTTTTAGGAGGGGGGATCCTATACACATGAAATACAAATTTCCTCATAACTGAGAACTAATCAAGCAAATGGAACAAAATTTGGCATGTGAAAGTTTTCGAGGGCAAGAATATTTTCTATGGTAAATAAGGACCCCTCACCACTTTAAGAGGGAGGGGCTCCTATACAAACGAAATACAAATTTCCTCATAACTCGAGAACTAATCAAGCAAATGGAACAAAATTTGGCACGTGGGTGTTTTTGGAGACAAAATTTTTTTCTATGATGAATTGGGACCCCTCCCCACTTTAGGAAGGGGGGCTCCTATACAAATGAAATGCAAATTTCCTCATAACTCGAGAATTAATCGAGCAAATGGAACCAAATTTGGCATGTGAAAGTTTTCTAGGGCATGAATATTTTCTATGGTGAATTAGAACCCCTCCCCACTTTAAGAGGGGGGGCTCCTATACAAACGAAATACAAATTTCCTCATAGCTCGAGAACTAATCAAGCAAATGGAACCAAATTTGGCACGTGGGTGTTTTTGGAGGCAACCATTTTTTCTATGATGAATTAGGACCCTTTATTTTTTTAAGAGGGAGGGCTCTCATACAAATGAAATTCAAATTTCCTTATAACTTGAGAACTAATCAAGTAAATGGAACCAAATTTGGCATGTGGGAGATTTTGGAGTCTTGAATTTATTTTATGATAGTTAGAGACCTCTCACCCCTGTGGTAGGGGGATATGGACTCTCATACAAATAAAACAGAAATTTTTCCGAAATTCAAAAACTAATCGAACTCGAGAAATTCGAGACTCTTCCATAAAACATTAGTCAATACAAGACCACAAAAACTATCTATAGTAACACTCATTGGCGGAACTAGGGGGGGCTAGGGGGGGCTATGCCCCCCCTAGGAGAGCTTTAGCCCCCCCTAGAAAAATTGACTTGGCCGACCAATACAACGGGCGAAAAAAAATCAGAGGGGTTGTGTACAAGACACGACCGCATATATAGGTGACGCAGGACTACGTAAGTCTCTTTATAATGATAGTAGCATGTATTCATGCTTGTAATCATTCGATTCTTCATGTATACATGCTATATGCAACATATATACATGCTACATGCGTTGTATGTAACATTTATCAAAGTAGTAACATTGCATACGTTCAATTCTCAAAAAATTGTGCATTTGAAAACAATTTAACAAAATCAAGAACACAATTTATTGCTTTCCTGCTACCTTACTGACATTAAAGATTGTTTTTATTACCCATGGTTCCCCACGTTGATGGGATTTCACCAATTCAATCCTATTTTATCAACAGCACATCTTTTCAATACACTTCTAATGAAACGGTAAGCATGCGTATTCACGGGAAACTAACAGTCATTGACTTTTCGTCGGAAAGCCCAATTTCGGAAGCAGTTTTTCGGCCCAAAAGCGGGATTGTGTTTATAAAAATGTATATACCGCATTCTTCTTGCCAATCTGAACATAGCGAATATATTTTCATAAACCGAAATTTTGTTTCAAACAAAAAAACTGCTTTTGAAATTGGCAGAATTGATGACGACTAATTTCACCTTCATACAGAGTCGTATTATAACCGAACATTACAGCTGTAGCACATTTTTCCAACACAGATATCAAATTCGCCAAGGTTTAATCGTCTTGCAGTAAAGAATTTGCGATCTGTTGGGACAATGAACTTGTGTCACTTTTTCTGGCACACTTTCCTAACACAGACATCAAATTGGACTAGGTTTAATCGCGTTCGTAAGAAATTTGTTGTCACTCTATCTGACATACTTCCCAAGCAAGGACGTCAAAATGGTCTAGGTTTAACCGCGGTGTTAAGAATTCTTGTTGAAATAAGGAAATTTGGTCACTTGTTTTGGCTTACTTCCCAAGCACAGATATCAAATTGGTATAGGTTTAGATCATCGTAAAGAATCTTCCAACCAATCACGAAGCGAGAATTCTGGTAAAACATAGGCTCATTATTTTCAATTTTTCAATAGTTCAACATTAAGAATCCATACTTTTCTTCATTTGAGTCAATTCTTAGAAGATTTTCCGATCGATTGGTGTAAGGATATTGAAAATCGATCGGAAAACCGCTGAGCTATTAGCGCTCAAAACCTTTCATTTTTCGTGACGCTCGCATTTTTCGATTTTTTGGAATGACACCCTATCTCAAAACTTGCCGTAAGACGTAGTCCTACGTCAAAAATCCGGGGCTATAGCCCTCCCTAGAAATGAGCGCTAGTTACGCCAATGGTAACACTAGATCATTCAGGACGAGACGGTCGCGAGTGTTGCCGGTGACCCGCCGTCGGAAGCGCCGCCCACTGGGGGGCTTGCAAAACTCGAGATTGTGACAAAGATCATCCGAGATTCATGATTTATGTACAACACAGGTTAATTTGTGGCAATACGAAGTTTGTCGGGTCAGCTAGTTAAATCCATATAGAGCGGTACTGATGATGATGATGATGATGATGATGATGATGATGATGATGATGATGATGATGATGATGATGATGATGATGATTCCTTCTAATATGCGCGGAAAAAGTTATAAAACTTTAAGGTGAAATTAGCAGTCATCGATTCTGCCAATTTCAAAAGCAGTTTTTTTGTTTGAAACAAAAAATCTGTTTATAAAAATATATTCGATTTGTTCAGATTGGCAAAAAGAATGCAGTATTTACATTTTTACAAACAGAACCCCGCTTTTGGGCCCAAAAACTGCTTCCGAAATTGGCTCTCCGACGAAAAGTCAATGAATGCTAATTTCCCGTTAAACTTGCAAAAACCAGAAAATGGTAGAAATAATTATTTTGTGTCTCTATCGGCGATACGTGTATTGTTTACAAAGCCCAAAAATTACCTTTTGGCGGTCTCTATATTTTTGTGAAAATGTTATGTTTTTCAAAATTGGGGTTTTTCATCAGCAAATTCGGATAATATATCACAAAAGAAAGTATTAAAAAAAATCAGCTAGAAAAGAAGTCAATAATTGTTAAGTTGGCATCATCATGTAGTGTAAAAACTATGGTATTTACGTTTAAATTTTTTTTTTTCACAATCGCGTCCGAACTGTCTCTAGAATTTAGAAATGGAAGAATAAATTGCAGTAGAAAGGCTGGGTCACACCGCTAGGTGGATTAATTCGGGTTTTTTTTCGCGCGTTCGCGGTAAAACTACAGGAATGCAAGGTTGCGGCATATATCACAACTGATTCCCATCATGCTTGAATCAGTAACACCGCATGAGAACACCTTCTTTTTTGCATACGAACCTATACCGAACACGAATGTTTGTTCTCTTTGCGGCGGCAGTTCGTAATCCGAACGGACGTCGCTCGTGCATGTGATAATTACTCTACGAAGCGGGTTGTGTTCGATCTTTCTGATTGCTCTTCGCTAGCGAGGAATTTCCGTATACACTGAAACAAGAATCATGGTAATTGTTACCATATTAGAGGGTAGGGATGGGAAAACTATCATTAACTATTGATAGTTATCAGTAAGTAATAATATCACTAAGTATCAGTAAGGTTTCGCTATTATTGATATTTACTGATATAGTTACGTTGTCCCGTTAGAAAAATTAGTTAGAATAAACTTGTTGGTCGGTGGTTGCGTACGATAAACGTGGATGACACAATATATAGTAGTCAACGTTAGTAGCCTAAAGCCGGGGTAGCTCGTGCTGATTCAAGCAATCGCCTCCATTTAACTCGAACTCGTCGCCAATTTTCTAGTCGTCTCAAAAGTCACAAATCACTTTCGACGTGATCGTGCCATCTTGCACGTTGAGCCCCGTGCTCCTGGTGCCAGTGAGGTTGTTGAAGACAACTGTTTCCGTCGCACTATCGTCCGGCATTCTTACGACGTGTATGGCCCACCATAGCCTACTGACTTTCGCCAAATGTACGATGGGATTAACTCCAAACAATGCCTGTAGCTCGTGATTCATACGTCTCCACCACTCTTCGCTTTCAGTACTTCGCCAAATATCCGCAGTACTCTTTCGTTCGGATACGGCAAGGGCGCATATGTCCTTCGTGAGCGACGTAACGAGTCCATAAGAAACTACTGACCTAATAAAAGATTTGTGCATTATCAGATTCGTACGGTAGCGTGTGCTTCTTGATCGTAGCGTATAGCGAAGGGCAAAGTAGACTCGATTTTCCGCTTGAATGCGCCGCTGGATTTGCTTACTAATGTTGTGCGCGGTCACCAGCAATCCGAAATACACGAATTCATCTACCACTTCTAGTTCGTCGCCGTCAAGGGTTACCATCCGTGAGAGGCACGCGTTTGGTTCCGTGGAGTCTCTTATTTTCATGTATGTGATCTTTGACGTATTTATTATTAATCTGATCTTCCTAGACTACTGCTTTCAACCTGGCATAGGTTGCCTCCACCATCGCAAGGTTCCTAGCTATGATATCAGTCATCTTTTAACCTTATCTCAGCCCTCGCCGCGTATCGAAGGGTGTCCAATCCAATAGCTCTGATCAGTAGCGTCAGTTTATCTGGGAAGCCGTGTTCAAACAATAAGTGCAATTGCTGGTCTTGATCGACTGGTTCTTGTCATCCGTAGGCACGATGTGCTCCCAACATATCTACTGGGAGGTAAAAATCTGGTCCGTAATTGCGCAAGCCTCCATAAAGCCCGCTTGGTAAACTACAAAGTAAACTTACAATGAAGAACGCAGTTATAATATCACAATTTCCTATTTTTTGCTTCAATGCCCTGATGAGTAAAATTACTGATATTTACTGATAGTTATCAGTAACGTACTGAAATTACTGATAGTTATCAGTAATGATTTTTAATGATAGTTCCCATCCCTATTAGAGGGTAAAATTAAGAGGACACACCAACACCAGTGAAGTTTTGCAGAAAAGATTTTTGTTTAGCTTAAGCAGTGTTCTGGCCAAATTTACTATGCGTTACTTTCGGCGCCACCCCGATACATAACAAAAATAACAGAATCGTAGTCAAAATTACTAGACATTACCATGAAAGGTGGTAAAATTATCTGAGTACATATTACTTGTACAAGAATCATGGTAAATTTGAATAGCTTTTTCATGGTACTTACAAAAAGCATGCGTTTTCTGCAAAATTGTAGGAGATACCATGGTTTTTGTTTCAGAGTAGTGATCAAAATGAATGTTCGCAGCGATTTTTTGGGAATAATCGAAGTGATTACTTTTGCATGCGCTTTTTACGGTTCAACTTGAGCAAAGCATTTTGAGCCTGCAATAATGATGCGTTAGCATACTGCAGAACTCTGCTGCAATTGATAAGTATTAGGGGTATTCACGTAGCGCTTGCGGTGTTGCGTACATATACGGCGTATTGCGTATTTATACTGTCGCTACTCGCATAACAGTTCCATCTCCTTAGCAACCGGAACTGTAATGCGAATAGCGGAAGTATATTCACGGGATACACCGTTTACGCAACATAGCACGCACTGCGTGAATACCCCTATTATGTTTATGTAAGAATTGCATTGCTTATACGAGAATGTATTCCACAAGCTTTCAACCAACTGGCAAAGATCAGGGCGGTAGTTCAATTTATGAAAACGTTAGTTGATTAAAAGTTACTCTAATTTAAAATATTTAAAATGGCAAAAGGAGCTTCCTTAGTACTGTAGGGAACGAGCCGAGCTAGATGAATCAGCGTAAAACAAATCTAATGAAACTGAATTATTTACTTGAGTGTAACTGAAACCCCTTGCATAGGAAGAATACCGTCACACGAACGATAAGAGACAAGGAGAGAAATGAATCGTTCAATATGAGACTTACGCATACGGTGGCATGATATAGCATGCTTCAAGCAAGTCAGTTTTTTGGACGAACGTAGACTTTGACGGACGTTGTTCCGTGAGGACTCGGTTGAAAATAACCGACGGACACGACAAGTACCATTAGGATTTTTTTTATATGAGTCATCCTTAGAACAGATGTCAACTACATAGATATTTGTTTATTACACACAGTAGATCACCGTGTTTGCGCGTGTGTTTTATTTTTATTGCCAAATAGTTTTCAAATATGTACTTAGTTTTTAAATGAACCGCTCTGTAAATACTTTAACATTAACAGAAATACTAGAAGCATAATAAAAGAAGCAGTTTACAACGGAAGATGATTTTAATAATGTTATGACTTTAGCAGCTATAAGTAGAGAATACATTTATTACTACTTTACATGTTAGTAACAAATACATATTTGTATATGTTATTCTTCTTGACTTTTTCGGTGAGAAATAAGAACTAAAATGTTTTCAGTGGATATTTGGCCATTGATATTTAAACATACCAGTATGGGAGAGACGTCTATATTGAGACACTTTTTTCCAAACATTTTAAAAAATTTTTGATGATAGCTACCAACGAGCTCTTTAATTCATTTGAGAGGTCCTTCTAGTTTTTTGATAAAAACCCGATTTAATCCACCTAGTGGTAAAAGGAACCATTGTTTTACGGTCTTACATGTTCTTTCAGATAGAAATCGACACGTCTTCGGCACATAATTCATCTATTGGTTAACGTTGCGTAGTGCGTTGGTTTTCATAAAATTTTTGGAAATTGAATAAGTTCACAAAATTTGAACAAAATAGCAGCACCTATAAATTTTGATAGATCCTTTTTTCATGAAATTATTGAGTAAGGGTAAGTTTGTTGTTATTGATTTCAGTAAGTGCAAATAAAAACAAGTTGTAAGAGGAAATAGTATTCTTTAACATATACATTGCGTAGTAAAAGTCGAGTTTATAGGATTTTGAACTACGCATAAATTTCTGTAATGCCATTCTTTTTGATTGACATCAATAAAGTTTCTTGAATAAATTTCATCAATTTTTATTAACCTTCGGTTACTCACGCTGCTGCATTTTGTACAACACGTGTAGGTTTTGACGTAGGACTACGTCTTACGGCAAGTTTTGAGATAGGGTGTCATTCCAAAAAATCGAAAAATACGAGCGTCACGAAAAATGAAAGGTTTTGAGCGCTAATAGCTCAGCGGTTTTCCGATCGATTATCAATATTCTTACACCAATCGATCGGAAAATCTTCTAAGAATTGACCCAAATGAACTAAAGTATGGATTCTTGATGTTGAACTGTTGAAAAATTGAAAATAATGAACCTATGTTTTACCAGAATTCTCGCTTCGTGATTGGTTGGAAGATTCTTCACGATGATCTAAACCTATACCAATTTGATATCTGTGCTTGGGAAGTAAGCCAAAACAAGTGACAAAGCTTCCTCATTTCAACAAGATTTCTTAACACCGCGGTTAAACCTAGACCATTTTGATGTCCTTGCTTGGGAAGTACGCCAGAAAGAGTGACAAAGCCTCCTCGTGCCATCAGATTTCTTACGAACGCGATTAAACCTAGTTCAATTTGATGTCTGTGTTAGGGAAGTGTGCCAGAAAAAATGACACAAGTTCGTTGTCCCAACAGATCGCAAATTCTTTACTGCGAGACGATTAAACCTAGGCAAATTTGATATCTGTGTTGGAAAAATGTGCTACAGCTGTAGTGTTCGCTTATAATATGACTCTGTATGAATACGCATGCTTGCCATTTCATTAAAAGTGTAGTGAAAAGATGTGCTGTTGATAACATAGGATTGAATTGGTAAAATCCCTTCAAAAAGGGGAACCATGGGTAATAAAAAAAAATCTTTAATTTCAGTAACGTAGCAGGAAAGCAATAGTTTGTGTTCTTGAATTTGTCAAATTGTTTTCAAATGCACAAAGAATTTCATAGATTTCAGAATTATTCTTTTGAGAATTGAACGTATGCAATGTTACTACTTTGATAAATGTTACATACAACGCATGTAGCATGTATATATGTTGCATATAGCATGTATACATGAAGAATCGAATGATTACAAGCATGAATACATGCTACTATCACTACAAAGAGACGTACGTAGTCCAGCGTCACCTATATGTGCGGTCGTGTCTTATACACAACCCCTCTGATTTTTTTTGAATGCCATATTTAGTGATGTCCGTTAATCGATCGATTAATTCAACTAATCGAATAACACGTGGAATATTCGAATCATTTTTAATCGAATACTGCCAGCACGAGTAGTTGAATTAATCGAATAGTTCAATGAGTACGAATAATGCCCGAACAATGCTCGTTAATCGTTCATAATCGTTCGATTAATCAAATTGAAAAATAATTTGTAACGGCCTAACTGCTGATAAAGATTCGTAATCGAAAGAATAAAAGTGTTGAGTGTTTGGTTTACTTGAAGAATTTATTAACTTTGGTTTACTTGAAGAATTTTATTAAGCTTCTATGTACTATTAAGATAGCAAAAGTTACAATTCAAAGTAATTCGCTCGTTTAATTAATATGGACTCATTCGTTAAGATTTAGGTAGTGATAAAATAAATTACATTTATAGCTAACACTAACAAGTGCGATATATAACGCAGTACAACATTTATCTTACGGAAATTTGCATTAATAAATACGAGTACAGTAGGATTTCGAATTTGACAACAAATGCGTGTTGTCTATTTTACCATAATCTAGACGCTATTTTGATATGTAAAAATTTTATAAATATAGGTCATAAACGGGCTAAATATAATTAATCAGTGATTTTGCTACAATTGCAACAATATTATACCTAAAAAGTCCGACAAAGCTATCATGCCGACGTATAAGCAATTTTTTGTTACCCTGCGGTAAGACGTAATCCTACGGCTATATCTAGCGGAGGCCACCAAAAGGCGGTGGTGGGCATTAGAGGATTAATTAAGTAATTTACGCATAACTCAAATAAAAATTTGGCACGATACCTTTTTTTAATTCTTATGCGAGTGGCATTATTGAATTGTTTAGATTGATTCGAATAATCAGAAATGCTTCCCCGGCGTAACGTTCAATCTTTTTCAATCTTGATGAGCGCTCGTCCCGATTATTCATTATGAACGATTTGCTGCGAAGGCGAACTCCTAGACTCCTACCCGACGGCATCGGCTCGAAAGGAACAAACGGAGACGAACAAAGTAGAATGAAAAATAGCAGTAGCAATAAAGCATTGCACGCAGATGTCAGTGCGTTTTTTTCCTCCCAGGTTTGACAGTGTTGTGAGGTTTGTTTTGATTACTTATTCGTAAGACTCAGAAGCAAAAAACTGCAAAAAGGGCAAAAATATATGTTGTACAGAACTGTTATCATTTTCCTGCTTCGGAAAAGTCGGGTATTTCCGGTTTCCGCAAACAAGTGGTACCAATTACAAGTAATAAACCCACTAGCAATAAAATTAGGTTACAACGGTAATCAAAACAAAACACACAAAAACGTCAAACCAGAGTTGAGGTTAGGCACCGTGCAAAGGTTTATCGTCTAACACCGATCGCTCATGAAAAATCACGCTGGTGACATCGCTCGCTTCGTTCACGAATGCAAATGGACAAGTAAACTGCCGAACGCGTTCGTGAAAGATTGTTCGTTTTGAATGCTTAGGATGCGATTTTCTGCAACCTTGCAGGAATGTACGAAAAGAAAACGTGCGATGTATTAGGGAAATGTCAAAAATGCTGTTCAAATATTACGAACACGTCCGCCATTATGGCTCGTAAAAAGCTGGATTAGAGAAATGTCAAAAATGCTATCCAGCTTTTTACAAGTGATCGCACAGACAAAACGACTCATCCCACCACCTTTTCCTATGCATATTTATTCACGACAGATACGTATTTCGCTTACGACTTGCAGGCCACCCCCTTTTGCCAATTGGATAAACCAGCAGACTATTTTCATTTTTTTCTGAAAAGATATCTTGCAATTTTTATTTAGCTCAATTCTTGATGTGCAATGTGCGTTGATTAAGTTCGAATTAGTTCTAATTTTGCACATAGGAATTTCGCATAAAAAGATGAATTTGAATTGAAATGCTAAAATGAACTCGTTAGAAAATAATAATTCAAGAGTAAACAACCAATTAAACCAAAGAACACTTTAAAAAAGAGAAATTAACGAGATGTTTCGCGTCTGGATTTGTTCGAAATATACCTGGAAAAACCTGGAAAAGTCAGGGAATTTTATTTTCGCTGGATAATCGACACCCTGACGATGTTTTTTAAAGGATTTTCTTCTATGTGTCATGTCAGTTCGTCAGTGGTTATATTATGGGTGGGAAAGGTAAATATATCCCGCATTTTGCACCTTACTGGACACCGCAGGCTAAAAGTGCGACTGGCACAAAAAGTGCGATAATGCGAATGCTGTGAGTGAGAAAGAGAAAGAGTGACAACTGCAATGTTGCTGTTTTCTTTTGTCATATACATTGGCATTAGAGAAAATAATCTGGATTAATCCAGCTTTCCACGAGCGACAATGGCGGATATTGAGCACAAGTGGGCACAATCTTTTGACATTCATTGGAGGAGCGTCGAGTTCGCCCTGACGGAGTTACTATGGATACATTCATGATTGTTTGTTGTTCGATTGTAAAAATGTAAACATTGTTCAATTTTGCAGATCATTGTCGTCGTTGCTCTTTCTCTTTCTTATTACAGTAATTTCAGTTTGTCGCAGTTGGATTGCAGTTTGGTGCAGTCGCACTTTCAAACTGCAGAGTCCAGTTTGGTGGGAAGTGCGGTATAAGATTGCTGAACTAAGTATCTCTAAGCTCTATCTTAGTAGAATCAGGCCATTCGATGTCAAAGTGACTTTAGCATGGGTTTATTCTCTGGCCCCTCATCACCCTTCCTTCATGCTGAGTTCTACATTATCCCGAAGACGCTTCTTATGGTTAGTATACTGGTATGAGGACCTAATGAGGTAATGGTTTTGAACCTCAGGAGGACTCACCAGTTCTAACTATAACGAGGCGAAACAGGTTTGGTATACAGTACCGCCCCGCTAATCCGACAAATTTATAGCCGGATTAGCGAATTTTGACTCGATAATCCGACAGTCAAACTGACGTCAGTGTGAGTTTGAAATGTTGTTTTGTTTATTGGCAATTGCAAGGAAAATTGTACCATCCAAAGTGCGATATCGCTCATAAAAGTGTTATTTTGCATTAAATCGTTTCGGTATCTTCGGCGCACTTTTTCGTTATCTTCCAAGCAATAAGTGCGAAGAAGAGACCGAAACGATTTAAGCTAAAATAGCACTTTCATGAGCGATTGCGCACTTATTGATTGGAAAATTTTCCTTGCAATTGACAATACATCCATACGTAAACAACTCCGGAAATTTTTGAAAATATTTGTCGTAAGTACGCAATAACTATGTTTTATACGCGGTAATACTCAATTTCGTCAACAAAATACTTTGAAATTCTTAGTAAGTGTCGAAATAAGCGCAAGCATATCAGTCTATTGAGAATAGCAATGAAAATATTATAGCCATGGCAAAAGTAAACATAGTTAGAAGCAGCACCGTGTACCATTTCCATTTAGTTAGAAAGAGTGCCATTCTGACTTTAACGGAGAATCCAAACGAAGGTAGTGTTAGATTGAAAGAAGTCAAGTACAATACGTTTTAATTCGGAATTTTTCGGATTAGCGAGATCCGGACTATTGAGTCGTCGGATTAGCGGGGGGATACTGTAGTAGGACATGCATCGAAGCATGGGTAAAACCCTCAACACATATAAGCACGCATAAAAAAAATAAGCTTATCGTTTACTCAATAACGATAAAGCCCAGAAATGCAGTGCAGAATACAGCATACACCCGTTCAACATTACAATAGATCAATAATATTGTGGTCAAAGTGATAAGCCCATACAAAAAAAAAAGAAGTGAAGAGCCGCACGTTCGACATCGTAGCGCTGCAGGAGGTATGCTGGAAAGGAACGATGGTACGTACATATAGAGATGGTCATACCATCTACCAAAGCTGCGGCAATACACACGAGCTGGGGACAGCTTTTATAGTGATGGGCGAGATGCAGAAGCGGGTGAGCGGGTGGTGGCCGATCAACCCCCGAATGTGCAGATTAAGAATCAAGGGCCGATTCTTTAATATTAGCAAAATTAACGTGCACAGCCCTCACCTCGGAAGTACCGATGATGACAAAGACGAATTATACGCGCAGTTGGAGCGTGAGTACGACCGCTGCCCAAGATATGATGTCAAAATTATCATCGGGGACTGTAATGCTCAGGTTGGTCAGGAGGAGGAATTCAAACCGGTAATTGGACGGTTCTGCGCTCACCCGCAGACGAACGAAAACGGCCTAAGATTTGTCGACTTCGCCGCCTCCAAGAACATGGCCATAGGTAGTACCATCTTCCAGCGTGTAACCTCTACCATCGGCACATGGAGATCACCCAACCAGACAGAATCACAAATTGACCACGTTCTGATAGGTGGTCGGCACTTTTCAGACATCGACATCAGAACCTATCCGGGCACTAACATTGATTCGGATCACTGCCTAGTGATGGTAAGAATACGTCAAAAACTATCTGTTGTGAGCAATATACCATATCGGCGCCCGCCACGGTATATTCTAGCGCGACTGAAGCAACCGGAGGTCGCCGAAAACTACGCGTTATCTCTCGAAACCGCGCTGCCGGAAGAGAGTGAGCTGGATGAAACCCCTCTTGAGGACTGTTGGAATGCCGTGAAAACAGCCATTAACAGCGCAGCGGAGAACGTCCTAGGCCGTGTGGCACCGAACCGTAACGAATGGTTTGACGAGGAATGCCAGCAGATGTTCGCTGAGAAGAACGCAGCTCGGGTTCAAATGCTGCGTAGAGCCACCCGTCAGAATGTGGAGCAATACAAACAGAAGCGGAGGCAGCAAACCCGACTCTTCAAGGAGAAGCACCACCAAGAGGAGGAGTGCGAAGAACTTGAACAGCGGTACAGCTGTCACGACACACGGAAGTTCTATCAGAGACTCAACGGATCTCGCAAAGGCTTCGTGCCGCGGGCCGAAATGTGCAGTGATAAAGATGGAGGTATCTTGACTAACGACCGTGCGCTGATCGCAAGGTGGAAGCAGCACGACGAGCAGCACACCTGAATGGCGTGCAGGCGGAAGACCATGATAGTGGAGGAAGTGACCACATTGGTGTAGCAAGCAACGAAGATGTGCCACCCCCATCGATAAGGGAAGTTAAAGAAGCCATCCAGCGGCTGAAGAGCAAAGCAGCGGGAAAGGATGGCATTGGAGCGGAACTTATTAAAATGGACCCGGACAAGTTGGCCGGCTGTCTGCATCAACTGATTGTCAAGATTTGGGATACGGAACGACTACCGGAGAAGTGTAAAGACGGGGGTATCTGCCCTATCTACAAGAAAGGTGATAAGCTGGAATGTGAGAACTACCCAGGAATCACTATCCTGAATGCCGCCTACAAAGTGCTATCCCAAGTCATCTTTCGTCGACTATCACCGATAACTAATAGATTTGTGGGAAGTTACCCGGGCTCGGTCTACAACGGACCAAATCTTCACTGTGCGGCAGATTATCCAGAAGTGCCGCGAATTCCAAGTTTCCACGCACCACTTGTTCATCGATTTCAAAGCCGCATATGATAGCATAAACCGACAAGAGCTATGGAAAATTTTGGACGAAAACGACTTTCCGGGTAAGCTTACTAGACTTATCATGGCTACGATGGACGGGATCCAGTGCTGTGAGAATCTCGGGTGGATTGTCGTATCTATTCCAATCTCGCAGGGGACTTCGACAAGGAGATGGTCTTTCCTGCCTGCTATTCAACATTGCGCTTGAAGGTGTCATAAGACGAGCGGTGATCGAAATGCGGGGCACGGCACAATAAATCTAGTGAATTTATCTGCTTTGCGCTGTCGGCAGAACATTTGAGGCGGTGGAAGATCAGCACACCAGACTAAAACGCGAAGCAGAGAAGATTGGATTGAAAATAAATACGTCTAAAATGAAGTATATGCTGGCGGGCGGGACCGAACGCGACAGCGCCCGTTTGGGCAGTACCGTGGTAATCGGCGGGGATGAGTTCGAGGTAGTCGACGAGCCCGAATACCTTGGCTCACTGGCAACAGAGGACAGCAACACCAGCCATGAGATTAAAAGACATATTATCAGCGAAGGCGGGCCTACTACGGACCCGCGGTCGAACAATTTAAGCCCCCGTACAAAGTGCACACTGCACAAAACGCTAATTATACCGGTTGTTCTCTACGGGCACGAAACGTGGACACTGCTAAAAGAGAACCTACGAGCACTCGGAGTTTTCGAACCATCTTTGGCGCAGTGCAAGAGAAAAATGTATGGAGGCGAAGAATGAACCACGAGCTAGCGCGTCTCTACGGCGAACCAAGTATTCAGAAAATAGGTAAAGTTGGACGGATACGTTGGGCAGGATATGTTGCTAGAATGCCGGACAACTATCCTGCAAAAATTATTTTCGCATCAAATCCGGTAGGAACAAGACGAAGAGAGGCACAGCGAGCGAAGTGGCAAGACCAGGTGGAGCGAGATCTGGCGGATACTGGGTGCCTACGGAACTGGAGACCAGCTGCCATTGACCGAAATAGATGGAGAAATTATACTGCGCAGGCCTTGTCGTAAGACGGTAGGCCAATTAACTAAGTAAATACCCCATACATAACATTTTCGAATTTTCCTTGGTTGAGATGTTATAGTTAAATAAGCAAAATCGGTGCATTAAGCGTAGGACAGCTTGGATAACAGGTAGGGTATGAAATGGGGAAGGCAAATGAGCGTCCAATATAGCTCTAGCCATCCCAAGCCCCTACCTAGCGCCTCCACGTGGCCATACCTGGTAATGCTCTATTGAGTAGCCAAGCTAGGAGGTGCGTTGCTGGGTGGTTCCCGGCTGCCTGGTCTCAAAACCGCGGTTTTGGGCAGACGGCGGAGCCACACGGCCTAGCTAATAGGTAAGCCTAATAAGTTATTTTAATTATTTTTTTCGTTTTAGCTTATGAAGCATCTCCTGCTATATAGTAAAAACTGGCCAAAACGAGTTTTAATACTGCACATGGATACCAGAATGAAAAATTAAATTAACTTTTAAAAATTAAAATTAAATAAGAAGCATTTATGGAACCCAAAGGACGCTACTCTATTCCATATGAAGGACTGCTGGTGAGATTGTTCTATTTTTATCATTTATATTGCTGATTACAAGGAAAATTGTACCATTTAAAGTGCGATATCGCACATAAAAGTGCTATTTTGCATTAAATCGTTTCGGTATCTTCGGCGCACTTTTTCGTTATATTCCAAGCAATAAGTGCGCCGAAGAGACTGAAACGATTTAATGAAAAATAGCACTTTTATGAGCGATATCGCACTTTGGATGGTACAATTTTCCTTGCAATTGACAATACCACATTTCATCTTAATATCATATCATATATTAACAGTATTATTATTGATATCATAAATGTGGAAGGCTGGATGACGGAGTGGATTGCCAACCTGAATCCTTAAGGTCTGAAGCAAATATGGCACTTCTCAATTCAAAACAAACAAATCATCACGTGGGTTAAAGTTGGTATAGCGAAATTGATTATTACATGGAAGGATCCTAATGCTGGAAGGCGACTCTTATAACCCCGGAATGCGCACAAGTGCCTCTGCTTGTGGGTCCGCCCAATCCCTTTTGGCCCTTCTGTAACAGCATTAGTGTGAAATTCATTTGATAATCAAATTTGGATCTACTGTAATTCTACCCACATACATTGGCAAGTCCTTGAAATGATGGTGGCTTTCCCCTACTACTACTACTACTACTACTACTAGGACAGCTTGGATAACAGGTAGATAAAAATCAAACGAAAGAACCCAAATAGACACTAACTGAAGTATATACCTAGTCCATAAATTGATAATATAGATGGTTGCTTATAAAAAATCAAAGTAATATTTTTAATAATGATGGCGACGCCGTACGTTTATTTACCACCCAAAGAAAAGATCCATAGCTTTATTCACAATACCAGAACTACGTTTTGGAGCAGTTGGACTGGGAACTACTTCAGTCGGATGTTGAGCATTCTTGTACGCTATATGGGTTAGCGATCGCACTCGGCTTAGAGAGTATCTAGGAAACATGTCAACATTAGATAATTATATATTACACATACTAGAAATACAGTAATCGAATTACTATTCATGAATACTCACTCTTTTCGTTCTTCGGTGTTTTCCTTGCCCAATATCGCGAAATCGGTACAATACTGGACCCCTATCATCAGATTTTGACCGATAATTTTTCCATTGTAGTTTAATGCTCTTTCACACTCAAGCCTAGAGGTAAATCTGAGATGGACCCAATTGCCGTTCTGCGTGGCAAACACCTTGTCAATTATAGCTCCACATTGAGAAAAATGCGACAAGATCATCGAAGAAGCAGACTGAGGAAATCCAAAGACAGTAATCCAATAATCGTTCCCACTTTGGTTTTGTGATAAATTCAGGTGAGAGTGAGATAAGGGGGAAACGATAGAATTGCTGCGAATAAAATCTTGTTCTCGAGGAACTGGTATTGGTGACATAATTCTCGACACATTGAATCCGCTTTGATTTAAATACGCTTCACCACCAGATTGATTGTATGCTGGCGTAGAGAGTGCAGATCCAGGTGCATTCTGAGGTTGAGGACCCAAGAAACTTTTTGTTGGTGTTTGAAAAAGTTGTTTTTCGTTTCGAAAGGAATCAAAAAGTCCTTGTGTGGGTGGACCAGATACACTGCTGTTGTGGTTCATTCCTGATTGATTCATATTAGACCCACCAAATCCAGCAAATTTTGGAGGCAATCCAGAGCTAGTTTTGCTCATATAGTCTGGCGATTGTGTCCCTAAATTGGACGACTGAGCAAATGCTAATGATGGTCTACCTTTAGTTGGTGACAGCGTATTAGTCCGAGGTGTTGACTGAGTTTCGCCCATGAGAAAGGATGGAAGATACCCGCCAGTTGATGTCAACGGACTTGCACTGGGGCTGCCAATAGTCATCGGTTCCATATTATCTATTAGTCAAATATTCTAGCAAACAGAACATAAACACCAGAATTAGATTAGGTATCATTTTGATATCGATATATACTGGTCAAGTCAAATACATTCAATGTGTTTGAACCCCCTTCTTTTGTTAAAAGTACCTGCTAAGAAATACGCTTATGTAATTTTACACTTCACTGAGGATCCGGGTTTTAAAGGTGGCACTTTAACTGCAAGTGGGCTTCTATTCAAACAGTCGAATTTTCAAATATATGACGAAATTAATTTACAATGAAACTGGATTTATTCTAAAACATGAAATTTCTGGCGAGTAGCAAATGTTTATATATTTGAATTTGACAAAAATCAAAAAACTGACGAGACAGCAGACAGGACAGCAGACAGGACAACAGGAGGAGACCAGAGATGCCATATTTTCTAAAAAAAATGTCTGCAACTGCTCGAAAACCGTAAAAATCGAGCAGTTTTCCGGCTACTCGAATTTTCTGGTTTAAAAATAATCTGCGAAAATCTGCACACTTTTTTAGGAAGTCTGTGAAAGTTTAAAGAGCTTCGAACAAAAATCTGCGCCAAAACAAGAAAAGTCAGAAAAACTGCAAATATCTGCAAATTTCTAATGATCTGCAAGACCGTTCCAAAAATCTGGAATTTGCAGACAAATCTGCAAATCTGGTATCCCTGGAGGAGACACCAAAAAGCAAGGGGTTTCTTGTAAGGCGTATAAGTGTGCAGTAATCAGAAATTACTTTTGTAATCATTTGCGATTTAATTAGGTAATCAATGGTAATCAATGATAATCTTAAGTAATCATTGGTAATCATGATTAATTTATAGTAATCATTAGAGATTGATTACTGGTAATCAGAGTTAATCAGTAAAGTAATCAAAAGTAACTTTTTTCTAAGGTGCGTAGTAATCATTGCTGT
The DNA here is from genome assembly GCF_943734655.1 of Sabethes cyaneus. Classification (NCBI taxonomy): domain Eukaryota; kingdom Metazoa; phylum Arthropoda; class Insecta; order Diptera; family Culicidae; genus Sabethes; species Sabethes cyaneus. The sequence goes on along the minus strand of NC_071353.1, from coordinate 101,315,473 downwards.
TGGAAATCCCTCCCCAAAAAGCACACGAATCGTTAAAACCAGAGATGCCAGATATACAAAAAAACGTTCGCAACTACCTGCACATCGGAAAACTACTCGGATTCGAAATCCGGCTGCTCGAATTTACAGTCATCCCAGTATTATGTGCCAGTTAAGCATGATGATGCTACAAAATTATTCCCAAGTAACAAGGCTGACCAAACGCTTTTATAGCTGACTTTATTCAACCTGTGGCTGATCTATGGTTTAGGTTTAGAAATAAAAACCTTTTTTCAGCTCTTAAACATCTAAATCTGGTGATTTTATCAAGCTTCAGGCTAATTAATAGCTGCTTTCGAAGCTGCAATGAAGCTTAATAGAAACTTTTTTGCGCTTTTAAATAGCGAATTTGCGCAATGCTGTCAATTCTATTTTTAGAACGAGAAATAGTTTTGCAATCTGCTTTTCCAGTCGCTTAATCAACGCTTTGTCAACCTTTATGCAGCCAAAAAAAATCTATTTTTAAATTTAAAAAAATGGAACACGACCTTTTTATTTTGCTGTGAACATGTTTCGAACGCGATATTTTTAATTTCGAATAACTTTAATTCGGATAATTAGGCTAGCTAATTAAAAATGCGTGTCTTTTTTCCGGAAATTGAACCCGCCATCTTTTGATCCAAAACCACTCATCGTATGATCCGCCCCATTTGCACCTGCAGAAGAGACAGTGAGAATATCTTTACACCTGAAGCCTAGCCCGCCTACTGTGTTACCTGACTCACTGCGAATATGCGTTGTGTTCGCGGGATCGTGTTGGTTCGAAAGGTTTCGAAAAATATCGCCTTTGTATCGAAAATATCGTTAATTTTGATCACTAAAAATAACGTACTTAAACGTTATATATCAAGTGCCAGTAGTACGCAATAATTGGATTGTGAAACTGAATTTTTATTCATGCAACTTTTTACAAATTAAATGCAATAACAAAAGCACAACTTATAAAAAATCGTTTGTTATCGATATTAATTGCACATGCGTTATAAACGAATAAAACGTATGGTTAAGTTTTATTTCAATAATACGCATATTCGCAGTGAGTCAGGTAAAACAGTAGCGTGAAGCAGTCGATAATGTCGATAACTGACAAACTTTTGCTGTCAGCCAAATCGCGAAATTCTATGATCTGACAGTATGTGTGCTGTGAGCCGATAGAAAACCTGGGGTGACATTGCGCATCTCGTTTCGAGTGATTTTGGTTCGTTTCGACCACGTTAAACAAATGGGCGTCTCGAACCAAAATCACTCGAAACGAGAATCGCAATGACACCCCTGGTAGAAGTTTGTAAAGCCACTTTAACACCTTTAAGCAGCCTTAAAGTAGTTTGAAAGTTGTGAGCCTAATGAAAGCTTACACCACAGACAAACAGACGAGACACTCGCGATGATTCCATCGTCCAATAAAAAACCACTCATTTTTCAAAGAAAGCATGTTTCGCAACATGGCCACACCGCGGCGCGCGGGTGTTGCTTCGAGTTTTTAATATAAAACCACACAAACGTACAAAATCATACAGCATAAAACCCTGCAAATGCAAGCTACTCCGCGACATGCATTACAGAGGGTGCTACTGTTTTACCTGACTCACTGCGAATATGCGTATTATTGAAATAAAACGTCACCATGCGTTTTATTCGTTTATAACGTATATGCAGCTAATATCGATAACAACCGATTTTTTATAAGTTGTGCTTTTGTTATTGCATTTAACTTGTAAAAAGTTGCATAAATAACAATTCAGTTTCACAATACAATTATTGCGTACTACTAGCACTTGCAATATAACGTTTAAGTACGTTATTTTTAGTGATCAAAATCAACGATATTTTCGATTCAAGGGCGATATTTTTCGAAACCTTTCGAACCAACACGATACCGCGAATACAACGCTATGCGCAGTGAGTCAGGTAACAGAGTAGTGTGCAAGCAAAATGTGCAGGACGATGGTTTTTAAAGGATTTTCTTCTATGTGTCATGTCAGTTCGTCAGTGCTTACACTCTACACTTTAACACCTTTAAGCAGTCGTAAAACGGTTTGATGTTTATGGATGTTTATAAGCAGATTTTTTAGTAGAAAACTCCGCTATTAAGCTTGTTTATCAGCTTTTGGGAGAGAACTGGTTTGAAAAACTTAAAGTAGCTTAAACATCGCTTATTTAAACATCATTTAAGTGCTTACCACTGACGAACTGACATGATACATAGAAGAAAATGCTTTAAAAACCATCGTCCTACACATTTTGGTTGCACATTAGCACCATCTGTTATGCTTGTCGCGGAGTAGCTTGCATTTGCAGGGTTTTATGCTGTAGGATTTTTACATTTGTATGGTTTTATACTGAAAACTCGAAGTAACACTCGCGCGCCGCGGTGTGTCCATGTTGCGAAACATGCTTTTTTGAAAAATGAGTGGTTTTTGATTGAACGATGGAATTAACGCGAGTGTCTCGTCTGTTTGTCTATGTGCTTGCTTTATGCAGCTTTGAACGCCCTAAACCAACCCGTAAACAGCAATTGCAATTCAGCTACCGTTGTCACTTGGGCACAGAGAACAGATTAACAGGCTCGAAGGAAGTAATCGATTTTTTGTGTGTAAAATCTGTCGGTAGCGCCCTCCAGAAATAGTTTGCCAAACGCATCAAAAAATATTCATGTACCTTTATCAATATTTCTTTGTACTGGAGTTACATAGCAGCGACGGCAGCGACATCAAGATTTAGTTTGCCACTTACTGCTCGAGGGGTGCTCCTATTGAAGGATTACTCGTAGATTACATGAAAACCTTTTACACACTTTTTGTCAATTACCTGGTAATCTGTTCTCTGTGACTTGGGTTAATAGAAACACAGATTTAAATAATTTACAGTTTATTTATAACTTAATTGATTATAAATATATCATAGTTTGATAGTCGGTAGGTAATCTTGTTTCAAAATCGCACACTTTTTTGCAAAACAAGAAAATGTAACCATATTCCATTCCCCAGTATTATGGGTCAATAAAACAAAATTGGTTTTATTTCGAGAAAAAACGTGTGTGTGTGTGTGTGTGTGTGTGTGTGTGTGTGTGTGTGTGTGTGTGTGTGTGTGTGTGTGTGTGTGTGTGTGTGTGTGTGTGTGTGTGTGTGTGTGTGTGTGTGTGTGTGTGTGTGTGTGTGTGTGTGAGAGAGAGAGAATATTCGCGATTTAGGAATCTTGCATCTTGTAATGTACTCAGTAACTGTCTGAGTGAGTTAGGATCAATGACAAGATTCAATCTACGATGGATGGTTCTCAGTGCTGTGTTCGGATTTCGAGTGGATTGTCAAGTTCATTCGAATCACACATAGGGGCTGCGTCAAGGTGATCTCTATGGCGAACCAAGTATACAAAAGGCGGTTAAGGCTGAACGGATACGATAGGCAAGGCATGTTGCAAGAATGCTGAACAATTACCCTGCAAAGATCGTGTTTGCCTGAAATCCGATAGAAACAAGACGACCAGGGGCGCAGCGAGCAAGATGGTTAGATAAGATGGAGTGAGATCTGGCGGAGAGTACACGGTGTTCGAGGAACTGGAGAGCGTTGGCCCACAACCGAGTGGATTGAAGAAACTTTGTTCATCAGGCGTTGTCTTGGGACGCCAACTAAGCAAAGTAAATATGTTCAGGAAGAAGAAAAGTATTTGGTGCTGGCTTTTTGGGTGGTTTCCGAAAATAACTGGAGTGCTGTTTCGTGAATTTGTGGATTTGCCAAAAAACTAACGACTGGATCTGGCCCGGGACGCACCGAAATAGGCATTTTGGAAGCCCCTAATCCACTCATCACAGTTGCGCCACTGCAGCCTGCGCTCATCAGCCTATCTATGGCAAAAAGCTATTGCTCTGTTGCATATACATACCGCCAGATAGAGCTAAAAGTGTCGATATCGTGAATGACCACATCTCATCCGTCTGTGAGTTGTGTGATATCAGCGCAGAGCGTGGTAACATTGTTGTTTGTGGCGATTTCAATCAGCCACACATCGTCTGGGACCAAGCCGCTGATGAGAATCGAAACATCTCAACTTCCCGGCTACCATGTGCCAGTGTGGCTTTGTTGGATGGAATAAATTTTTTAAACCTCTCTCAAGTGAACACGCAGCGAAACCATCTCGGGCGCACACTGGACCTACTGTTTTACCTGACTCACTGCGAATATGCGTATTATTGAAATAAAACGTCACCATGCGTTTTATTCGTTTATAACGCATATGCAGCTAATATCGATAACAACCGATTTTTTATAAGTTGTGCTTTTGTTATTGCATTTAACTTGTAAAAAGTTGCATAAATTACAATTCAGTTTCACAATACAATTATTGCGTACTACTAGCACTTGCAATATAACGTTTAAGTACGTTATTTTTAGTGATAAAAATCAACGATATTTTCGATACAAGGGCGATATTTTTCGAAACCTTTCGAACCAACACGATACCGCGAATACAACGCTATGCGCAGTGAGTCAGGTAACACAGTAGTGTTCTGTTCTTCAGATTGCTTGCTTACGGTTGATAGCTGTATCACCCCGCTGCTTCCCGCCGATCCGCACCATCCACCGCTTGTACTGTCGTTGCCTGTTTACAATAGCAGTGCCGTTGTAGTTACCACCGCTATTGGAGATGAATTGAATGAATTGAATTATAGGAAGATTGATTTCGCTGCTTTGTCTGAGTACTTGTCGCGTATTGACTGGGACACTTTGTTCGAATGCGGTGATATCAATGAAATGGCTACGCATTTTTGCAGTGCAATTAATCAATGGTTGATTACAAACTTACCACGTGTGAAGCGGCCAACTATCCCCGCATGATGTACCCCTCGTCTCCGACGTCTGAAGCGTGAGCGTAACAGGGCTCAACGTGCTCATCGCCGGAGTAGAACAATCTTGACTCAACATAATTTTAAGCATGCTACTGTGTTACCTGACTCACTGCGAAATGCGTTGTATTCGCGGGATCGTGTTGGTTCGAAAGGTTTCGAAAAATATCGCCCTTGTATCGAAAATATCGTTAATTTTGATCACTAAAAATAACGTACTTAAACGTTATATTTCATGTGCCAGTAGTACGCAATAATTGTATTGTGAAACTGAATTGTTATTTATGCAACTTTTTACAAATTAAATGCAATAACAAAAGCACAACTTATAAAAAATCGTTTGTTATCGATATTAACTGCATATGCGTTATAAACGAATAAAACGTATGGTTACGTTTCATTTCAATAATACGCATATTCGCAGTGAGTCAGGTAAAACAGTAGTGACAAATACCGTCACCTGAATGCCATATTGTACAACCCAGGTAACCGCTAAGCACTGAATTAAGCTTGAAAGCTGTTCTATATTTGCAAGTTACATGCTGCCAGATATAATTCAGCATTGTCAAAGCATAGCAGCTTTAAAATGGCATTCTCAATGCTGAATTAAAATTTACTTGAAGCACTATGAAAAGCTAATTAGATGCTCTAAGCAAGCCTTATTGCCGTTACCGGCATCAAAAGAGATTTTGAACACTGCTCACACTTGCAGGAAATGCCTTGCGAACGTACGTGTGATACCAGAAAAAATGCTTCCCTCTCTTTTTATCTTACTCAAAATCCTGCACCGCCGATTGAATAAACATCAACACGAATCTATAGGCCATATGCATACGGATAATATGCAAGAAATATTTCTATACATGTATGCTATCACATGAAAAGAAAATAAAAGGTAGGTAATTCTCCCAAAGCGCAACTTATGGAAGAAATGTGAAAAACAACATCTTTCCCTCCATTCCGCCTTGATAAGCAATTCAAACATCCGAGTTAAGAATTTCGGTAATTTAAGTAGAGCTATTCCCAAGTAACAATTTCAGGCTGATCAAACGCTTTTATAGCTGATTTTATTCAACCTGTGGCTGATCTATGGTTTAGGTTTAGAAATAAAAACCTTTTTTCAGCTCTTAAGCATCTAAATCTGGTGATTTTATCAAGCTTCAGGCTAATTGATGGCTGCTTTCGAAGCTGCAACGAAGCTTAATAGAAACTGTTCTGCGCATTTAAATAGCCAATTTGCGCAATGCTGTCAATTCTATTTTTAGAACGAGAAGTAGTTTTGCAATCTGCTTTGCCAGTTGCTCAATCAACGCTTCATCAACCTTTATGCAGCCAAAAAAAATCTTTTTAAATTAAAAAAAATGGAACGCGGCCTTTTTTTTGCTGTAACATGGTTTCGAACGCGACATTTTTAATTTCGAATAACTTTAAATATCGTATAAATTAAGGAGCTAGCTAATTAAAAATGCTTGTCTTTTTCCGGGAATTGAACCCGCCATCTTTTGATCCATAATCACTCACCGTATGATCTGCCCCATTTGCATCTGCAGAACAGACAGTGAGAATATCTTTACACCTGAAGCCTAGCCCGCCTACTGTTTTACCTGACTCACTGCGAATATGCGTATTATTGAAATAAAACGTAACCATGTGCTTTATTCGTTTAAAACGCATATGCAGTTAATATCGATAACAAACGATTTTTTGTAAGTTGTGCTTTTGTTATTGCATTTAATTTGTAAAAAGTTGCATAAATAACAATTCAGTTTCACAATACAATTATTGCGTACTACTGGCACATGAAATATAACGTTTAAGTACGTTATTTTTAGTGATCAAAATTAACGATATTTTCGATACAAGGGCGATATTTTTCGAAACCTTTCGAACCAACACGATACCGCGAATACAACGCATTTCGCAGTGAGTCAGGTAACACAGTAGCGTGAAGCAGTCGATAATGTCGATAACTGCCAAGCTTTTGCTGTCAGCCGAATTGCGAAATTTTACGCTCTGACAGTATGTGTGCTGTGAGCCGAAAGAAAACTTGGAAGAAGTTTGTAAAGCCACTTTAACACCATTAAGCAACCTTACAGTGGTTTGAAAGCTGTGACCCTAATGAAAACTTTCACTCTACACTTTAACACCTTTAAGCAGCCGTAAAACGGTTTGATGTTTATGGCTGTTTAGAAGCAGATTTTTTAGTAGAAAAATCCGCTATTAAGCTTTTTTATCAACTTTTGGGAGAGAACTGGTTTGAAAAATTTAAGGTAGCTTAAACATCGCTTATTTAAACACCATTTAAGCACAGAGAACAGATTAACAGGCTCGAAGGAAGTAATCGATTTTTTGTGTGTAAAATCTGTCGGTAGCGCCCTCCAGAAATAGTTTGCCAAACGCATCAAAAAATATCCATGTACCTTTATCAATATTTCTTTGTGCTGGAGTTACATAGCAGCGACGGCAGCGCCATCAAGATTTAGTTTGCCACTTACTGCTCGAGGGGTGCTCTATTGAAGGATTTCTCGTAGATTACATAAAAACCTTTTACACACTTTTTGTCAATTACCTGGTAGTCTGTTCTCTGTGATTTAAGTGCTTACTTTATGCAGCTTTGATCGCCTTAAACCAACCCGTAAATAGCCATTGCACTTGCAATTCAGCTACCGTTGTTACTTGGGTTGGCAGCTGACTCGCAACTACCGTTTACAGATCAACTGGTAAAGGCGTTGCTCTACTCCTCCACTCCAAGTCACGTCAATCGACAGATTGGCTGGCGGTTCAATTCTAACCGAAAAAGAAAATAACAAAAAAGCAATCTTGAAACGTCAACAAAGTACCACCATATAAGCATAACAGAGAGGGAAGATAAAAAAGGATGTACAATATATTTTTCGCATTTTTTTTATGTTTGACGTTTTACCGTTACGCAACAGGCGTTACGTTTTATGACATTTGTAAATCTCCAAGCACTAATTCAGCCGGATATTTCGCCAAAACCGGCTTTCTAGCAGCTTTTTATAGGCATATTGAACTATTCTGCACGATATGGTGTGCACCAAAGACTAATAAAAAGCTAGATTTCTGCTTCTTTAAGTGCTCACTGGTTACTTCCCAAGTAACAATTTCAGGCTGATCAAACGCTTTTATAGCTGATTTTATTCAACCTGTGGCTGATCTGTGGTGTAGGTTTAGAAATGAAAACTTTTTTTCAGCTCTTAAACATCTAAATCTGGTGATTTTATCAAGCTTCAGGCTAATTAATAGCTGCTTTCGAAGCTGCAATAAAGCTTAATAGAAACTTTTTTTTGCGCTTTTAAATAGCCAATTTGCGCAATGCTGTCAATTCTATTTTTAGAACGAGAAATAGTTTTGCAATCTGCTTTTCCAGTCGCTTAATCTACGCTTCATCAACCTTTATGCAGCCAAAAAAAATCTATTTTTAAATTTAAAAAAATGGAACGCGTCATTTTTATTTCGCCGTGAACGCGATATATTTTTAGTTTCGAATAACTTTAATTCGTACAAGTAAAGCTAGCTAATTAAAAATTCATGTCTTTTTTCTGGGAATTGAACCAGCCATCTTATGATCCATAAAGCACTCACCGTATGATCCGCCCCATTTGCATCTGCAGAACAGACAGTGAGAATATCTTTACACCTGAAGCCTAGCCCGTCTAGCGTGAAGCAGTCGATAATGTTGATAACTGACAAACTTTTGCTGTCAGCCGAATTGCGAAATTCTATGATCTGACAGTATGTGTGCTGTGAGCCGAAAGAAAACTGGGTAGAAGTTTTTAAAGCCACTTTAACACCCTTAAGCAGCCTTAAACTAGTTTGAAAGCTGTGAGCCTAATGAAAGCTTCCACTCTACATTTTAACACCTTTAAGCAGCCGTAAAACGGTTTGATGTTTATGGCTATTTAGAAGCAGATTGTTTAGCAAAAAAAATCCGCTATTAAGCTTTTTTATCAGCTTTTGGAAGAGAACTGGTTTGAAAAACTTAAAGTAGCTTAAACATCGCTTATTTACACACCATCTGAGTGCTTACTTTATGCAGCTTTGATCGCCTTAAACCAACCCGTAAACAGCCATTGCTCTTGCAATTCAGCTACCGTTGTTACTTGGGTTGGGAAGTCATACGTGTTACGTGTGCAATCCCGCATAATCGAAAACTATTGATGAAACGTTGGGTATTATAAATGTATTGTATGAGCAATAGTTACTGTTCATGATAAAGTTGCATATTATTTGCTACCATTGAAGTTCATATAGGTTTAACCATTGGGGTACGATATTGTATACAGTTAGTACTAAACAAATAGTAAGAACGAAATTCTGACCATACTTTCAACGGTTGCTATTCGTGGTATGCTATTTGGTAGCAACGCAAGTAACAGCCATTTTGTTATACACTCTTGGTGTGGGAAGTTGTGCATCCATAACTTTTAATAGAAGATGGCGAAAACACTATTAATATTGCAGGTAAAGCATTATGAATATTTTTTATTAATAATTCACATTAGTATTCTAACCAACAGATGTCAAATCTAGCGGCTAGTGCGAAAATGGTTAAACGTTTTAAACTTCATCGAAACACGACCAGGCAGTCGCCACTCCGACGCACAAGATTTTTCAGATATCAAGTAACCAGTAAGCACTAAACACTAGTCCTTGGACAACACTGTATAAGCATACAGAACTATGATTAAAAGCATATTTTTCTTTATATACTTCTATAGAACTCACATAATGCTAAAAAGGCGAAATAACGGGTTGTTAAAATGCTACGCCACAAGCATCCAATAAGCATTATCAGTGTTTGTTATAGGCTTAGACGAAACGTCATTTTGTCTACATTATCGACGTATCGAAAAAGTATCGATGGGATATCGTTTGCTTGTTATAGTAAATAAAAATAGATTCGGTCGGGATTTAAAAAACTAAAAAAGCAAGCGATTTTTTTTTTGCTGCATCTCAAGGGGAGCAGGATAAACAGAACCATTTTTGGAAATGCTGAATAATCTTACCACCTAGACAGGGCTCGAACCGGGAGTTAGTCATGCAACCTCATTCGTTTCCTTGCACCTTTGCTATCTAAACCATAGCGGATGTGATTGAGTGAGGTGAAATTAGTCGTATTTAAATCTTGGTGATATTCCCTCTCATATCATAGCTACTTGTTCTGCATTACCAATAGGGTAGAAAAAGACGGCAACCGTCAGATGGAAGAGGGCACAAATAGTGGCCGCAGAATAGCAAAATAAGAAATCAAGTACAAGCCGTTCATCAACACTTACGGCTCGTTTTAATGCAATTGACTAAATGCATTATATTGTTACGTTATATGCGCATATATTGCTTTCTTTAATGCTGATTTACGTTAATGCTTCTATGCATCAACAATGTTAATATACGTTTTATAAGCATTAAGATTGCTAATATACAAAAGTTTGGCACTTGGGATGCAGAATTATTTCCAATATACGGTTTTAGATTAATGCTTATGGTTACTTGGGGAGTTCAATTAGTTTTTGAGTTACGCAAAAATTTCTGTTTTATTTGAATGAGAATCCTTATTCTCCTACCACAGAAGTGAGGGGTCTCAAACCGCCAAGAAGTGGGGGGCTCCGTAGCCGCAAGTTTACCGAGTCTGCTTTGATAAGCGAGTGGTCGTGGGTTCGAATCTTCGAATCAAGCCATTCGATGTCAAGTGACTTTAGCATGTGTTTATTTTCAGGCCCCTCATTTACCCTTCCTTCAAGCTGAATTCTATCCAGCTTTTTACGCGGGATAATGGTGGCCGCTATAAATTGTGTTCGTAATATGCGAACAATCTTTTTGACAACTCTGCATACATCAAATCTGGCACTCTTCTCTTGCAACACTACCGTTCTCTTTCTTTCGTTTACGCCAAAGAAGGAGAGCAAAAATGTGCGAAATGAAAACAAAACTATTGCTCTCCTTCTTTTACGTTAACGAAAGAAAGAGCAACACTGCTGTACAGGAGAAGAGAGCCCAGTTTTGATGGATGCAGAGTTGTCAAAAAGATTGTTCGCATATTACGAACACAATTCATAGCATCCGCCATTATAGCGCGTAAAAAGCTGGATATTTACCCTCTGAAACCTCTTGACAGTGCAAATGTCCCTCCTATAGTTAAGTGTACTGGTCAGAGATAAGAATGGGTCCTCGCCAGGGACGGCTGGTAGTACTGGCAGCGAGGAATAAGTGGGTAAAGTAGATCAAGCTTTGAAGGAAGGGTAAACCCCAATACACAAGCACGCATTAAATTTAATAAGCATATCGCTCACTCAATAGCGATTATAGCAAAAAGAAATGCAGTGCAGGTCATACAGCAACACCCGGGCAATATCGCAATAGATCAACTATACTGGTCGCAGTGATGAGTCCACACATGAAAAAAATTCCTGCCTCCAAAACCCTCCATATGCCAAATTTGGTTCCACTTGCTTGATTAGTTCTTGAGTTGTGAGGCAATTTGTATTTTATTTGTATGGGATCCCCAAGCACAGAGAACAGATTAACAGGCTCGAAGGAAGTAATCGATTTTTTGTGTGTAAAATCTGTCGGTAGCGCCCTCCAGAAATAGTTTGCCAAACGCATCAAAAAATATCCATGTACCTTTATCAATATTTCTTTGTGCTGGAGTTACATAGCAGCGACGGCAGCGCCATCAAGATTTAGTTTGCCACTTACTGCTCGAGGGGTGCTCTATTGAAGGATTTCTCGTAGATTACATAAAAACCTTTTACACACTTTTTGTCAATTACCTGGTAGTCTGTTCTCTGTGCTTATAAAACGTATATTAAGCGGGGTACGCTGCTGAAAAGAAAACAGCTCAAGAAAAAATCTTGCTATTTACCGAAGAAATTTTGACAACTCCAATGCAAGCAACCACCTGTCATTTTTTCTTGTGGTAATAATTGCGCCGGATATTATTCCGTACGGAAAAGTGACGTTTTAATTCACCTGCATGTAAAACTGCGCCATCTGAACGTGAAATAATATTTCTTATGAAGTGCGTACTGCTTAAGAAATCGTAAACGAAATCGATTTCTTGAGCATTTCTTGTCCTATCTTTTTACCCATTACTTTTCAGCAGCGTACCCCGCTTTAACATTGTTGATGCATAGAAACATTAACGTAAATCAACATTAAAGAAAGCAATATATGCGCATATAACGTAACAATATAATGAATTTAGTCAATTGCATTAAAACGAGCCGTAAGCGTTGATAAACGGCTTGTACTTGACTTCTTATTTTGCTATTCTATGACCACTATTTGTGTCCTCTTCCATCTAACGGATGCCGTCTTTTTCTACCCTATTGGTAATCATTGGCGGAACTAGCGCTCATTTCTAGGGGGGGCTATAGCCCCGGCATTTTTTCGACCATTTTATTTCCTTGGCATATTGTCAATTGCAAGGAAAATTGTACCATCCAAAGTGCGATATCGCTCATAAAAGTGCTATTTTGCATTAAATCGTTTCGGTATCTTCGGCGCACTTTTTCGTTATCTTCCAAGCAATAAGTGCGCCGAAGATACCGAAACGATTTAATGCAAAATAGCACTTTTATGAGCGATATCGCACTTTGGATGGTACAATTTTCCTTGCAATTGACAATATTAAAATTAAATATACATTGATGCATGGGAACTTTAAGTACACTGAGAAAAAAACCATGGTAATGCGAAACATGAATGCATGGTCATCTTAACTATATTGCAATATTGTAGCGCTTACCATGATTATTGTCAGCTTGAGAAGTTTCGTGGTTAAAACTACTATGACAACAAGCAAATCGCTGACTATTTCCGTGGTTAAATTGACTTTTCTCTCATACTTCTAATGACAATATTTTTGCAGCTTGATATAACAATATTGAATTGTCAACAGGACCATAAAATTGGTAACTTACTAACTGTAAGAATATCATGGTAGTTTTAACATTTTTATGGGTTATTGTAACAGTATAAGTTTAGTGCTTTTCAACCGACTATGGAAACGCGTTTCTTGATGACAATTTTATGTTTATTTTGCCCTTTTTCTTTCTGTCATTTGAAACCGCACCGCCATTACGAAAAATTTGAGTCACGAGTGATGTGCTTAGTTGTGAGTTTTTTTGTTTTTATTAAATTTTTTTTGATATGAACAGTTTGTTAGTGCAAAACAAATAATAAAAAAAATCTAATCTTTAAGTGACAAATTGTATTAAATTATTTTCTGTGTACGTGAAAACAGGTTGAATTATTTTACTGTGTAGTGTACTAACAAAAACAAACTGCTAAACTGTTATGGTGTAAACGGTGTTATTTATAGCTTGTCTGTTTTATTTTTTTAATTGCGAATGGTGCTGGACTTCCGCTCTAAACAGTTCAATCGGTGGTTTAGACGTGTCCGTGAAGTGTTTTTGGATAAAACGCGAAATGATGTCCAAATATTTCCATTTAACTTGACTGCGGCGAGGGAGCTGCGGGATAGACTGTTGGAAACGTATATTTGGAATTGTAATAAAGGCAATTTATATATCCTATCTGCATGCAGCAGACCATCATCTATAGGTAGTATTCGATATTTTTTGATTGTATGAATTATTGGTATTATCTTTTCTTTAATATTCGTCAGGTATATTTGGATTACTACACATGAGACGCAAACTACTAGGAGCAAATTGTGATAAATAACTTTTTTAGGAAATGTACTGGCTAAGCTATGGTTTTACGATTGCCAATTGCAATCCTTGAGCGTAAAATATACCCTTGTGAATTAGTCAATGACCTGGTGAGTAACGGTTGAAAATTTAATAGTCATAATTTAATTGAAATGTTTTATACAGATCGAGTAATCCTTAAGCGACTAACATGCTCTTGAGTTAGGCCTTAGAGAGATCGCAATATGTGGAGGCGCGAGTGGAAAAGCACTATCGCAAGCGATTGAGCAGAGAATCATTACTGAACATAGATTGCAAATTGCATCAAAAGTTGCGAAACACAAGAATCTTGCAGACAGGTATGCATTTAATGTTTTTATTGTATTAGCTATTAATATGCTTTGATTTCAAATTCTCTTTTATAAAAAATTACTCAATCTGAGCAATTACTTTAGATACATTAATTTCTCTTCCATGAGTAGGTGGTTTGTTGAGTCCTTCAGCAACCGCCAGTTTTAGTTTCATGTATAGCATGTAACCTAACCTAATAACCCAATAACCAACACTCTCTACTTTTAAAAGCCGCAATTACCGTCACCGAGAAAAATTGGAATAATGCGAACGATTGCCATGTCCCCATTATACTATATCTGCTCGATTTTTCGTACTTCTGAGCGATAACACTGATCTTGAATAACTGTCAAGAATTGCGTTATGAAACTCCCTCTTCTGTTGAGTACTCTTACCACTGCGTCCATTATTTTGAACTATTGTGCTATGCCCCGTTTATTTCTTTTACTGTACGCTTCAAGCTTACCTATCACTTGTTAAGTAAGTAATAGGCTCGTAGCTGGAGCGAGACAGGTACCAATCAGGGATGACTTGGTTTTTGAACGTTGTTACCTTGATCGGCGACGCAAAGCAGATCTCCCTTGGCTCTGGTAGACCATCTTTGGGATACTGCACTCTACGTCCTATTAGTGCTCCACAATTGCAGAGCAAGTGTTCCGAGGTATCACGCTCGGCATTACACAAGCGACAAATGTTATCTTGTACGAAACCGAGATTCCGAAGATGGTATTTACTCGCACAATGTCCTGTCACAATACCGGTAAGCGTGCTGAGATTTCTTGATGTCAACTTTTGAGTAACCCTAATACACGGCGTTATAATTTTTTTGATTGTTTGAGGGATTGTACGGCCATCCAATTGGCCATGCCTGTTCGGCTCTCCCGTTGTGTCAGCTCACTTTTCAGCACACAGTCAGGGATGCAGCGAAATGGATTTGGAACCGTGAATGGAGGGTTAGATCCACATCTGGCTGGTTCGTCTGCAAGTTCATTCCACTCTATAGCCCAATGACCAGGAACCTAGTACAATTTTACCGAGTTCACTTGGCTTAGTTGCCGTAAGAAGCAATTGCAATCCCAGACAATTTTTGAGGAGCACTTAAAAACTTTAAAGGCTTTTAGTGCCGCTCCCATACCAATGAAACACAAATTTCCTCGTAACTCGTGAACTAATCAAGCAAGTGGAACAAAATATGACATATGGGTGTTTTTGGAGACAAGAATGTTTTCTATGATGAATTGAAACCTTTCCCCGCTTCAGGAGAGGGGGCTCCAATACAAATGAAATACAAATTTCCTTATAACTCGAGAACTAGTTAATCAAATGGAACCATATTTGGCATGTGGGTGTTTTTGGAGGCATGAATTTTTTCTATGATGAAATTGGACCCCTCTCGGTTTTTAGGAGGGGGGGGGGCTCCCATGCAAATGAAATACAAATTTCCTTATAACTCGAGAAGTAATCAAGCAAATGGAACCAAATTTGGCATGTGGGGGGGTTTTGGAGCTAGCATTCTTTTAATGATGGTTTGAGACCCCTCACCCCTGTGGTAGGGGGATAAGGACTCTCATACAAATAAAACAGAAATTTTTGCGTAACTCAAAAACTAATCGAATTCGAGCAATTTTAGATTCTTTCATAAAACATTAATCTTGTTATTGATTAACCACCAAAAACTATCAATAGTAACATTAGATAATTCAGCGTGCGACGGCCACACGCCGCGAGTGTTGCCGGCGACCTGCAGTCGGAAGCGCCGGCCACTGTGAGGGGCAGCCCCCCGTAGAGATTACCTCTATCTAGGTTTATTTATTTTCCTAGATCTACTGACCTCTATTACTTTCCTTCAGTTGGGTCACCCCTGCGAAATGGTACTTTCTACGAAAAGATTTTCCGTGAAATGGTACATCCCGCGTAAGGTTTTTCGCGAAATAGTATTTTACGAAACTCTATATTCCGCGTTATAGTCAACCGAGAATTGGTGTTCCGCAAAATGGTATTCGGCTAAATGGTTTGCAATGATGGCGAATATCTAAATGCTATCCGCTTTATTTTATCAGGCTAAGCAATGGGGGAAGTTTGTCGGGTCAGCTAGTTTGTTATATACTACAAAGTTTTAAATAAACATGTATTTTGTTCTACCAGCTCAATAGGGGCAAGATGGGTTAGATTGAAAAAGACTTGTGTGGCACTCTATGTTTGTCCATATATCTATATTTTTGAGTTTATTTATTGTTGTTATTAAGTTTTTAGCTGGCCCGGCATATATTTTATCCACAAAACAGTTAATGCGGCAAAAGGGTAGTTTTCCGACATTTCACTTTTTGTCTGATATAACTTTTATTTTGTTTCGTTTTATTTATTTTGGTTATTTTTGGATTTATATTATTAGTGATTTATCTAAATAAATGATAAGCTGCTTAAAATTGAATTCGTAGAAAAACGCATCGGGTACTTTCCTTAGGTGACCCGTCTTGCTCCACCTGACCCTATATTCTATTATAGCTGTTATCGCTGCCTGGACGACTGTGGGCCAGTCTCCCATAGCTACAGATATTCTTGTTCTGGGACCGTACACTCCAGCACCCATTTTGACTTCCATTTTTGACCTGTCGGTATAGAACTTGATTGAACCACTGTGGAGGCTAGGTCCCTCCCCAACTCATACCGAACGTGAGGGTTCGTTTAATGTGTATGGGATGTCATAGTTGGTTCTAGCTTCCATCCAATCACTATTCATTTCCGCAGCTGGACCGACAAACAGGTAGAAGATTCAGGATACTCAAGTGACCGGTTTTATCTCCGTCGAGTATTGTCTTCAATCGTTTAAGTGTTAGGACACTTTTCTTAGCCTCTAACTGAACATGTTGGTTCAGGGGTAGTAAGTGGAGGATAGCTTCTAGAACCTTTGAAAGTGTGCTTTTCATTGCTCCAGTTACGGCCATGTATGATAATCGTTGAAGTTTGTTCAAATTTTCAATAGCTGTGGCTTTTATTAGTTTTTGGCCATCATACCTACGAGGCATAAGCTATCTTAGGTCTCACAACGGCGGTATAGACTACAGACGGTAGATAATCTACAGACGCGCAAAGAGAAAAATTACCAATTCGGCAACACTTTTTTTTGTTTATTTTATTTAAACAGTTTTGGCAACCAGTCAGAATTGGATCAATCTCCCTATAATCAGCAGTAAGTTGCGTGAATCGCGAGGTATGTTCCATGGAACTTCGCGAATTACGACGCATATTTTGCAAATTGAACAAGCCAATTGAATTTTTCAAAGCATTATATGATATATCGAGTATTAGTTACACTATGTTGTTAGTAAATCAAAAGTTAAAGTTTTAATTTTTCAGGTAGATTACAAAACTTAGTCTTCCCTGCCTATACGAAACACAAGTTTGTTTACTTTGCTCATTTGGTGTCTCGATTTGACGGTTCGATTGGTGTTTTATGCCACGCTCTTTGCGCGTCTGTAGATTATCTACCGTCTGTAGTATAGACCCACATCACCATTTTTGGTTTGAGGACCCATTTTTTTCCTACCAGTCTAGAACATACCCATAAGGCAGTCTGCCTTGCTAATTATTAAATCTAAGTGTGCGTGCCAAGATAGTTTAGCGTATAGGATTACTCCTGAGACGAGACTCTTCATTTAATTTCTCCCTTAAGGTGTAGAGATTGTAATTTCAGTTTCTTCTTCCAACACAAACAACACAAACAATTGTTGTTATAGAGGGATTGATGCCCAGGCCTTCTTTACTACACCAAGGCCCTCTGCATTCTATCCGATATCACGTCGTCGAATTTTCAAAGAACCATGATGACCAAATCATCAGCAAAACCCACAAATTCGAAACCTTTTGCCTCTTAGCTTCTCACAAGATCAGGTCCAAGACTTCCTGCCTCATAGCATTCATGAATGTAGGTTCATTGTTTTTATTAGCAATGTCGATATTGTTTAACGAGAGAAATTCTAAAAGGCACTCATCTCGATTGTTGATGTCGGTGCCAGCGAGGTGGTGTGGCTGTCAAATCACATACATTGTCCATGTCCCACTCATTGGTTTTAATACCTTTGGTGCTGGGACCTACTTAAAGGTTGATTCGTTTTAAAACAACTGAAATTAATTAGAAAGCAGTTAAACGTAGCCTTTTAGTTATAATTTAACTATTATTAGCTGTTATTTTCGATACGCTGGCTGGTTACAAATTGTCGCCATTCATGGATGTTTAGTCCGCAAAATTTTGACAATTTCACACCCCTGGTCGGTGCTTCCCCACAAAATGCGATAGCGTTGGCATCGCAGCCGATAATACAGTCTTTGTTGACTTCTATGCAGAATTTGACGAACGCCGCAACCTCGTGAGTTGCAACCTTAGGAACGTCTCCAGGAAAATGGGGCGATGCTACGATAATATCGGATTTCCCTTGGCGATTGATACCTCAACTCTGATCGCCACTATGTCTCGTTTGATGAACTCTGTAATGGGCAAACAATTAATGTTTGCGTTGGCCAAGACAGCAGCTCTCGGAGGATCATATTTGTCATCATAGAAGAACTTACATGTTCTTGTTTGAATACCTTGTATTCTTCCTTTGTAGACCCAGGGCTCTTGAATCAGGGGTGGTATTGCGATTTTCGTTTCGAGTGATTTTAGTTCGTTTCGCCCATTCATTTAACGTGGTCGAAACGAACCAAAATCACTCGAAACGAGAATCGCAATGTCACCCCAGGGCCAGGTCCACACCGTGTTCGATAAACCTCCTGAAAATTACGCCCGAAACAGCTTTCGCAAGTGGAAGGTTTATCTGCACTGTATTTTTGTGATTTTTCCGCTCACTGGCATTTAGGAGAGACGGAATTACCGGAGGTTTGGCCTCATGGAGGCCGTAGTTTTCTTACTACCAGTAGCCGAACACACTTTGGATCGAGGGGGAGCTGGCTTCGTGTGGTCTCGCCTTTCCCACGTATATTACCGGAGTTTCCTAGAGACCACTTTTTTGGTTCCGCTCGAGGTTTCCACTCCTAGCGCCGAGGTTGCGACCCCGTTGACGGCCGAGCGTATCATACTCCACCCGTTTTCGAGGGTCGAAGCATCTAGCTTTAAGCGCACGTGTACTGCTATTAGGTAATTGTCCGAGTCGGTATCCGTACCCCGTAGAGAGTGTACGTTGGTGATATTCGAGAAAAACCGGCCCTCGATGTGAATATGGTCGATTTGGTTCGAAGTTCATTGGTCAGGTGATCTCCAGGTGGCTTTTTGGATATCTTTGTGGGAAAAGAAAGTGCTTCTGATCACCATCGCTGGTGATCATGCATCGCTGGCCGTTGTCGTTCGTATCGGTGTGCAGGCTATGGGACCCGATCACCGGTCTATACATTGCTTCCCTGCCGACCTGGGCGTTTATATCGCCGATGACGATCTTGATGTCCTGTCGTGTGCAGCTGTCGTACGTTGCCTGCAGCTGCACATAGAACGCTTCCTTCTCGTCGTCGGGTCTACCTTCGTATGGACAATGCTCGTTTATGATGGTGTAGTTGAAGAAACGGCGTTTTATCCTCAACACACACATCCTCTCGTTGATCGCTTTCCAGTCCATTACGTGATCCTGCATTTTTCCCAATACTACGAAGCCCGTTCCCAACTCGTCGATCGCTCCACCGCTCTGGAAAAATTTGGCTTTACCGCCACGGATCCTCCACACCTTCTCGCCTTTGCGACAGATCTCTTGCAGTGCCGCGATAAAAATGTGAGCCAAAATATTTCGGGGGATGGGCCAAGGCCGCCAGGCCCCCATGGCTACGTGGCTGCTCCCACCATTATTATTACGGCAGATAAAATAAAGCTAATAGTATTTAAATATTCACCGTGATTATATAACATTTCGCCGAATTTTCGCGGAAAACCAATTCTCAGTTGACCATAATGCGGAATATAGTGTTAGCGGAATACCATTTCGCGAAAACCCTTTTAGCGAAAAGTACTATTTCGCGGGTGCGATCCTCACTTACCCGCCGTCGCTCGTTCGGACCCAACTGAAGGAAAGTAATAGAGGGCAGTAGACCTAGGAAAACTAATAAACCTAGACAGAGGTGTTTTCTCTGGGGACTGCCCCCCCCTCGTAGTGGTCAGCGCTTCCGCCGGCAGTACTCGCGACCTGCGGCCGTCTCGCCCTGAATCATCTAGTGTATATAAGCAGTTTTTAGTGATCTTGATATTGACTAATGTTTATGGAAGAATTTTTCTCGAGTTCAATTAGTTTTTGAGTTTTGCAAAAATATCCGCTTTATTTGTGTGAGTACAACCCCTTCCAGAGAAGGGAAAACCCCACCTCATCCAAAATTTGGTTCAATTTGCTTGATTGGTTCTCGAGATATGTAAAATTTGGGTTTTATTTGTATGGGAGCCACCCTGTGTAGTATAGTAAAATATTTATAAACTCTATTATCCGTTGATCTAGTAAACATAGATTCTTGGATATGCTATTTAATATACATACTGGGAAGTACAAACTTTACAACTGGGCGGCACAGACGTATTTTCATTAGCAGCACTAGCTAGTACAATAAGAACCTTCCCTGGCCCTAAAAACTCACTTTTCACTCCGATCGGTTTAGTAGTTTCCTAGTCTATAAGGCACATGCAGAACAGACAAAATTCATTTTTCTGTATACCCAACAAACATTTTTGTTTAATAGTATACCTTATTAAAACCATTGTATAGCTAATACCGAGTAGCAAACGCCTGATAAGTTGTTATATAACAAAAATATTTGTTGGGTACAATATTTTCTTTTTCTTTATATTTTCCGCAACATATTTTTAAGAAAATTTGCATCTGTTACTTGCTTCCGAAATATCGAACATAACCGGATTGCAGCTCTTTACAAAAACTAGGAATGAGCCAACACCATCCAGCAATCACAACATTTAGCCTCTATTGTGCGAACGGTATTGTTGCCGGGTCCAAGATCCACGTCATAGATCTTCTTGATTCGTCGTAAATACAATACAATGATCACGGTTTGCTCACCAACAGATGTTTTATATCGGAATCCACAGGCCAGTGAAACTTTTTATTTTATTAGGCCAGTGAAAAAAAAAAAAGAATCAATCCAAAGTTTTAATCGCCGTCATCATAACTCCATACCGTACGGACTACAGGAAGCACCATTTGTGCTTTAGGTAAAGAAATAGAAAAATCATCTTTTATTATCTTCAAATACACCATAATAACTCTTTTTAGGACCAGCAATGAACTCGATTAGGACTGTTTCAAACGGTTGAGGCTAATATGTTGTTTTCCAGGTACAGTGTTTTACTGGATATTTCAGCAAAAAAAACAGAAGTAAATACGTTTCGACAGAGGAAAGCGGCAATATAGTAGACCGACAGGAATCAAAAGTTAGTACATATTTTTCCTGACCGGTAGAGTGGCAGGTGCGGAACAAGCGTAGCATCCAGATGATCAGACAAACCAGTTCGAACATCCTGCCACACGTACAAACAAAAAGCAGGTTCTGGAACTGCCAACGATGGCTGATTCGTGTCGGGAATTGAGGATTACACTTTCGGTACCTTCAGTCGAATACTTCAAAATGACATCCTATGTAACACCAGCTGGACCAGTGATGGCCAAACTGCGGCTCTTGAATTTGGCCTTTGCGGCCCGCGAACTGGTTTGATAGATGGCGGACGGACACTATAGGTTGAATTTATTAATGTCAGAAGTCATTTAGGGCCGCGGATCTATTGGGGAGATCTGATTTAGCCCGCAATATGCTTGTACCGTGGCCACCACTGAGCTAGACCATCGTCAAACTATTTCCGTCAGTAGACACTGGAGCACAATAGACTTCTAAAACCGATCAGAGTCACAATTAGCAACTCCGAGACTTTGAAATATTTCAATCGTAAAATCTACTTCTACCAGCAGTTATGACGTCCTACTTGATCGGAAGATTTTGGCCGGCCTTTAAACTACCCCGAAACTACGGCATATCCAACGAACGAACGAAGTGAGTATTTAATTTTTGTCGTATTTCAATGTTTATTCAATTTTGTTCATTTCAGTCGTCTGTTATTCAAGTTGCTGACACACTACGAACGGACATAACGAAAACATCGCTCACAGTCGATGGTATTTATTATGTGGTTAATCCAGGATTTGTTGAGCAAAAAGTCTTCATCTCAAAAACTAGAATGGAACGTAAAACGCTTCCGATGCTGGTTCCAAAAATTTAGGGAACCGATTTGACCACAATGATATTTCAGCTGGGAATTAACGATTTCCTGCAGTTTGATTTTATGGATGCTCCGCTAGTTGAATTACTGTTGCCTGCTTCAGACCTATTGCACTCTTTATCTGCATTAGACAACGAAAGACAGCCGGCATGATTAGATTGCCGTATGACAGATTTTCCCTTAGAACCGAACATATATAAAATGCTAATTATGTCGGTTGTACCAACCTGTTCTGATGAAATTGATCAGAAACCAATTGTTAAATCACTTGACGGAGATCACCTTTGCTTGCCGTTTATAACAGTTGAAATAACAATATTTTCAATGCATGGTGCACGGTGGAGAATCTTATCCTGTAGTTAATTGGCATCATGGATAGGCTTAAGTTAGACGTGTTGTCTGCAGTCAAGAATACGGCATATGTCCAGAAAACTATTTCCAGGATTATCGATTTTCCCATCCGTACAGGATTCTGCTGCATAATGCCCCCGGGAGATGTTTCCAATTTATTCGAAGTCCCAATAACCGATGATCGTCATTGGATGTGCCATCATGATAAGGATTTTTAGAGTAGTAGCTACACGGGCTCGACAACTTTGAGGTAAATATTGGTATGTGTTAGTTTAGCACACGTCTAAAACCGCTTCTCATCCCAAATAGGATAACGTGAAGTCTATGCCACATTCGATTAATGTTCAGGCAGTTCAAACTAATAGGTAGCCAGTGGTTTCACTTCAGTATATTCCAGCTAAATATGCCAGATCTGACCGGCTCTGCTGCAGGCTGAACATCGCAAATTGTGGTTTTAGCCGCGGATGAATCTATACTCGGAATGCAGGTAACCTGCAGAGCCACACCAAAAATGTACGTAAAATTCCTGTTAAAATTATAGTAATCTACGATATATATGTATAGACATAACCGATTGTTTGTTATTTGGATTGTGAAATAATGAGAAATCCGTCTAATTTATTTATATATTACCGTTCACATTATGCTTACTTCGAAAGAATCATATGAATCTTTTGCAATAATTGAATGTGGTGCATCTGCAAGTATACTTGAAAGTTTCTCTGCAAGTATACCTGCAGGTGCACCACATTCATTTATTGCAAAAGATTCGTTTGATTCATTCGGAGTAATTATAACGTGAATGATCATAAAAACTATAAAATTTATAGTTGAGATGACTACGTTCATGGTTATTTCAACAATAGTTAATAACGTCATTTTTACCACGAAATTGTCACGACAACCAACTCGTCCCGTTCATTGCGTGTTTAAGATGACTATTTTCTTGTCAGCAATATCATACAAAACCTGGTCATGATAACAAAACCATTGTCATGATGACAATTGTATAGTTTTAAATTATAGTTGTCCCAACCATACATGGTCATTTTTACCATAAAATTGTCACTGCAACCAGCTAGTTCCGTTTATTTTTTTGTCCAAGATGACTATTTTCTTGTCAGTAAAACTATACAAAAAGTGGTTAAGATAACTAAAGCATTGTAATGATGACAATTTTATGGTATACAGATTATAGTTATGCCTACTATGCGTGGTCAACCGTACCATGCGTCCATTGTTCAAGCTTATAGTCGAAATAACCATGAAAATGTTGTCTAGACCAGTTTTCCCAGTCGGTTGAAAACCACCATACTTTTCTGGTCAAGCTTACCCCTAAAATGGTAGAATTTACCATGAAATTTTTCTGTGTGTAGTGATGCATATAAAAATTACTCTCAAGTTTTTATTATGCAAAGTTATTGTGCATTTACTTGACCGATGGATTCCGAGAGGAGTTCAGGTACTGTTTCAAACGTTCCAAAGGTAGAAAAATGACAAAATTGGCAACACAGTTCGTAATGTTTTATCGCCATAACTGGCAACACAGGCTCATTGCGTTTCTGTCGCAACCTTAATCGTGACTTCGTGTTAATCATACAAAAGCATTAAACAAATTGTTTTCGAATACGAACGTTATTGCTTTGTTATTGCTTGTTTGGATAATGAAGGATAAACTACGCTTTATTCACTATGAAATTTCGGCAAACCGGCGTTGAAAATACAAATTCATTTCATGCTGAATTTCATTCCGTTTCTTCTGATAGAACGGTAATTCCTAGGTTTATTTACTTTGCTCGATTGGTTCCAATAATGAAACAGCGATGATGACACAATTTGACATTTTATCTGTCAAAAGCTAAAAACGACCCTTTTTACGACCGTTCAGAAGCACGACCACAGAGAACAGACATCCATTCACGAACAAATTTTTTGGGAATTGTTGGATAAAATTTCAAATTAAAATCACCTAATATGCTAGCGTCACCACCACTATAGTTTCCCAACTAAATGATTCTTTTGATTTGCACACTGACAACCTTTGGCTCCTCTGGCGCTAGTTTATATGGACTATAAGCGTTATGCTAGCGCCAGAAGCTAGCTGTTGTGAGTTTAGTGTAGAATTTTATGCGCCTTCAGCGACATCATCACTATAGTTTCCCAACTAATTTGACATAAGTTTTATCCAAGTGGGGACCTTTTGCTTGGATGTCTGTTCTCTGTGGCACGACTGTTTCAACCGTCGTGTCCAGTAAGGGAATGCGCGCACAATATCTAACTATAGTTTTTTCTTAAATTTAAAAATCCAGCCTGATTTTTCTAGGGGGGGCTAAATGTTTTCTAGGGGGGGCTTAGCCCCCCCTGGCCCCCCCCTAGTTATGCCAATGTTGGTAATGCAGGACAAGTATCTATGATATGAGAGGGAATATCACCAAGATTTAAATACGACTAATTTCAACTCACTCAATCACGTCCGCTATGGTTTAGATCAGGGGCTTGCGATGGGTGCCATGTTTTTGTTGCCAACATTTCAGCACATCTCGACAAGGTTGGCAGCAAATCTACCTGTCAGGCGGGCGCTATTTCTTGCAATAGCGCGAATAGCACCCTTCGTTAAGTCGACTGTCAAACACCGTTCGTTAAGATAGGGATAGCACCCCGCTGGTTTAGATAGCAAAGGTGCAAGGAAACGAATGACGTTGCATGAATAACTCCCGGTTCGAATCCTGTCTAGGTGGTAACATTATTCAGCATTTCAAAAAATGGTTCTGTTTATCCTGCTCCCCTTGTGATGCAACAAAAAAATCGCTTGCTTTTTTAGTTTTTTAAATCCCGACCGAATCTATTTTTATTTTCCAAGCAAGCAAACGATATGCCGTCGATACTTTTTCGATACGTCGATAATGTAGACAAAATGACGTGTCGATTAAGCCCCAAACAAACACTAATAATGTTTATTGAATGCTTGTGGCGTAGCATTTTAATAACCCGCTATTTCGCCTTTTTAGCATTATGTGAGTTCTATAGAAGTATATAAAGAAAAATAAGCTTTTAATCATAGTTCTGTATGCTTATATAATGTTGTCAAAGGACTAGTGTTTAGTGCTTACTGGTTACTTGGGTCCCCCCCCCCTCCTAGTGGGGGGAAAAGCAAGGGGTCGGACACTCAGCACATTGTGCCCAGGCACTCCAGAGATATCAAGCGGCACACCTCTAAAGCCCTATAAAAATAACATTTATATGGCTTTACACAGCTCCGGTTCAATGTTACAGATGAAATGGGAGCACTGTCAGTTGTCAAAATCATCTCGCACGGTTGCCAGATCTATCAGATTAGAACGAATTTAACAAATCTTGCAGTTCGGCACTTTCGGTACAGCATCGGCACAGTTCGGCTTGTTTCAACTCGCCTAACATAAAAACGGCTGTGCTGAATGACCGACCCCTTGGGGAAAAGTCTCTAATCATCATAGGAACATTCCCCGGCCCCAAAAACCCCTGCATGCAAATTTTCACGCCGATCGGTTCAGTAGTTTTCGATTCTATAAGGAACACAGACAGACAAATCCATTTTTATAGGTATAGTTGGTACCAACTGATATCTTAGACCTGATCTCCTCTAGAATCTAAAGTAGAGTGCATTGCATTTGTATTGGATGGAGCCCTATTTTGTAAGTCACGTCGAGTGCCATTTTGCTCACCTGGTCTACTTTTGGTATTAGGTAAGTCGACACGATTTCGTCGCATAAGTCGACCGTTAAAAAGTGACTCAACCGTCAGCAGATGAGTTAGCTTGCTTTATTTTGGTGATCCATTGAGCCGCTATGCTGCCCGTTTTCTCCGCACTCCACAGTGGCTGAGTCGAATTACTCGTCGTGACTTACAAAATAGAGCCCATAATCTTTCTTAAAGAATGGATCACTTAAACACAATTTTAATTTAATTTTAATGATTCTATAAGCTATTTCGGCTGGCTGATCGATTGTGGGATACCAAACTACATAGTATAGTTTTAGACATTATCTTAATGTGTTTTCTTTTTTTCAGCAAAATTGCAGTTTTATTGGTCAAATTGGTAGGTGGAAATGTGTCGCGCAGTACACTTTACCGCCGTGCAGAAAGAGAGATGAACTCTTCTATGTCAAACGATGAAGTGATTGTTACAGGCCGACACGCAGAAAGAGAGATGAACTCTTCTATGTCACACGATGAGGTATTCGTTACAGGCCAAAGCGACAATACTACATTAGAAAATGAAAATACTGAACTTCATTTATCAGTAAATACTCCTAATAATACAGATGATGTGCTACTTAATTCACTAACTGATGAAAATATTCGAGACAATTTCCATGTGGAACCTGATTCAGACGAAGAATCTCCAGAAATTGCAGATGTACAGTTAAAATTTGCAACGTGGAGTGCACAGTACAATATTGCAACAACCGCAACAAACGATTTATTGGGTTGGTTTAAAAAACACTGTTTTCCTTTTCTACCGGTAAACATTCAGTCATTGCGGAAAAGAGCTCACTGTATCAATGCGCCCATTTATCGTATGGGAGAAGGATCGTTCCTATATTTCGGTATCAAAAATATGCTGATTATCTTTTATGAAATCAATGAGATTCAAGAAAATATTAATGAACTTCGGCTGAGCATTGGCATCGATGGAATACCAATTTCAAAAAGCTCGAGAAATGGATTCTGGCCACTTCTAATAAAAATTATTGGATTCAATACTGTACTACCTGTGACTGTGTTTGTGGCCCAGGTAAGCCACCAAACCTTCACGACTACATGGCAGAGTTTTCATATGAGCTAAGCGATATATTACGGAACGGCCTTCAGATTGGAAACAGATCGTTTGAGATTAATATAGAATCTCTCGTATTTGATGCTCAAGCGAAATGCTTTGTCTTAGACATCGTGTCGCCTACCGGCTTCAATGCTTGTCCTAAATGTACGACTATTGGTCAGAAAATTGGACCACGTGTCGTATTTCCCAATTTACTAGCGTCGTTGAGAACAGATGAATCCGAAATATTCCGAAATATAAACGATCCTATTCATAGAAATTCTGAACTGCCACCACTAGCCAAGATTGGTATCAATTGTATCACTGATACTGCGATTGACTATATGCACAACGTATGTCAAGGTGTTTTCAAAACTATGTTAAATTATTGGAACTCTACTAGCCATCAGTCATATTCTTGGTCAAAAACTGACAAGAAAGAAATAAACAACAGAATATCATCTATCAGAAGTCAAATAACGACAGATTTTGTTCGAAAACCACGTGTAGTGGATGATTTGGCGTACTACAAGGCTACCGAGTTACGCCAAATGTTACTTTACACTGGGCCAGTTGTGCATAATGGAATTATTAAGCCTGAATATTACCAACATTTCTTATTATTACACTGTGGAATCAGAATTTTATGTGACCCTCGATTATGCATAACAATGAATGAAAAAGCGAATGAAATGATATACCGATTTGTCAATGAATTCAAATATTTGTACGGCACGGAATTTTTGGTATACAATATACATGTGTTGATACACTTGGCGCATGAGTGTGTGCATTTTAAGGGGCCACTTGATAGCTTTTCAGCTTTTCCATTCGAAAATTACCTGCAAAAAATTGTAAAAATGGTTAAAAAAGCTCCAAAGCTAGAAGAATTGAAAAGTCGTGTTTTGGAACATTTACATTTCTATCCACAGAGATACACAAAGACGCAAAGACGAATGTTAAAAATTAGTCAAATTCCCGGAACAAATTTTTATGAAAATATTATACATGAAGGAACTAATTTTAGTGTCGATAAAAACGACAATTTTATCTACTATGAAGGAAATATTTTACAAATTAAACAAATTAAAGAAATTTACGACCAATATATTTTAATTTGCAGCAAAATAATAAATCTCACCTATTCTTTTGCTGATCCAATAGATTCCCGTTTGGTGGGGGAATTCACGACAACTAATATAACCGTAGAAGGTTATTTTGTTGAAGTCAATGCCAGTTGTGCTAAAAAAGCTATGTTATTGAACACCGGAAACAAATATAATTTTGTGGTGATTCTTCATAACGAGTACAATGGCGCTTAGTTACGAAAATTATGAATATTTGGATACAGATTATGCCGACGAACAACAACCGCAAAAAAAAAAAAACAGAAAAGTATCTACAAAGAAAGGTAATCTATAATTACATTTCATATAATTATAAACACTACTGCAGTACAATATAGTATTGTGTCTCCAGCAATAAATCGGACTTCGGAAAAAGCGACAAACGATTTGTCTTCCGCACTGTATACACCGGAAGTCGCTTCTTCCGAACTCCAATTTCTTGCTGGCGACACAATTAAATCAGCCGGTAATTTTTTTAAGTATTAATATTTATATATATATTTCAGTGTCAGCCTTCAAGCAACCATTATTGGAAAATTCGATTTTAGCATCAGCTCCTCAACATGAAACAGGTAAGCTTTTTTGATGCAATATCTCCTAGCCGGCAGGTAATTATTTAATGTAATATTTTACAGTGTCATCATTGAACCAATCACCATTACAACAGTCGCTTATCGCATCAGAACGAAAACGCATTTTGGAAAATTTACCTCAGCATGAAACTGGTGAGTTCCTATAATTAGTGTTCGACATCGGAACGAAAATTGAAGTCCAGGTTCCGGTCCGGTCCGGTTAAAAGGCGGCACGAACTTTGTTATTCCGACTATAAAGACTAATAATCCGGTCCGATTTGACTCTGTTCAGGTTCAGGAACCGGAACAGAGCCAAATCGGACCGGAATAAAGTCGGAATTACAAAGTTTGTGCCGATTTGCACCGGACTGCACCGGACCGGAACCCGGATCTCAATTTTCGTTCCGATGTCGAACACTACTTTTAATACAATATCCTGCCCGCTTAACAGTTATTAATGTTGAAAGTTCTTTTGGAGCTTTGGAAGCATTTTAAAAAATTAATTTGAATCTCATAATTCTCGTGCAAGCAAAATGTTTTCCGCTGATTCAATTATATTTTTCATAATGCGGAGTGAACTCAAATTTAGTGATAAGCGATACGTACAGTTATTAATTGTAATATTTTTCAGTGTCCTACATGCAACCGTTTTTGGCACATTCAATTTCAACATCGGCTAATCCAGCTCCTCAACATGGAACAGGTAAGCTTTTCTATTGCAATATCTCGTAACCGTCAAGTAGTTATATTTAATGTAATATTTTACATTCTGTTTTATTTGTATGAGAGTCCTTATCCCCCTACCACAGGGGTGAGGGGTCTCAAACCATCATAAAAAAATTCCTTCTTCCAAAACCTCCCACATGCCAAATTTGATTCCATTTGCTTGATTAGTTTTCTAGTTATGAGGATATTTGCATTTCATTTGTATAGGAGCCCCCCCCTCCACTATTGAAGTGGGGAGGGGTCATAACTAGGAGTCTAGGTAGGAGTCTCAATTTACCACAGAAAAAAAAAATCACCAACAAAACACATACAAACGCCTACAAAAACACCCACATGCTAAATTTGGTTCCATTTGCTTGATTATTTCTGGAGTTATGAGGAAATTTGTAATTCATTTGTATGGGAGCCCCCCTCCTAAAGTGGGGAGGGGTCTCAATTTACCATAGAAAACATTCTTGTCTCCAAAAACACCCACATGTAAAATTTTGTTCCATTTGCTTGATTAGTTGTCGAGTTATGCAGAAATTTGTGTTTCATTTGTTTCATTATGGGGGCCCCTCCTTCTTAGTGGGGGGAGGGGTTTCTAACCTTCCCTGGCCCCAAAAACTCCTATATGCAAATTTTCACGCCGATCGGTTTAGTAGTTTTCGATTCTATAAGGAACATTCGGGCAGACAGACAGAAATCCATTTTTATAGGTATAGATTATGATATCTAATATACGTTTTATAAGCATTAAGATTGCTAATATACAAAAGTTTGGCACTTGGGATGCAGAATTATTTTCAATATACGGTTTTAGATTAATGCTTATGGTTACTTGGGATATTAAATGTATTGCGACATTTGCCCCTATTTAGACTACCCCGATTTACACGATTATCACAATCGAATCTCGCACACGATTTCGCTCAAAGAAAATGAAGTGAAAAAGAAAGGGGATGAAGGAAAAAGAAGTCAAACTCATTAGTAGATCAAACTAAAAGCCACTCTAGTGTCAGATTAACAGTGCAAAATGCGGTACGTTGCATTAAATGATTATCACAGTAGTCTAAATAGTCATAAAAGGGGCAATATACACACTTAACAAAAAGCACCGAATTCGGTAAAATTTTACCGAATTTTTTTTTTAATGTTCGGTAAAAATTTCGATGGTGCCAAACGACGTTTACAGATCATTAGTAATGTTTGGTGCAATAAAAAATTTTACCGAACGTTCAGCTGTTTAGATTTCGGTAAATTTTACCGAATCGTTTAAGTGTGTAAGACAAAATACATTCATTGTTGGCTGAACTGACTGGATGACTGAAAAACTTGCTGAAAAATAATAAAAATACAGAAAAGTATTCAGTTAAATTTTATTATTTTTTAAGATGACAATTTTCTATCGATTCAATAACAATAAAAACCCAAAATAAACCGAATCGGTTCAAAACCGGTTCAATATCGGTTCTATTAGACACGTCGACGTCGGGCAGAAATCGAACCACCAGAGAACAGACATCCATTCAAGAACAAATTTTTCGGGAATTCTTGATAAAATTTCAAATTAAAATCACCTAATATGCTAGCGTCACCACCACTACAGTTTCCCAACTAAATGATTCTTTTGATTTGCACACTGACAACCTTTGGCTCTTCTGGCGCTAGTATATATGAATTAAAAGCGTTATGCTAGCGCCAGAAGCTAGCTGTTGTGAGTTTAGTGTAGAATTTTAAGTGCCTTCAGTGACATCATCACTATAGTTTCCCAACTAATTTGACATAAGTTTTATCCAAGTGGGGACCTTTCGCTTGGATGTCTGTTCTCTGTGATCGAACAGAAATCCGACAGAAAAATCAAAACAAAACCGTTAGGCGAAATTTCTGCCAGAATCGGTTGTTGCACATCTGCTAGTTTTCACGGGTGACGGCGGCCAGAAATCTGGCAGAATGTCTGGCAGGAAAAGTTTTTCCACAGAGAACAGACATCCAAGCAAAAGGTCCCCACTTGGATAAAACTTATGTCAAATTAGTTGGGAAACTATAGTGATGATGTCGCTGAAGGCGCATAAAATTCTACACTAAACTCACAACAGCTAGCTTCTGGCGCTAGCATAACGCTTATAGTCCATATAAACTAGCGCCAGAGGAGCCAAAGGTTGTCAGTGTGCAAATCAAAAGAATCATTTAGTTGGGAAACTATAGTGGTGGTGACGCTAGCATATTAGGTGATTTTAATTTGAAATTTTATCCAACAATTCCCAAAAAATTTGTTCGTGAATGGATGTCTGTTCTCTGTGGTTTTTCGCTGCCAGTTTTTTGTTCGATTTCTGCCAGGTGCACCTAAGCGGGATGCACCTCACAAGAAATATTGTTTCACTTTCAGATGGCGCAGTTTTACATGCAAGTGAATTGAAACGTCACTTTTCCGTCGGAATAATATCCGGCGTAATTCTAGATAGAATTAACAAAAGGGCGAATGTCGCAAATGTAAACAAAATGAGTGAGAGTTATTTTTTGCTGGGCCAGCATAGGAAAATCAACTCTCACTCGGTTTGTTTACGCTTGCGACATTCGCCCTTTTGTTAGTTCTATCTTCAATTATTACCACAAGAAAAAATGACAGATAATTGTTTGCCTTGCAGTTGTCAAAATTTCTTCGATAAATAGCAGAATTTTTTCTTGAGCTGTTTCCTTTTCAGCTGGATATTGCTGTTGCAGTTGAAAACCGTAATAATCGACGTGCGACATTCGGTTTTATTCTTGTTCTGTGTGTCGCAACTACGTCGCAGGTGGTGCGCCGTACAGCGCATCAATGTGCGAACACAGCGCACCACGTGCGACATAGTTGCGACAACAACTGGTTTTCAACTGCAACAATACTAGGCTTATAAGGAAGGGCGCTAATTCTAGATAGAATTAACAAAAGGGCGAATGTCGCAAATGTAAACAAAACGGGTGAGAGTTGTTTTTTGCTGGAGCAGCATAGGAAAATCAACCCTCACTCAGTTTGTTTACGCTTGCGGCATTCGCCCTTTTGTTAATTCTATCTTCAATTATTAAGGCTGTGAACCATTTCACGAAATTTTTAACTTTTTAGTTAAAATTTGACAGCTCGAAGGTTATTTCTCCTCGAGTGGTTAAAATCAGTTCAGAATGCGAACCATTTCATATTTGACAGATTGATAGTTGTTTTACTCAATGAGAGCATATATAAGGTGAGGATGAAGATATGTTTCTATAACAGCGAATTTATTTATTCAGTTCAGGTTGGAATTGGATGAATTTTTTGTGTTCATTTGCTCCTATTTGATGGATAACATTTATCTCGTTTCATTTCGGGTTGAATAACATCCATACATCGATGAAAAAAAATTCCAGGAAAAATCAGTGAAGCACATCGAAGCTCTTTCCTCACCTCTGGCATATCTCATTGGCTCTCAAAACTTGGTTAAAAATAACCATGCTCCCGAGCAGGGCTATTTTCGAAAAACCATCGAACTGTCAAATTTTAACCAAAAAGTTAAAAATTTCGCGAAATGGTTCACAGAAATTCCCCCTACTTTTCCCCCGATTTAGTAGGTTCGCGTCGGCTGAATCGCCCGATTTTGGACCCGACGAATCGGCCGATTGTTGCAACGACGCTTATGGGAGTTTAACAGGGCGATCTACCGATTCGTCGGTATGTTTAATCGATCGACAAAAACCGACTAAATTGGCTGTTTAGTCGGGTGACGAAATAAAGGTGTCTGATGGAACCAAACGAAATAGGTTGATTAATCGGGAGATAAAATTTGTCAATATACCGACGAAATAGGTGGATTAATGGGTGTATGTAGTTAACTTGCCTACCAAAGCCGATCAAATCGGTGGAGGAATCAGATGACGAAATACGTAAATCATACGAAATAGGTGGATTAATCGATGGAGAAAATTTTGTAACCTACGGAACCATACGAAATAGGTCGATTATTCGGGACATAAAATTTATCAATACAGACAAAATAGGTGGATCAATTTGAGCATTATATTGAAGTCTATAGAACCAAACCTAATTCTAATAAAAATGCTCCTAATAATGCCCTGAAAGTGGCCCTCTTCAACAACTCCTCCTGCCTCAGGAACAGAGATGCCCACTGTGCGGTATCGCTCGACTAGTTTAAAAGCGACTTTCGACTTCTGAGAATTGGCGATCAGCGGCCCAAGACCGAGTTGAACGAAGAAGACTGCTTGAAATAGCACGAGCGACGTCGGCGCGATGACAACCTGTAACGATCAGAAGGTAATTAATTGGAAGCGAAAAAAGCTGTTCATTGAAGAAATTTCTCTCTTCTGCAGAACCTACACGAACACTTATATTGACTCCTATAGTTTAACCCTCTAACGGGTAAGACCGTCTGTAGACGGCCTTCGCTTTTGAAGCTTCGGAACCACATACGAATTTTTTTTTGAATTGACAATATGAGAAATATGTTCAGAACAGATTTCCTGACATGTTGATACTAATATCACAACATTCTGACCATGCGTTCAAATGTTATCATTTTTTAAAAACAAGAATTCCGAAAAATTCCGAAAAAAATTATGGTGCGAAAATCCCCTATTTTACGTTTGAAGAAAAAGGACATCTAGAACAAAACGTTCAATCTCAAACTTTTCCTATGAGTAATTTACATGCTTTTTTTCAATTTTGTAAGATATTTGAACTAAAAAAATAATTGGGTAGAGCGTTAGGCATAAAAAACTAAAAAGAGAAATTGGACTATTTCATACCTAGCGGTCCTCCAGATAAATATTTTCCTATGAAAATCAACACTCGAGCTTCTTTTGAGTGTACTTTCATGATAAAGTAATCATTCGCTCGATCGCATCGTTTTTACGATGTTGCCCGTTAGAGGGTTAATTTCACCAACCTGCTCATCCTTCATGAAGCCAATCGATCAATTTCCTCCGCAGAACCAATCCGTTCCCATCGTGACAAAGGAGATGAACTTGTCGCAGGACCTTTTCGATTCCATGCCTCATTGACGGCGACGCAGATCCGGACGGAGTTCCTTTAAGGAAGATATAAACCGAGTCAAGAGCAGCTTGTTACTGGACCTAACCTCTATCTCCGTTGTGTGGCTCCACAATCCGATAGGAAAAAATAGTCGCACGATAATTTTCAGTGCGAAATTCCAACTAAAATAGCGATAATAAGTTACAAATTCAATGCAGCTGTCTTTTTATGTAAAGGATACTTACCTAGCTATTCAAATAAAGAACAAGTGAATTAGAAGTAAACTGGCCTTGTTCAAAAATCAATCAGACTTAGCTGTCAAAACATCATTCTGTACAGAGTAAACCGATCATCATCTGATTTAATCGTTACCCGACGGTAACAGATTAAATATACCAATGCGTCGGGTGACGGAGACAACCACCCTACGCGATCCGACGAAGTCGGTTGATTAATAGGTTGATTTCTTCGGCATCCTATTTCGTCGATAGATGCGTAAAACAGCATCTGTCAAAATTTTCTTTTGGGAGCCTAAGAAAAAGTGCCCGCCTGACAGATGAATTTGCTGCCAACGCTGCCAACATTGTCAAGTGAAAAGTACTGTTACTGTGCTGTGCAGCAAGCCAAGAAGTGATAAGCACGGTTTTTTTTGAATATTTTGTTCAGCCATTTTTAATAGCGTCGTTTGCAGTTGCAGTTTGTTTGCAGATTTTTAAAAAGGATAATTCTTATTCAAGACCAATGGATAACGCCACTAAGGTATAACCAAAATTGATTATGTATGTCCCCAAACCATGTATGCTCTTTTTTCAGCAAAATCCTAAAACTAGTCTACCACGTGATAGTACGGAACATGCGTCTTCCGGTGAAGACTCAAATAATTCCGATAGCCGTAGTGTCTGCCAGACTATTGTGGATGAGGTTCGCAGATTGTACCAGTGTGACAAAACGGAAATTTTGAACGAACTAATAAAGTGTCGCAAAGACGTAGCTAAACTTAAACATCAAAAAGATGTCATGCAACTTGCGCTGGAAGAGACCACCACCGAGACGATGAAGATACAGTTGGACTTAGCATACAGTAAACGGACTGCTGCTTGCCTGCAAGATGCGTAAGATATGGTTTTTAGTTATTTTGTTATGTTCATTGGCGTCTGTCGTGTCAGGTTATAGTGGCTTCTCGACGGGACGTGCAACATAACCTAGTATCCCGTGTTGCCGAGATTTTTACGTGGTGAAATGGACCAAAGATGGTCTTAGACTTTTACCCGAAAAACATACCTGTCTCGACTGAGATTGAGCCTAAACCGGTCTGGGTGTAAATATCACGCTTATGTCAACTAGAAATACTCTGAGTATTTGTAATGTCAACCACCAAAACCTGTTATGGGGGAATAAGAGTTTTACCACGCAGCTGAAAAGCGACTGGCGTTTTCTGATTAATTTGAAATAGTTTTTTTCTCAATTGCGCTAATAACGTTCTGAACGCTAGCAAATTTTGAAAGTTA
This sequence comes from Sabethes cyaneus, assembly GCF_943734655.1. Lineage (NCBI taxonomy): Eukaryota > Metazoa > Arthropoda > Insecta > Diptera > Culicidae > Sabethes > Sabethes cyaneus. Next base: position 101,279,251 of record NC_071353.1, on the reverse strand, counting down.
AGTAAAGTTCTTGCGTTTTTGAGTAGTTCATGGTACCGATTTTAAAAACCTTGTTTCGAGAAAAACCGCGTTGAAGTTTCATTCGCCCTGTCAATATGCGCGATAAGGTGATTGATCTATTTTGGACAGGCGTTACGCGTACCCTATTTTGGACATTTATGGCAAACTCAAATGGAAGTCTCCAAAATAAAGTGCCAACGTGGCCATTTAACGCCATTAAATACATTAGTAAAATAAATATTTGACTTTTTATTTGTGATATAAGAATATTTTAAAATCTTTCTTTCCAGGGCAAACAAACAAGTCGATTTGTCATCTAAAGTGTCGCAAAAATACCATTACGCTGTAGATTCTATGGCCGAGCTGGACCACAAACGGGTAAAATTGATTAAAAATATTCGTACAATGCATAACGAGTTTCTCAAGCATAAGGAAAAAATCGACCTGATCAGTAAGGAACGTTAGTATATTGTTTGTTTTTTTAAATTTATTTAATAATCTATTATGATGATCGCAACCCTTGATTGGCCCCAAACTATTCCATCAATCCAATTAAAAATAATTTGAAAAGTTATTTTGTTTGACCATTTGTAACTAAAACACACAGTATTATTAACCACAGTATTATGAAAAGGAGTACATATTAACATCTAATTAATTTTTTCAGTACACGAACGAACGTTTTCGGACACGAACCGTAACAAAATGTTGCAAAAACAGGTTGGTGAATTGTTGCATAGTAGAAATAATTTGAAAGAACAGCTTGATCAAACTAAAATCCAAAATCAAACACGTGTTTCGCATTATTCCACTCAATTGGGTGAGATTAAAATTCATATGGCAAAATTAAATGAACAATTGACTAAAAAGCAGAACTGTATCGCAAGAGAAATTCAAACCACCAGTGTTTTAAAAAAAAATCTTGAAGCAGCCTTTGCGAGTAAATTGCAGATTTCATCGGATTTAGAAAAAAACAAAATTGAAATGACTAAGAAAGAGAAGGAAATGGAGATGAAGCTGCAAGAAATGGCAAAATGTTATCAAACGCAGCACATAAAAGATATCGAAGAAGTTGAGGCACAATGTTCTAAATCTGGCGAAAAACTAATGGAGATAAACATCGAAATAAAAACGCTGACTGACGGTATTCAGAAATTACGAGACGAGATAACAAAATCTAACACAATACGGAACGATGAAAGAAACAATGCTGAACAGTTAAAAACCAAACTTAATGAAATGCAAGAAGCTTTGGAAGATCGCGATAAAGAAATCTGTTCGCTCAATACCATGGTTAATGAAGAGCAAAAGCGGTTTGAAGAGCAAAAACAGCAAAAGCAGAGGGAAATTTCCAAGGTCAAGCTTCGTATGAAAGCAATTCAATCACAATCAAAGATAAGGTCAAATCAAAGACAAAACAAAATGAAGCAATTGGGAAAAGGTCGTCGCAGCCAGGTTTTGAAACGATCAACAATGAACCATAAATCAAATATGAAAAATTTAGAAACACGTATACTGAAAGACAAATTATCAGCCGTGCAACAAACAGAGAGCACAGTTGTTCAACTAAACAGTACATCTTCCAATCAAATGTCAAAGTTAGATTCTACGAAAATAGCGAATCATGGTTTAAGCAGTGATTCGGTTACTTATCCATCCAGTTTATCTCATTTTCAATCGATCGAAGCAGTTTGCAACACCACGACCAATATATCTAAAACTACATCTACTACTAACGTGAAAGTTAAATTGCATACTAATAGTAGCAGCTCAAATTACAGCATTCTTCATCAGAGCTTAGTCAAAAAGCGCGCCGCACAGTATGAGCGTTTCACTCGTCAATGGGTAAACGCACAATCTCGCAATCCATTGCAGCAACCGCTACCCGGGCGTAATAAAAGATGTCTGGATGCAATATTACATCAGAGTATTAATTTAAGTGATGTGGTAAGCTTCTTTCTATATATTTCTTTTTATAATACTGAGTTTCGTTTACTATACCATACAGAGTACCATCAACGTAGACGATGAATCAATAATGGAAAATGCCAATATTTCTGAGAACTCTTCCATCCGGTTTGCAAACTCGTGTTTTAGAAAGAATCAGTAATAATGTATAAGTTTTACATCTGTTTTCTTAAATATTCGTCGTTTCTTGTTATATAATTTGTTGTATGAACTATTTGATGCCATTGAATTGAGCATTCAATGTTTGTATTCATTTTCTACTATTCCACCTTTGTAACTTAACTAACAAATATATCGTATGGTACCTATTACTAGTTGCCGTATACCGCTACTGATGACACACGTATACCAAGCTAAATAAATTCATTAATTCAAATATTCCTATGTGATAGGGAACACCCTGCAGCTTATATTGCCAATTGCATACTTACTGCTAATCTGTTAATATGGGAATTTTTTCTCAAATGTGCTTTCTTAATAATTTCGATATGTCCTCCAGAAAAAGTGTTGAGGTCCCCGACTCGAGGATCAGATCGCATGCCTTCGGAAAAGCCATTGTAGAATGTCAAAAATGACAGCACTTAATTACATATCTTGCTTACTTTTTCGGCGACGATCCGATTATCGAATCCATGCCGAATTCAGGAGATGTCTCCACGTTTCTCCGTCCTTGGCTACCGCTGTCCAGTAGCCCCTAACACCCGCTGCTCTAGCATCCACGTCAACAGTGCTCATCCAACGGGTACGTGGTCTGCCTCGAAGTCGTCGGCCTCTGTCAGGTTCTCTGCTAAATATTGTTTTTGCTGGTCTCTCATCCGACATCTGTGCTACGTGGCCAGCCGATTGTAGCCTGCCGTGTTTTAGTCGCTTCACAATAACCGCCTCTTTATATACTTGGTATATTTCATATGATTCATGGGCTTACCCCACACTTCACCCCCCAAGAATTGATCGCAGGATCTCACACACGTCAAGAGCTCATCGGTCGCTCTCTTTCAACGTCTACGCTTCGCGGCCGTAAAGTACCACCGAAAGAATTAAGGCCCGCGCAGAATTGGTAGTTTACGGTATTACAATCATCTCCTTTAGGGGCTTTGGACCCTCTGCTTTGGTTCCTGGGAGTCGAGAGAACCGTCCTGCAGGCGGAGAGTTTACACTTCAGCCTTCGCATGAGTGCCCCTTTCTCTGTCCGCATACGACCCTAGTTTCCACCGGTTTCCGATTTCCACTAACGAACGTATCCCGGATGGTACCACGAGGAGGTAGAGATAGGAGTTGCTGAATAAGAGGCTGTGGAACCTCACGGTCGTTCTGGAGCGCATTATTCAACTATTTACCATCCATGTTCAAGCATAATCTGCCACATCCCATTTGACTGAAACGTACGCCGCCTAGAGATCTAACAAATGGTGAGTACAACTTGTACTCCCGGACGTAAATCAAAAACCGAAATTCGCGTAAATTCCCGACCTCTCGTAAAAAAAACACGTAAATTCCGCGTCCGTAGTGCTTATTACGGACTCCACAAGGCTCTAGTCTGTAAATTTATCATATATTAAGCCTGGCAGCTAAATCTGGATTATTTTCCCTAATGCTAATGTATAAGTCGGAACAAAACAGCAACATTACCGTTGTTGCTCTTTCTCTCTCTGACTACAGTAATTTCAGTATGTCGCAGTTAGGTGCAATCGCAGTTTCAAACTGCCGAGTCCAGTTTGGTGGGAAGTGCGGTATACAAAACGCTAGAGAAGGAGAAGGATGAACTACGAGCTTGCGCAGCTCTTCGGCGAGCGGAGTATCCAGAAAGTTGCTAAAGTTGGAAGGGTACAATGGGCGGGACATGTGAGAATGTTGGACAACAACTCCGCAAAAAAGGGTTTCACCTCAAATCCGGTTGGTACCAGGCATAGAGATGCGCAGCGTGCTCGATGGTTAGACCAAGTGGAGTATGACCTGGGAAGTGTGGGACAGTCGAGAAATTGGAGACGGACAGCCACGCTTAACTGCTCAGCGGGAAGGAAAGGGTAACGGCACAAATAACAGACATCCATTCAGGAACAAATTATTCGGATAAAATTTCAAATTAATATCACCTACTATGCTAGCGTCACCACCACTATAATTTCCCAACTAAATAATTCTTTTGATTTGCACCAAAAACATCCCATCAAGAAGACTGGCAACTCTGCCAAAAGTTGAGCAAGAGTAACAGCTATGCTATCTGGTGAGTTAAAGTTGAACTTTCACATACTAGTGTGTGTATATTAGAATATGGATGCACACAAACACGTATGCAATGCATTGCCACGCTCACACACATCTTTTCCCACCAATACATATACACACAGCTTCAACTTTTGTCGGGAGGGGTGCGCTGTTGCTTCTGGTTGCTCGTCATTTGCATGGGCGCGAGGAAGAGATGCCAGTCTTCTTGATGGAATGTTTTTGTTTGCACACTGATAACCTTTGGCCACAGACAAACAGACATAACACTCGTTTTCCATTCATCGTACCGATTAAACCATCATTTCAAATTTGGGCTTAGTTGGGAATGTCTCCGTTTTGGTCAACGTGGCCCTTTTTGACGAAAGAAGGGGAATTCCCCATAAAAAACTACTTACTACTTCGAGGGATACCCATGTTGCTATTTTATATTTGGGAATGTCGATCATAGATGGTGCTAGTGTTCAGGCTAAATGTGAGGTACGATAATTTTTGTTGATTTTTCTTCCAAGAGTTATGTCTGTTTGTCTGTGCTTTGGCTCTTCTGGCGCTAGCATATTGTTGTTGCAGTTGAAAACCGTAACAATCGACGTGCGACATTCGATTTTATTCTTGTACTGTGTGTCGCAACTACGTCGAACGTGGTGCGCTGTGTTCGCACATTGCTATACAGCGCACCACCTGCGACGTAGTTGCGACACACAGAACAAGAATAAAACCGAATGTCGCACGTCGATTATTACGGTTTTCAACTGCAACAACAATATATGGACTATAAGCGCCAGAAGCTATCTGTTGTGAGATTACTGTTTAATGGCGCCTTTAGCGACATCATCACTATAGTTTCCCAACTAATTTGACATAAGTTTTATCCAAGAGGTGACCTTTCGCTTGGATGTCTGTTCTCTGTGGTAACGGTACTAAAAGGAGTAGAAGCGGGTGTGCGCCACGGTTATTACTCAATTCAATAAATAAGCGTTTCCGTCACAAACAGAAACCGACGGAAATAAACATACTAATTAGGGTAATAGCACAGACTAACAGACGTAACACTTCGAACAAATTTTCTATCAAAACGTCGTTTCAATGACACCCCTAATGCTGGGAAAAAATCACTAGCATCACCTGTCAGTCATCAGTCTTCGCGCTACGCAAAGCAGCTTGCTATAAAGTTAGCAATGCTATAAATTTACTTGTATATTATCTGACAACAGCGCCAGCGCAAGCGAGCGGCGTTCTCGCGCAGCGACTGTTGTTTGAGTCTTGGCTTAAGTTACCATTTGAAATGATCGTTTTTGTTGGCGATGGAATGAGGTTTCAGTGTAACGTCTGTTAATCTGTGGTAATAGTGTGTTTGCAGAGTGCATATGTATTGGAGAACTGTTGGGTCGTTCGATTGGAACTAATAGCGAATTTGTTTATTCAATCCGGGTTGGAACTGGATGAATTTTATCTGTCAGACAGGAGCAAATGAACACAAAAAATTCATCCAGTTCCAACCTGGATTGAATAAACAAATTCGCTACAAAGCAAACCTATCTGGGTTGGAACCGGATGAATTTTTTGTGTTCATTTGCTCCTACCTGACAGATAAAATTCATCCAGTTCCAACCCGGATTGAATAAACAAATTCGCTATAAGCAAAAACATAAACGGTATCCAGCTTTTTACGAGCCATAATGACGAACGTGTTCGTAATATTTGAACAGCATTTTAGACATTTCTCTAATACATCGCACGTTTTCTTTCGGTATATTCCTTTAGTTTTACCGCAGACTAACAGACGTAACACTGAAGCCTCATTCCATCGCCAATAAAAACGGTAATTTCAAATGTTCACTTAAGCCAAGCCTCAAACAACAGTCCCTGCGTGAGAACGCCGCTCGCTTGCACTGGCGCTGTTGTCGGATAATGTACAAGTAAATTTATAGCATTGCTAAATTTATAGCAAGCTGCTTTACGTAGCGCGAAGACTGCACCAGGTGATGCTAATTACCATGCAAAACGATGTTTTGATAGAAAATTTATTCGAAGTGTTACGTCTGTTAGTCTGTGGTTTTACCGTGAACGCGCGTAAAAAAACGTGCGATGTACTATAGGGAAATGTCAAAAATGCTGTTCAAATATTACGAACACGTCCGCCATTATGGCTCGTAAAAAGCTGGATATATATTGTCAATTGCAAGGAAAATTGTACTATACAAAGTGCGATATCGCTCATAAAAGTGCTATTTTGCATTAAATCGTTTCGGTATCTTCGGCGCACTTATTGCTTGGAAGGTAACGAAAAAGTGCGCCGAAGATACCGAAACGATTCAATGCAAAATAACACTTTTATGAGCGATATCGCACTTTGGATGGTACAATTTTCCTTGCAATTGATAATATTGATTCTACTGTTTTTTCGGATTAGTGAGATCCAGATTATTGAGTGATCTGATTAGCGGGGAGATACTGTATAGAGCTTTACTCAGACGAAAGGAGAATAGGAAACTGGCATCTCTGCTTCATCATTTTGCTTCTTCTGTCAAAAAATAGAAATCAAATTTGTCACAATTAAATCACAAAAAATACGAAGCGTATCCACTTCTTGCAGGCATTCTGTGTATAATAATAAAAAAGCAATTACTAAAACTATGAGCTGTAACGATAAAGGTGACGGAATCTCCAAAGAGGAATGGCAATCTCGACTGGAAACGTATCCTTTTAGGCAAGATGATATAAACAAACTAATTATGAACTATTTAGTCACAGGTAAAACTGGAGTTTTCAAATTAGTTTTATATACGACGATTTCGTAAACGTATTGTTCGAATTTATAGTACTAAAACATTATCTTATTCTAGAGGGTTTCAAAGAAGCTGCAGAGAAGTTCCAGGCGGAATCTGGTGTTGAACCGTCTGTTGATTTGAGTTCATTAGATAACAGAATATTAATAAGGGAAGCAGTACAGAACGGTCGAATACAGGAGGCTACACATCTAGTGAATCAGCTGCACCCTGAATTGCTTGACAATGATCGATACCTATACTTCCATCTTCAACAGTTGCATCTTATTGAATTAATCCGGTAAGCACAAAATGTATTTCCCTTTTAAATGTTTTATTTTCGTACTGTTCAATTTGCTTTTCCAAAGAAATTTCAGTAGGTTGAACATAAAAGCTACATAAATGTCGTTTGAATAAAATTTTAAAGGGTATCTATTAAGCTATTCATTTCATATACTAACTCATGTTAACTATTACTTATTATTTTACCTATTATTGTTAATTACTAATCATTATAAATAAATCAATTTTCCACCATGGACGGTTAGTTTGATAGACAAGTTATTTTATGTTGCGCTAAAATTTATGGGTAAAGTTCATAAATCTCGTGCACACCGCCCCATAATAGGCCATATGAATAAAAGAGTTAGAGCAAATGCTCCCATACGATTTAAACGGGAAAACCAAAGCAAACTTTTATTCATACGGCCTAATGGTGCAGAATCGAAAAAAAGCGTGTTATTTTAAGGTTGGTGTATTTGTATTACATTTGTATACATATGTATTAGAAGTTTAGAGAAGTTTATTAATAAAATATAGCGTATTTTTTGCACTATTAGTACGACCGTGCATCCACCTATTAGGGTGATTTTTCCCCTGTATGGACTCATCACTGGGACCAGTATCGTAGATATATTGTGATATCGCCCGGGTGTTTGCTGCATAACCCGCACCGCATTTATTTCTGCTATAATCGCTATTAATTGAGCGATATGCTTATTGAATTTTATGCGTGTTTGTGTGATAATTGGGTACCCTTCCTTTAATGCTTTCTCTACTTTACTTACCTCGTTCCACATGACAGCGCTGTCCCCAATTATAGCCATCGTTGGCGCAGCTAAACCAGAACATATAACTATAAGAGCCATTTTTGTACTGTCAATAGGCCATACCCGGATAATATAGAATTCAGCATGAAGGAAGGGTGATCAGAATAAAGTCATGCTAAAGTCACTTTGACATAAGAATGGCTACTTAAGATTCGAACCCACAACCATTCACTTGTCAAAGCAGACTTGGTAGCCTTACGGCTCAGAGCTCCTCATACTATTATTAGAGTGATAAAAACTTTTGTTTTTTTAGAGTTCACTGCATAGCAAAATTTGGCATTCAGTCGAATACGAATATTGCACATAATTATTATGTGAACCGAATATTCGTCTTAATATTCGGTCAAACAACGGGGAGTAAAGCTTCATTTTAAATTTTCTAGCTTCATGTATTTTGAATATGAATTATTTTAAATAGTGGCAAATCACTCAGAAATTTATGTGACTAAATTTTTCATGCTTTGACACTAGGTTCAAATATTTTAGCAATATCTTTCTCAATCGCACCTCAAATACTGTAATGAAGAGCAAATGTAGGTTCGAGTCATGCTAAATTGAATCTTCTGCAAGCTACATTTATAACGGTCTAGCAGTATCGTTCCCGTGACAGCCTCAGAGGTTGGAGAATTGGCAAATTTAATATATACACCAAGCATCGGCAAGCAACTTTATCACGAGCAAAATGAATGGTTTAATTCGCCACATCGAATGAGCGTAATCTAAGCGAATAAAGTAATCTAGTAGAACCTTCTCGGAGCAAGAGACAGTGAATCGATGCCGCTAAGTAACGTGCTTGTTGCCATTCATGTCGAGAGGCAAGGACATTCGAATGACACGTCATATTTGCGATGAACGTGCTTTGACTTTAATGTTATTTGTAACCAATGGCCCTTTTAAAGGCCACAAGCGAGTTAACGTAAGATTATTGAAACTTGTCAAGCTACGCATAATCATATTTAATACAATAATCTGTGGGCTGGTCATTCATTACTATTTCACCATTTATGATGCAAACAAGTGATTTTCAAAAGAAATCTTTATGTCTCAATGGTTCCATGCGTTGTACTTATGAACCCCCTCCCCCACTCCTTCACGTATTTTCAAAACCACTATTGCATTCAATGACAAATTGGATCTGAATATTTCGCTCTTCTCTTTTAAACATTCACTTAAACAATGATTCTAATAAACAAACATGCCAGAAATGAAGTTTACATTAGTCTTTGATCTAATGATCTGATATAGTCTTACGTCAACCTTTCGTACAACCTTTACGGCTGTATACCTTGTTATTTTTTCTTTCTGAGGAGCTTTTGAAAGAGCTATTTCAAATGTAGAAAATCTATACCTATAAAAATGGATTTCTGTCTGTCTGTCTGTCGGTATGTTCCTTATAGAATCGAAAACTACTAAACCGATCGGCGTGAAAATTTGCATGTAGCGGTTTTTGGAGCCAGGGAAGGTTCTTATGACAGTTAGAGACCCCTCACCCCTAAGAGGGGGGCTCCCAAACAAATGAAACACAAATTTCTGCATAACTAGAGATCTCATGAAGCAATTGGAACTAAATTTGGTATGTGAGGGTTTTAGGAGGCAAACGTTTTTTCTATGGTAAATTATGACCCCTGCTCCTTTTCAGGGGGGGGGGCTCCCTCACAAATGAAATGCAAATTTTCTCATAACTCGAGAACTAATCAAGCAAATGGAACCAAGTTTGGAATGTGGGAATTTGCGGAGACAAGAATTTTTTCTATGATGAATTAGGACCCCTTCCCTCATAATTTGAGAACTAATCAAGCAAATGGTATGGAACCAAATTTGGCATGTGGAGGTTTTAGAAGGCAGAATTTTTTTTCTATGGTGAATTATGACCCCTCTCCCTTTTAAGAGGGGGCTCTCATATAAATGAAATACAAATTTCCTCATAACTCGAGAACTAATCAAGTAAATGGAGCCAAATTTGGCATGTGAGGGATTTTGGAGTCTTGAATTTACTTTATTATGGTTAGAGACCCCTCACCCCTGTGGTGGGGGATAAGGACTACATATAATACAAATAAAACAAATTTTTGCGTAACTCTAAAACTAATCGAACTCGAGGAATTCGAGACTCTTCCATAAAACATTAGTCAATAACAAGACCACAAAAATTATCTATAGTATAACACTACATCATTCAGAGCGATACGGCCGCGAGTGTTGCCGGCGACCCGCCATCGGACCACCGACCACTTGGGGGCCAATCCACCCCCTCCCCCCGTAGAAATCACCACTGTCTAGGTTTATTTCTTTTCCTAGGTCTACTGACCTCTATTACTTTCCTTCAGTTGGGTCCGAACGAGCGATAGCGAGTAAAGAGAATATCACCCCTGCGAAATGGTACTTTCCACGAAAATTTTTTCCATGAAATGGTACATTCCGCTTAAAGTCTATCAAAAGCCGACCAAAGCCGTGCGCTTAAACCGTCATTAGCCGGCTAAGCAATGAGGAGACATGTTTTCTACTTTACTGTGAGGAAAAATTGCAAATTTGTATATTAAACTACCCATCCCAGGTAACCAATAAGCATTAACATAAGCAGCAAATCAGCATATCTAGGATTTTATACTGCATGTTGTTGTATATTAGTTTTTTGACTGGATAGGTGTTGTAAATTGGCATCCAAAATTGTATTCAAATTCTTCGTGTCGGTAATTAGCTGCAAATTAGCATTGTCAGCACTAGAAGAAGGTTAGCAGTTAAGTAACTATATTTTGCCAAAATAGCATTTAAGTAGCATTTAAGGCGACTTAAATGTTTATTGGCTTGCATTTGAAAAGCATTGTGATGCTTATTGGTTACCTGGGATGCTTTCATAGCCTACGTAACTGCCAAAATGAATCATCTAAGGTTGAACTCCTCAGAAACTTGGAAAACTCGAGATTGTACAATACAGTTTAATTTGAGGCAATACGAAATTTGTCAGGTCAGCCTGTAGTTTATATAGAGCTATTTTAAATGTAGAAAATAGTTGATATAGAAAATATTAAAATAAATCAAATGGAATACAGTTGCATAATGTCGTTTTCTGATCATTTTCGAACTTGGTCCTCCCATTTTTAGCATCACGGCGAAACAGTTAAAAATGCCAATATATGTTAACATTGTTATATGAAATTCTATTGTTTACTTCTATTGTGAACTTGTGAACAGTTTTTATTATACGTATATACATATTTTCATCGGCTTTTCTGCGACGATTTCGATAATGACAGTCGATGTATCCCTCTATTTCGACAGCTCAGCTCATTAAACGAAAGTCTTTCGCTAAGTGAGCTAATATCCTAGTGCAATTAGCGAAAGTTGACTGTACAAATAAACAAATTTAACGGATTAGCGGGGTGGTACTGTACTGAACACGGTATCTAATAATGCATGTTTTAGTTCCGAAACGTCGCTTTTGCCTCGATTTCCCAATTTGCGGTAATGAATTTAAATTTAGGATAAGATAGGTACATACATGAATATAAAATATTGTTGTAATCGTAATGTTTTCGTTTTTCTATCAGGGCTGGAAAAATAGAAGAAGCACTCACTTTTGCGCAGACACAAATTTCTGAAGCTGGAGAAAGCAATCCTGAGGTATTGAATGAACTGGAACGCACGCTGGCTTTATTGGCTTTTGAAAAACCACAGAATAGCCCATTTGCCGATCTTTTGGACCAAACACATCGACAAAAGGTGGCTAGTGAACTGAATGCAGCGATTCTCAAAATGGAACATCAGGAACAATCCAGCCCAAGAATGATAAACGTTTTGAAGTTGATTCTGTGGGCACAAGCTGAGTTGGATAAGAAAAATGTCAAATATCCGAAAATGGTTGATTTAGCGACGGCAACAATAGATCCGAAATGAACGCAGAATATGGAGTTCACTTAAATTGTAATAATAATCTTATTTTTATTTACATTCAAACAAATCTGACTAGGCGGCGTGATGTGTGTTGTAATGAAGTAAAATAATACTTTAGGGATATTGCAAAGATGCTGAAAAATTAAATGGATGGATCTGAAGTATTCATCCATACGTAGTTTTGACATTATATTGTTTGATTTTTGATAACACGCTTGTATCTTTACAAGCTTGTCGTCGTGGGAAGATGGTGTTGAGTACGAAAATGAAATTTAGACTTTTCAAAGGCAGCAAATCGAGAAATTTCTGACTATGATTAGATATTTAGTATCAAGCATGTTAATAAAAATCTGTCAGCGAAAAAAATGCGTAATACATAGAAAGATTATGTTTCTCATTTGAATAATACCTAAATGGATTTTACTACTGTGTTACCAGACTTGCAACGAATATAAGTGTTATTATAATAAAAGTTTGCGTTTTATTCGATTATAACGCAGCTATTATCGACACGCATTTTGTTTGTTGTAAGTTATGTTTTTGTATTACATTTAACTTGTAAAAAGTGGATAACTACCTATTCAGTTTTAAAAAACAAAATTATTGCCTACTACTCAGTCTGGCTCATACCGCCGTCTGAGGAAGTCGAGCTTTACTTGTCTCCGAGTGGTTTTCGAAGAAGAGCATATAGTACATCTTTAAATCGCGCGTGGCGGTCACTGTAGTTGATCAACTGCTAAAATTTAGTAACTCTTCGAATATTTGTGTGCTATAAGTGGATAAAAGCCAATAAGTAGTTAGTTTTTCTCTTAGTTTCTAGTTACTAGAATTTAGCCTCATTGAATAGAGGTGCAGCCTTTTGTTTCATACCACCTATTGTCTAATAGTGAAGTCATAACCTAAAAGTAAGAAAAACGTGGTGAATCTGAAAAGGCATCGACATGGCCGCTAATAGCGGTGGATTATCGAGATTATTCAACCGAACTTTCCCTGAATGGGGAGATCCCTGAAACGACTTCGGCGAGATCACTATTTTACAAATGACCACCAACGATGAAACCACGCTTCCAAAAAACCCTTTTATAATCGGAAAATCTATTGAACATGCGGTAGGACAAATTGAGGGAGGAAAAGCGAAAATCAAGGCTCCAGTTATGTACTGTTCGTAAGGAACCCGGGACAGGTCAAAAAATTAAAAACGCTTACTCATCTGATGGATGGAAGCAAAACGCCTATTTCTATCAAACCTCATCCCATACTTAATGTGTGCCGTTGTGTCATCTCATCTTTGGAGGCTATCGAAATGTCCGTGGAAGTCATCAAAGATAATCTTCGAAATCAAGGCGTCATCGACGTGCGAAGAATCACTCGCTACGAAAATGGTACACCGAAGAATACACTAGCTCTGATATTAACATTTAGCAAAACAACTTTCCCCGAACGCGTTAGAATCGGATTAACAGTGGAGAAAACAAGAAAATACTATCCCAGCCCCAAGATCTGTTATTCTTGTTTCCAATACGGTCATACAAAAATAAAGTGCTCTAAACCCAAAGTATGCTATAACTGCTCAAAACCAGAACATGGTAAACAATGCGAGAGAGATGCACATTGCCTAAACGTGGGCGCCATGGCGAAGTCAACTTCCACCTGACACAGATTCTGTCAGGGCATGGTTGTTTTAGACAGTATCTGCACAAATTTGGGCATGCGGAGTCCCCCGAGTGTCCCGAATGCGCGGACGTTGAGGAAACTGCAGAACATGCTTTCTTCATATGCCCTCGTTTCGCGGGCGTGAGAAGCAACATGATGGCAGTTAGCGGACAGGACACTACTCCGGATAACTTAGTCCAAAGGATGTGTTCTAGCTCGGACGTCTGGGGTGCGGTCAATGCGGCTGCTACCCAGATCGTACTTGAGCTACAAAACCGCTGGAAAGCCGATCAACGGCGAATAAACAGCCTAACTACCATAGTCCAGTAGTTATCTAAGAGCGTGCGTTAAGCACAATAGCCCCTCCCTGAAGTAATAGCGATAAGGTGGTTCCAGGGGGGGGATTGAGGCTGGAGACTCTAGTAGGGTTTTAGTGGGTCTGGATCCTCACGCCCCAGTAGGGGGGTCGGAATACCAAACCCCACTCCTTGAGTTGTCTTCTCAGGTGTCTGATAGCAGATTTCCCTATTCGTTAAAAAAAAAAGAGAGTGCACTTCAGTCGTGTCGGTTCATAATTTTGGTTTTATCAATACGCACACGTTAATAATTGCAAGCATCAACCAAGTTAGCTCCGGGCTACGATGCTGGCCCAACAAGCCAGTCGTCGTATGTTCGAGTTTCGACTGGGCGGTGCCGCTACAGAGTTAATAGGATCTTTGCCCAAATTTTTGCCAGATTTCTGTTTCTCCATTCTGCAAAAGAGTCATCACTCCTAATTTCAGGCAACGTTTTGTATCTGCGTTGAACAAAACTGGCAAGACGTTTCCCGAAAAAGTCCTCCCCATCGGTCAAATTGAACTCCAGATTTTGGCCAGACATTTATTCGTGTTTGCCAGATTTTCGAATAAACCTGTTAGCGACCCTGGGAAGAATAGGGACTCAAACACTCTCTAAAATATTTTTGAACAATGTAATGGAAACGCAGCACGGGTTTCCAGGAATCTTTTCCTGGTGATCTTTCTGGCTTGACGATGTAGATGACGAAATTGCATCGTCAAAAGAATTTTGATCAGTCTGTGCTCTTCATCTTGTCTTTTGATAAAGTTGAAACAATACGTATCAATTGCTTCTGTCAGGAATCCATAATAGCTGTTGATTGGCTGAAATTGAAAACGCAATCAATGGTGAAAAGGACAACGATGCGTTATCTAACGTGTTTTGACTACAGAAACCACTTTGTAGCGAACAGCTGTGTTCTATGTCATCATGGTTCTGCAATATTCCGAAAAGAATTTGATTTTCTCATCCTCTCCACCTACTACTGATTTAACCCTCTAACGGGCAACATCGTAAAAACGATGCGATCAAGCTAATGACTATTTTATCATGAAAGCACACTTAAAAGAACCTTAAGTTCTGATTTTCATGCAAAAATAATTATCTAGAGGAGCGCTAGGTTACAAAAAGTCCAATTTCTCTTTTTCGTTCTTCATGTCTAACGCTCTACCCAGATATTTTTTCAATTCAAATACATTACAAAATTGAAATAAAGCATGAAATTTACTCATAGAAAAATTTTAAGGTCAATCATTTTGTTCTAGATATCTTCTCCAAAAGTAAAAAAGGGAATGTACGCGTATTAATTATTTTCGAAATTTTTGTTTTTGACAGATGATAACTTTTGAATGCATTGTCAGAATGTTGTGATATTAATATCAAAATGTCAACAAATCTATTCTGAACACATTTTGCATATTGTCAATTCAAAACAAATTTCGTATGCAACTCTGGAGCAATAAAAGCGAAGGCCGTCTACAGACGGCCTTACCCGTTAGAGGGTTAATTCCGAATTTTATTTACCATCATCGAAAGTATCTTGACCTGGTAAACAGCTTTTTCGAAAACATCAACTTTTTATCTCGTCATGGTTCGGAAATATCGCCAAATGAAGTAAATTTCACCGTAAACTCCATCTAGCGGACTAGTTCCAAACTTCAGTGTTCGTTACCAAATGCGTCTTGGCTTTACAAACAACTTTGTAGTAAATAGCAACCTTCTAGCTCATTACGGTTCTAAAATATTCCTAAATGAATTTAATTTCTTCATTATTAGCGCCATCTAACGAATCAGTTTCGAACTTTGTTGTATGTCACCGGATGTGTCTTAACTAGATAAGCAACTTTGTCGAAAGTCGCAACCTTCTATCTCTTCACAAACTTGAGCTATTGCCCGCCGTGTACTCAGTACACGACACGACCGCTTGTGTAACTTTTTTCATTTCAAAAAAGTTACGTTAGTGGTCGCGCTGGTGTACTGAGTACACGCGGGCGGACACACTATTTTTACAAGCAATTTTCGACCCTTTTTTTATTTCTTTTGGCTATATTTTGGAATCATTAGAAAGAGGAAGAGTAGATCTTCGAATACATCCAAAACCTGGTGTGATTTGATTAAAATTTCGATGATTTTTTCGCGTTTTTCGAAAACGCGTGTACTCAGTACACTAGCGCGACCGCTCTAGGGTTAATAAAGCTTGTCGTACAACGAAAGCAATTGTCTTGCCTTGTGACAAATACATTGTATTTGATAAATTTATATTCCACAAGCATTAATTAAACATCAATAAACAGATATATTGTGCTTAGTGGCGCGACTAATGGAACATCTACCTTAGTATGCAAAACGGCATTGCTAGAAATGTATAACGAAATTTGGGCGACCGGGAAGTTCCCAGCACAATGGAAGGATGGAATCATTATTCCCATACCCAAACCAGATGGTGATCGCAGCAAACCGGAAGGATACCGCCCAATAACGCTTTGAGTTGTCTAGGTAAACTGTTCGAAAGAATTGTGGCGTAACGCACACCAATCTAAAACCATCTCTTGATCCAATAACAATGTAACTATGTAAATATAGGTTAGTTCTTATCTGATAACCAAACCCGACGGTCTAGCCTTTTATTCAGCGAAATGCTTGAAAACCGCGATCACGCATCTCATCTCGAACCTCGTGTAAAACACAATGGCTACCGGTGAAGTCAGCAGTGAAACGGTTAAAGAAGAAAGTGTCGTTATAGAACCGACGATCGTTGCGAAGATAAATTTCCCTGATTTCGATCCAGACGATATCGAAACATGCTTCATCTGCCTTGAAGCGGCATTCAATGTCAACGGGATCAAAAATGATAAGTTCAAGTTTAACGCAGTGATCGTCGCCCTCGGTTCACGTGCCAAATTCCTGCATACAGTGATATCAAAGTGCAATGAAGCGATTACAAATGATAGATATGATACCCTTAAAAACGCCGTAATTTCTCACTTTCGACCCTCGGAAACCCAACGACTAACCAGCTTGCTTTCTGGGCTGTCTTTAGGAGATCAAAAACCAACTGTCCTTTTGTCAGAGATGCGCCGCTTGGGTGGCGCAGGCTGCACAGACAACGTGCTCTCCAACCTTTGGTTACGTGCCCTTCCTGATACCACTCGTTCTATCATTGCCGCTATGCCCACTGCTAGCTTGGATGAACAAGCAAATGTAGCAGACAAAATTCTGGAAGCTCCCCGCGAACAGATCTCTACTCTACAGTGCAACGAAACGTTTTCCATTCCATCTCTCGAGCAACGCATTGAAGCTCTATCACGCCGTCTGGATGAAGCTCTATCTGGGAGCTTCCATGGACGAGACCGACACCATAGCCGTCCTCGTACTCGCTCATTAAGTCGCCGAGATGGAACTCCAGCACGCAGCAAGACACCCCATCGCTGGATCTATTGGTTCCACTATCGCTACGGTGCACAAGCACAAAAGTGTGAGAAAGTAACAGGAGACAACCAGGACGTTAAGTGTATTTTTTTCGACAGAAATGTCGAGGTGTACGCTCGACCGAGACAAAACTAAAGCACCACAGCAGCAACTACCCCGCAACAAATAACGAACCCCCACTTCACCGGAAAACCAGCAGCAACCTGAACCAACCCGCAAACGTTCAACGAATACTCGATCTGAAGACATCTAATCGATACCTCATCGACACCGGCGCAGACGTCTCCGTCATACCACCCTCGGCAAGAGAGCGCCTCTCACCGACGTCGTCACATCAACTGTTCGCCGCGAATGGTACCCGAATACAAACATGCGGCACCAAGCGCCTTACGATTGATCTTGGTCTACGAAGATCGTTCGTGTGGGTATTTGTAATTGCAGACGTGAAATCACCGATCATCGGGGCCGATTTTCTCAAACACTTCGGTCTGCTCGTGGATCTTCGGAGAAACAAGCTGATCGATAATACTACCCGCCTAGAAGTCAACAACATCAATGCAACATCGGAGCCATCCATCACGACATTCAACGTAAATTCACCATTTGCTGAAATCCTCGCCGAGTATCAAGACATCACCGTCTTAAATATGAAACACAAGCCAACCAATGCCAGTACCGTGCACCAAATCATCACAAATGGCCCACCTGTGTTTTGCCGCCCTCGTCGACTACTTGTGGACAAGCTTAAGGAAGCGAAAGCTGAGTTCCAGTTCCTAATGGAGCAAGGCATTTGCCAACCCTCAAAAAGCTGTTGGGCGAGCCCGCTTCACCTCGTTAAAAAATCGAATGGTAAGTGGCGCCCGTGCGGTGACTACCGTGGTCTGAATGCCATCACTGTTCCAGACCGGTACCCCGTGCCGCATATACAAGACTTTTCCAGCATCCTGCACGGTAAGCAAATATTCTCTTGCATCGACTTACAGCGTGCATACCATCAAATACCAGTAGCCCCAGAAGATATACCGAAAACTGCCATAACAACTCCGTTTGGTCTTTTTGAGTTCAAATACATGACTTTTGGGCTACGCAATGCCGGACAGACATTGCAAAGACACCTACATGCAATATTGGGTGATCTTGACTTCGTGTACCCATATGGTATCGTGTGGATTTCGTGTGAGTGCGAACAGGCTTAAAATCCCTTTTAGTATCATAGTCGCGAATAGCTGCTTGTATTTAGATAACGCGCATTGGTTTTTGTGCGAGTAAAAAAGAGAAGGATGTATTTTTGTTTTTGTTTTCCCGCAAGTTTTGACAACGCGGCATAGGATTTCGTGGGAGTGCAAACAGGCTTATAATCTCTTTTAGTATCGTAGTCGCGAATGGATAGATAACGCGCATTGATGTTCCAATAAAACATCTGTGTAACAATTGGTTGCATATAGGCTCCACCTCTTGCGCTTTTTCAATCACATAACAGTTCGATAAAAGTAACTGATGCGAACTTTTACCATATTTGAATGTTTCAATTATAGTTCCGTAACCCTTCATGCAACAAATGGTGCTGCTTGGGATACATCGACGACCTGTGCATAGCGTCGGAGAGCGTTAACCAACACAAACTTCATCTTCGTGCAGTCTTTGATCGATTGAGGCAAAATGGCCTCGTCATCAACGCGTCGAAATGCCAAATTGGTCAATCTACCGTAGATTTCCTCGGACATCAAATCACAACTGAAGGAATTAAACCTAAACCAAGCAAAGTCCAAGCCATCCTGGAATTTCCAAAGCCAACAATCGCCAAACAACTGAAGCGGTTTCTTGGTATTGTAAATTTCTATCGACGTTTCATACCGAGAGCCGCAGAGAGCCAGCAAATCTTACAACGAATGATCGAAGGTAACTTAGGTAGGTAGCTTAGTAAACGCTACCCTTCTCCAGATGCCAAATTTGCCTTGGACGTGGACGCTTCAAACACAGCGATCGGAGCCGTTTTACATCAACTTACACACAGTGGCCCTCAGCCTCTCGCTTTCTTCTCTCGCAAGCTAAGTGAGACCCAACAAAAACCAAGCACCTACGATCGGGAGCTGATCGCCATATACGAAGCCGTCAAACACTATCGGGATACGCTACAAGCTCGAGAATTCTGTGTGTATACTGACCACAAGCCTCTCACTACCGCCTTCCAGCAGCGCCCGGAGAAGGCAAGTCCCACCCAACAACGCCGGCTCGGCTTTATTAGTGAGTATACTACCGACATCAGGCACGTATCTGGCAACGATAATAAAGTCGCCGATATGCTCAGCCGTATCAACACTATCACCACCACCGAAGTCATCGATTACGATCGTATGGCTAAACTTCAGAAGTCGGATCCCAAATTGAAACAGTTTTTAGAAAATCCCCCAACCAACACAACTGTAAAATTGAAGCTATTCAAATCGCCCGTAGCGGCTACTCCTCTGTATTGCGATATCTCTACGGAATCTATTCGACCGTTCGTTCCACCAGAGCTTCGACGCCGAGTGATAGAGAAAATGCATAGCGCTTCACACCCTGGGATTCGTACCACCACACGTATAGTCTCCAAGCGATTCATCTGGCCATCGCTTCGCCGAGATTGTAAGCAGTTCGTCACTGTTTGCATACCGTGCCAAAAATCGAAAATACAACGACACAACAAAACTCCAGTTGTCCGAATAGCTGTACCAGATACCCGATTTGCACACATCCACGTGGATCTCATCGGACCTCTGCCGCCGTCCGAAGGTAATTTGTATTGCCTCACTATCATCGATAAATTCACCCGATGGCCGGAGGTATTTCCCTTGCCGAACATGACAGCACTCACTGTAGCTCGTGCGTTCATCAACGGCTGGATCGCACGCTTCGGTGTACCCACGAATGTAACTACCGATTGCGGCAGGCAGTTCGAATCGGAACTCTTCAACACATTGACACGTTTGCTAGGAATCATACACTTGCGCACAACCCCTTATCACGCACAAGCAAATGGTCAGATCGAGCGAACACACCGTCAGCTGAAATCATCCATCATGTGTCATCAAAATTCTCGGTGGACCGAAGTTTTGCCGATCGTGCTGCTTGGGATACGATCGTCACTAAAGGAAGAGCTAGAAGCATCACCCGCTGAGCTCACTTATGGTACATCACTTCGGTTACCCGGTGAGTTTTTCAAGTGTAGCGAGAGCAAAAAGCCAACACCAGAATTCGTCACAGACCTGAAAGCTACCATGTCGCAGCTGAGACCTACATCCAAAGATTATTAGGAAAAATATACAACGAAATGATTCGCCGTTCAACTGGAGCATTTCGGACGAGCCCAGTCGTATCCATTATGGCCGAAGCTGGCTGTCTACCTTTTCGAACAGTATTAATTCAACGCTTAGCACAATTGGCACGTCGTTGGTCGGAGAAAAAACAGAATGTCACTAATCTTCCAGTAATAAAACGCGCAACAACACTTTCAAAACATCACCGAATACATGCTGCCGCATACAAGCTGCATTGAACGACTGAGTGATCGCAAATGGTACGAGAAAGCACAACGAATTGATAACACGCTAAGACACTCCATCAAAGCCGGCAGTCCTAGTTGTATTGCTGTACCGAAATTTCTGGAATTCATAACATATAAGTACCCATCGCATAACTTATTTTACACTGATGGCTCAAAGGACGGCTGTGAAACTGGAGCCGGAATTGTATCTGAAACAGAAGCGATTTGTTATGCCCTACCTGACTCTGTGGAAAGCCACTAAAGAAGTAACAGAAGATAGTCCAACTGTAGTGCTCACCGATTCTGCCAGCTGTATCGATGCTATTCATGGAGGTCGCTCCAAACATCCGTGGATCCAAAAAGTGGAAAACGCGTCCGTAATGCGTAATATTACATACTGCTGGATTCCAGGTTATGCGGGGATAATTGGTAACGAGCATAAGCAAGCCGACGCACGAGCCAAATTGGGACGAAAAAAAGTGCCGATAACAAATCGTATTCCCATCCCAGCTCAAGACACTACGAGAGTTATAAAGGGTAAAATTCGGAATACTTGGGAAGAAATCTGGCTTCAGGCACAAAAACTTCTACGGCGTGTGAAACCCAGTACAACGAAGTACACTCACAGGAAGAACGCATCAGATCAACGAGTTCTCACTAGAGTCCGCAGATATACGTCGAAACAACAATATGGAGGGTATTACAATCGAAGAGCTTCTAACTAACAATGACGAAAAAGAAAAAACAGTGCTTAATTTTTTGAAAGACACAAAACTTTACAACCAAATGAAATCTAATTCTTCTAGTTTTAAGTTAGACACGAATGCCACAACAGTGGCAACAGACCGACTTTTTATAACAACCGCAGAAATAACAACAAATCGACAGTCGATTGGAGCCAACTGCCAACTATCGGCAAACTAAGAAAATTTACGCATTGAGACTAAGTGTATTGCTGTCAAGCATGCAGCGGAATGTTGCTTCTGCCTGTTGAACTCATATTCAATAGTTTTATATTAGTTTGCTATGTAGGTATAAAACTAACGTATAGTAATGACTGAGCCATAATACTGGGGTGACAGTATAATGTGGCAGACAGGGCTGTCCTGCAATCAGTGCACCTATTTTACTAATTTAACTGTAACACCTCAACCAAGCAAAATTCGAAAATGTTACGTATGGGACATTTATAGAGTCCATTATTATCCATAAGATTGCTGAATTAAGTATTGCTCTATCTTAAGTATTTACGGCGCACTCACAGTTCACACTGGGTAGTGCGCAGAGAGCGCTCTTGGTGCCCCACTCAGTGAGAACTGGGAGTGTGCCGTAAATACTTAAGACAGAGCAATACTCAGCAATCTTGTGGATACTAATTGACTCTATAAATGCCCCATACATAACATTTTCGAATTTCACTTGATTGAGGTGCTACAGTTAAATAAGCAAAATAGGTGCACTGAGTGCAGAACAGCCCTGGTGGCAGAACTCGGTGGGCTGGGTACATGGCCAAAATGTCCAACGAAAGAATAGCCATCGCCGCCACTAAAGTAAGTATAGAAAAAAAACTGCATGATGACAAATTAATTAAGCTGAGCTAACTTTATTTTCGTTTATTATTCGAAATATATTTATGGGTCCTAATCTGTAAGTCACGTCGAGTGTCACGTTGCTCGAATAATCGACTTTTGGTATTGTGAAGTCACACGCGACGCGATTTTGTCAAGTATTGCGGCGGTTATAATAAATCCTCCTGCTGCGGCGGTCGTAACGCGCTCAAGAGATAACCGCGAGACAACCGCAAAATTAAAATTTAGGTTTTCTGGCTTGTGGTTCGACAAAATATGACAAAATAACATTTTGTAACGTGTTTGTGGTGGAAAATAATTGATGTGGTAAATTTTCAAATACTTAATTATTATAATAAATCATGCGGTTATCTTTTGATGGTTTGGTTCAGCTGTCAAGATAACCGCAATGTAAGGATTTTTCTTGCAATCTGCAATAACTCGACTGTGTCCGCCGCTAAAAGGCTGGTGACTAAACGTACTTGCTAAACGACACCTGAGTTTGTTTTGTTTTGGACGTGCACTGAAACGTTATGCTGCCCCTTCTCCCTGCACTCGACATTCGACAGTGTTGCTCGACGTGATTTACAGAATAGCGCCCTAAATTTATAATTAAAAATCCCTACACCGATAAGAAATTTCTGTAAAATAAATGTACATTTAGAAATAAACATCAATTATTCAATTATGTGCCAATACTGCCATATAAGCAAAAAATCCAATTTGATTTATTCTCTTATTTTTGATAATTAACCTTTCTCAAAAGTGATAGCTTTTTTTAATTAAAATTTTAAACATATTTCAATAGGAAAGGGGTTGTTTTATGAATGATTCAAAGCAGTTGTCATTATAAGGTTAGAGATTAAATAGAACATTAAAATTCAAAACGAAATGTGGAGCATAGCTTTTTTGCTTGTTGGGCTTGTCCTTCTTACCGAAATAACTTTTTAATCACAAAATATTTTGCGATTGCTAACTTTTGACTAAAGACGAAATAATTGTTAGTATTATCGAGAAAGGTTTATTAACATCCATTGCAGTGTGCTGGTGCTGTCATGTATAAGTTTATAAGCAATAAGCACAAAAGCACAACTAACAAAGGCTCTGCTTCTGTCAGAAAAAAAGTATTTTTCTGCTTAATGTTCTTCATGGTGAAGCAATATTTCAAAGTTTGGATTTTTTAATAGCAGTACCGGCGGCTAATTGTCAGGATGGTTGGAGATCAGATGGCAAATTGCTGGAAGTAGTATTCGTAACAACTGAATTGTGTTGTTCGTATCGGATATTCATCGTATTTGCATTGCCTTGTTCTAAAGTATATCCAATAGATTTGTAGAATGGAACAAGTTTATCCTTGCAATCCAATGACATCTTATAGCAACCAAGACGTTGGGCAAGTAACGAAACTGTTACAACAATCCTTAAATAATGATAAAAGGTTTTAAATTCAAAGTTATCGTTTTACCTAACTCATGAGTTCTTACAATTTTCCGAGTTGTTTACCACGATATGTATCATCAACTACGACATCTTCAAGCCGCCCTCTAACAGAACATCCATGGATGAATTTGTGCTCAAGTACTAGAGATGCGCTTCCAATTATTTTATCGTAACGAGTATCAACTATTACTGTTACGAAATAATCTCCGCTTGCTCGCATTTGCGCAAATCTGTCTGAATTTAAATAACACAAAGGAATTGTCATATTAGGTGTATAAAAAAATAATTTAAACGTGTCTCACTCAGAAATCGAGGTAGTGTCACATCTCCGACTGTCGTTAGCTGCGATAATATTTGCAAAAAGCCACGGTTGTAATCACCCGTTTGTAAGGGTCGTACTAGAAGCCATGATTCGCCAGGACTAGCTGCAGTGATCGGTGGATTAAACTTTGCGGGTGATCTTGAGAAATCCAAATTCGTCAGAAGAGAACGATCATATAGAATCAATTCGTCCTGAAAGTAGTTTAATCTAGTTTTAATCAGGAAGTAATGGTAAATGACCTTGAACAACTACTAACGGGTAATAAAATATGTTTGTAATATTATCATATCATGACTATTAGTATGATACAATTTACATGAGTTAAAGCTACATTCTAGATTTTTTTCAATAATTAACCAGTTAGCACTATAAGTGCCACGTTTGCAAAAATACATAATACATTTAGTTGCAATTATAGTTTGAATATAAATATACGTACCTCGGGGTACGAGGCACCCATGGCTGCGAATACCTCACCCACAAGTGTTGAGAAGTAGATTAAATCAATCACCTTTGCGCTTTATACTTAATAAATGTTTTTGAGAAAGGACGAAGTGATGTGATTTTTCTGATGGTCAATATGCTGACCACATTATATACCTATATACCTATTAGCACTATCAGACTATCACTATGAGAACAATAACAACGAGTTCGGTGAACAAGTCGAGCACTCTTCTTTCACATTCACTTCACTCCTGATGGTTGTCCCGCCAAAAAATCCCTCCTGCTTGTAACGTAGTGTAGACTGAAGCACCAATCTGACTGAAACCTGATTTAAGCTGGAATCACACGGACCATCAGCGAACATCATCGGCAACGTATCGTAACCAGCGGGGTGGTGTGGCTGTCAAACTTCATACATTGTACATGTCCCACTCATTGGTTTTGGTACTTTTGGTTCTAGTGCCTACTTAAAGGTTTATTCATTTTAAGACTACTGAAACTAATTAGAAAGCAGTTAAACTTAAAGTTAAATTTAACTAATTTTAGCTGTTATTTTCGGTATACTGGCTAGTTCCAAATTGTCGCCGTCCATGGATGTTTAGTCCGCTAAATTTTGACAATTTCACACCCCTGCTTGCAGATCATTATAAATTTGCAGATATTTGCAGTTTTTCTGACTTTTATTGTTTTGGTGCAGATTTTTGAGCTTCGACTCTTTAAACTTCCCAAACTTCACAGACTTCCTAAAAAAGTGTGCAGATTTTCGCAGATTATTTTCAAACCAGAAAATTCGAGTAGCCGGAAAACTGCTCAATTTTTTCGGTTTTCGAGCAGTTCCAGAAATTTTTTTAGAAAATATGGCATCTCTGGTGGTGACACGTTTCAATCTGATTCACAAATCACAACACAACATACCTGTGCACAAACCCTTGCAGTTAAACTACCATGTCGTCTATTGAAGAATTAAAATTGCAAATCCAGCATCTACAGGATGCGTTAAACCAGGCTGAATCTAATAAAGTGCAACATGCACGAGGAAAAATTGAAAAGATGTCTTCGGAGGTGATTGATTCCAACCCTTACAGTCGATTAATGGCTTTGCAACGAATGGGAATTGTTAATGAATACGAACGAATTCGACAGAAAAGTGTAGCAATAATCGGTAATTTTTGATATTAAAACATGGATACAAAAATGTGCCAGATATGCATAAACGTTCCAATTATTAATCAAAGTGAAGCTTATATTATAATAGTTTACAGGCTATACGCAATATGCCTCATCTGCTAGTAGTAGTAGCTTCGTTACCATAACCGTACAAACAATTTTCCGATTTTAGGTGTTGGAGGTGTCGGCAGTGTTACAGCGGATATGCTGACCCGATGCGGAATTGGAAAATTAATATTGTTCGATTACGATAAAGTGGAACTAGCAAACATGAATCGATTATTTTTCACTCCTGACCAAGCTGGCCTTTCAAAGGTGGATGCAGCAGCAAAAACTCTCAATTTCATTAATCCAGACGTTAAAATATCCACACATAATTATAATATAACAACGATGGAGTCATTTGATTGTTTTCTAAACGCGATTCGCATAGGTGGTGTGGAAGACGGAAGAATGGTCGATTTGGTATTGAGTTGTGTGGATAATTTTGAAGCACGCATGGCTATAAATACAGCTTGCAATGAACTCTCACTAAATTGGTTCGAATCGGGCGTTTCAGAAAATGCTGTCTCTGGGCACATTCAATTCATTCGACCAGGAGAAACGGCATGTTTTGCGTGTGCACCCCCTCTGGTGGTTGCGGAAAATATAGACGAAAAAACATTGAAACGAGAAGGCGTTTGTGCTGCAAGTTTACCAACGACGATGGGAATCGTAGCAGGAATGTTAGTGCAGAATACACTGAAATATTTGCTTAATTTTGGAACTGTTTCGGACTATCTGGGTTACAATGCATTAATAGATTTTTTCCCTAAAATGAATCTTAAACCGAACCCGACATGTGATGATCGTTATTGTATCGAACGGCAGAAAGACTTTGCTAAACGACCTATTGCTATTAAAGATGAAGCTATTGATTGCAATGACGCACCAGTGCACGAAGAAAACCTCTACGGCATTGAACTCTTAGATGAAGACCACTCGGCAAAAGCAGATTGCTCCAACCCATCTACTAATATTACGACTGGTTTAAAATTGGCTTATGAAGCTCCAACTGAACATCATTCCACTTTAGACGCTAACGTGTCTGCAAAAGATGACAGTATTAGTTTAGAGGATTTAATGGCCCAGATGAAATCAATATAAAAGGGTATATTATCAAATATGTATGACTACGGAATATAAACTGGGTCTATATTTTCCATATTAATATTCTCATTGTCACTTTTCCGAACCGTAACCTCTTCATTCACAGTCGTTGAGTTTCTATGTTTATTGAATTTAAGGTTTTCGTTCAAAGAAGTTCACTGAAATTCTAGATTTTATTCTGTGCATTATTTTTCACTTTGTTTGACGACGTTTTTATTTCGGAAGATTTGTTGTAGAAAGGTGTTATGCCTTGCAGCAATTTTACGGGTCCTACGCAAATTCATATTTTAATAATTATTATTTTGCACTTACCGACTAACTACATCACCGCCTTCTCTGGAATTCCGCAAGGTGGCTACCTTATCTTGGTCCTTTGGTTTTCCTTATCTATTTTAACGACGTCAATATAACGCTCAAAGGTTCTCGGCTTGCGTTTGCCGACGACTTAAAATTGTTCGCAAAAGAAAATGACTCGTCTGATACTCTCACACTCCAGGACCAGCTGTCGATATTTGCCGAATGGTGTAAAAACAATCGTCTAACATTGAACCCCGATAAATGTGAAGTGATTACGTTCTCCAGAAAGCTGAATCCGATAATCTTCGAATACCGACTGTCAAGAATGTCTTTACGACGTGTAGATTGCGTCAAAGATCTCGGTATACTACTCGACTCCAAACTGACCTTTACGTTCACAACACGTTTCCTTCGTTGTCGACAAGGCCTGCAGGAATTTGGGATTCATCATGCGTATCGCCAAAAGCTTCAATGATATATACTGCTTGAAATCATTCTACTGTGCGTTAGTTCGTTCTAATCTTGAATACTGCGCACCCGTATGGAGCCCGTATTATCAAAATGGCGTCACCCGAATCGACGCAGTACAGCGGAGGTTCATTCGCTTTGCACTCCGACGGCTACCATGGAACGACCCGATCAGACTACCAAGCTACGAACAGCGTTGCAGACTAATCAATCTGGACTCTCTGTAAAGACGTCGGGACGTAATCAAAGCTGTTTTATATCAGATGTTTTGACGTCTCGGATCGACTGCTCTTGGATACTTGAGAGAATCGACATATCAGCTCCGCCTCGCTTAACACGGAACAATTCATTTCTACGTATACCACACAGAAAAACCAACTACAGCACCTTTAGCACTACAACTAGCACTAGGCTTACAACGCAATTTTAACCGTTTTGTATCCTGTTTTGACTTTGGCGTTAGCCGCAACGTGTTAAAATCTCGCTTTAGAACATTAGCTAGTAGTTTTATTAGTCATTAGGATCCAGAAATCTGTTGACTTTTTAACCAAATAAACAAATTACATTGAAAATATGTTTGTCAAGCAAGGAGGAGTGCAATCTTGCGAATTCCAACAGAAACATCGAAATACAAAAATACGTGTCGATTTTTTTTAACAAAGAACGTAAAAAAAATATTCCGAAGAGAAAAAAAATGTTGACTGTAAATTTCCCGTGGAATGACCCATAGGCAATCTTTAAATTGGACTTAAGCATACCGCCAACGTTCGTCTTAGTGGCTCTCGAGCTACTCTCAGATACTCTAATTAGCTAGCAGATCCTAATAAGTGACAAAGAGTTCGAATACGGTATCTAAGAACAGTTATGTCTGTAGATCTATAGCTTGCTAAGCAGCTTCACTTTTAAGTAATTAACCTAACTTTAAAGTTGTTACAAGCTGGGATGGTTCGATCACTTTGACTCAATATTGATTCATTTGACAGTACCGTCTTAACGGGGCCAAATATGACAAACTTGTCTATGGGACTTATGTAGAACAGGTTATTATCTGTAATTTTTCTGAATGAAGTTTTGCTGTATCTTTTGTAGTTACGGCGCTATAATGGTAGTATCTTATTAGTGACTAAATGAACGTTCATTTAGTCGCTGATGAGTTACTAGCGTTGTAGCACCGTAACTACAAACGATACAGTAAAACTTTGTTCAGAAAAATTATAGATTAGAACTAGCTGAAAGCGACGAGCAACCGTTGACTGGAAAATATAACGCGGTATCTCTTTCAGTGTTGCTGAAACTCATTAGTGGGAAATTCTCAGGGAATACGACTATAAGTTATTTCCGAATTTTGATTTCTTTTGTATTCTGTAGTTCTATGCTTGGTTCATCGTTAGTTTTGTTTATACACGAATTTTAATTTTCAAAATGAAATGCCAAACATGATTTTGGTCGCATAAACTGTGGCATATTCGGGAGCTGTTGTTCGGCAAACGAAGTTATTCTTAAAATAATATGTGCAGGCCACAGCGGTGCAGAGTGTTACAAAGAATATTCAATCGGGATAGCGGTAATAATAAGAAGAAGAGTCAGAAGCCAGATGGCACGTCCTGTTCTAGATTTAGACAACCAAATCAATCATTCAATCTAATGTATACCCAGCCAGTTTGATCCTGGTGTTTGTAAGAGCAAATCTCAAACGCACATCTTTTGTCTGTATTAATATTTACTATGTATAATGCTATATATTTGTTATATGTTTATACAAATTATTATTAATTGGTTTACGTGATGCACTCAGCGAAGATCCCACTGCGGAAACCAGATTGATTTTATTCCTCAAAGAAGCGAAACTATATGATATAATATGTATATAATTAATATTAGCGTAGAATATTAGATTAGATTAGATAGTATATATTAATATTAATGTAGTTAGTTATTAGTATTAGTGCAGTTAGTTAGTTAGTTATTAGTTCAGGTATCAGGTATCAGGTATCAGCATCTTTGGCTCGAGCAGCACATTCCTCACAATCATGTGGAAGATTTGTGCCTTGCCCATCTTGCCCGTGTCATCATTTACCTGATGAGGACGGGAAGGAAAACAGGAGGAATAGGAAGGGGTGGATGAGGAATTTGGACAAACACAAACATATATATACCGAGAGATTTTTGTACCCCCGAAGGGATACTGCAATCCTTGGTAGTTAACTTATCAAAAGTACACCCCCTGGGGGGTATACTCATGATAAATAAGGGCTTATAGCTCAATACCGCTTTCGGTAAGGAACATCAAAATGTCTCGTAATTTTAGTTTCCTAAAATCCGATTCATTTAAGACGTAGGATCCAAAGATCCTATGACGCAATTGTGCTACTGCAGGACAGTTGCAAATTACGTGATATGGTGTACCGTAGTCGGATTCACATAAATTACAATGAAACGATTCAGCTCGCTGAATCGTTGCCATATGATAATTTAGCCTGCAGTGACCAGTCAGTGATCTGACAAGAATACTGCAATTTACGTTTGAGTGTTGCAAAAGAAATTTCGCAACCTTCTCACAAGGCTTAACAATGAAACTTTTCGTTTGACGACAAGTTTCAAGATTTTCCCAATAACGTACATGTTCAGATGAAAACCAAGATCGAATCTTTTGTTTTATCCAACATGCCGCAATTGGTAAAGCAGGTTCCGGTCCGAAAACCGACTTTTCTGCTCCAGATCTTGCTAGTTCATCAGCCCATTCATTTCCGGTTATACCAGAATGGCCAGGAACCCAAACCAGATGAACGGCATTTAGAATGCTTAGTTCTTCTAATTGGGTGTGGCAGGCGATGACTGTTTTAGATTTAGAATTAGCCGCACAAAGCGCTTTTATAGCGGCTTGACTGTCAGAACAGAAGTAGATAATCTTGCCTATCAGTTCTTTCTGAAGTGCAAACTGAGCTCCGCACATAATTGCAAAGATTTCAGCTTGAAAAACGGTGCAGTAACTACCCAACGAATAGGATTCCTCCAATTCTAGCTCACGGCAGTAAACACCAGCACCCGCGCGACCTTCGTACAAGGAACCATCGGTATAACAGACCACATAGTCGGAAATTTTCCTTTCCATGTAGCCTGACATCCAATCCTCTCTAGGAGGAAAGTCACTTGAGAAAGTCCTATACGGGAAAGCACGCATGAGCGTTACATCGCTAGGAGCAAGGGCAAACTTGTCCTCAGCAACAATTTGCGACCACAATCGAGTATGACCAGTGGAACCGTCCACAGACTGCCAAAGGCCAATCGCGTGTAGTCGATAAGCACATATTAGTGCCTCTTGCTTCAGGTGGAAGTGTAGAGGTTTAATATTGAAAATAGCTTCTAGGGCGGCAGTAGGAGTTGTAGTAAATGCACCAGACATTGCCATTAAACACATCCTTTGAAGATGGTTTAGCTTTGTCTGGACAGTCACAACTTCCCCTCTCTGCCACCATACAAGACAACCATACGCCAGTATTGGTCTGACAACGACCGTGTATAACCAGTGTATGTATTTGGGTTTAAGCCCCCAAGAGTTGCCAATTGCTCGTCTACATTGCCCAAAGGCCATGCACGCTTTTTTAATTCGGAAGTCAATATTTGTGGACCAGTCAAGCTTGGAGTTGAGAATCAATCCCACGTACTTCACTTCGTTCACAACATCAACATCCGAATCGTAAAAGCGCAGAGCGCGAGCTCCATTGGTATTTCCACGTCTTGAAAATAAGACGATAGATGTTTTGCTCGGATTTACCGAAAGTGCAGTTTCTCGGCACCACGTTTCCACGACGCGTAGTGCCTGCTGCATTAAGTCAAATAATGTGCTTATGCACTTTCCAACTACTAGGATGAGATAGTCATCCGCAAAACCATATGACGGATAGCCTAGACCATTGAGTTTCCTCAATAGGCCGTCCGCCACAAGGTTCCATAAAAGAGGCGAGAGAACGCCACCTTGTGGACATCCACAAACACTTTGCTTCCAAATGCTTGCTTGCCGTAAGGACGAAAAAAGCAATCGGTTACTAAGCATTTGTTCTATCCACTTTATGATTATTGAAGGCACATTATGATAACGAGCAGCCTCCAAAATGGAAGCGAAAGATACGTTATCAAACGCGCCTTCAATATCCAAAAAAGTTCCTAAGCAAGATTCCTTTTGTGAAAAAGCAACCTCAATTTTATCCACCACATCATGTAATAAAGTGGTTGTAGATTTGCCACTTTGATAAGCATGTTGTGCTGAATGAAGAGGAACTTCTACTAAGCTTGTTTCGCGGATGTGGTGATCAACAATCCGCTCAAGTGATTTAAGCAAGAATGACGTTAGACTGATTGGTCTAAAACTTTTTGCTTGCTCGTATGTCGCGCGTCCACCTTTAGGAATGAACTTAATGGTTATTTCACGCCATTGAGTTGGGATGTACTCAATAGCAATACTACACACAAACATCCTTCTCAGAATGTGTTTGAAGTACTTGAATCCTTTCTGCAGTAGAATAGGGTATATTCCATCTGTTCCAGGAGATTTGTATGGAGAGAAGCTGTTCACGGCCCACTCAATCGCTTCAGTTGTGACAAGTCTCCGAGCAAAAGCCCATGAGTCTAAGCCACCTAAAACGATTTCTGGATCGTTTCGAACTTCAGGTTCCACACAGCCCGGAAAGTGACTATAAAAGAGACATTCCAGGATTTCATTGTCATTCGAACAGTATTCACCGTTCGAACTTCGAATGTTATTAACCTGATAATCTTTCGATTTTGACAGGATTTTATTAAGTCGACTTACCTCGCCCAAAACTGGAAACGTTGCTACAGAACCTGTGCCAGCTCGTGCGTGCTGAAGACCGTAGAGCCTTTGCATAGGCTTTCCGGGCCTGCTTGAAAGGCTCCACGCCATCCCTCCGACGTCTATTCCAGGCTCTCCTGCATTGTTTCTTTAGTTCCGCAAGATGAGAGTTCCACCACGGTGTTCCTCTAGTCGTTTTAATAGTTTTTAGCGGGCAGGCTACTTCAAAAGATTCCGCAATAAAAGATGTTGTGACATCTACAGCCACATCCAAGTCGATCGATGACTCAATCGTCGGTTCGAATCCTTGAAATTTCGTCGCCAGTTCCTCCTCAAAGAGTTCCCAGTCAGAAAATCTCGGATTGCGAAAGGTTGCAGCGTTCAAAGAGACACCCAAATGATCAAAATATATAAAGCAATGATCAGATATTGGTGTCTCATTTGAAACATGCCATTGTGCCAACTCATGACTGATCCTGTTAGAGCAGAGTGTTATATCTAACACTTCCTCTCTACCAGCTCGTATGAAAGTTGGACAATTGCCAATGTTGAGTATTCCAAGGTTGGTACTACTCAAATATTCCATCAAATCAGAGCCTCTCGGATTGATATCCGAGCTGCCCCAAATGATGTGATGGGCATTGGCATCACTGCCTACAATGAGCGGAAGCCCATTAGATTGGCAGTATCTCACCACATTTCTGAAATCGTCGCTGGGAGACGGTTCATCGTGTGGTAAGTATGCAGAACAGTAGACATAGCGCCTATGGACATCATCCACGACGAGTTCTACTGTGACTGCACAAATATCTCGAGTAGTCAACTCAGAGATAAGGCATGCACTTATTGACCTATGCAACAATATGCATGCCCTGGGCATCAAACGAGGATTTGTCATACCAGTTTTGCTGAAAGCAGCAAAGTTCTGGTTTCCAATATCCGTCGAATGAAAGTACCCCTTGCGAAAATATGGCTCCTGAACCAATGCGATGGTGACAGAGCCATTAAAAAGTTTTTCGCATAAATACAAATTTGCTGCCCGTTTGTGTTGAAGATTTATTTGTGCGACCCTAACTATTTGACTAGCGGAGTATATGCACAAACAATCTCCAACACAGATCAGACAGCAAATTGTAAGCGAAGCCAATTATATTGGCCAGAACGCACTTGGCGTAAAACCCATAAGGGAAATTGGGCAGGACTACTATGCTGTTCCCACGAAACGCAAGGGACAACAAAGATCGACCGTACCAGAGCCCCGCATGGCACAGTAGGGGCAAGATGCCCAAAGCACTCCGTTCGCGACTGGCATGTTTTCACCCCTCCAGCCATTCAGTCATCGGCACGGAGGTAGACCTTGACTTAGGGGCTCCTGATTTGCCGACTCCCGGCAGGATCAGGTCCCGTGGCTCAATTTTTGCCCAAACGTACAATTCGGCACCAACCGCCAAAGGGCCTAACTGCAGATTGTGTAAAACAGACCGATTTAGAGTCTCTCTCTCTCTCTCTCTCTCTCTCTGTGCTAAGCCAGCTGAGAAAATAACTCTCTCCCGGTGTGCCCACACCCCGCAGCCGCGCCCTCCGAAAAACCTGCGCCGAACTGCATGATTAGATAGCCGGAAACCACACGGCGAGTGTTCCACCTTCTCTGTCTGCATACGACAACCAAGGTTGCGTACCACCAGGTACGCAACTTTGGCTACCGTACCCCAGCCGGCACCTCGTGGAGGTAGAGATAGGAGTTAGAAAACAGAGGTGATATATTTGCACATGTTCACTCATTTGCCAGTATTAATATTAATGTAGTTAGTTATTAGTATTAGTGCAGTTAGTTAGTTAGTTATTAGTTATTAATGTACCGAAATCTTGTAACTAAAATTGTAAAAATTTTTCTTGGGGCGAACCAACCAACGGTTGAAAGCCCCATCAAATAGTAAATAAATAAATATTATTAATTGGCCTAACGTTTTACGACAAGCTTCAAGCGCAATGTTGAATAGCAGGCAGGAAAGACCATCTCCTTGTCGAAGTCCCCTGCGAGATTCGGATGGGTCCGACAATCCACCCGAGATTCTCACACAGCACTGGATCCCATCCATCGTAGCCATGATAAGTCTAGTAAGCTTACCTGGGAAGCCGTTTTCGTCCATAATTTTTCGTAGCTCTTGTCGGTTTACGCTATCATATGCGGCTTTGAAATCGATGAACAGGTGATGCGTGGAGACTCTGAATTCGCGGCACTTCTGGAGGATCTGCCGCAGGGTGAAGATTTGGTCCGTTGTAGACCAACCCTCCATGAAGCCGGCCTGGTAACTTCCCACAAATCTATTGGCTATTGGCGTTAGTCGATGGAAGA
The DNA here is from genome assembly GCF_943734655.1 of Sabethes cyaneus. NCBI lineage: Eukaryota > Metazoa > Arthropoda > Insecta > Diptera > Culicidae > Sabethes > Sabethes cyaneus. Next base: position 101,244,327 of record NC_071353.1, on the reverse strand, counting down.
TGACTTGAGACAGCACTCGGTAGTTCTCACAATCCAGCTTATCGCCTTTCTTGTAGATTGGGCTGATAACCCCGTCTTTCACTCCTCCGGTAGTCGTTCCGTATCACAAATCTTGACAATCAGTTGATGCAAGCAGCCGGCCAACTTGTCCCTGCCCATTTTAAAAAGTTCCGCTCCAATGCCATCCGTTCCCGCTGCTTTGTTGTTCTTCAGCCGCTGGATAGCCTCTTTGACTTCCCTTATCGATGGGGGTGGCACATCTTCGTTGCTTGCTACACCAATGTGGTCACTTCCTCCGCTATCATGGTTTTCCGCCTGCACGCCATTCAGGTGTTCATCGTAGTGCTGCTTCCACCTTTCGATCACCGCACGGTCTACAGTCTTTATCTCGGCACAAAGCCTTTGTGAGATTCGTTGAGTTTCTGATAGAACTTCCGTGTGTCATGAAAGCGGTACAGCTGCTCGAGTTCTTCGCACTCCTTCTCTTCGTGGCGCTTCTTCTCCGTGAAGAGTTGGGTTTGCTGTCTCCGCTTCTGTTTGTATCGCTTCACATTTTGACGGGTGGCTCTACGCAGCATTTGTACCCGCGCTGCGTTCTACCCAGCCAATATCTGCAGGCATTCTTCGTCAAACCGTTCGTTACGTCGACACACACACACTCGTGACACCACGAGCTGGAACGTTCTCCGCTACACTGTTAATGGCTGTTTTCACGGCATTCCAACAGTCGTCAAGAGGGGCTGGATCACCCTCTTCCGGTAACGCGGTTTCGAGAGATAACGCGTAGTTTTCGGCGACTTCCGGTTGCTTCAGTCGCGCTAGATTATACCGTGGCGGGCGCTAGTATCGTAAATTGTTCACAACAGATAGTGTTTGACGTATCCTTACAATCTCTAGGTAGTGATCCGAATCGATGTTAGTGCCCGAATAGGTCCTGACGGCGATAATGTCTGAAAAGTGCCGACCATCTATCAGAACGTGGTCGGTTTGTGATTCTGTCTGGTTGGGTGATCTCCAGGTGTACCGATGGTAGAGGTTATGCTGGAAGAAGGTACTACGTTTGGCCATGTTCTTGGAGGCGGCGAAATCGACAAGTCTTAGGCCGTTTTCGTTCGTTTGCGGGGGTGCGCTGAACCGTCCAATCACCCACCGGTTTGAATTTCTTCTGACCAACCTGAGCATTATAATCTCCGATGACAATTTTGACATCATGCCTTGGGCAGCGGTCGTATTCACGTTCCAGCTGCGCGTAAAATTCGTCTTTGTCATCTTCGGTACTTCCGAGGTGAGGGCTGTGTAGGTTAATAATTGGGAATTTTCGAGTTCGTATGTCAAGTAAAATTCGAACTACACTCAAGTCTTTTTTTACACAGTTTGTTTTTTTTCGGTTACTCAAGAACGGTGCAATTTAGGGACCATTTACAAAATACGTGACGAATGTCGGGCCTCTCCCAAATGTATTGAGAAATAAATGAATGGTCCCTTAGTTGCCCCGTTCTTAATATTCGAAAAAACAAACCGTGTAAAAAAAGTACTTGAGTGTACTGGTTGCTTGGGACAGTGTTAAGTGTCGAACTAGTTCTAAAACACACTGATGAAGTCTGCAAGTCGTAGGCGAAATGTGTATCTGTCATGAATAAAATTAATAGTGGAATTTGATCATGAAAACGTTTTTTTTAATTAAATTTTCGTATTTCACCAAAGCGCTCATTGAAACTTTAGAAGTCAAAGTAAATGAGGGGTCCATTGGTACCGAGTCTCTTTATAATCAAATCACCCATTAGGCCAGTGATACTAATCATGGTTCCACAAGGCGGTCAAAGGGGTCCCATCAGAGATTCTGGTACACTCAAGTACTTTTTTTACACGGTTTGGTTTTTTGAGTATTAAGAACGGGGTAATTTAGAGACCATTCATTTATTTCCCAATACCTTTGGGAGTAGCTCGACATTCCTCACGTAGATTGTAAATAGTTCCTTAACTGCACCGTTTTCGAGTAATCGAAAAAAACAAACCGTGTAAAAAAAGACTTGAGTGTAAAGCGAAGACTCATAGAGGTGAGTCTGCCAAATCCGTGGATCTTGACAGTCTGACGATTGCAATCCCGAGCGAAAACAAATAGTGGTTTCCGTAAGTGGCCTAGGAAACTCCAGTAAAACCCGTGAGAAAGGCGAAACTATGCGGAGCAAGGTCCTCCCTGATTCATTGCGAATTTGGATACTGGTTAAAAAAGTTGCGGCTTCCATGAGGCTTGAACCTTGGGGGATTCTGTCTCTTCCAAAATCCAGCGAGCGGAAAAACCATAAAAATACAGAACATTAACCTGCAGCAGATAAACGTCATGCGCAAGCTGCATCGGTCGTAGGGATAGGCGAACGGTTTACGAACCATTCAGATGAACCGGTTCACAAGATAGAGTGTTCAAATGAACGACTCTTCTAAAAGAAATCTCGGTTCATCAAACTTACACGAAGGTAACACGAAGTTTGGTTTCGTGAATCGTAATGTACTGAACTTTTAGCTTCGTGGACAAACTAACCGTGCACCATGAGCCGCTCATTTGAATCGGTTCGCAGTAGTAAATGATCGGTTCAGAGCTGTTTTACCCACCGCTAATCGGGCGTACTTTCCAGGAGACAAAGACGCTATGGACCTGGCCCTGATTCAAGAACCCTGGGTCAACAAAGCAAGAACACAAGGTACTGGTCAGAAGAACGCAATGAGACCTCGCGCCGAGATAGCTATAATATGGGATAGTACTGGTAATGAACAACGTGTGCGTAAGGTAGAGCAAGCTTTGAAGGAATCCCCAAACCTAATGCTCACTCAGTAGCGGTTACAGCAAAAAGAATTGCAGTGCAGGTTATACAGCAAACACCCGGGTGGTATCACAAAAGATGCATTGGTATTAGCAAATAAGTGTTGAGATTTCGAATTGATGTACGCTGTTTAATACCATTTTAGTAATTTATTGGATCCATTGGAATTTCATCACACACATACAAGCTTAATAATGTTAAAAGAGACTATTTAAACAACATAAGTTCTATTCCCCTTACTTTTAAAACTATGTCTTATGTATATTAAAATTATTAAATATCATCGTATTGCGTATGTATCAGATTGCTCTCAGATTTCTTCTATCATCATAACTATGAATATTCCAGGTGTTCACACTCCTGAAGCTTAAGTTCACTTTTCGGTTAGGTTAGACTATTGATCAATCGCTGCTTTAGGCTTTTGCAGTTTTGGCCTTGCGTTCTCGTGGCTGTAGGCGCACCTGAAAACCTTCCTCTCGTTTCAAAATGATGTCAGCCTGCAGTTTGAAATCCTCCTCCTTCAAATCCGAAATAACACGGAAATTACGCAGGATAGTCGAGAGTATGACCTTCAATTTTAGCATTGCATATTTTCTACCTGCATAAGAAAATAACACATGTTCTCGTTTGTTAGCTATTTTAATAACATTTCAACTTACCCACGCAACTTCTTGGTCCGGCGGAGAATGGTACAAAAGCGTAGTAGTGTCGATTAGCTTGTCTTTCTGGTAGGAAGTTGTCTGGATCAAAGACGTTGGGATTAGGGTAGATCGATTCCAATCTATGCAATTTGTAGGTAGCGACAACGATGGTAGCTCCAGATGGCACAATCAAATCACTAGAAGCAAGTTTCAAATCTTGCTTGAGCGATCGTGCTATAATTGGAACTGGTGGGTACATTCGCAGGGTTTCCATCAGACAACGTTCAAGATACTTCATTTCTAATGTATCTTGGAATGTGGCGGGACGATCGGAATCACCAAAAATGCTGTCCAGTTCTTGGATCACTTTGTCTTGAATGTGTTGATGGATTCCCATCATCGATAAGAAGAAACTGCTGCCAGCGGCTGTTGTATCATGTCCTTCAAACATTATTGTATCAACCTGATTTTTTATTTCTTCGTCTGAAATAAGTGCACCGTTTTCCGCACTTTCCAATAGTAAATCAAGGAATGCCAATCTCTTTTTCTCCCCAACATCATTTTCTTCAACATCCAAATCATCTTTTAAATTTGCTGACTGTCCAAATGAAAGTCCTTCCACGGTGTTAAGATTGGCAGTATTTTTAGGTTTTTCATAATCGGCTGTTTTGATTGATGTTGTAGCCAAAGACCCACGTGTTCCTGTTTCGAAAGCAGCCTTTTTGTTGCGGATGACTTTGCGCGTCAAACTATGTATGGTATCGAGCAGCTTGACTTGTCGTTTTGCGTATTGGGACATGTTGAAAAAGATGTCAGGGTACAGCCACATCTTCCGATGACGCAAATGCAAAATATCACACATTTTCATAACGGCCATTGCATAATCGTATCCCGATTGATCCTGAGTTTTCTTTGAAACGCCCATTGCGGTTTCTGTAAGAGAATAGCAAAACGTTAGTATAATGCCAAGGATGATATTTATTCAATAGATGTTAAATATAGTTTCAATGTAAAAAAAATCGTTGCATATATTGTTAAATTGTTTGAATTAATCATTCAGTAATCCCCACTGGTTAGCCTTCTAGTTGGTCTCGAAGTACGATACAGTCTAAAAACCTAGTCGTCATAAGTTCGAATATCGAAAGGGAGCTATTATTAGAGTCAATAAAACTGTAGCACTAGGCTCGCATTTGTCCCGTATACTAACACACTAACAACTAGCTGCGAAATCTGTCGAAAAAAGCAGAACCAACCAAGGCTTGACCAGTAACCTTGTATTTATGCCACTAAACTACGGACTGTTACTCAGTTAGTTATCGGTATAAAATTGAACTAGTTCATTATAAATCAGATATTAGAGGCCTCCCAGTTGGCCTCGAGGTACGACACTGGTTCAACAAGCCAGTCGTCGTATGTTCGAATTTCGACTGCGAGTCAATAGGATTATAGGACTAGTCTCGCAGTTGTCCTGTACCGCTTTCTTCGTTGCCAGAGTATGCTGGGGTTGATGGAAGGAATCCGGAGGCAGTTCTGATGGCCTGATTGCAGACTGGTGCTAGTGAAGAGATGGCGGATTCTGATACTGTGCATAGTAACTCAATGCCGTAGAGCAGACGACTGTTTATAATTACGCTATCTATATGAAGTAGGGTACCACAGTTTAAAGGGGAAGATTTAATCTCGTTTTGCAACTTTGCTTGACTTGCTTCAGGTGTTTCAAAAAAGACCGTCGTCGGTCCATTGGGCAATGTAGACGAGCAATTGGCAACTCTTGGGGGCTTAAACCCAAATACATACACTGGTTATACACGGTCGTTGTCAGACCAATACTGGCGTATGGTTGTCTTGTATGGTGGCAGAGAGGAGAAGTTGTGACTGTCCAGACAAAGCTAAACCATCTTTAAAGGATGTGTTTAATGGCAATGTCTGGTGCATTTACTACAACTCCTACTGCCGCCCTAGAAGCTATTTTCAATATTAAACCTCTACACTTCCACCTGAAGCAAGAGGCACTAATATGTGCTTATCGACTACACGCGATTGGCCTTTGGCAGTCTGTGAACGGATCCACTGGTCATACTCGATTGTGGTCGCAAATTGTTGCTGAGGACAAGTTTGCCCTTGCTCCTAGCGATGTAACGCTCATGCGTACATTCCCGTATAGGACTTTCTCAAGTGACTTTCCTCCTAGAGAGGATTGGATGTCAGGCTACATGGAAAGGAAAATTTCCGACTATATGGTCCGTTATACCGATGGTTCCTTGTACGAAGGTCGCGCGGGTGCTGGTGTTTACTGCCGTGAGCTGAAATTGGAGGAATCCTATTCGTTGGGTAGTTACTGCACCGTTTTTCAAGCTGAAATCTTTGCAATTATGTGCGGAGCTCAGTTTGCACTTCAGAAAGAACTGAAAGGCAAGATTATCTACTTCTGTTCTGACAGTCAAGCCGCTATAAAAGCCCTTTGTGCGGCTAATTCTAAATCTAAAACAGTCATCACCTGCCACACCCAATTAGAAGAACTAAGCATTCTAAATGCCGTTCATCTGGTTTGGGTTCCTGGCCATTCTGGTATAACCGGAAATGAATGGGCTGATGAACTAGCAAGATCTGGAGCAGAAAAGTCGGTTTTCGGACCGGAACCTGCTTTACCAATTGCGGCATGTTGGATAAAACAAAAGATTCGATCTTGGTTTTCATCTGAACATGTACGTTATTGGGAAAATCTTGAAACTTGTCGTCAAACGAAAAGTTTCATTGTGAAGCCTTGTGAGAAGGTTGCGAAATTTCTTTTGCAACACTCAAAGGTAAATTGCAGTATTCTTGTCAGATCACTGACTGGTCACTGCAGACTAAATTATCACATGGCTACATTGTAATTTATGGTTCATTCACATGGTTTCATTGTAATTTATTTGAATCCGACTACGGTACACCATATCACGTAATTTGTAACTGTCCTGCAGTAGCACAATTGCGTCATAGGATCTTTGGATCCTACGTCTTAAATGAATCGGATTTTAGGAAACTAAAATTACGAGACATTTTGATGTTTCTTACCGAAAGCGGTATTGAGCTATAAGCACTTATTTATCATGAGTATACCCCCCAGGGGGTGTACTTTTGATAAGTTAACTACCAAGGATTGCAGTATCCCCTCGGGGGTACAAAAATCTCTCGGTATATATATGTTTGTATTTGTCCAAATTCCTCATCCACCCCTTCCTATTCCTCCTGTTTTCCTTCCCGTCCTCATCAGGTAAATGATGACACGGGCAAGATGGGCAAGGCACAAATCTTCCACATGATTGTGAGGAACGTGCTGCTCGAGCCAAAGATGCTGATACCTGATCGTCGGTCCAGGCTCCAGGCGTAGTCCAAGGATACGGACAGACAATTTAATTGGAATTAGGTTATTATTTGCATGGATCTGGGTTCGGAGTATAGCATGACTATGTGCAAAAATGTGGGTAACAGAACTTTTTGGAGCCGGGATAGAGAAACCGGAACGTGTAACCGTTCGTAGACTAACCTTTAAGAAATTTCTGCTTTAAACTTGGTGGCTTATGCGCCACTCCCGGTAACCCGAGAGACCACCAGTCGTGTTAGGTTTGCCCGACTAATGTTTAGCATGAGATGTTTCTCAGGGGTCGGCTAGAACGGTACAGGGGTTACGCAACTGAAAATAGATACCAAGAGAACCGCTTCGCACCGCCGTGCGATAGAACCGCTAAAAACAGGTATGCTACTAGATCCAAACCCGCGAACGTTACGACCGCGAACGAAGCTGAAATACCAAAGTAAAGGCAACGAAAGGAAGAGTGAGTGATCCTTAGAATGGACTCTGCTCAAACGTACGAATGAAAAACGTAAAATAAATATCTTGAACTTTGTATTCAGTAACCGTATAACGTTCGGGCTGGACAATTGTTTGTAGGTTTTCTAGCACTGTGTTTATGGCCATAAACGTATCACATACCTGCGCAGGGTTTTTGACGATGCTCGACGATGGCTAGCGTTGTCCTGGTCGACGACGAAGATGGCGACGTCACGGTCGATGGCGGTTGACTCGTCGCCAGATGTTCGTGTGTGCATTGGCCGAAACTAAAGGTGCGGAGGGTGGTTCGGCTGGACGGAAGGCTTCCGATTTTACTCTTCACGAGAGCGACGCAATGACTAGGGTCATGCGTACCCGGGTTTTGTCCTTGGCAGGGACCAACGTGCCCGGAAGACCCCACGTACTGCGTTTCCGTGATAGATCTCCCGAAACGGAATGAAACCCCTACCTCAGACTCGACAAAAGGCACGCAATTGACGACGTGTCCCGATTGTCGGCTCTCGGACTTCGGCCACGGAGTGTAACGTTAAAAAGGCCGGTAAAACACGCGCGGCAATTGACGACCGCCGTGTACACTTTCGCAACGCAAACTTAACGGAAAACACCACACGCCCCCGTTTGACTGCCACGAAGGCGGGCCTTAACTGCACACACGAACGGAACGGAAAGTGGACCGTAGCACTCCAGAATCCAGCAAAAAAGAATTCCGTACAAAAAGCGCATGGAGCGCTACTGTCCCATGCGAACGGAATACGTGAATTACTACACAAAAAGTCTAACAAGAATTCAAAATTTACCTTTGTACGATTAATATCCCGGTACACTTGAACAGAGTTCACTTTTAAGGCTTTTCCAACAATCCAAGGAATAACTCTAAAGTAAAATAAATCCTTTAATTAAACTCACTCACAATTAGCTTAACTACTTTGGTACCTTGGTTTAATTATTTAAAAAAAACACAATAACCCTTTGGTTATTTTAAACTTGAATAGCACAATATTCGTTTAAACAGCTCAATAGCACTTTTGAGAACTTCTGTTCACCAGCCGATACGTAAGCGAAATGGACGAGTAGCTTGAATATTTTAATAAAGAAACCTCGGTTCTTTTATTTAAATTTTGGCGGTTTCTAGACAGCATGGCTGCGCCCACTAAACGGATAAACTAATTTAAGTATGGCGAAATGAGTACCTTATTTTCTCTTGCACACCTTTAGCAGCATAATACTAAAGTGACATCTAGTGGTCGTTACCGATTTATGTTTTATCGAGCTTTACTTTCATGATACGAAATATTTCACGCATGCAATCAAAATAAATCATCGCACGTGGCTTATACAGTACGAGCGTTGCCTATATTCCGGCGTTACCCGAAATATTACGTTCGCGAAACTTTTCACATATGAGCAAACCTTTTAGTCGAGCTGAGCAAACATTAAAAATCTGATGCAAATAAAATTTATTATCTAAATTTCGGCGTAAAATCCACAACATGTTACATCTGTTACATCACCCTACTCAAATTTATGAAAATTTGATCAATTACTTGATCAAATTTTCATAACCTTATTATTTATTATTAATTAAACATACATTGGCGCCCAACGAAAATTTATACAAAATTAGCGAATTTAAGTTTGGCGAAATTTTATAGATTTTTTGGTTTGATTGCCTGTTTGCAGGTTTTTGGTTTTCTTCTTTAGAGCAAATTGAGCATTTCTTTTGAGTTCGAGAGCAAAGAAAAACTAATTGATATAATTACTTGTTTATTACAATAACTTTTTCTTAATATCTTTAATTAACATTTTTTGTAAATATATTTTGATATCATTAATTTTTAGGTATTTTGTTTTAAGATTATTACTGTACATAATATTATCTAGATTTAGTTTTTTTTTCTTCCCCTAGCATAAAATTTATTATATGGATTTGTAATTCTAAGGTAGGTTAATTGTTTATTGATAATTGGAGCATAACTCAGCACAAAAAGATTGTTTTCAAGATGGTTCAGTGGTACATACTTCCTAACCCTGACCATCTAGACGAAGATGAAATTGATTTTGAAATCGCTTTGCGTAAGATTTTCGTGGATGAAAAAACTAAACTTGATGATAAAAAAAGAGAACTTAGAAGAGCATACAAAAATGAACGGAAAGAACCACAGAAATATTTTTCTGGTCTGAACGTGATTGATGAAATGAAACAGGTGGAAATGAAAGTCGCGGCATCGTTGAAAAGATTGAAAGTAGAATTTAGTTACGTCGATATTTCTCGAATTCGACATTATCTAGCGAGGGTCGCGGCAGCTACAGCAAACGGGGAAGAGGAAGAAGATTTGAAAAATATTTGTTTAGGCAAAATGGAAGAGTTGCTAAGAACGTTGAAACAACGGGTGACGTACGACCCAGACTGCTCATCGGAAGAGACAGATTCTGAGAGTCGCGACGCGAAATCGGAAAAGGAGCAAGATAACGACGCGAGTAGTTCGAAATTAGAGGCAAGCGGAGCGGATAAGAAGCGTCAGATTGAAGAAATGCGAAATTCGTTTTCGAATCTTGATATAGGAGGAGTAAAAACAAAAGTAATGAAATTAAACCGGTCATATACGTTCGATAGGGCTTCGCGACGGGATGAACATAGAGACAGGAGACACGAAAGAGCAGAGTCACGTCGACGTAGTAATACGCCAGAAGATTCTGACTTGGAGGGAGACCGAAATCGAAGATACCGCAGTGAAAACGATTCGAGTTACCGCGGTTCGAATTGGGAACGAAAACGGAAAGTAACACGTAGGCGCAACCGTAGTAGATATTGTTCTTCGTCAACTGAGGATGAGCGCGACCGTGAAGATGATCGTGAGCGAATATACAACCGCTACCGTAGAGATGATCGTGACCGTAGATACGATCGCGACCGTAGAGACGATCGCGACCGTAGAGATGATCGCGACCGTAGAGATAAACGCGACCGTAGAGATGATCGCGAGCACAGACAGAATCGCGACCATAGAGAACGAAAAAGCGTCCGACATAGAGACAGGTCTTCATCATCGGAAGATGATAGACGACGGGATCGGTACCAAAATGGTCGTTCGAAAGTAGAAAAATGGGATGTTTACTTCAGCGGAGATAGTCGTTCGATGCAAGTAGAAGACTTTTTACATCGCGTTCAGAAATTGGCAAAGCACGAGAGAGTAAGTGAAGCAGAATTATTAGATCGAATACACTACAAATTGAAAGGGGATGCCAGCGACTGGTGGTTTACACGAGAACATCGATGTACCACGTGGAAAAAATTTGAAAATGAAATTCGATTTAGATTCGGGAATCCAAATCGCGATCGTGGAATTCGACAGCAATTACGGGACTTGAAACAAAGGAAAGGAGAAACCTTCGTCGCATTTGTTACAGAAATTGAAAAATTGAACCAATGCCTGCAGGAGTCATTTTCTACAAGAGAAATTTTTGAAACTGTATGGGAGAATATGCGACCCCACTACAAATCGAAATTAGCAACGATAGATGTTCGAAGTTTGAACCATTTACTAGACTTGAATCATAGAATCGATGCAAGTGACCCTAATTTATATCGGTCCAGTTACGGTACAAGAAATGAAATACAGAATTTGAATGCCCACAGCTGTTCAGAAGACGAGTATTCGCCAGCTGAAGAAGCTGCAGTAAATGTTCTCCAAAGAAATATGAAAGCGAACAGAGAGGAAAAGGAAGTACGAAATGAAGTTCATAAGCAAGCAGAAACGAATACCGTGAAATGCTGGAATTGTCAGAAGCCAGGGCACAATTGGCGTTCATGTAAAGAACCTAAAATAGTATTCTGCTATGCGTGTGGGAATGTTGGGCGAACGACAAGAACATGTGAACGTAATCATTCACAAACTGTTTCACAGTCCAGTCAACGCAAGTCGTTAAACTAGACGCGAGGTGTCGGAAACGGAACCAAGATTCCTCGCAAAGAGATACGGTTCCAAAACAAAATTTCAACAAATTTGTGAAGTTTGAAGAAACATTGTTGATTGATGTAAAACCTAATCTTTCACCGAAAATTAAAGTGTCAGTTTTAGGAACTGAATTTTTAGCTTTACTTGACTCGGGAGCTAGCATTAGCGTATTGAATTCAACTAAAGTATTAGAAAATCATGGGCTAAAACTTTTAAGGGCAAATGTGAAGGTAAGCACCGCGGATAATACTGAGCATAGATGCCTAGGCTACGCAAATGTACCATACACATTTGCGGGGATAACTAGGGTAGTTCCGACTATAATAGTCCCAGAAATTTCCAAACCACTAATCTTGGGGATGGACTTTTGGAATGCCTTTCAAATTCGTCCAGTAATTGGGAAAAATAATAGCCCTATTGAAATGGATTTACTTCACATTGATGGAAAACCATTGATCAATACGTTTTCAATGGAACATGAGAATTACTTAGAAGAGGAGATTCATTTGAAAATTTGTTCGCTGGAGCTTACAGAAAAAGAAGAAATTCTTTTGCATCGCTCTCAGCTAGAACCAGACGATTCTCTTGATATTCCGTCGTTGGAACTTCCTAATAATCCAGAAGAGATCATCGAAACAATTGAAACAGAACATGATCTAACTGAGAACCAACGTAAACAACTGGTAGGAACAATAAAACTATTTCCGATCACAAGCGATAGAAAGTTAGGGCGAACCAGTCTAATAGAACACGAGATTGAAGTAATAGAGGGAGCTAAAATGAGGGATTTACCTATGTACCGATATTCTCCTGGAATATGGGAAAAGATAGAAAAAGAGTTGGAACGTTACGAACAGCTGGACGCTATAGAAGAATGTACTAGCGAATTTGCCAGTCCGTTAGTCCCGGTGAAAAAGTCAAATGGGAAAATACGAGTCTGTTTAGATTCACGTCGCATAAATTCTATAACTAAAAAAGATGCGTACCCCATGAGAAATATGAATGAGATTTTTCATAGATTGCAAAAGGCGAAATACTTTAGTATAATTGATCTGAAAGATGCCTATTTTCAGATTCCGTTGAAAGAAAGTTCTAGGAACTATACAGCTTTTAGAACCCCAAAGGGACTTTTCAGATTCAAGGTAGTTCCATTTGGACTTAAAAACGCTCCTTTCACAATGAGCAGGCTAATGAATAAGGCAATGGGGTTTGATTTAGAGCCCTACGTGTTTATTTATTTGGACGACATAGTAATCGCTACAGAAAACTTAGCAGATCACTTGCGATTATTAAAAGAAGTTGCAATTAGGTTAGAAAAAGCAGGCTTAACCATTTCGGTTGAAAAAAGCCGATTTTGCAGGAAGCAGGTACGATATTTGGGCTATTTACTAACAGAGAACGGTCTAGTTATTGACAGTAGTAAGCTAGAACCTATCTTAAACTATCCGCGTCCTAAGAGTATCCGAGATGTTAGGAGGCTAATGGGTTTAATGGGTTTCTACCAAAAATTCATAAAAAGCTATAGTCATGTGACCGCACCAATATCAGATCTATTGAAGAAAGGGAAAAAGTTTAAATGGACCGAGGAAGCGGAAAATGCACTAGATGAACTTAAATCTGTGCTAACATCCTCACCGGTTTTAGCGAAACTTTTCACATATGAGCAAACCTTTTAGTCGAGCTGAGCAAACATTAAAAATCTGATGCAAATAAAATTTATTATCTAAATTTCGGCGTAAAATCCACAACATGTTACATCACCCTACTCAAATTTATGAAAATTTGATCAATTACTTGATCAATAATCATTATAATAATAATCAATAATCAATAATAATCATTTCGCCATACTTAAATTAGTTTATCCGTTTAGTGGGCGCAGCCATGCTGTCTAGAAACCGCCAAAATTTAAATAAAGAAACCTCGGTTCTTTTATTTAAATTTTGGCGGTTTCTAGACAGCATGGCTGCGCCCACTAAACGGATAAACTAATTTAAGTATGGCGAAATGAGTACCTTATTTTCTCTTGCACACCTTTAGCAGCATAATACTAAAGTGACATCTAGTGGTCGTTACCGATTTATGTTTTATCGAGCTTTACTTTCATGATACGAAATATTTCACGCATGCAATCAAAATAAATCATCGCACGTGGCTTATACAGTACGAGCGTTGCCTATATTCCGGCGTTACCCGAAATATTACGTTCGCGAAACTTTTCACATATGAGCAAACCTTTTAGTCGAGCTGAGCAAACATTAAAAATCTGATGCAAATAAAATTTATTATCTAAATTTCGGCGTAAAATCCACAACATGTTACATCTCAGGATATTTAAAAAAAAAAAAAAAAAAAAAAAAAAAAAAAAAAAAAAAAATGTAACCGTTCGTAGACTAACCTTTAAGAAATTTCTGCTTTAAACTTGGTGGCTTATGCGCCACTCCCGGTAACCCGAGAGACCACCAGTCGTGTTAGGTTTGCCCGACTAATGTTTAGCATGAGATGTTTCTCAGGGGTCGGCTAGAACGGTACAGGGGTTACGCAACTGAAAATAGATACCAAGAGAACCGCTTCGCACCGCCGTGCGATAGAACCGCTAAAAACAGGTATGCTACTAGATCCAAACCCGCGAACGTTACGACCCGGAACGAAGCTGAAATACCAAAGTAAAGGCAACGAAAGGAAGAGTGAGTGATCCTTAGAATGGACTCTGCTCAAACGTACGAATGAAAAACGTAAAATAAATATCTTGAACTTTGTATTCAGTAACCGTATAACGTTCGGGCTGGACAATTGTTTGTAGGTTTTCTAGCACTGTGTTTATGGCCATAAACGTATCACATACCTGCGCAGGGTTTTTGACGATGCTCGACGATGGCTAGCGTTGTCCTGGTCGACGACGAAGATGGCGACGTCACGGTCGATGGCGGTTGACTCGTCGCCAGATGTTCGTGTGTGCATTGGCCGAAACTAAAGGTGCGGAGGGTGGTTCGGCTGGACGGAAGGCTTCCGATTTTACTCTTCACGAGAGCGACGCAATGACTAGGGTCATGCGTACCCGGGTTTTGTCCTTGGCAGGGACCAACGTGCCCGGAAGACCCCACGTACTGCGTTTCCGTGATAGATCTCCCGAAACGGAATGAAACCCCTACCTCAGACTCGACAAAAGGCACGCAATTGACGACGTGTCCCGATTGTCGGCTCTCGGACTTCGGCCACGGAGTGTAACGTTAAAAAGGCCGGTAAAACACGCGCGGCAATTGACGACCGCCGTGTACACTTTCGCAACGCAAACTTAACGGAAAACACCACACGCCCCCGTTTGACTGCCACGAAGGCGGGCCTTAACTGCACACACGAACGGAACGGAAAGTGGACCGTAGCACTCCAGAATCCAGCAAAAAAGAATTCCGTACAAAAAGCGCATGGAGCGCTACTGTCCCATGCGAACGGAATACGTGAATTACTACACAAAAAGTCTAACAAGAATTCAAAATTTACCTTTGTACGATTAATATCCCGGTACACTTGAACAGAGTTCACTTTTAAGGCTTTTCCAACAATCCAAGGAATAACTCTAAAGTAAAATAAATCCTTTAATTAAACTCACTCACAATTAGCTTAACTACTTTGGTACCTTGGTTTAATTATTTAAAAAAAACACAATAACCCTTTGGTTATTTTAAACTTGAATAGCACAATATTCGTTTAAACAGCTCAATAGCACTTTTGAGAACTTCTGTTCACCAGCCGATACGTAAGCGAAATGGACGAGTAGCTTGAATATTTTAATAAAGAAACCTCGGTTCTTTTATTTAAATTTTGGCGGTTTCTAGACAGCATGGCTGCGCCCACTAAACGGATAAACTAATTTAAGTATGGCGAAATGAGTACCTTATTTTCTCTTGCACACCTTTAGCAGCATAATACTAAAGTGACATCTAGTGGTCGTTACCGATTTATGTTTTATCGAGCTTTACTTTCATGATACGAAATATTTCACGCATGCAATCAAAATAAATCATCGCACGTGGCTTATACAGTACGAGCGTTGCCTATATTCCGGCGTTACCCGAAATATTACGTTCGCGAAACTTTTCACATATGAGCAAACCTTTTAGTCGAGCTGAGCAAACATTAAAAATCTGATGCAAATAAAATTTATTATCTAAATTTCGGCGTAAAATCCACAACATGTTACAAACGATCAGCCCATCTGATGACAGTAGATATCGCTGCCTGAATCTTTCGTCTGAATGCCTTGTTGGTTTTTCCAGCAGCTATCACGACAATGTCATCGGCGTACACAAAGATATAGATTTCTTTAGGTAGGTCCTTAAACACCCCATTCATAGCAATTAGGAAGATTGTAACGGCGATTACTAATTCTTGTGAGACACCTGTTTCCTATCGAAAGGTACGTGAACGATAGTTTCCGACGCAGACTTGGAAGGTTCTATCTCGGAGAATGTTCCCAACGAAGTGTACGATGTTTCCAGATAGTCCCCGTTCAATCACCTGGCAAATTCCTCCAGTTGTACAAGCTCTGTTGTAGGCCTTGGCACGGTCTAGTGTTGCTATCTCGACGTGGCCGTTATCCAGACTCTCTTTAAAGGCCTGTGCGAGAGTGGCGAAGTATGTGCCAGCCCCATGGCCGAGGCGAAAGGCATGTTGTCTGTGGTCCAGGAAATCGTTATTTTCTAACCAGTGATCCAATCGCCGGTTCAGCATTCTTTCTAAAAGTCTACTGCTGCTGCAGGTTAGTAAAATGGTTCGGGAACCTTCTAGAAGCAGATTAGATGAGTCACGTTTAGGAATAGATATTAGAATAGGCTATGCTTCCAGGCACTAGGGACGTTCTGTTTGTCCATTCGTTATTGAGCAGTTTGAGGAGTAAAAATTTTGCTTCGAAGGGAAGGTGCTTCCACAGTGGGTATCCATCATCGAGTCTTTCAGATTTTTCTTTTCCACGAGAGAGCGCCAGGTCCAATTCTGCAGGTAGAAATAGTTTGTGATGAAGTGCTGGTTGTCGTCATCGGGGATATGCACTGCGGTTGGTTCCGTGCTTGGAAGGCCGTTTTCAGCTTTCGGTAAGCAGCTCTTTAACGTAATGCAAGAAGCTTTGCGAGTTGTTGAACAATGGTGTCGGCAGATTAGACTCTCAGTTAATCCAGGCAAAAGACATCAATGGTGCTTTTTACGAATACGAAGACAAATAACCGGTATTCGCCCTCTACAATTTTTGACTCTGAAATTGTTGTTACAGATCAAGTTAAATACGTTGGGGTCATTCTTGACTCCAAGTTGAACTGGTCTGCCCACATTGATTCCAGAGTCAAAAAAGTATCTATGGCATTTGGACAGTGCAGACGAGCTTTTGGGAAAACTTGGGATCTGAAACCCAGGTATATCCATTGGATATACCGTGGACCCCCGTTCGTTTGACCGTTTTTAATCTGAACACTTTTTAATTTGAATTTTTAATTTTTAATTAATTTTGTCGTCGTGATTTAAAGTCTTATCCTTCAGCAGTCGCGTGTGCTCGTGAATATTTTTGATTTTTCAATGTGTTTTAAGTGTTCTATATTAGAAAATAAGTGCTAATAAAGTGCAATAGTTAACGGTGACTAGTAATATTTTGAGATATAGCCACTATAGTGATCAGGAACGGGATTATCGCCAAAGGAAGTATCAAAAATTTTTATTTTATTTGATTGTGTTCCGTTCCAGCTCGTTCCTTTCAAGCCGTTTTCCCAGTTATTTCGTATGCGCAAATACAAATACTGATGCGCTAATATACAGAGTGGCGACACAACAGCGGGCAGTACACACATATTTTCGTTCTCTTTCTATCTTATACGCATTTGCCCGTTTGGAATGATGCGGATATCTAATCTTAATTCCTATCCTAGCTGGTGTCGTCGCTAGGTATGCAAGGATTCAATCGAGTATACAAAGCTACTAATTTGTGTCTGCTTTTGTGTGAGAGGGAGAAGTAACGGGAATGTTCTCGTTTTTGCCTTTTGCACACAATAGTATTTTTTTTTTTTTTTTTTTTTTTTTTTTTTTTTAATTAACCCTCCACACACCCCCGTTACCAAAAAGCTCACACAGAGAGCCCCCTGGTATCGGACACTTACAGACCTCAGCTAGTAGGAAAAAAACTGGACAGCGAACAAACTAAACACAAATTTATAGCTGAGGTATTTACAAAAGAGGTATAATTACTAATTTATTACACAATGAGCACCCAGTGGAATTATTCCTTTTAAGGGGCTCAAAAATAAAAAATAAGCTTAACATTAAACTAAAAACAAAAATAAACTAGGCTACTGGTTTTAATCAACAAAAAAAAAAAAGTTAATATTATTTTAATTTACATACGGTAGGTTGATACGGCTAGATTATATAATTACTTATATTAGTTTTGAAGTATTTTTTCACATTACATTTAAAGACATTGATGCTGGTGATCTGTTTGAATTCATCAGGTAAGGTGTTATAAGTTGAGGGACCGAAAAATGAAATTCGCGTCTGGCCTAGATTTGTGGTGGCTCTGCTACGCTGTATGAAATTTGCTCGACGAGTATTTTGCAATCTATTGCCAACATTTAAAGTCATATTATGGTGGTAATCTGGTTGATGCAAGACTTTGTGAATATGAATAACAGTCTGCATTTCACGTAAGGCGAGGACAGGTAATATAGTGTGGCTATTATTGAAGTACAGTTGGACAGTCGGATAGAGTATTGGCAGTTTAAATATGGTTTTCAAGCATCTGTTTTGCAAGACTTGAATCTTTTTGAGTTTTGATTTACAGGCATGACCCCATGCTATTGCTAAGTATTGGATTTGGGAATGGATGCAACCATAGTAAAACTGTAACAGTGCCTTTCTAGGAACGAAGCAACTCACTTTCCTCATGGCACCAGACAAAGATGAGATCTTCTGCTGCAAATGCCTAATTTGCTGATCCCAAGACAACGTAGAGTCAAGGTAAATACCCAGGTATTTAAAATTATCCACTTTTTCTATCAGTGTTTCATTAACACACAGGTTTAAATGACCGGTTGGTTTTTTCCTAGGTGGATGGAATACCATATATTTGGTTTTTGCCAGGTTAAGCGAAAGCAAATTCGCGTCAAAATATTGTGACAGAATTTTTAAATCCTGTTCCATTGCTGATATCACACTGCCAATGTCAGTGCAAGGGTAAAACAATGCCGTGTCATCCGCGAATAACCTTGGTATCCCTCTCAAATTTAAATTTCCAATGTCGTTGATGTAGCTTAGAAATAATAACGGACCAATATTGCTACCTTGCGGCACACCAACATCAATTTTCTGGAGTGCGCTGCGTGCATCACCAATTGTTACAAATTGTGTCCTATTGGTTAAATAACTGCGGATAATGTTATTTGCGACTCCTCTTATACCATATAATTCTAGCTTCTGTAGTAAGATATTATGATTAAGCGTATCAAATGCTTTTTTGAGATCGAGAAATAATCCTCCAACAAGTTTTTTTGACTCAATTTCATTGATTATGCCGTCTACTAGCTCTGTTATGGCGGTCATAGTACTGCATTGCTTTCTGAAGCCGTATTGAAATTTGTAAAGAGCATTATTTGCATTGAAAAAGTCTAATAGCCGAGAAACGAGCAATTTTTCTAAGATCTTGTTGAAGACAGATAATGTAGAGATTGGACGATAGTTGCACGCATCCAAGGGATTACCCGTTTTAAAGATTGGCACTACCCTTGCAGTTTTTAAACAGTTAGGATATTCTCCAGTGTCAATAATTTTATTGAAAGCTTGGCTTAAAATTGAAGCAAAGGCCTGAGGATTATTTTTAACTGTTCTTGCTGTTATGTTATCTGGTCCACAGCTCTTATTTGCATCTAGCTCTTTAATTAGGGCAATGACTTCATTTGCGCTTGCTGGGCGTAAAAAGATTGTGTTCGAGACACATCTGATATTACTAGTAGGGCTTGCGTTCGTTGGATTTATTTTGCTTGCGAGATTCGCACCAATACTCGAAAAATATTTGTTAAAAATTTCGCAGACGTGTTGCGCATCAGAAACTTTGTTCCCGTTTTCAATTAGGTTTATTTGTTCTTTTGCTTTGCAACGCCCAAATATCACATTAATATTTTTCCAGAGCTTTGAATGGCAAGTAGTACTCAAAAGCTTTTCGTAATAAGATTTCTTATTCTGTTTTTTTGTCATATCTACTTTTCTTGTAATATGATTTAGCATAGTTCGTAGACTGGCATCGTAAGGATGTTTTTTAACTTTCTTTAGATACTTGATTTTAATCTTCATGAGCTTCCATAATTCGAACGTCATCCATGGGCAATAATCATTTTTAGCTGTCATTTCAATTTCAAACGTTTTTGTGCACAAGGCAAGCAACTGGTTGTATTTTGTGATTATTTCAAAAAAGCAATTTTCAACGTCATTCACAGATCCGATACTATTTATATATTCATTAAACATGCTAGCAAGCCTCATATTATCTACAACTTTTTTAGTAAGAACCTGCCTTTGCTTTCTGCCAGTAAGACGTATGGTGGTTAAAATTTGCGAATGATCGCTTATATCGGTAACGATTGTATCATTACGTAGGCAAAAGGCGTCATTTATCTTACAGACTACATGATCGAGAATGTTATTGCTGGCTGGCCGAGTTGGGATTGTATTGGAACATATAAAGCCATATGATTCTAATAAGTTCTTATATTTAACCACGACATTATTGTTGATTAGGTTGACAGGTACGTTAACGTCACCTACAACGAAGCATGGAATACTCTTTTTTGAACTGTGCAACCACTCTTCTAAGATGTCATGAAACTTGTGAAAATCAAAGGAAGGGGGTCGGTAGATACCAATAACATCATAACAAAACCCGTTAACAGTTAGCTCAACGTGAATGGAGTGTAATCCATCAGAAACTAGATTGTTTTTGATGTTATGCACTATTTTGTTGTTTACATATAACGCCAACCCTCCGTGAGACGAGTCCCTGCATGAGAATGTAGAACAGTAACCGGGAATCTCAAAAGTTGAAGTGCTATCTGCCTTTATCCACGTCTCACCAATTACAATGACATCAATTATCACATCACAGCAGTTCAGGAAATACAATATATTATCGAATTTTTCAATTACATTCATCCCGCGAATATTCCATTGAAGAATCCGTAAACTTCTACCATTCATATTTTGATACTGGACCTTGAAATCATCAATGCACTCATGAATGTGATTTTGTATTTGTGTAGTGGCCATTTAGTTGTTATTATTCAACAAACTTGTAAGCAATTAAAACGTGTCTTATTTTTTCTTCTTTTGGTTTTTGTCAGTTGTACTTTTGTTCCTTTTTGGAGAGGGAGACAAAACAGAGAGATTTATCTGGCGTGCCATAAAATTTTCTAGGTCAGCTCGATTTCTTATCATCTCAGGTTTCGCACCATCATCCTTTTTTGCAAATACCATCCCACCTTTACCAGTCCAAATATATTTTATGTTAAGTTTTTCTTGTGATTCCCGAAGTTCTTTTATGATTTCTAACGAAAGCGGAGTTAATTCGTTGCGAATCGAAATGGTGCTAGCTTTCCCATTCAGTAAAAGTGAAGGGTCAATCGATGTTGAAAGTAACTGCCCTATAGCCTTTTTTTTACTAAGTACCTCTTCTTTAGCTTCTGCATTTTTAAAAACGATTCTGATCGGGACTAAAGGATTTCCAGATTTGATACTTGTAAAGATTCTATTGGAAGATGCTATTGAATCAGTACCTGTCGACGCACCAAGAAAAGTCAAAGTTTTTTGCACAAGCTCGGAGGTATTTTCATTGGGCGCATGTGGGACGCCAAACAGCATTACGTTGTTACAAGTAGCCAATTTATTGGTTTTATCGACGTTTGATTCGAGTTTGCGGACGACATCAGTGAGTGTTGAATTTGATTTTTTAAGCGCATTTACCTCATGTTTCAACAGCTCATTCTCAGCCCGCAGTTCCGAAAAATCGGCTACGATATCATCAAACTTGGAAGACAAAAATTCCTGAGAGGCTTCAATTGCGGACGTGATAAGTTTCACCTCTTTTCTAATCCCTTCCATTTCGAAAGCTACAGCGTTTTTCAGTTCAGTAGCAAGTGCCGAAACCATGGACTGATTGTTGTGTTTCATTTCCATAATTCGTTGGTACGTAACTGAACAATCCGCCGAGCAAAAATAGAGTGATTCTTTCATACGTCTAACTGCATTACCAATTATATTGCGACATTTAAAATGTGCACTAGAAAAGCAATACAAACATGTCAAAACTTTATTAGGATCAACCTCCTGCCTTTTACACTCCACGCAATAAATTTCTTCTTCAGCCATCATCATCCAAAAGTATGAGAAAAAAAAAATGTATATGAATAAACCAGTAGCATAAAAAGACAGGTTAAACTAAATCGATCAATGAACGAGCAGATTCGTACAGCAGTATAGCATGATTTCGATTGTAAATGAGTGCGTTAGCGCGAAATACGGATGCTGTTTGTGGGGCATACTCTGTCTACTCGGTGAAAAGTGCCATTGCAGTAGAAATGCGTGAATAACAAGAGAGAAAAAAACATACCTTGTGCGTTAAACATGTGTTTAAACTTACAATCTCCGTACTATCATGCCATGCAGGCTGCGATTCAGCGCTCTACGTTGTTGCTGTGATAATCAAAACATTCAGGCATACGTTACTTCCTTAACTATCGTGTCGTTCTATCTAGGGCTTGCACAGCTTGCATTCGATCTATAGGGTGTATAGCCGCACACAGCTAGAAGTCCACTCAGAGAGCGCAACATACAGATGGTCACCTAGTAGCACTTTGCTGCGTGTGCTGAGCGACAGAAATCGGGTACGCAAATCACTTTAAGCAGGTTTTGCTCAGGCTGTATCGGCAATAGTAGTAGACGGATTGCACCCGAACTATTAGATGTATAGCTGTGTGCAACCGGCAGAACACCGTTGCAAATACAGACACTGCAGAAGCTGTCGTAAGGAAGAGCGTGCCGAGTAATGCTACTAAAGCACCTCAGTACTCATTCACACTACTCGTGCCAAAGCTGTGTTTTCCACACAAACGCACGAAATTATACTCGAACTATTTGATGTATAGCCGTGTATAAAACGAGTTCGCCTGATCGAGAAAGAGAGCACCACTCACGCTTACTCAACCATCAGTTACATACATAGGTACACTCAATTCATTCACCACTCTCGCAAAAGCTCTACTCAGACAGAACCGTTTCAAATTGCATCCAAACTATTGGGTGTATAGCTGTATACAAAGATGTTGATCTACAGAGGAGCGACACTACAGTAAATATGCAACCACGGTACACCAACTGAGTGAGCGACGGTATTACTAAAGCACATTAGCCTGAAAGCTTCTGCAATATAGTTCGCAACTGATGATCAACAGTCCCTTTCTAGCATAATAGCAGGTATATTCTAACACACTGTAATTTTATTTTTAGTACAAAGTAAGCACAACCACTGCTGCAAGGCGATAAGTTTTTTTTGTGTGACTATAGACACAATAATCCCACAAAGAGCATTCGTTTCATTTAAGATTTTGTAACTTATATGCACTAGAAACACTACACTTCATGAGATATAGAAGGTTTAGCACTAAAATATCACAACTATGCTACTTGTATGAACCCACTATTCAAAAAACAATTATTTTTTTGAAAAAAAACTTTAGAGCCTTTGAAGGGCGCGTATCAACGGTAACCGTGCTGCCAGAAAAACCGGCCTTCGTTGGGAACATATTTTGAATATACGGGATATTCGTGTTGCAAATATATCGTGAACATGTCTATTCAGCCTGGATTAGCTCGCTTGGCGCAGACTTTAAACTGCTGGTAAAACATAATATAAATTGTTCAAAAATTCTCTCTTGTTTTTGGAGGCGTAAGGTGTTGCAACTAAAATTCAGGAATGCAATATTGCATTTTTGTTTTGAAGATGATAGGTACATAGGCGGCTAATATTTTTAACCCAGAGTTGCGCGTTGTCGGTCTATCAATATTATGCATTATTTATCTAATTTTTTAAGTAAATTTTGCCTAACCATTTTAAATATTAATGCTGTGTTTACATTTGGAAAAATCCATAACTTTTTCAATTTCATTTTGCTTTGAATGCATAGCAGTTTCAAAAATTTAGCAGGTGCACTAATTCGCGCAGAAATTTAAATGTAATTTGCAATAATGTTTGTCTCAGATTAAGAGCCGAGTATACGTGATTTTTGTTCTGCACGGTACAATCACGGAGATGTGAATTTTTTAACGTGACGGTTCTTAAACGAGTTTGAACGCGTGATTTTGGTGAAGTCCTCGATATTGCTACTTTGGGTCCGCGAGGGGATGTTGAATCTAGTGCTCAGAGACTTTGCGGGTGCTAACTACATTATCAATCGTGCAAAGTCGACAATCTAGTCTAGCAAGACGGTCGCAGTATTCTCCGTCCTTGCTACGGTGGGCTCGAGCGGAACTAGGGTATCTGTTTTACTTGCAAAAAAGCATAATATTTTTGCCCGGTATAGTTGCAGTATAGTTTTTATACGTATCGAGCTCAGGCTCGGATGCCTTGTACGTATACCACGATCTCTTTTACTCTCTTGAACTTCCCATGTGGCGTCGGAATTTGGGTTTTCTTTAGTATTTGCATTAGATCACTGCATTTAATGATCCATACCAGAGGGAGAATATAGTGAGCCTGTTGTTTACCAGTTGATTTTGTATGATAATGAGACATGTTGACAACGGTACCTATTTGTTCAAAATTACGGTGGTTTTTGGTTTATGAAGACAGATATCTTTATGAATATGATTATTTGATTGTGGGGATGTGAGACTAGTCTGAAGCAGTTCGGATTGCATCGGAATACTCCAATTCGATTTTTTCAAATGAAGAATCTTTTGTTTTCATACGCATTAATGCTTGATCCACAGAAGGGATTAAAAACATCCAACATATTCATTGTTTAATGGTTTAGGAGTATGATTGCGATACATTGATATAAGCGAAGACTCCAGAACTCAGTCTTCGATATAAGCAGCGGTTGGGCTGGAAATAGTAATGCTCAATTTTTAAGTAGATCAAGTGATACGTGGTCAAGTCATTGAGTATACTCATTTATTCGTAGAGTATTTGGAGTGAACTGATTAGCAAAGTAATTGATAACCAACATTCTTTTCCTTTTGTGCTGGTTGAAGTTTAAGATGCCCGAAAGTCAATCTTTTTCATACATATTGACTATATACTATTAAAACACGCGGATCCAATATCAGTACATCATGCTCATTCTCTGTAGTAAACGAAACGATTAATGTATACACCATAACTCATACGCGCGATTTCCTCAGAAAACTGCTATTTACAGAAACAAATCATAATCGCGGATACCTATAGCAAAACTCCCTACGACCAGCGGTTTGGAATTTATTTTGCTACCAATAATGATAACACATTTTACTCGGTACCTCGATCCAACAATTCTCTGCCTGTTGTTTATACTATTTCCAAGCAAAGCTAAAAAAATTCTCTGGTATAAATCTGTTCGCAAAACTAAAATATCTGGAACAGGCTTATCTGGACTGTCGACTTAAAAATACTTAAATATGTAATAATTCTAATCGTTTTAAAAAATAAATAAATTTAAAGAATAACGATCACATCACTTATCAAGGTGAATCCCGATCCAACGAAACCTGCCTTACTAACAAGTCGCAACTCCTTCCTGTAATCTTTGCAGGGATGCAGAGGTTAACACGGTCCCAAAAACAGCAAAGATTACACTAACACTCCTTCCCCAATCCCATCTGATTGCAAGGACGTGGCCGGCGCAGTTATTGATCCTTTATATATCGAGTCACTGAATTTTGCACAGTGAGGATGATCGGTCATTCCCAACCTCATTCACTTGATTCATTGTGCAATTTCACTGGTTCGGGTCAATCACTGAGTGCAACCATTGATATGTGCAATCAGTCTAAGCTAAGCTAAGCTAAGCTGAACACTTTTTAATTTGAACCCCGTTGGTTTGCACGACGTGCAAATTAAAAATGGTTCAAATATCATTCTCAACATGACATCATTTATGTATGCAGACACTGCACATAAACACGATTTGTTTGTACTGGCCTAGCGTGTTTAATCGGTTTCACATTTCGTTTTGCTAACGATTAAGATAGAAATCCGATCGGAAAATGCAATATTCGCACTTCCAACTGCCAACTAAAACAAACCACCAAAACAATAACAAAGAGCAGGGCGGCCAGTTCACACAGGATTCAGCATATTTCGGGTTACCAGTTGTTCAAATTAAAAAGTAACCCCGTTAGTTTGCGTGAGGAATCGTTCAAACGAACGGGGGTCCACTGTATACGAGTATTGTTCGACCCATATTGGTGTACGGCTGTCTTGTATGGTGGCAGAAAGGAGAAGTTGCTGGCATACAACTCAATACAACTCCAACTGCTGCCCTCGAGGCACTTTTGAATATCAAACCTCTTCATGTTTTTCTGAAACAAGAGGCCGGCATAACCGTTTATGTGCATACCGTTTGCAAGTCACAGGACATTGGAGTAGCAATCCGGTGTCTTGGAATACGAGTCAAACTCGCGTGTGGCCTCAATAGCTTTCCCGGGACAAATTTATTCTTACTCCCAGTGATGTTACACTAAATTATAGTTTTCTGTACAAAACCTTTTATACGAAAATTCCTGTCCGTGACGAATGGCAGTCTGGCTACTTAAAAAGAGAAGTAGAACAACATATTGTTTGTTACACCGATGGGTCACTGTTGGACGGTCGAGCAGGTGCTGGTGTTTACTGTCAAAAATTGCGGCTGGAAGAGTCGTATCCACTTGGCAGGTACTGCACTGTTGTATTCCATGCTGAAATTTTTGCGATCATGTGCGGAGTACAGTCAGCACTTCAGCAAAACCTGTCTGGTAAAATAATTTATTTATGTTCTGATAACCAGGCTGCTATCAAAGCATTAAACGCGACAAGTTCCAAGTCAAAAATAGTAATTGAATGTCGTACTCAATTGGAAGTTTTAAGCATCTTAAATGCAAGCTCATCTTATATGGGTTCCTGGTCATTCTAGTATAACTGGAATTGAATGGGCTGATTTTCTAAATGTCTAAACTTGTCCAAGCCAAACATAAAAATTCTGGTTAGAGCATTGACTGGTCATTGTAAACTCAATTATCACATGGCCCCTATTTAACGTGCAGAGTCGTACTCATGTGATCGTTGTGAATCCGACTATGGAACTTCGTATCATTTGATATGTATTTGCCCTGCAGTGATGCAATTGCGATTACGTATTCTCGGACATCCCTATATAGAGGAGCATGCTTTTCGACAGTTAAATCTGAAAGATATTCTAACGTTTCTGCTCCAATGTGGAAAAGAACTTTAGTTTCTCTCAGAAGTGTCGACTCTTTTTCGGAAGAGTAGAACACTTCTGCATATATGTATGTGCCGTCGTTTTCCTAACCTTCACCCTCTCCATATCCTTAGTATCCATCTCTAATCCTTCCTATCCCATCAGGAAAATGATGAGAAAGTGCGGCAAGGTACAAATTTCCTTATAAGCATGGGGAGCGTGCCGCTTGAGTCAATTTTTCTGATTCCTGTATCGATTAGTATCCCAAGTAACAATTCCAAGTTTTATTACGTTCGTATAGTGGTTTTCATGACCAATTTCATAAAACCGCGTAATAAAACTATGAGCTCCACTAGAAAACTGCTTTCTGACCAAGTGGCCCACTCCTCAGAATATTTTCATAACCTCTATAAGAATCGGGTTATAAGCTCAAGTAGTCGTATCATGCTCTGCTGAAAGCAGCAATAAAACCGGTTAAGCTTTCGCTGCTTGGCAGCCATCGCCATAATTTAATAAAGCTTTTCACTTATCGCTCTGGTAAAAGCTAAATAAGTTGTCCAGCTTTATCAACTTGAAAATACATCCATGAGCAGCAAAGTAAAAGCTTTACTGTCAGATTATTCTGATCGATTCGGTTTAGGTATAGCCCAAAATAAAACCAGAGATAATGATTAATACCTCAATAAAACCTGTATAAATTTCATGTAAAACCGAGTGGCTTAAGAATTGTTACTTGGGATATCCACCTACGGAATCGGGCGCAGAACTCCGATTCCTATTGGTTTGTCAGTGAGAGATCGGTTCAATTGTTCCACCGCCGTGCTATGTATCTGCTGAAGCATAAAGTATGTTGGGAGATAATCTTGGGCCAGTATCTCCAAAACGTGTATATTATGGTGGATTTCGTTAATTGGATTCCTAGCTTCTGTTGGTGCTCGGAAATGTGGTATCTTGACGAACAGATCTATTAGGTGCGAGGTTTGATGGGGTGTTATTTAGCTGTAGGGGAAATGCACAGGTCTTCGAAAATGCACAGGTTGCTCCTCCGTAGTCCGGTTGGTAAATAATCTTTTGAGAAGCATTTTTTCGTTTTCTCACATATCGCTTAAGTGTCATTACATTCAAATTGAACATTTTTGCGGTCGTTCTGATTTCCAGACTATTCGTGATTTTTACATAACGAATGTTTACGATATGGAGAATTGTTCATTTTATTATTTACGACATAACGGCCTCCAAGCTCTTCATTTCCTAACAAAAGGATCAAGTGTCACTGAAATTATGCGGATCAAGTGTAGCTGTCGTAGTAAGTTTCACTGAAAATTAATTTTGTAAAATATATACAAGTTTTATTGTAAAATGTATACAGCATCAATGAATAAACATGTTTAGCTAATTTTTTGTTTGAAAAGCAATTCAAAAATTTCAAGGCAGTTTTCCGTAGCCAAAAAGTTGGACGTCACTAAAAAAAAGTAGGGTAACCCACGTATTTTGGACCCCATCAGTAGCATTACATAATTTGGACACTTACAGCAAAATCAAATGGAAGTGTCCAAATTACGTACAGCTGCTGATGGGGTCCAAAATAGGTTTGTTACCCTATAGGCGAATTCGAGCAAAACTAAGAGCAACCGTTCGCTACCTGGTTGTGATTATTGGAACTACAAAAAAGTGCAATTCCCAAAATGCTTGCTGGCACCTATATGGAACTCGACTTTAAATGTAATATTTTATTGAATTACCAACAGTGGGAATGATGTAAATGGATAATAAAGGTAAGAAAAAGCATTACCTATCATTTGATATATATTGTTTCTGTTTCGGGAGATTATTCGAGCTTCGCAAGTGTATTTATGTTTACGAACTGATAGGTTATATGTTTGGTTCTTGGCGCAGATGATGCTTATCACGAAAATAAATCCGTTAGCATTTGAAAACACATTGGAAAACACTGAAGACTGAAAATAATTGGTGATTCTCTATCCAGGATATGTAAACTTTACAGCTGACTCTATGTACTTTTGTTTCATGCGGTACAAAATCAAACATTAACATTTTTCTGCCATTAATTCGAATATTTTCACTTACCTTAAACAAACAAATTTTTTCCAATATTTCGCTATCTAAAATCCTGACAATTGAAAGGGTTAATCAAAAACTGCATTTTATTTCAGCTTTTTTCAAAAATGTATGGAGCTTGACAGCGATTTTACTTTTCATCACTTTTTTTATGCAGCGCCTCCAAGCGGGCGATAGCTTGTCAAAAACGCCTATAGAGAATTATTCCGTTGCAAATCTTATTGTATTATATTTTCCTTGCAATGTAAAAATTTATTACATTTTTGTTTTGCAATTTTGTTAGTTGAATGAAATGTACAACTTTGTTTTTTTCTGCATAAAACAACATTGTATTTACTGAGAAACAATGAATGGATCAAGTGTCCCAAGGGATCGAATCTACCTGGTCTCCCCTACACATCGTTTTCGTCTTGAGGTAGTTGTAGTAAACGAGTTTAGCTGAACGGTGCATAGGGTGTCGGCGTGATGCCGGATGTGGTTGGGAAGACAAGGTGTGCACAATCAGAATTAGCGTAGCTGTCATAGATAGCTGTACTAGAGAACGCATCTTTAGGGCATGTCAAGTCTATGTGCTGCTCATATCTTTTGGAGAAGTCGTTCACGCAACCTTTCGGATGGTCTGATTGTTAGTTTCACTTCCTCCGGTTTGTCGTTCGTTATGTTTGATATGCATACACCCCATTGACATCTCTATAACGAGCTGCAGTGAACGTCAGCGACAGCATGTCCTCAAAATTTGACAGCGGGCCCAAATCAGACTGCTGGCAGTTGAGTGAAACGCAGTGCTGACATGCTATCTCAATTTCGCACACACGAGATGTTAGCAGCGATAACATGGTTGCCTGCCGATGGGGTGTATGCATACTACTAACTTCGGCTGTGAGGGAATGCGGTCCTGTGGAGACTCTAGAGCAGACCCTACAGAACTTTTCTCGATCTCGATCACTTTTGCGGTCGTACGGCAACTGTTTCTAGGCGGTGGGTCAATTTGCCCGGTTGGATCCAATGTCACGTAAACTGTTGTATTCGGCGCCGTTGGCCTCATTGTAAATTATTTCCGCTGTGGGGTTTTCTATGGATGTGAAGAGGACGATGTTTGTTTTGTGGAATGGGTTTTCAGGTTAGGTAAATTTTGGAGGCTATACTTATTTTAGTTCTTAGGAAAGGTCTATAGCGTTAGCCTCCATACTTTTTTTGTGCAGTTTCAGTGTGGGCTTCCTTTTCAGATTCCAAGGAGCTATCGCGAAAGTTAGACTTAAGGATATGGTCTGGGAGCAGGGCCCGACAACGTCACCTTCAATTGCATAGCGTCGCTTAACAATGAAGCAGTGAAGCTTCGGTTTCAACAGAAGTAGCATTTCTTCGGTTTCCAGTTGGTTTATGTCAGCGTCAGTGAAACGGGTTTCACTTCATAATGACTATCGGTTTTAACTTTTCATTTGTACTTTTCTATCAAATATTCAGAAGAAGGCCAGCAACTTTGAATGCAAATGCATTGAATTTGAGTTATATTTCTTGCAATGTAACGCATATTATAGTTAATCTAGTCAATGTCGACAAATCGTACCTGACTTTTTGCCGTCGTCAATTGAAACAGCCACCAACTTTAACTGAAGCTTGCTTGAAACGTTCTGTTCAACAAATGAAGCAAGTCACTTCATGTATGAAGCGAAGGTAAGAGGAAGCCAGTTTCATTTATTTGTTTCGACGATGCCGGGCCCTGTCTGGGAGTTTTCTTTGTATCTTGTTTTTTATACCAGCGTTATTGTTTTCGACAAGAGACGGACTACGTTTGGGCGTGTGCAGGGCTATGGTGTGCTTGTCAAACTCCATATATTCGATGCGTTACTGACATGCACCAAAAATTTGGCTCTTAGGGTTACCATTTTTTCCAAATTAGAGTGACCAAGAAATTTTTGCAATATTTATATATTTTTTACTTTCAATTAAGGCATTTTTGACGTAGGACTACGTCTTTGTTTACTATACTGGGACTGGGTAGCACTTTGTAAAAACGAGAAATAGAAGTGTAACGTTTGAATGAAATATTTCAAACGCTAATAGCTACTATACTACTGAACGAAACATAACAGTTAATATGTCGTTGGATAGATAAAATATCCAGCAATTTTATAGTAACATACTAACAATAATTTTTTATACGCTAAATAGTGAAAATGTGTGTAAAGGTTCAAGGTCGAATTTTTCCATACATTTCCCTTGTTATCGCCTAGCTTCACAGGCACGGACGACAATTAGATACACCAAAGGATTTGGATCCAAATTATAACCTTGAGACCACTTTGTAAGCCACACCCCTTTTCCAATCCAATCGGCAACATCGATGGCTATTGACGGCAACACCGGTCCCAAAGACAAGCGGAATCAGAGGGCAATGGCCACCGTGAATCCCACACGATGCACTTAACATTACATTTTGCATTATCCCCATCGCAGACATGCGAAATTGTTCGATAGCTTGCTCAATCAGTGTCGGACAATCATTTAAGCAGCAGCAGCCGATATGGTTTCCTCCACCACCTACACTAGCTTACAAGCAGCAGCGGCAGTGCCAGTGACTATAAAATGGTACTCTTGGTTCGCCGTCTGCTCATTCATCGCACAATCGCACTGACGGACGGTCAGTATTTACCATCGACGGCTATTGGTGGCGAAAGCAACGGCATTTGGCGGCAACACCAGCGATCGGAGCCAACACCGATAGCAATCGGGAGGTAACAACGATAGCATTTTGGCGGCTATTGGAGGCAAATCCAAGGACCTTTGCGGCATCTAATGTCATCTTCGATGACAATTCGAGGCACCCAATTGCATTTTGGCGGTTATTTTCGCAAACAAACAGCAAATGGAAACGAATCGACTGACGGGCAGCAAATTCAGCAGTAGACCGTTGTGGTTTTTTGATAAAACTAATCCATTTCTACTTTACAGTGATTTGGTATTTCCTATCACTCCTGTATTAGCGGGCAACCATCATCCTAGAGTCTAAAGGACTGAATAGCGACATCCATCTATATATTGGCAACAGTAATTATAGTACTGATTTTTAAGATGTGCTATCAGCTCAAACATAGTTCTTTTCAGGGCCACCAAACAATTTCAAACGGTATTTTTCAAAACCACCATTGATTCAATGAAGAATTAAATCAGAATATTTCGCTCTTCTTTTACAAATAAACACTCAAACAATGATACTCACAAATACTCAAATATGCATATGCCAGAAATGCAGTTTACATTAGTCATTGATTTAATGATCAGACATAAAGTTATATTTCATCGATTAAAACATGTTATCAATATAATGAGTATTATATGACACAGTCCTACGTCACCCTTTCGTACAACCCTTAGGGCTGTATACCTTGTAGTTTTTTAATTTCTAAGCATTAAATTGAAATAACAGCGAAGAAAAAATTTGACTTACATTTAATAAATGGATGGATACTAAATGGATTGTGATACTTTAAGCTCATTTTAATTAATTGATGACCATGGTAACTTTTAGGTTGTATATGTACCATAACTTTCGCATCACAACCACACTGACATCATTGCATGAGAACATACAACATCACACGCATACATTCTTTCAGATAGTTGCGATCACTAACACTTATAAGCAGTGGTAACTCCCTTGGGATAAGAGAAGGCGTTAGTAGTATCGTCCTTTGCTGTGTATATGCGAACTTTCTACTATGCTTAATCTAGTTCTGGTGTCTTTGCTGAATCTGTACGTGGCTACACTTTCAAGGATATTTTTTCATGAACATGAACGTGTATAGCCCTCTGTAAAACTCACATAAGGGTTGTTGCAACTTGCAACAATAGGCCAATTTATAGGATGCAAATACTAAATAGGAGGATTTTTTATGGGGATGATGATTTCGATGCTAGGTACGAAATTTTCGCTGGACACCATCCCCCTGGGCGTGTGTTATATCTTTTAGCGTGCATTATACCTTACCTTACATATTAAATTACTTTGGTCTGTCAAAAACAAACTACCGTTATAATTCTCTCTGTAATTCAATCGAAACCACGCGGCAAATAAAAACGTTTCACAATGTTAAGTGATTTCTTTTGCTATTAAAAGTTTCTGTCCACTCGATTACAACAGCGTGGATTGGTTTTTCTACCGTTTTTGGTTCCTTTCCTTTGGGTTTTTTAATCTTCCGATGTTCTTTGGGTGCAGAATCGATCTCAATTTTCATGATGTGTTTCGGTATCGTATTTGTCATTGAAAACGGTTCTAGTGGTTTCATGGGTTGTGATTGGCGCTGGGTATTTAGAAGTCTTTTCAAGAAATTAATTTCCTTGTCTTTTTTCTTTACTGATTTATTCTTGTCCTTTTTCTTTGATGACCTGCTTGAACAGGTCTTCAATTGTATTTTTTTTCGCTACTGCTTGCATTCTGTTGTCTCCCAGTTTTTTTTATTCTTTCGTCCTTTTCACTCACACCGCTATTCTCTATTTCGAACGGAATTTCCGCCAGCAAAATCAAATGAGCAAAACATCTCGTTCGAAAGAAGTCGAACGAAATAAAGATTCGTTCGAAATACAGAATAGGGGTGTCAGTTTCCTTGTCAGTTCTTTCACTTTTCCTGTAAGCTCGGTTAGAGCCGACTCGTTGCTAGCATTGGTCACTATTGCGTAACTTCTCATATTGTTTTTCGAGTTGTATAGTCGACTGGCCGCCGGATAGCTGAGGCCTTGATGGACTCGAAGTCGTTGTATTTCCTTTTGATAAAATGGGCAACTCCTGCTACTGAGACCGTGTTCATGACTATCACATCTACTGCAGAATCGAGTGTTAGGGCATGGGTTTCTTCGTCCAACAAATGGTCACCTTGAGCACAATTTCCGCACATTGCTGCGTCTTAGCACCTTGCACGGGTGTGGCTAAAGTTACAGCACTTATAGCAAAGCATGGGAGATAAGTAGTAGCGCCTTGTGTTCACCCGCAGATATCCAAAATCAATATGGTCAGGATAGGTGGTGTTTTGGATAGTTAGTATCATCGAAGGAGTACTAACTAATCGTTTGCCGGCGTTTGCTGGACAATGATGAAAGCAGTTCTTGGTCGGGTATGTCGATAACATCAAAACGCGACGCCACGCATTTGCTTACATTTAGTGTGGGGTGATGCATAATTTTGATACATACTTGTTTTGTCTACCAGTTCGGTTAGCGTCAACAATTTAGCAACCTGACTGGAGTTGCGGACTTTCAACGTGTAAAGTTCATCGCGGCTTTCCGGGAAAGTACCGGTGATTTTATTTCCTACGCAGTGATCAATAGATGTACGGATGGTGAGGGGGTTTCGAGGTAGTCGCCCGTTGACCGCCTCCATTCGTAACAGTGTTAGCTCGCCATATTGCAATTTGGATCCATCCAGGTCGGCACTGTCCTTTTAGTTGCTATTCCATCAATCGTTTTACCACTAGCGAGAGGGCAGCTCCTTCCCGGGTACGGATCGTTGATGTTTGTTGACTGCCGCTCGGCAGTAAAAATTCTACCTCGGTCTTTTCAGCTTTAGCGGGAATTGGTTATAAAATTGAGCCGAGTCACTAAAGCCGAAGCCGAAACCGAAATGAGAACGACGGTGGCGATAAGAAAAACGAGCTGGCGAAAACCGTGTGCTTCTGAAAAATCTAAGACAAAGCAATAGGTATTCACACGCGAGAACAATAACCAAGATCTATGAGACAATAGTTGATGGTATAACAAAAGCACCCAAGAGATTAAACGTACACTAGTGGAGGTTGATAAAAAAGCGAACCGTATCCTTTATCGTTTATCATTAACGATAAAAAAACTTTATCAATAATCGATTTTGATCGACATTTCCCAAGGGGTTTCCAGAAAGGCGTATAGGTGCGTAGTAATCAGAGATTACTTTTGTAATCATTTACGAATTAATTAGGTAATCAATAGTAATCAGTAGAGTAATCAATGATAATCCTAAGTAATCATTGGTAATCATGATTAATTTATGGTAATCACAAGAGATTGATTACTGGTAATCAGTGAAGTAATCAAAAGTAACTTTTTTCGAAGGTGCGTAGTAATCATTGCTGTTGGAAACCCCTTGACATTTCCTATCATTACAACTCTCACATCTGAGCCGAAATTCGATTTGGCAGTTGTTGGAAAAGCAAATAGCAATTTTTAATCTATTTCATATATGCTTAGTAAAAGTATATGTAAACTGTTTTTTATATAAAACTAGACGTCACTAACAACTATATGTTAGTATTTAAATTGAGATAGCAACCCGCCAAGAGTCAAAGTTTTTCCAAATATTTAATAACTCAAGCTTTACACACGTTGGACAATTGCCGACTATTTGTCGAAATGGGTCCCAAGCGTTGCTCATGATCGTGTAACTGTATCAAATAAATCTATCGCTTTTGCTTGAGGACTATAATAATTGCTTCATAGTTGCGATTCACATTTTCCTTATTGCACTGCGGTCGGCCACGTTGCTTCCTAACCTATAATTATTAGCAA
Organism: Sabethes cyaneus; assembly: GCF_943734655.1. Lineage (NCBI taxonomy): Eukaryota > Metazoa > Arthropoda > Insecta > Diptera > Culicidae > Sabethes > Sabethes cyaneus. Next base: position 101,209,005 of record NC_071353.1, on the reverse strand, counting down.
CAGAAGGTAGCAGTTGCGATAATCAAGTCTTGTAACCTTATTTAATGATATATTGATAAGATATCCAGGAATCCACCTTCGAGAAGTTCACTGATCATTTGTTTGGAAAATTTACTATCAATAAAATGTTTTTTATCTTCTAGAACCGATTTTAGAGGTCTGTGAGGTGCGTTGAGATTTGAATCGTCGTTGGTTTGATCATTACACGACGCAAGGTGTGTCAAAATGATTGTTAAAGCTACCGGTCTTGCTTGTTGATAATAAATCCGGATAGGGAATGGCGAATGCAAATCGCTATGATATATGCCAATAGCATTCAATTACATGCTTCCTAACGGAAACAGGTTTCAGCCATTTCATTGTGAAGGCAGCCACTTGCATTTATGGATGATGTTCCACGCCTCCTGCGTGTGCAATCTGTAGTCAAGGTTATCACTAATCAACGTATGATGACAATTATTACTAGATATAAGAGGCGGTGTTTTTCGAAGAACAGTGTGTGACCTGGTCAGTCTTAGTGAAGTAAAACAGCCGGTAGTCTCAAAACTTTGACGGGTACAACTAGCAATATCTTTGTACTACCAATAAACTGACTAAACCTGTGGTGCCCAAATGTAGGCATGGTGCGAGCCAAATCAGATCTTCTTATGGAAGCTGCGGGCCGCTTTGACTTCTGATCGTCATGTCTGTTGGATGGACTAACGGTATAAGTAAATAAACTGATTAAACTGATAGCAAAATGTCCTCAACCAGCCTCACCAATCATTTCCTCGGACCCATAATATTCATATCGGAAAGCATTCGGCTGGACTTGCGCGAGGCATTATGATTAAACTAGGTCTTACGATCGGTAAGATCGATAATTCCGAATATTCTTTTTTAAAATAGATTCCACATTATATTTTGACGTAGAACTACGTCTTACCGCAGGGTGTCAGTCCAAAATTTGGATTCAACCCAGCGTGCTGCAGCGTCACAAAAGAATGAAAGATTTTGAACGCTACCCGCTTAGGCGCCTCCGGCAGCAATCGAACAAAAATCTGGCAGCGAAAAACTTTTTCTGCCAGACATTCTGCCGGATTCCTGGCCGCCATCACCCGTGAAAACTAGCAGAAATGCAACATCCGATTTGGGCAGAAATTTCATCTTACGATTTTTCCGCCGGATTTCTTTTCGATTTCTGCCAGAGGTTTCGAATAAAAACCGCTTTTGTACCGGTCCCTTCTTTCTGGAGGGTAGCAGCAGCGGACTGTGGCAGCAAGACGCGTGCAATTAACAGGTTATCAATTAAATTATACCTGCTCTATCATGTTCCATATTATTCTCTTACCTTTTGCCCGAAACTGCACAGCTGATGAACCACTTTTCTCCTGCCTCAAAGTGTCACATTTGACATAAAGAGAATCGAGCGAAAAATGAACACTGGTTCTGTTCGATTTCTGCCAGGCATTCGACTTTTTCGTAAGCGGGTAATAGCTCTGCCAATTATGAATGGATTTTCATGGTTTAGCGATCGGCTCATAAAAGCTGTAGCAATTATGTGATTTCTATTGTAACATTATTTTTCAATCACTAATTAGTAAAAATTACCGAACAGTTTTAAGGTCAAATTATCCTATACATTTTCTTTGTGATCGCCTTGCTCCACAGGCAGGGACGACAGTTAAATACACCATCTGTTTACTGTGATTTCGATTACTTTATGTTTAGAAAAAAAAGCATCAACGACGTTTAGATCTATACTAATTTGATATCTGTGCTTGGGAAGTATGCCAGAAAGAGTGAAAAAGTGCTCTCGTCCTAACAAAATTTCTTCGGACTGCGACAAACCTAGTCCAGTTTGATGTCCTGGAAGTAAACAATTTTGTTAAAGCATAAAACCACCCCTTCCTTTGAACCTGGTTTATTTTTAAACATTGAATCCAGTCCAAATTGATGTCCTGAAGGTGAAAGGTCACAGAAAAGTGAGCAGCAATCTTGTCCTTTTGCCAGATTGTATCCACATTAGTGACTACGAAGTTGCTAATATTTGTTTGGTTTTTGCGTGAGAAAAAAGTGAAGGAAGTATTTTTGCTTTTGTTTTCACGCAAGTTTTGACAATGGGTTTTCGTGTAAGTGCGAACAGGATTAAAAAGTTCTTTAGTTTTCGCAGTCGCGAATAGGTACTGCAAGCAGTTTTTCGGGGCTGTTGTCTTACAAGGAAACACGGCTGAAGGGATATTTGTGCAAGTGAAGTAACGCAGCAATTCTCAAAGTGAGGAAAATTAAGGACTCTTCTCCAAAAATATTTTAGAACGTTTCAATTGCTGCTTTGCGTCAGTTAGTTACGTGCAATTCTTTACTATTCAATAATCAAACATTAATTTCTTTCAAAAATGATGGAGAAGACAAGGCAGAAGGGATCCGTAGAGGTGCTAATGTTTATTTGACCGTCAACTCAGTATAAGGCAGTAAGGTACAAAACATTTTGCGAACAACTTATTTAGTAGCCTTCAAGCATTAACCCTCTAATGGGCAACATCGTAAAAACGATGCGATTAAGCTAATGACTGTTTTATCATGAAAGTACACTCAAAAGAACCTTAAGTTCTGATTTTCATGCAAAAATAATTATCTGGACGAGCGCCAGGTTAGAAAAAGTCCGATTTCTCTTTTTCGTTTTTCATGCCTAACGCTCTACCCAGATATTTTTTCAATTCAAATACATTAAAAAATTGATATAAAGCATGAAATTTACTCATAGAAAAATCTTAAGGTCAATCATTTTGTTCTAGATGTGTTATTTCATCAAAAGTAAAAAAGGAAATATTCGCGCATTAATTATTTTCGAAATTTTTCGGAATTTTTGTTTTTGAAAAATGATAACTTTTGAATGCATAGTCAGAATGTTGTGATATTAATTTCAAAATGTCAAGAAATCTGTTCTGAACACATTTTGCATGTTGTCAATTCAAAACAAATTTCGTATGCGGCTCTGGAGCTCCAAAAGCGAAGGCCGTCTACAGACGGCCTTACAAAGAATAAAACGATCTGAAACATAATCGACTGGAAAGAATTTGGATTTCTCAACCTGTAGCACAATCAAACCATTTTAGCATAACAATTTTTTGAGATCATCGAAATACATATATATGTGAATAGTGTTTGATATTAACGAGAGAATTTTGTTAATAGCTGGGTGCGTGAGGAAGATACGGTTCGTTTATTGGGTGTTCATTAGTTGGGCCATGCTCCAACTTGAATGTCAAAATTCTATTGAACTTTTGAGTTTAAAAATTTCAAACAACTGTCAGTCGGCCCAATTAGCGAATCAGCTGAAGAGCAGTCGTGGCCCAATTAACGGATTCAAGCTGTACTCCGATTCTGGCACTGATAAAAATATTTGTTTTTGGCCACAAATTACACAAAATGCATTCCAAAAATACGATACAATTATTTACTTAACGCTATGTTACGTCACACATATGTCAATATGGTGTGAAAGACAAGACAAGGTTTTTCGCAAAACCCGCCTAACGTAGTTCTACGCCAGCTACGCGGTTTTGTCTGGAATACAACCTTTCTGATTTTTTTTTTGACAAAAATCCATAAATATAGATCTAGTCCAAATATAGATGTTATTATTACTTATCAATGCAATACAATTGAAATTTATCTAAAATAGTCCTTTGTAAGAAATGTAGAGTAAGGGCACTATAATTGGACCTATGAAACCAACGCATGGCTAACAAATTGCAACATATCGTCCAAATAGTAGTAAAGGATGTATATTCAATTAACATTTAAAAGTAAATAAGTGTACGTTGTATATTTTTCACTCATTTTCTCGTTTCAATTCAATATACCATTGGGCTAAGCTCGACCCCTTGTTTTCGTTTTCGACTCTTGCGTGTTCTAATATTCGACCCAAGTACAAAGTAATGTATTTTCAAAGTTGAGAGTCGTTTAAATTGATGAATTTAATGCAAAAAAAAATAACTACAACATTTCTATAATATTACATTGGTATTATTTTTTTTTAAACTAAACCGTAAATCTTTTTTGTAGACTATTTCGATTATCCTTCGCCTTTGAATGAATAGATGGAAAATGTTTGAAATGTAATTCCGGAAAACGCCTGAAATCATACCGTTACTTTCGGGTCTGGATACTTTTCACTTCCATGACTTTTAAACGATAGGTCGAAAAATGAAACAAGCCGGTTTGAATGCATACAACAGGCTGTTACGACTGGTCGAAATCTAGAACACAAACAGTTTCGCGTTACAATTTCTGTACTTTTTTAACGTCTTTAATTACATCATAAATTACAAATACAGTAGACTCTCGGAAAAGTTAACTCTCTGAAAAATTAATTGTTCAGAAAAGTTAAGCGAATATTAGCTCTCATGCAACGCTCTAAAAAGTTAATTTTTGGTTAACTTTTCTGAGAGTTTAAATTTATTGGAAGTCCAAAGCGTTCATTCACACACGTGTGTTTTCCTTCTATCTTTATTTCTCATTTTTCGGTTTATTATCGCCTTTCCACATCTTCATACAGAGCATCATCATAGCTGGGATTAAATTAAACTCTTGTACCGGACAGTTGTAGTAATAGCTCAATACAAGCACCTAGTTGCTTCAGGATGTTTAATAACAAACTGAAAAAGCGCAAACTCAGATTGATTTTTATATGCAAAAAAGGAACAGTACGGAACAAAATATAAGTGCGAACATTGTCAAAACGTTGTCGTAGACTACGAAAAATCAAAAGTAAACTAGAATAACAGACTATTTTAAATTTACTGAAAGAAACTAAGTATCATTTCATAAGGATCTTACTACATATTTACATTTAGTACATTGCTTCATATTTTGCTACATATTTACATTTACATTACAACTTCCAGATTCTTAAAAATGAGTATCCTGTATCCAAGAATATATTTTTCGCTTTTGTATTTATCATTTTCGATGACTCTTAGGACTACTCAGAAAAGTTAAAATTTCGGAAAAGTTAATCGACCCATCCCCCAATTGACTAACTTTTCCGAGAGTCCACTGTATGCACTGCAACAAAAGAAAATTTGACTAAAATATTGTCTTTTCTTTGTATAATAACATATTGCATGAATTCAGTGTCCTAATATATACAATTTATGGAAATTTTGATTCCGTATCTGTTTTCACTAGACGAAAAGAAAACACTCGAACTCCAGTCCCAGTTTAAAAAATTTATTAAGACGTACAGACGCAAATTTTGGTGGGGTATTGCAAAATTTCTAGCAAAAATAACAACCTTGACAATATCCTAGAAAAAAGCTTTTCTCTACCTTTTTCTTAGGAATCTATTTGATGAATGTTTCAGCAGTGGTGACAAAACTAGCACAGGGTCGAAAACTAGATCCCTTACCCTATAATCCAGCATGCTAATTGCAAATAAATCCGGGAAAAATTGTTGCGATAAAATATTGTCGATTGGTTTAAGGCGGACGAAATGCATTAATTTCGAATTATCCTGCTGCAGCGAATCAACACTGCTGGGTTCTATATGGTGGAAACGATCCACAAAAAAAAAAATCTAAAAACAGTCGAACAGGTTTTGCTTCTCTACTCACATGTACTTTCTGGCGCAATCAGCTGCTGGTAATGCATTTGAAAAGTGGTTTGGCTTATTTTTTTTCTCGCATCAACTTACGATCGGCTTTCTTAGGGACAGGTTTACGTATGGTCGACGGATCTAGTGCTGGTAGAGGTACATGTGCAAGAATGGTTTTTCCTTATGCAATGTCTGTCTCCATTCATTTTTCTCTTTTGCTTATTGCGTTCAATGAGGCAACGCAGCAATTGAAATTACCGGTGATTATCGACTTCCATTCTAATTATACTGTATTGAAACCAGACTAGCCGCACTTTTCATCTTAATTACTTTCTGTTTTGAAAGTACAAAGGTTCTTAGAAAACTACCTTCTTCATCATTTCAGTAGATGAAATGAGATGGAAAGTTAACACTAAACCTGCCACATTAGGTCATTTGACACCGAGCTTCAAGCTCTCTGTCACAATTTATAACCGTGTTGCCTTTGCTATTGGATTGTGTTTATTATTTGGTACCAGATGTGATGTAGATTGTAGACGTAATTGTCATAAAATTGCTATACAATCGGTTGTTCCGAAACTCTTCGAGTCATTAGTCACCTTTACGACGATCGGACGTATTTTTCTGTGCAACTCGGATTCTTGAAGAAAAAATCAGTGGTTACAAACCTGTGTACGTTCACCTCGATAGTTACGGACTACATTTCCAGTGGATTGCATATATACCGATATGAGTAAAGCATTTGATGCCGTTAGTATTAATAGCATGTTGGAGGCAGTTGAAGAGTTTGGTGTTCTAGGCTCACTGCACAACTGCCCTAGTAGCACACTTTTGTCACTTCTGGTTGCTGCAACCTATTTATGACTAAAATCAGTGCTTAATCGGTTACCACAACTAGTTTATAATAACTGTGCTAGTAGGGTGGTTGGTGCCTTATCTGAAACAGTGAGTACAACTTGTTAAAATTCGTACCAACAAATCTTGCTCTTTTACTGTAGACTCTGGGGCACCACAAGGATCACTTAGGATCGTTGTTCTTCGTGATTTTAATGAACAAATTGCCTGATGATATCTCCCACTCAAGTGTTCTTATTTGCGCAGATGATGTAAAAATCTTTTCTCTATCAAGTCCATGGATGATTGCTTGAAATTACAGCTCGACCGAGGACACGTTGGAAGATACTGCCAAACCCGTGGATTAAAAGCGATTACAGACCGGACAAGTTAGCTAGCCTGCAATCCATTTTATGCATAGTGGAGTAGGCTTTCCGTGAATGCCTAATTCGTCAGCTAGTACTCTCTCCAAAAGACTTACTTCCGAACCATCGTCAATGAACGCATAGGTAACTTATGGACGTTTCAGCTCTGCGCATACTCTTCATCGGATTTCCTTGAGACGGTATATCTTTGTTCAGGGTCACCCCCCATTTGTGGCCTAGCTGCTTTGTACATCTGTTTTCGTTCCGGAAACTTTCATAATGCAAAACTAAAGCCATTTTTCTTCATTTTAACGTTCCTCCTCGTTTTGTCGTCTCCACCCCCTCCTTTTTTGTAACCCAGTCTACATCTGTTATCAGTCGAGAAATTCGACAAGGGTAAGAAAAACGAAGCCCTTTTGTTTAATTGGGATCAGATTTTCTTAAGTCAAGGAACAGGTCTGCCAAGTTTGATAAAGAACCGTTTAGGAGGTTTGCGTATTGTGTCGGTGGATACAAACATATAAATATCTATAACCTACATTGTCTGTGAAATATTAGATAGTTGCAATTGTTTTTAAAATCAAAATTCGTTTTTGTAACTTTTACAACTTTTATCATTTTAATATTGACTTATACTGGTCAAATTATTTTGCACTTTCTTATGAGGAAGTAAACGTGTTTTTTGTGAAGAACGAACATTGAAAGAACTGCGAAAAATGAAATGCAAACGGTGAAAAATAATTGTCTTCCCAGCTGGGATCCCACATCATATAGTCGATGGATCAGTTGTTTGCTGGTCGATGAATCAGCTGTTTACTTGGACATACGAGTGTGATTTAGGTTTCTAAGACTTACCGAGTAGGATCTCCACTGTACATTCACTCATGTAATCGTGACAGTCAAATGTTTTGCCAGCTTCCTTACGCATTTTGTCAACAACTAGTCGCGAATTTTCGTTAAAAAGATCGATGAAACTCTTGAGCACATTGAGATGGAAGGTAGGGGCAATTAGTTTCCGGTGTTGGCGCCATTTGTGTCCTGAAATGTTAAAAGTTACGTTCTTAGACAGAGGTTATAGAGGTCAATCAAAAAAATTTCTTCACATAACCGTAGTTTGATTTGGTATGTAGTCAGTTTTATATCCCTGTTAACCCTAGAGCGGTCGCGCTAGTGTACTGAGTACACGCGATTCCGAAAAACGCAAAAAAATCATCAAAATTGTAATCAAATCACATCAGGTTTTGGTTGTATTCGAAGATCTACTCTTCCTCTTTCTAATGATGCCGAAATATAGCAAAAAGAAATAAAAAAAGTGGACGAAAGATGCTTGTAAAAATAGTGTGTCCGCGCGCGTGTACTCAGTACACCAGCGCGACCACTAACGTAACTTTTTTGAAATGAAAAAAGTTACACAAGTGGTCGCGTCGTGTACTGAGTACACGGCGGGCAATAGCTCAAGTTTGTGAAGAGATAGAAGGTTGCGACTTTCGACAAAGTTGCTTATCTAGTTAAGACACATCCGGTGATATATCATAAAGTTCGGAACTGATTCGCTAGATGGCGCTAATAATGAAGAAATTAAATTCATTTAGGAATATTTTAGAACCGTAATGAGCTAGAAGGTTGCTGTTTACTACAAAGTTATTTGTAAAGCCAAGACGCATTTGGTAACGAACACTGAAGTTTGGAACTAGTCCGCTAGATGGAGTATACGGTGAAATTTAATTCATTTGGCGACATTTCCGAACCATGACGAGATAGAAGGTTGATGTTTTCGACAAAGTTGTGTATCAGGTCAAGATACTTCCGATGATGGCAAATAAAATTCGGAATTAAGTCAGTAGTAGGTGGAGATGATGAGAAAATCAAATTATTTTCGGAATATTGCGGAACCATGATGACATAGAACACTGCTGTTCGCTACAAAGTGGTTTCTATAGTCAAAACACGTTAGATAACGCATCGTTGTCCTTTTCATCATTGATTGCGTTGTTAATTCCAGCCAATCAACAGCTATTTCTATGCTTTCCTGACAGAAGCAATTGATACGCATTGCTTCAGCTTTTATCAAAAGAAAAGATGAAGAGCACAGACTGATCAAAATGCTTTTGACGAAGCAATTTCGTCGTCTACATCGTCTAGCCAGAAAGACCACCAGGAAAAGATTCCTGTAAACCCGTGCTGCGTTTCCATCACATTGTTCAAAAATATTTTAGAGAGTGTTTGAGTCCTTATTCCTCCCAGGGTCGCTAATAGGTTTATTCGAAAATCTGGCAAACACGAATAAATGTCTAGCCAAAATCTGGCGATCAATTTGACCGATGGGGAGGATCAGCCTACTGCAAAATTCAGCCTACATTTCTTTTCTTTTTCTGCGCTTAAATAAAAACTTTGTCGCTATATAAGTATCACGGAACAGTTAGGAGGAACATAAAAACTCCATTCTGACATGAAATAATAAATCAATTTCCTTTTACCAGTTGAAAATTCATCTCAATTTTAAATGCAGCCTAAACAAACTGAGGTGCATCATTCGCACTAAAGGGTGTCCCACATCAAATTGCAATACGGAAAAATCGCTGTAGAAAATTAACAATTGGGTATTTTCTTTTGAAAATTAGGGTAGTAGTAGATTAGAGTGCATTGTTTACACTGTATTTTTATCGCTGTCACCAGATACTGACGAAGGTTCCGGGGCTACTGCAATGTTGGTGATCCGCGAGAAAACTGCGAGTGGCATTCAACTTTTTCTCGGTATATGAAACGACATCGTCTATCAGTGTATTGCTATATTCATCGTACGATGCGGCTCCGTGTGTGAGCACAATCGGCAATCCTGTGAGTTAGTTCTCTCTGTATTGTATCCTGAACGTGTACGCGCCATGGGGAATGCGATTCACTCTCTCGTGATTCGCTCTGTGTGTAAATATCACGGAAAAGGATCGCCAGGCGATAATTTTCGCAGATGAGAAAGGATTGCGATCATTGGATGATTATCGTTCTTTTTTCGATTAGTAAAAAATGTAAGATTTTTCGGTTATGGATATTTTTGTTGCAATTGTGTTGGCGAATGGAGGATATGGTGATGTCTGATACTGTTTTAATATAAATACAAGGCAGCAACTTGCTGTTTAATAAAATGTTTACAAAAAATATTATGGCTGAATTAAAGAAATGTTGCAGCAAGTTTTGCAATTTAAGAACGAGGCAGCGCGTGGAAAGCAAAGATTTGAATGGCACTGCACGTTTATAAAACCGTTTTGCGTACTCAGTTGTGTTGATACACTGTTATTCTGGTTATCCATATCACCACCCCTGTGAATTTAGGGCCATTATACAGTGGGATTTCACATTTGGCATTTTAGTAACAAAATAATCCGTTTTTGGCTACATAAAATATTTCACTTCAAAAATATGCTTAAATAACAGTCAGTTTCCGCATACAAGCCTTAAATGACGAAAAAATGAATGTTACGAACAGTATTATTTTTATTGCCGTAGGACTACGTCTTACCGCAGGTTGCCAAAAACTTACCGGACACCGGACCGGACGGATAACTCTTGGCGGACTTGCAATCGTTGATTAATAATATTTAGTCAATTTCTAACGCATCTACAGTCAATATTTTCATATCCAAAAAGGGTCTCGATTTGGCACGGTTTTGGTTTTGGCAACATGGGGGACCTGCATTTGTTGCCAAATTCGATTAGAAAAACGCGTGAATTCGCGTAAAAACCACGTAAATCCACGTAAATTCCGAAAATCACGTAAACTGCGTAAATTCCAAAATTCGTTTAAAAAACCGGATTTAATCCACCTGCTGGTGAAAGGAACCTTTGCTATACCATCTTACATGTTATTTGATACAGAACTCGAAACATCTTGGGAACATAATTCAACTGTTAGTTGACGCTTTACAATTTATTCCATATAACTTGGACTGACATTTAAATATAAAGAATGACAAAACCATTTATTTGGTAGTAAAATCATTAAAATCGATTTGGTTGTCCAAAAGTTATTTGAAAATAAGTTTGGCAAAACAATGATTTTTGGGAGAGGGCCTTAGAAAAAGCCAACCTAAACGCCAAACGAAAAAAATACAAATCTAAAATTGTTTTAAAAACGAAAAAGTTTACTAAATCAAAGCACTCAAACACTTTTGAATTTTGATAGATCCTTTTTACAATACATTGCTGAGTAAGTATAGGTAAGTTGTACTTAGTTACGTCCTTTTAAAGTTTTAAAGGGCAGATTGCTCATATAAAGCAAATAAAAATCATCAATTACACTTCCGCAATGAACATAAATCGCAGCCTGTATTGTAATTGTTTTGCAAAATACAGTTGGATTTCGAATTTGGCAACAAATGCGTGTCGCCTATGTTGCCAAAGTCGAGACCCTTTTTTAAGATGAAAAAAATTTAATGGAAGTGCGTTAGAAATTGACTAAAGGTTATTAATCAACGATTGCAACCTTTTTATGTTTATAAAATCCGCCAAGAGCTATCCGTGTGGTGCATGTCAGTTTTTGGCGACCTGCGGTTAAACGTAGTCCTACGGCAATAAAAATAATATTGTTCGAAATCGCAAGCTTTTTTTCATGGACACACTTAGGGCAATAATTTTTCGTCATTTAAAGTATGTATGCGGAAATTGATTGATATCAAAGCATATTGTTGGAAGTAAAATATTTTATGTTGCCAAAAATGGATACTTTTATTGCCAAAATCGAGGCATGCCAAAATCGAACCATGCCAAATTCGAAATCCCACTGTATGCCCATTGGCGAGAAATTTTGAGCCGGGTTAAGTTGCCGTCAAGGGAATGACTACTTTACGACCTGAACCGAATCACATCATCCGTGATCTCAAATCACACTAGAAATATTCAAAATTCAATTGTCATCTCTTCTTCTTTTGCATCCGCCAACGCGGTTCGATACAAATCCACCTGCAAAGGCAAATCACACGTTAAGATAGCAATTTCAAATCTAGTAAAATATTTTAAAATGAAGTCTATTATGTTAAAAGACGTAGTCCTACGTCAAAATTATCAAGCTCATTTTTATGTAATAACGGTCATCTTAGTGCTACACAACTACACAACTACTACTACACAACTGTGCTAGTGGTATACGGCTTCTATTTGCTAATTTCAATTCAAAATTATGCGTAGGTACCCGCCGCTCGTGGATTGTTTCCTGTGTTTGCTGCTTGCGATAAAATTTTATTCCGATCGCTGTACTGTATTATCGCCAAGTGATTTGATCGGAAGTTCAAGACTCATCACTCACTCGTATCGGGAAACGATAATTATCGCCGATCCGTTCACTCGGAGAGAATCAAATTATGACACACGCAAGCAGCGATACACACACAAAGCTTTATCGGCGATAGAGGTTCACGTGTGGTTTTTTCGCCTCATTCTTTTGCGTCTTTGGTTCTCTTTTCGCAAGAAGATACAAGCGTGCCGTGATCTGCATGTATTGAATCGGCAAATAAAAGGGGAGTGAGTGAGTTTTGATCCGATTCGAACCAACCTTGGGCTACTGTTCTTCAACGCCTAGCATACGTTTGATATTCCGGAGGAAGTATAAACATTCAAAGTTTGCCAAGAAATACATTATTTGGCAAACAATCTGCTTATGTGGTAAACGGAGGACGCCATTCGTGACTACCGGGACTGTAAACGGGCAGATCTACCTTAAGGAGTGTCTACAGGAGCGTCTGTTCCTTGTACGATCTTCTGGCTGGATCTGGCCTCGTGCCACTAATCAAAGGATATCCAGGAGTGGTACGAAGCCAACGTGGTCACCTTCGTACCCAAGGACATGAACCCCTCCCCCCCTCCCTCCCCAACGCACCGGAACTAAGGCCCATCGAAAAATACTCGGCTATTACAAAGCAGGCACTATAGAAGCATCCAAAAGAGGTCAAATCTAAGGAAGACATAAAGAAAAAGTTGCTTTCCGTATAGGAGAAGCTGCAGCCAGATGTCCAGAACCTTATGAGTGGAGTCCCGAAGCAAATTGAAAACAAAATTTGATATCTTGATATGACCAGGCTTCGTTTTGCTCATCTTATGCATACAGAGGCAGAGCAATCTGCTTCTCACAACGATCAAGTGCTTTCGTTTTCTGTTCAACCGTTTCCTCTCCCTCCGAACGATGCTTGAATACTGTTTTCTCTTACGATCACTCATCTTGCGCAGAAGGAGCACAAACAACGACAACCAAAGCTAATATTTTCTTCGCACACTGGAGACACGAGACTATTCGCTCCATGTCCCAAAGAAAATATGCGATAAGCAATTCTCGCGAAACTTTTCGAAAGGACCTAAGTAACAATGAGAGATTCTCTTCGGGTCTCTTCTCTTTCGCTTATCACAGTGATGCAAATGCGCTTTAATATACCAGCTTTGCAGGAATCGGTTGCTAGCGTCACAACCATAGCTATTCGTTAAGATAACATTGGTTAAAATGCATTTATGTCGCCGCAATCAGAAGAGAGGGACACTAAAGAGAATCTCTCATTGTTACTTAGGTCCTTTTGAAAAGTTTCGCGAGAATTATATGGACTGGACCGATTTGCTCCGTGACCTTGAGAGCATGCATTCGGTAGCGCTCCGGCAGAAAAAGAAAGATGAAACCAAACTGATGCTCACTCGCCGGCAGAGCAAAGCAGCAAAGCACCGCAAAAGCAAAACAAAACTCGTCGCGTCGGAGAAGGTAGGTATGTTGCTGCTTCGTCGTAATTGCCTATTCCCGTCCTATCCAACACAAATCAATAAAAGTATCAGCAATTTTTATGACACACAATGTAAAATTAGTTATTCCCTAATATTTTAGTTTGTTGACTCTCACACGCGATCAAACAAAGTGAACTGAGATCTATTTAAATGTTTTTGTTCATTAAAGAATTCCTAGCAGCCAAATTTCCAACGTTTTTTCGTGCGACGAAGAGGAAAATGTCGGTTAATCGTTTCAATTTCCGTCATACATAAAATGAAAATAACTCACGCAACGCATTGTTAGTATTCTGCAGCCGGGAAAACTTGCATAACCTACAGAAATTCTGCAGAATAACATTTGTCGTGCTGTCCTACACAAATACATGCGCGCTAGCTTCTTTAACATTTTAGTTCAGACGATGAAAAATTTTGATGGACGGATTTTACAACGGTACCGGTACGGCGAATTTTAGATATAAAGTCAGTTGCGTAATTTCAATCAAATGCTTGCGATTAAATCAAATGCGATTAATCGCTTTTTAGTGAATTCAAAGGGCATGGATCGGAAGGTAAATGTGTTTGAGTCAAATCAGCAGCAGAGCTTTTGGAGTATTCATTAAATCCACCTAAGAAATGATCAAAATTAGAGTGGTTTTCCTTACTACGACGGGAATTAGAAATAATCTCTATCATCCGACTGAGAGAGAGAGAGAGAGAGAGAGAGAGAGAGAGAGAGAGAGAGAGAGAGAGAGAGAGAGAGAGAGAGAGAGAGAGAGAGAGAGAGAGAGAGAGAGAGAGAGAGAGAGAGAGAGAGAGAGAGAGAGAGAGAGAGGAGAGAGAGAGAGAGAGAGAGAGAGAGAGAGAGCAAATCGATTCGGCTTCTGCGCTTTGCCAATAAAACGCCGAGAATTGAGATTTGTAACAGAGCACGGCAGAAGGCTGGATATGACGGATTTTGATTACTCAGTGTGATTTCATTTTGTTCGACTTAGCGGTTAAAATATCAAAATTGATTGTAAAAATTCCACGCCGTGAAATTAAATTGAATACTACTTTTGCTATCGGAAATATCAAACGGAATACTAATCTTGCTGTTACACAATAGACAAACATGATTTTTACTTGATATTAACAGCAGAATATGTAATACACTCAAGTACTTTTTTACACGGTTTAGTTTTTTGAGTATTAAGAACGGGGTAACTTAGAGACCATTCATTTATTTCTCAATACATTTGGCAGTAGCTCGACATTCCTCACGTAGATTGTAAATAGTTCCTTAGCTGCACCGTTTTCGAGTAATCGAAAAAAAAAACAAACCGTGTAAAAAAAGACTTGAGTGTAATTTTGATATAATTTTGTTGTCAATGCTTGCTCGGGGTTAAGTTTAAGGTGCGAGCATACGGTTATGGTATTAAAGTAGAATGAAATAAATATGTCAAAGGCGTACTAATGCTTTATTGTCTAAAAGTTCGAAAAGGAACGGTCCACTACGCAAATTTTCTACAGCGTTTTTTCCGTGATACAATTTGAAATGGGTCACGCTTTACTACAAATGCGCAAGCCAGAGGCGCCAAGAACGCTTCTAGCATATCGAGTCAAAATGCATTCTAATATAATTATATTGCCGGTATATTTGTAGCACTTGAAAAACACCAACAAATAAACCATCTGACTCCCTTTTGGTTTGCTGTTGAAGTACAGCAATCCGAAGGGGCAAATAAGAGTTATTCGAGGGATTGCTTTATATGTGTTATAGTTTATACCATACAGGCTCGTTCGGCCTGCTGAAATTCAAATAACACAGATAGCACAATAGTGTCGCAGACCTAAAATAGCCACAGCAACTTCACAATTTATCGTGACTATAGCACACATTTAAAAGCGTTTTATAAATACCAAAATACACTCCGATATTCAGTAAATGTTATCCAACCAATTGATGTGAAAAACTTGTGTCGAATAAATATAGTTTCACAAAATTCATAAATATTGTTCAGGCTACCGCTTAATAGGCTGAAAATACCCTCCCGCACCCTGTAATGCAATTTGTTGAAAAAGCACCTAAAATAGTAAACGTTGTTTTCAAAATCTGGCATGTCTCAGAAAACATTTTAATGGTGCTTTGTAGCATTCCACTTAAATCTTTTTTAAGTTGAAAATTCATTCAAAAATTATGAAAATAGAGATAATATATTGCAAAAATACATCTAACTTAAAATGTGAAATTTTGGTTTTGGCAATTTTGGCCGCTGCTTTACATGGGGACCTTCTTATCTGCAGTGGAGGAAATTGTAATCAACTTCTCTGCCTTCTTTCTTCCGGGAGTCTGATCCATTTTTAACAGACAAATTGCACGATTTTTGATTCTTATTTATGGTATCTGCCGATTATTTCTTCAATTACCGATGCTTGGGAATACAAAACTATTTAGTGTAGTGGAGGGTGTGACCTAGAAATTTGTTGCTTCCGAAAATTAAAAGCTGAAATTAAACTCAGAGCACATGAACCAAACCAATACGCTTTACAGTAGAAGATGACAAAGAAGTAGGGTAGATGATCCATATTTCACCAGGAGCCAGGCCATCAATTTTACATCAATTTTACCAATTCGTCAAATAATTTCTTTAAGTCTACCAAAATTATGCAAAAAGGCTTTGGATTCATCACACTGGCGAAATATGGATCCTCTACCCTAGTCCAATTTGATTGATAATTTTATTCTCGTGGTATCAACCTATCAATACTGAACAAAATAACTACCTTTTGACAAGTTTAGACTATTTGCCACATAAGAGTCTATTCAGAATCCGCGAAGATCAAAATTTGGAACAGGACGGATTTGCGAGAGATCGGACGATTTATATATTGAAAAATAGTGGTAAAATGGGTCTGAGGAAATTACATGGTCATAAGAAGACGGCTTCCCAAGGGAAAACTATTAACTTCCCCCAATGAGGAAGGTTAAATAAATTAAAAACTAAGTTAAAGAAATTTATCGAAAATTATTTGCTTTCAAAAATTGAAAATTGAACTGAAAATCTTTGTTCGCAAATGATTTAATAAAAATCATTGAAATGAGCAATTTTTAAAAACAAATAGATCGGAGTTCATCATTAACAGTGAACTTCACATTAATCGATTTAATGTCTGTAGTTGATGCAAATGATACCGGATTGAATTTACATATCCGAAAAAAGCTTGCGTCATAAGAGTCGGAAGTCGGGAGGGCATGCAAAGTCAATTGGCAAATCAAGTGATATCTAAAGCACGACGAAAATTAATTCTGAATTAATGCAGATCAGCTACTTACTGTACGTCACGAGCAAATATACACTGGCCTGATACAGTAACACACCGACGATAAGTTTCGTTTGAAAGTCGTGCATGTACATATGCAAATTGATTTGTGTAAGGATTCATAGCAACAGACGACAACGTGGACTCACCTGTACTGATCAGCAGGCCATTTCCCAGCCATGGTTTGAAGAAGCGATATTCTGGTGATTTATCAATGTACACGTGACTACTGAGCAGAAGTTCTACATCTCGTGGATCCACAAGGAAGACAATCAATTTTGGTCCGATCCAGATTTTGATCACTTGATTAAAGTCCTTTCCTTTTTCGATTACATTTCGAAACACGGCTAAAAGGAAGAAAATTGCATGCGATTAGAAGAATGTTTTGAAATGTTAGTTTGAGTCGAATGGAACGTTGAGCGGAGTTGGGTTGGCTAACAACGATAACGAGAGGCAATTATCTTCTTAGCACAGCTTATGTACTGCCAGACGTAAACCAGATTCAATATTGCGCCTACAGAATTCTCGTATGCGATGATGCAATGATACGTGCGACAAATGTATCAATGAATGTGTTCTGTAGATATGGAAATGACGCGAAAGAGAGTGTCAGGTCAATCAACCTCTTTTTCTTTTATTATATCTGATTATGTAGCGCGGGAGTAAATAATGATTTCCTGTTTAGAGTTTGTTTTTTTGTCTTGTGTGCGCGCAAGAGTATATTACCCATTAGCATTACTACTAAATTGTTTGCTTGACAACGAATCTTTCGGAACATACCAACTTTTCTTAACGGATAGAATTATCTATTGTAGTCTTCCTTATTTGGCACAATGAAATTAATTAGCATAACGTAAGCGAAAATTGAAATTCGTTTGTTTGCCGAATCAATCGATCTGAAGCGAAATGCCACTGTCTAGTCTATTTTATGCTATCGCACCGAACGCGACATCCCTAACTGGAAGTCAGTTTGAATTCAAACTGATTGTATAATATAGAGTTGGTTTTATGAGCTTTACCTATATTTATCATCTTACGTTTTCTTTTTTCTTTTCATTGTAAGACAAGTCAAGTAATATTTACAGACAGAAACTAACAGTGTATTCTTCAGGCGATAAACGTGTCAAGAATCGGTTTTCAACTCTACTGCTAAAATAACTTACAAGCCTTTTTCGCTTGACTGTTATAATGTTACGGCGAAGGTTATTTACAACAAATGAATATTATGTCCAATTTGATCGTTAAGTCCACCTCATTAATTTTATCTTTGAAATTCAAAACTAATTTGTTATGAGTAAAGAAGAAGAGGGATGGTCAATGGTTGAATAATGCGCTCCAGAACCACCATGAGGTTCCACAGCCTTTTATTCAGCAACTCCTATCTCAACCTCCTCGTGGTGCCATCCGGGATACGTTCCTTAGTGGAAATCGGACAACCGGTGGAAACTAGGGTCGTATGCGGACAGAGAAGGGAGAACTCATGCGAAGGCTAAAGTGTAAACTCTCCGCCTGCAGGACGGTTCTTCTTGTTTTCCAAGAACCAAAGCAGAGGGTCCAAAGCCCCTAAAGGAGATGGTTGTAATAGCTGTTATCCATGGCTATTATGTAAAAACTTGAATGGATAAACCCCTAGTCCAAGGTATGACGCGACCCGTGCCGAAGGATGAATGGTGGAGGGGGTTCTATAAATTCTCTCGCCGCAACGGAGCCTGTGGAATGCCAGGGTGCCCCCACAGCAATTTGCCCTTGCTGCATCAAGCCGGTCACTGATGCAGTGGACGATTTCTTACCGTACATGCTCTCTCTGCCGAAAAACAAAGATAAGAATTAGGGGGAGAGGAGAGTAGGGGAGGAGCAGGACTTGAACGATGCGCTAGCAGAGGTTCAGTCCTGATCCTCGTCTATCCTCAACACGCCGACTCGTTGTGAGTCGACAAACGAAGATGTGGCTCCAACTCTCTACTCACGGGTCGAGATTCACTCTGCCTGATCTCTAACTGTGTGCTAGAGGGTAGGCTGAAACAAAAGGAGAGCCGAACAGTTACAGCCATCCTGTACAATCGCTCAAACAATCTAAAACCATATAACATCGAGTATCCACCCCTAGGTTACTCAAAACTTGAGATCTCAGTAAGCTGACCGGTCTTGCGACAGGACATTGCCCGAGTAAATATAATCTTCGGAATCTTAGTTTCGTACAAGATGATATTTAACCTCGGAACACTTGCTCTGCAATCGTGGAGCACAAATAGTACGCAGACTGCAGTATCTCCAAAAGGGGAGATCTTGCTGGCGTCGCCGATCAGGGTACTTGGTTCATAAACCAAGTCATCCCTGATTGGCACATGTCTCGCTCCAGCTACCAGCCTGTCATTTCCTCAATAAGTGTTAGGTAAGCTTGAAGCGTATAGTGAAATAATAAAACGGGGCATACCACAAAATACTGGACGCAGTGGTAAGAGTACCCAACAGAGGAGGGAAGAAGAAGAGCCTGGAAATCCCAGCAAAAGTTTTATATGAATCTATTTGAATACGTTAAATCTGCCCTAAATATGTTACTTAGTAAATAGTATTATAAAAAAAAGATTTTTGGAGAAAAACTGGTTCATAAATTTCCACCATTATAGCCATTGCAGGCAGCTATATGTTGCTGTTATATTTTAATGAAATTCTGAATCTGGATAGATTCTCAAAACTGTATAATTACGCAAATTTATTTATAAACGTTCTTAAAAGTCTGTTATGTTAAAAAGAAGGAATATATTTATTTTTTCAACTTTTACTTTTCAAATATGGGCAATCAGATCACGTAAATGACTTCAATATGTGAATGGTTCCGAGGAAAACTCGGCTGTGTTCCATAGATATCCATCATTTGACGGTGTCCCGTGTTGCATATGCAAGTCAAGAAGATCCAGGCTTACCCGGTAGTGGTTGGGCATCCGCAGAAAACCGAAGACAACTGACCTGGTGATAACCAGGAAGTTATTGACTCTGTTCAAGCGTATGCCGAAACTTTCGATTCGCGGTGCGGCAAAGAAGCCGCATACTTCCACCTGGTTTGTTTAAAAAACAAACGTGCTGCCCTCTACATCTTCAAGGTCCGAAAGGCACCGAACAGGAACAAAGAAAAAACGGTGGAAAACCCTACGCCACGAAACTGTACTGAGGTGCGACGGACGAAAAAACTTTTATCAAGGCAGACGCAAAACCGTTGCTGGAGCAGAAGTTTTACGTTTCCAAATCAAAGGTGGAAAAATTCGCGGGCCATCATCACGTACATCACGACGGATACCATAAAGAGGCAACTCTACCGGGACGAGTGCCTCCAGCAGCACTTGCTGCCTTTCTTGTGGTCTTAGAGGCCCGTAGAGATCACCTCTATCTAGGTTTATTTATTTTCCTAGATCTACTGACCTCTATTACTTTCCTTCAGTTGGGTCACCCCTGCGAAATGGTACTTTCTACGAAAAGATTTTCCGTGAAATGGTACATCCCGCGTAAGATTTTTCGCGAAATGGTATTCTGCGAAACTCTATATTCCGCGTAATGGTCAACCGAGAATTGGTGTTCCGCAAAATGGTATTCGGCGAAATGGTTTGTAATGATGGCGAATATTTAAATGCTATCCGCTTTATTTTATCAGGCTAAGCAATGGGGGAAGTTGTTTTCTACTTTACTGTGAGGATAATTTGTATATTAAAACACCCATGAACTCCCCAGAAACTTGCAAAACTCGAGATTGTGACAAAGGTCATCCGAGATTCACGATTTATGTACAACACAGTTTAATTTGTGGCAATACGAAGCTTGTCGGGTCAGCTAGTATATATATAGAATGCCAGTGTCGCTGCAGTGCGCGTGGTAAACATCACACATGTTCAGATAATGTATTCACATTATATATGCATATGTGGGTGTGCCTGAGATTCATCAAAATCATTATATCTATTAAATAAAACGTAAACAGCCAAAACCATTTTTTAAGATATATTTTTACATCATGCAAAACGTAATAAATAAGCCTACATTTATGCAACACACGCTACGATATTTTATATTGGGAAATAACACGTGATTTTACATGGTTTGCGATGTTCCATTTATGTACAGGTCAAAAGACGTAAATTTACAGGACTTTTTCGAAGTGTGTATACACGCATACGCAACATACGCAAATGTATGATTCCTTGGATTCACATAAATAGTATAGGAAAAGCTGAATGAAAATATTCACATAACTTTTCCTATAATTTCGACGTGAAAATTATTTCATTCCATCGCAGCGTAACAACGTAACATATCGCAAATATTTTCAAATATCGTTTGTGCCGCTTTTTATCCTAAGATGCTTCTACCAATGCAGGTTCTAAATGACTGCTTGAATGAAACGCTACGATTAAAACAAAACAAAGAATTAGTAAGGCCGTAGTTAGTTTTGTGTCGTATTCAATACGGCCCGAAATATGTGCGTTGCTGACAGTTGCAGTAGAAAAGGATAGGGTCGCCAATCTTCTGGCAGCAACGTATTAAAATTCTGCTTGCGCATCGTAAAAATGCAGATTACTTGCACGTCAAACTAACCAATTCATAAGAAGTGGTTGCAAGCTGGAAGAACCACGGCAATTTACCAGGGACTGGGGTCGAATCACTGAGGACTGTCTTGCGCTGGCCTCTTTTGATGGCCAGCTCGAGCGTGAGGTCCGGAGGCTCAAGGTCGGCACTGGGACAAGGTGACACTAGCCGGAAGTTCAAACATGGTATCTTAATTAATTGTTTTATTTAACATACTGAACGTGTGTAGTGTAAGAGTTTATACTGGATCTGGCTGTGTCAATCTGGTGGTACTTGGTGGATCTGTTACCTACTTTTCGTTGTGGCGCTGTCACTCGGAATGTAAAGCCCAATAGCAAGCTGCTGCTACTGCTTGTTTGCTCGGGCGATAAAATCTACGGGCCAATGTCCTGGCCTAGCTTGGGTACTACCGCTGCCACTCGTTCGACTCGTCAGCCACGCGGTGGACTTGTGGTAAAATACCGTTAATGGTCCAGTAGGTTGGATTAGGAAAGAAACTATCTGAAGCTCGGGATAACAATTTTCATTCTTCTTGGCAATACCTTATTCATTTATATTTGTCACTTCACCTCTGTTTTTGCCTTCAATATTTAATATCAATTTTCCAATATATGTTTTTTCGGCGTTCTCCGGCGAACAAAGTGGATAAGGGGACTGTTCGGAATCAGATGAAGAGTTGAACGAAAGGTCTGAGAATTCGGATTCGGTCAACCGGAAGCTTAGCTGAATATTTTTCTGTATTTTCTAATAATTGAACTTTAAAGGAAAACTGATTTGATATTCTAATATAATATTTAATCAATTTATTCGCAATCCTCTCCGCCTGCAAGTGACGGGTCTCTGTAGAGGCATGTTTGAACGAACCTGAAGCTACTGAGAACCATAGCAGAGTGTCCAAAGCCCCTAAGGAGGATGGTATTAATAGCTGTGATTCCTGCATGGCTATTACGTAAAGACTTGAATGGATAAACCCCTAATCCAAGGTGTAACGCAACTTGTGCCGAGGGATGAATGGTGGAGGTGGTTCTATAAATACTCAGCCGCAACGGAGCCTGTGGAGTACCAAGGCGACCTCCACAGTAATTTGCCCTTGCTGCATTAAGCCAGTCGCAGCGACAGTGGACCATTTCTTACCGAGCAACATCTCTCTGCCGGAACACAAAGAAACGAATGGGGCGGAGATGAGAATAGGGAAGAAACATGACCTGAATGATGCGCTAGCAGAAGTTCAGTCCTGCTTCTCGTCTATTCTCAACACGCCGAATCGTAGTGAGGCGATAGACGAGGATGTGGCTCCAACTCTCCATTCGCGGGTCCAGATTCATTCTGCCTAATCTCTGATTGTGTGCTGAAGTGTGAGCTGTAGCAATCGGAGAGCCGAAAAGTTACAGCTAATTAGATGGCCGTGCAATCGCTCAAACAATCAAAAAAATTTTAACGTCCAGTTTTAAGGTAACTCAAAAACTACTTAGTCTCAATAAGAGAGATCTCAACACGCTTACCAGTCTTGTGATAGGACATTGTCCGAGTAAGTATCATTTTCGGAGTCTCGGTTTCGTACAAGATGATATTTAACCTCGGAACACTTGTTCTGCAATTGTGGAGCACTAATAGGACGCAGACTTCAGTATCTCAAAAAGGGTCCACTAGAGCCTAGGGAGATCTGGTTTGCGTCGTCGATTAGGGTAACAAGGTTCATAAACCAAGTCATCCCTGATTGGCACCTGTCTCGCTCCAGCTACCAGCTATCACTTCCTCAATAAGTGATAGGTAAACTTGAAGCGTACAGTAAAAGAAATAAATGGGGCATACCACAATAGTTCAAAATACGCATTGGAGGATACGCAATCGTGTTTGACCAAATATTGATTGAAACACCCATATAATATGCTGAATATGCTGAATAGTCGCCTGTAATAAAACCTGGCTAAAAGTAAATCTGGACGCCCATCGTGTGTCACCGGCACACCCTTTGTGGTAGGAATATTTTACCACGTTGCGGAGCTGTACAGAATGGAACTCGAACGACGTAAAAAAATTTTGACATCTGGAAAATCAAGAATGGTCTGGATCATAGGTATGGAAAGGTGTGGTGTGAAAACTTTTGAGAAAACCGAAACTAGGGACCGAAAGCTGAGGGGGAACATATTGAGGTACGTGAAGTCCAACTTCATTCGGGATATGGCTAGAAGGTACGATGCCAACTATCAAACTACGCAGAATATCCTCGCTCGAAGAGGCTATAGGTCTTACAGTGCCAGTAAATAGCTAAATCGGCACTTGAAGCCGAATTTAGTAGCTAAGAAGCGTGCTACACGTTTGTACCAACGAGTTTTGACGAAATTCAACGGATGTATTTTTAAGGACGACGAGATATACGTAAAAATGGATTTCAAACACTTACCGGTCAAAAATTTTACTTTGCAACTGGGCGCCCTGGGCGTGGCGATGTGGCAACCAACTATACATAACTTCGTATTTGCTAATAAATTCGCAAAGAACAGGTCAAGATCTGGCAAGGAATACGTAGCTGTGGACTGAAGACTGAGCCTTTCATCACTTGACCGTTTCTTCAAATTTAGCCATTCATTCGTAAACATAAGGGTAACCTTATATTCTGGTCTGATTTAGCTAGCTGTCACTACTCTAAAGTGGTACTACAGTGGTATGCAGTTAATAATGTCGTTTTCATGCCAAAAGAGATAAAACCACCAAATTGTCCAGAGTTTCGACCCATTGAATAATTTTGGGCAATTGTCAAAAAACGCCTTCGGCGAAACGGGAACAAGTACAGTCAACAGTGATAAAGAAATGCGTTCAAAGTGAAACTTAAAGCTGAATAAAAATACTGCAATCCAGTCATTTATGAGTTTTTCTGCGACATTCCAGTCCCGAGTTATAGATTGTTCTATGCGTCCAAAGTGGCTTTTAGCCAGGCTTTAATGATCGCAGCCGATCGATTTGTCAAATTGCTACCATTTCAATCGAAAGTACCAAGAGCAGATTTTAGTTGAACCGGTATTTGTCAATCGAGTCGTTTAGTTTTTATGCAGTACATCGTGATATTTGAAACAAATTTTTATTGCTAGTTTACGTCATTATAACGACTTTAGAATAAGCGGTGCAATTTATTCACCAATAAAATAATTTTTCAAAGCACAGATTTGAGATGTGATCTAAACGATTCAATCGTTGCGAAATTTACTCAACTTACAGGCCAAACCAGCTGAGCAACCTACTTTGCAATAATTTCTGATTATCCGTTATTTTGATATTTTAGTAATCTTATAATCTCGAGTATTTTAATATTAACAAATTGCACACTTATAAAAATAATATTCGCAGCTCAACGAATCAGTTTGCGTAATAAATCGGACAAACCAATGTAATATGCTGTTTTGAGGTTTAAACTAATTCTTTTTGCGCTATATTAGTCGATTGGTCGACAGATCTCGTAAATTTTATGGATCTACAGAAAGTGTATTCTGAACACGGTCTTTGTATTTTCGGTATTTCACCAAATGTTACAATTAGATATCATCATTTCGATCTTTGCTGAGAAGTGATCCCCAAGTGACACCCAAGTGATCCTATCGCGAGTAGAGTCGGTTTGCGCTTTTATGTAACAGAGCTGCGGGTAATTGGCTTCAAATTCACAAATAATAAAAAATCATATCTACCATTTCATTTAATGTTAAAAGTATTTTCTGCAGTTCCAGATTTTAACCGTTTCACTATCTTATAGACGGCTTAGTGGTGTAATTGGTTAAACAACACGCTCAACTAGAGATTGGGAGCTGTGAGTTCGACTCTCACCTTCGCTAAGTTTATATTTTTGGCCTAATACCAAGAATTTTCAGTTTGCCTGAATCTACATTTCTCGCATTAAGCATTTATTCTTCCCCAACACTATCTAGATAGGACATCTCGTTTATCTTTATGCCTGACAACATCGTGCATATAAACACACAGTAGTCTATCTATCGGGAATAGACTAACTAATATAATTTACATCAAACTACACGACTCCCACAAAAACAATTTGACAAAGTACCTATCAGTTTAAGTTTTCATTCGTAAAAATATTCGTTAACTGTTATGTTAATATCAGTAGTGCAACTAACATAATAGTAACTGTTCAGTAAAGTATTATATTTTATATTTTAAAAGAATAATTAAAACTTTTCCGGATCTTTCATGTAAGCTATGTAAAAAACTAAGTTTGCCTCGAATCAGTTTTAATACATATTGGGAATAATTTTAAATGTTACTCGGAGTAACTTACTCCATAAAACTGATTTTTCCTGTCAGCTAAGTATAGAAATACCCATCAACGGACGCTATACAACTCCTTTAAGAACATGAACAAATCGCTACTCGCTAATCATGGATTAAAGTGGTAAATCATGTGTAGTTCACTACCCAAAACCCAACGATAGTGTATACTCACAGTGCGAAGTTCCAATCAGTTCCAATGCATTGCCAACGATCGGTAATCCTGGAGGTCCTGGTATTTTTTCTGCCATCTCCAGCATATGCCGCCGGGATAATCTCCAATAAAACACCCACAGTAGTAAGGCGGGCACAAGTAGGAAATAGAACACATTTATCGGCGAAGCGATATTCGCATTCGCCGTCAATTGCTCCGCTGCAGCTACAGTTGCCGACATTTCTTGTGAAGTTAGGTATACACTTCTATTGCTATTTGGTTCAAAAATGCACTAAAAAATAATCACTTCGTTTTCGTTTATTATTCAATTATCTTTGTTTCTGATTTGAGAATTGTTCACTGAACCTAACTGAAGTTTCACCACGATTTGTTAATATTATCCATGTCTTAAGATGATTATCGTTCCCTGGACACTAATGGCCAACCACTACTTCAGGATGTATGCTACCACCGCGGCCGATCCACCGTAACTGACTGATAGAGAATTTAGTAAATTTGTTTTTATAGTCGCTACATATTCTCACCAGTGCGGTCGGTGTTAGCTGGCCGTTTGAACCAAAGTGACTTGTCGTATGGCCGTGCGACCGTGTGGTTCGAAGTGTAGTATTCACCTAGCGCGCGAATGTTTCTCCTTGCACATGGCTGAGGCGTGTGCGAGCATGGAAAATTTTATTCGTTGATGCTATTGGTATCACCTGTAACTACGCGTATTCAGACCGGTGCAAAGCAAACGTAGTCGAAGAGTACTACGTAATGTACTATTAATGTTCTCTCTGGCAAAAGACATTGTGATTTCTTTCGATACTGGCTACCAGAAAATAATCATAGCTTTCTACAATTACCCTATTAAATGATGTAAATAGAGTTTATTTGTCTATTTCAGTAAATTTTTCAAAATGGGTAAATCTGGCTTTGATTTGTTAGAGAAACCCCTCAAACGTCAATTTTTATGAAAATTGTTCATCAACTTTCAAAGCATTGCATTTTCAGTTTGAATCATTATTTTGATTCTTACACCAGACCGTACTGGAATTCTCATATAAAAAATATAAGGATTAGTTCAAAATTTGGAAAAAAACAATCGTCGTCGGAATAATGTCGAATGGACCCGTTGGGTTTCTCAAAGAAACGATTCAAGTGTAGTAATAAAAAAAAATCAAGAAAAGTTAATTTAATGTATCTGGTTCGCGTAATTTGCATGAAACATATAATTAATCAGCAAGTAAGAAAATAAATAAACAAATAGTAAAAACTGCGGAACCTTTGTTAGATCATCTTATTCAATCAGCACGTCTTCGGACCATTATTCAACTGTCTTAATTATACAATAGTCGGTTCATTATATTAGACAGATGGTTAACGATTAAACAATATGTTGACTAAATTATTCAAGGAATTTCATCCCATACCGTAACTTAGATCTGTTATCATTCAAAAATATTACTAACCTATGTACCCTTGAAATATACGAAAAGAGATAATAATTTTATTTATTGACGAGACTTTCAGCCAAGTGAAAAGAGAAAAGAGATATTCATTCTACAACTGAGATAGTATTGTATTCAGGGTTTCGACCGATCCTTTTTTTCTACCGCAGTCACATCAACGCGCATTCAAGTTCACACCATCCGTTTAGTGGTGGAATACGAACGCTATGCATAACACAACTGGCAGTTTGCTCAGTCAAACGCCGATTGCACGCAGTAGAACGAACGCGTTCTAAAGCTTTTTAACATTTTCGTTTCGATCAAGTTGCCTTTACCGTTTGGAGCAGCAAATGACCAGTAGGGATGCTATACCGGTTTTACCGAAACCGGTTTTACCGAAACCGGTTTTACCGGTATTACCGGGCTATTTTCCAATACCGAATTACCGGTTTTTCCAAGACCAAAAACCGGTATTTTCGGTATTTTTTTGCATGATCAAATAACAACTCAAGACGCCTGAATCGCTGGTAGAAAGTTTAAAGCAAGGGGAAACTTAAATTCATGATTGAAGGTTCTACAAATAATAACTCTATTATGTAGTTCTTCCAAAGGGAAACCCCTGAAATATCTCACCGCTGTCAGCATAGAGCCGGAGTGCCTCATGCTTTTTAAGCAGTCGTCTCCATTCAACTTGTTCCAATCCCTGGGCTACTCGTCGCCAATTTCTCAGTCGTCTCAGAAGTCGCAAGTCACTATCGATCTGATCATGCCATCTTGCATGTTGAGCTCCTCTGTTACTGGTGTCGAGGCGGTCGTTGAAGAGAACTGTTTTCGTTGCTGAGAAACAAGGATACGCTTTATTTAAGCGATGAGGAATTCATGAAGAAATAAGAAATTGTCGCAGTGCTAAAACCAGCCTTGGCTGCTGTCGAATTACTGTACCGGAAAAATTGCAAACTCTACGAACTACGCACTCTAAAACTACTCTCGGAACACCTTTCAAGTATCGCACAACTGCTGTTCGAGTTACTGTATTGATAGAATTTCCGTATATTTAAATTTATTCGTTTTATAATTAGCCGCGCTATGTGCAATGACTTTGTAATATTCTTCAAGGCATCAAGGATGTTTTAATAATAAAATTCTGCAAGGTTTTATTATTTTCAAAGTCAATGGAATAAACTCAGAAACCGAGCAGGCAGAGGAACCAAAATCAACTGAACCTTCAGTTATAATTTATCATAAATGTCAGTATCTAAGCAGCTTATTAAAAGCTCTTGAACAAGGGTTTTCCTACGCTACATTTCTAATTTATCACTAGGAATTATTCTCTCTTTCTCTGTGGAGATCGAATGAAGATTCTCTGCCTCCGGAAGTTTTTCATTGAAATTTGTTCTCGTTTAAAAGATGACATGGTAAATTCTCTTCGCATTGTTAAATATTATTTTTTTAATGAATTAACTACGCGACAGAAATTGAGAATCGTTGATTATGGAAGGAACTTCTTCAAATCATATGATTTTTGAATATAGTTTTCAAGAGTTAACTTTTACCGGTTTTACCGGTATTGCATTTATCAATACCGAAAAACCGGTTTTCAAAATACCTCCCGGTATTGGCATCTCTAATGACCAGTCGAAAAAAATGTCACAGTATAGAAGTGACAGGCATTCGCCGCTTTTTGCTTATAGTTCTAGCTGGAATAGTATGGACAAGCGATAGAGAATGAAATTTATGTAATGAAAATTGTTGAATTTTTGCACAAAAACTTCTTGCCTTCTGAATCCCCCACATGCCAAATTCGGTTCGATTTGCTTGATTAGTTCTCGAGTTTTGAAGAAATTTGTGTTTCATTTTTATAGGAGACCCCCCTCTTATGCTCTCCCTAAGATTGCTCTCTCCCCCTCCATAAATTGCTGGTCTTTTTATCTATCCAACGACATATAAATTGTTCAGTTTCGTTCAGTAGTTTAGTAGTTATTACCATTTGTAATCTTTCATTCAAACGTGACACTTCTATTTTCGTTTTCACAAAGTGCTACCCAGTCCCAGTATAGTAAACAAAGACGTAGTCCTACGTCAAAAATCACAGAATCTTGTAAATAGAAACTCGAAACAAGTATAATCTAGCTTTGCAAATTGATGATTTGCTCAAGGGGTGCATTTTGTACCATTCTACCAAGGCAAGGTATCTCCTTCCAGTATTGGACAAAAGGTAGGAGTCAAAATGACTACTTGTCAAGCATAGCTACCAATACCCCCCCCCCTTCCTTTCCGCTCTTCCCAACCTTTACCAAAAAAATTTTCATTTCTTTCCCTACCGTCCCTTCATCAATTGTAGAACCATCGTTTCAAAAAAAATATTAATATATATGTATGACCGCATTTCAAGGTCAAGACTAAAAACTTGAGATTAGTCTATTACATAGGAACGGGGCCTTCCCTCGAAAACCCGCGCCGAGAAACGCCGCTAACACAAGCTGACAGACGAACAACGTCACGCGCAGTACCTTGCAAGTCGTAAGGGCCGGCATAGTGTCGTCGTCCTGAAAGTAAACAGTAGTTAGATTAAAAAAAATCAGAGGGGTTGTGTACAAGACACGACCGCATATATAGGTGACGCAGGACTACGTAAGTCTCTTTGTAGTGATAATAGCATGTATTCATGCTTGTAATCATTCGATTGTTCCTGTATACATGCTATATGCAACATATATACATGCTACATGCGTTGTATGTAACATTTATCAAAGTAGTAACATTGCATACGTTCAATTCTCAAAAGATTGTGCATTTGAAAACAATTTAACAAAATCAAGAACACAAACTATTGCTTTCCTGCTACCTTACAGAAATTAAAGATTGTTTTTATTACCCATGGTTCCCCACGTTGAAGGGATTTTATGAATTCAATCCTATTTTCAACAGCACATCTTTCCACTAGCACTTCCTCGGCAAGCATGCGTATTCATACAGAGTCGTATTATAACTGAACACTACAGCTGTAGCACATTTTTCCAAAACAGATACCAAATTCGCCTAGGTTTAATCGTCTCGCAGTCAAGAATTTGCGATCTGTTGGGACAACGAACTTGTGCCATTTTTTCTGGCACACTTCCCTAACACAGACATCAAATTGGAATAGGTTTAATCGCGTTCGTAAGAAATCTGTTGGCACGAGGGGGCTTTGTTACTCTCTCTGGCGTACTTCCCAAGCAAGGACATCAAAATGGTCTAGGTTTAACCGCGGTGTTAAGAAATCTTGTTGAAATGAGGAAACTTGGTCACTTGTTTTGGCTTACTTCCCAAGCACAGATATCAAATTGGTATAGGTTTAGATCATCGCAAAGAATCTTCCAACCAATCACGAAGCGAGAATTCTGGTAAAACATAGGCTCATTAATTCAATTTTTCAATAGTTCAACATCAAGAATCCATACTTTTCTTCATTTGGGTCAATTCTTAGAAGATTTTCCAATCGATTGGTGTAAGAATATTGAAAATCGATAGGAAAACCGCTGAGTTATTAGCGCTCAAAACCTTTCATTTTTCGTGACGCTCGCATTTTTCGATTTTTTGGAATGACACCCTATCTCAAAACTTGCCGTAAGACGTAGTCCTACGTCAAAACTTCTCGCTCGGTGGTAATCTGCAATTGATGTAGGAAGCGGCACAATATGTGTCGATAACCCAACCTAACGCGTCGCTATCCTTGAGAAGTGGATTTTGCGGTCTCCTTTTGTCCAGCGCCTCTATGGTTCAAAGGTACAAGTACCAGCGAACCACATGCCCTGGCGGGTGTTGTGGGTTCGAAGCCGGTTGTAATCTCAGATTACAGCTTGGTTCGACTCATGCACCTTCCAGTATTGGACAAAAGGTAGGAGTCAAAATGACTACTTGTCAAGCATAGCTACCAATACCCCCCCCCCCCCTTCCTTTCCGCTCTTCCCAACCTTTACCAAAAAAATTTTCATTTCTTTCCCTACCGTCCCTTCATCAATTGTAGAACCATCGTTTCAAAAAAAAATATTAAGGTATCTCTTCAAAATGCTTTATCTATACCTATAAAAAGGATTTCTGTCTGTCTGTCCCTATGTTGCTTATAGAATCGAAAACTACTGAACCGATCGGCGTGAAAATTTGCATGTAAAGGTTTTTGGTGCTAGGGAAGGTTCTCTCGATGGAAAAAGACCCCACCCCCCACTAAGAGGGGGAGGGGGGGGGGGGGCTCCCATACAAATCTATGCCCATAAAATGGATTTCTGTCTGCTCTATGTTCCTTATAGAATCGAAAACTACTAAACCGATCGGCGTGAAAATTTGCATATAGGGGTTTGTGGGGCCAGGGAAGGTTCTTATGATGGTAAGAGACTCCTCCCCCCACTAAGAGGGCGGCTCCCATACAAATGAAACACAAATTTCTGCATAACGCGAGAACTAATCAAGCGAATGGAACAAAATTTTACATGTGGGTGTTTTTGGAGACAAGAATTTTTGCTATGGTAATTTAGAACCCCTTCCCACTTTAGGAGAAGGGGGGGCTCCCATACAAATGAAATACAAATTTCCATAACTCCAGAGCTAATCAAGCAAATGGAACCATATTTGGCATGCGGGTGTTTTTGGAGGCATGAATTTTTTCTATGGTAAATTGAAACTCCTTCCCTCTTTAGGAGGGGAATTATGTCCTCTCTCCCTTTTAATAGGGGGGGGGGGGGCTTCCATACAAATGAAATACAAATTTCCTCATAACTCGAGAACCAATCAAGCAAATGGAACCAAATTGGACATGTGTGTGGATGTTTTTGGAGACAAGAATTTTTTCTATGGTAAATTGAAACCTCTCCTAACTTTAGGAGGGGGGCTCCTATACAAATTTCCTCATAATTCGAGAACTAATTAATCAAATGGAACCATATTTGGCATGTGGGTGTTTTTGGAGGCATGAATTTTTTCTATGATGAATTAGGACCCCTTACCTTTTTAGGAGGGGGCTCCCACACAAAAAAAAATAAATTTCCGCATAACTCCAGAAATAATCAAGAGAATTGAACCCAATTTAGCATATGGATGTTTTTGTAGGCAACTTTTTTTCTATGGTGAATTGAGATTCCTCCCCTCTATAGGAGGGAAATAATGACCCCTCTCCCTTTTAAGAGGGGGGGGGGGCTTCCATACAAATGAAATACAAATTTCCTCATAACTCGAAAACTAATCAAGCGAATGGAACCAAATTTGGCATGTGGGTGTTTTTGGAGGCATGAATTTTTTCTATGATGAATTAGGACCCCTCTCCCTTTTTAAAAGCTCCCATACAAATGAAATACAAATTTCCTCATAACTCAAGAAGTAATCAAGCAAATGGAACCAAATTTGGCATGTGGGGGTTTGGAGGCAGGAATTTTTTTAATGATGGTTTGAGACTCCTTACCCCTGTGGTAGGGGGATAAGGACTCTCATACAAATATAACAGAAATTTTGGCGTAACTCAAAAACTAATCGAACTCCAGAAATTTTAGACTCTTTCATAAAACATTAATCAATAACAAGACCACCAAAAACCATCAATACTAACATTAGATAATTCAGCGCGAGACGGCCACAGGCCGCGAGTGTTGCCGACGACCTGCCGTCGGAAGCGCCGGCCACTGCGGGGGACAGCCCACCGTAGAGATCACCTCTATCTAGGTTTATTAATTTTCCTAGATCTACTGACCTCTATTACTTTCCTTCAGTTGTGTCACCCCTGCGAAATGGTACTTTCTACGAACAGATTTTCCGTGGAATGGTACATCCCGTGTAAGGTTTTTCGCGAAACTGTATATTCTGCGTTATGGTCAACCGAGAATTGGTGTTCCGCAAAATGGTATTCGGCGAAATGGTTTGTAATGATGGAGAATATTTAAATGCTATCCGCTTTATTTTATCAGACTAAACAATGTGGGGAGTTGTATTCTACTTTACTGTGAGGAAAATTTGTATACTAAAACAGCCATGAACTTCCCAGAAATTTGCAGAACTCAGGATTGTGACAAAGGTCATTCGAGATTCACGATTTATGTACACGACAGTTTAATTTGTGGCAATACGAAGTTTGTCGGGTCAGCTAGTATAAGCATAAATAGTACACAACACAACAGTACACATCAAACGATTATTAGAAACGATTTAATTAGAGTTCGTAATATGTTATTAATATATATGACTGTGGAAATAATTATTTAAAAATATATTGACATCAAATTTATCCTATTATGCTCTGGTACGCAAAAAATCCATTCCAAGCGGGTTTTTGTATAACTGCACAACTGATGATCAATGAGATATTACAAAAGAATGGTAGAATTTTCTCTACAAGTTTATTTTTTTATGTTGATAAAGTCATGAAATAACCTAGTTTAATTTATATTCAACAAAATCTCATATTTTAAAGTCTCCGTATGCATATGCCATTGCAATGTAAAAAAAATCAACTATGATTTATCGAGCAAACTTTTTAATCCTTTCTTTGCCTACATTGTTTTTCATAATGATCGATTACGTACAGAAATGTACCTGGTTTTCGTTTCTTTGCAGGTTAATATAGCGTAACTGCGATAAAATCATATTTACTCTCGTTTTCTTTCCAATGTGTCAAGCGGTCAACGTTGAGTTAGAGAAAGATGCTGTGTAGAATATACTGCAAGGCAAGAGTTTACATTCACTCTAGCTTCCCCTACTCAAACATGTGAAAAGTGGGGAAATCAAGTTTTCTATTACTTCTAACTACGGCGGCTAAGAAGTTATTGCACTTTACTTATTCGTAGGTTGATGCCATTGACTGTGCCGTAGTTGTACCAGATACCCAAGGCTAAATAAGACGCACTTGTTGGGCCTTAAGTTCATAGCGACGGAAATTGTACTA
The DNA here is from genome assembly GCF_943734655.1 of Sabethes cyaneus. Classification (NCBI taxonomy): domain Eukaryota; kingdom Metazoa; phylum Arthropoda; class Insecta; order Diptera; family Culicidae; genus Sabethes; species Sabethes cyaneus. The sequence continues at coordinate 101,174,840 of NC_071353.1, read as the reverse complement.
CAAATCCTGTGCTCATTTTTCCACTCGAACGAAAGAAATTATCACCAATATATGTAAGTAGGGGTACACATTTCAGTAGTTGACTTGTCCAGTCTGTAAGCAAGCAAATCGTGACACAGCAGAACCAATTTGAATAATTAGATTGAATAATATCCTTTCTTGAAGTATTTGCCCATTTTTGTGTGCGCACATGTCGTACCGGTGATTGGCATTGCTTCATATTTGTGCGTCAGGAATTAATTACAATTCGTGCGTGGATCAGGCAATATTCGTGATCACAAGCAGGCTGATTTTCGGCAGGTTATTTTTTTCTTACTTTTCACGCAGTCATATCGCTTTCATACGATTGATTTATAAATCTCGGTTCTTCTGAGCTTCACTGCAGACCAGTTAGAAGCCGCAGTGGGGAAATTATGTCACTGAATTAAATTATTAAATGGTCAACAGTTTTGAATCACATCTACAATAGAAATTTTCTTCAAGAGACGGAAGAAATTGTTTATTAATTTTTGTCTAAGCAAAACCAAACTTACCTATTCTAAAAGAGATGAAGATATGTGCTCGCTGCACCAATAAAAGTTACATTTTGTAATCATCAAACCGACTCAATGATTAGACTAGTTCGAATTAAAAAAAAACGATGTAATCGACGTCCACCAAATTTCAAAACAAGCTTCAATCTGCGTCGGCGAAGCAGGTTTCACTACATCATGACGATAGCTTTTAGAGTTCATTGTACTTTTCTATCCAATATTTAGTAAAAAGCTAGAAACTTTGATTGCCAATGAACTGAAATTGATGTGTAAATTGATCTTTCAATGTAACGCGTGGTCTATCTAGTTAACATTGACAAATTGTGCCTGACTTTCAAGCGCCGTCACCTGGAACAGTAATGAAGTAATGAGTGATGAATGACTGAGAAACATATTTTTGTTGCCTTTTGATGAAAATGCAATTTTATTCGACGGATGTCACATTTGCCTAGACCCCCTCCCCCCCTTTGTCACAACCTGTCACAAAATTGACAATACCATATCAATATCAATTCAACACAATATCACTTCAACATGGTATGGTAGATACTGGGTATGCATTGTCTTATCAAAAATTTTATGACAAGTAGTATTTTCTATTTTAGGTCGTCACATTACTAAAGTTAGCGATTTCACTACAGACTATGTATAAGAGTTAACGAATTGCAATATAACAAACAAGAATAATTTAAAGTGCACTCTTCAACAATGTAAATGGGCTATAATGGGTCTGGAATAATATAATACATTGAATTGTTCATTTTATGCAGGGGGAGGATGTGGCATCCTGGTATTTTTAATATATTAGAGAATTTGCCTTGAATGTGTAATGTGTGTTGATGACACATTGTTCGAGTAGCTGCTGGTAGCGTGTAACCGGTATAGACCAAATCAAGGTGACGTCATTTGGCAGATACTGGCGCCCTTGTTTACAAACAGACCGCAGAGTCCAAAAAAGTTTCAGCCGTTTAAACGGCAAGTTTGTTATTTAAACCGAGTTTAAACAGCATTAGGACTAAATTTAAAAGCCATTATGCCTGTAAAATGTTAAAACACACGCTACATTCGCTATAAACGGAAAGGAAAGTTTTCCAAAATGTAAACAAGGGCGCCAGTATCTGTCAATTGACGGTATGATGATTTGGTCTATAGAGAAAAAGTGTAGAGGGTCGAATGACAGCTTCGCGCGTAAAGAGTAGTCAGTTTGGGCACAGACAAACAGACGGGACACTCGCGTTAATTCCATCGTCCATTCAAAAACCACTTATTTTTCAAAAAAACATGTTTCGCAACATGGCCACACCACGGCGCTCGAATGTTGCTTCGAGTTTCCAGTATAAAAACATACGAATGTAAAAAACCTGCAGTATAGAATCCTGAAAATGTAAAACACATGCAGTATAGAACCCTGCAAATGTAAAAAACTTCAGTATAAAACCCTGCAAATGCAAGCTACTCCGCAACATGCATAACAGAGGGCGCTAGAGTGCCAGCAAAATGTGTAGGACGATGGTTTTTGAAGAATTTTCTTCTATGTGTCATGTCAATTCGTCAGTGGTTTGGGTTAGACGGTGAACCGCAGGACATCACAGTCGTTAGATAGGATCACACCAAGGCATATACGGTTAGGTTCTACCTTCTTGAATATTAGTTACACACACCATCAGCAGACGGAGTCAATGGGAAATATTCAACAAGTTATTCATAAACAAGATAAATACAAGAGTTACTGCATAGAAATTTATTTTTGCCTGAAATAAATAATTTGAAGCTTATTTATTATCATGTATAAAGCTTGTTCGCGAAAAATCTGGACACCTCAATTTTGCAATAAAGCAAATTTGCTAGAAGTTTAATCCATGAAACAATTTTATATCATTTATGTGTGTATCGTTAATAATTATCAAACAAATTAACATTACTTATTTGGTCTGCATGAAAAATTGGCGCACTTTGGAGTTTACTTTTGCCATGAGGATCAGTGCAAATTTGTTGGCAAACAATTTAGCTGCGTTTGTCCAAGATTTTCGAAATTTATCTATAGTTGTTGCTTTTTGTTTGTGCTGGGACAGCTCTCTCTCTCTCTTCACCAAAGCCCAATACTGCTCGATGGAGCGTAACTCTGGGCAGTTAGGTGGATTCGCCTCCTTCGGTACAATATGGACTCCATTAGCATCATACCATTCCAAAACATCTTTGGCGTAATGACAGGATACCAAAGCAGGCCAAAACAGCGAGGGTTTCGTTTCGTTTCTACAGGCATTCTTCACGGTATATTTCCTTGTTAACCGTTCCCGTAGTGATACTTTTGCAGTAACTTTTGCTGGCTCCACCATAGCTGCATATGGCCTGCCATACTAAATATTTTTTGGGGAACTTGGCTTTCTTCTTTGTCCTAAAAATCATTGCAAGGCCATTCCGTTTCATGGCAGTGTAAAAAGACATACCCGGAAGCTGTTTAAAGTCTTGTAGGACATACGTTTCATCGTCCATTATAACGCATGGAAACTTCGTTAAATATTCGCGATAAAGCTTATGAGCGTGTGTTTCGGCCGTCGTATTTTGCTTATCATTACGGTTTGGCACAGTCCTCACCTTGAAAGACTTCATGCCTTGTCGTTGCTTAGAAGTGTGCACGAATGTTGGCGACATTTTTATTTTACGAGCAATGGTACGTACAGAAAGATCTGGCCTCCTCCGTAATATTTGTTTTACCTTCGCATCCTTGTGGTGGTTCCTCAGATCCGTTTTTGTTCCACTTCCCTTCTTCCTAGCTGTTGTCAAGCGAGTATTGAACGATTTTAAAATACTGTGAACAGTGCTTGGAGGAAATCCAAGCTTTTTAGCAAGTTTTCTTAACGAGAAATCCGGATTTTCATTGCGACCGCACACAATTGCTTGTCGCACCTGCGCTTCTTTTGACGCCATTTTACGCTGATCGCTTGGAATATAAACAAGTGTTATATTTTCAGAAAGAACAGACATACGTCTACCACTCTGCAAAATATTTCACTCATTGTTAATGTATTTCCGACGCTGTGTGTGTTTTGAGGTGTCCAAATTTCGTCGCGAACAAGCTTTATATGGTAGGATCACTAGACAATAGTTATTCTAGTTCTTAGTCTAGATTATTTTTATTTTTTTTTTTTCGAATATGTATTGTAGTTAACATAACAGCTGGAATAACTAGTTCACTAAACCGATGATTCATAAATGACAATCTGCACAACCTTCGGCGGATCCTTACTTTCCTGTTTTTCTTTAATGTCTTGAAGAATTGCGTTTGTAATAGCTTCCAGAGCAGCCATTTGACTAGGATCGTTCTTTTTGCTCCCATGCAGTCTCGGCATAGAGACTACCGTTAGAACACGTCTTAAATCATTTTGCAAAGCTGTTACATCGATCCCGGTGCCAGCTGATTCGCCCAGCCGACGCAAAGTGTCCGCCAAAGGTCCCGAAAGAGCCTTGAAAGAAATTAAATTTTACAACTTGACTAAATTACTTAATAGCATTTGTTTGCAAAGCTACCTGTAGCTTCTGCCAACTCTGAGCATACTGCCGTCGTACTAGCTCGATAATCGTTGAGGTTAATGCAAGCCCCACTAGGATGTATAAGGTACAAAGTAGCATATAGTTCGGTTTGCCTACAATAATGCATCATATAGAAAGTTTTGAAGAGAACAGTTCTAAATTGAATAGGCCTACTAGGAACTAAATCTCCAAATCCAATAGTAGTCATTGTGATGAAGCAAAAGTAGTATCCATCGAAAAAGTTCCAGTCGTCTTCCCATAGGAGAAGGAGTCCAGTGCCTGCTGCAAGATATACACCCAAAAATCCAACAGCTCCAACTGCATACAACCACTTTTTATCAGACACTTTTATTCCAGCGTCTGGGCAAAATCCTGAAAATCGCAGGCCAAAAAAGATTAAACTTTACGATACAAAAGATGGATTTCTAATGTAGGAAAAATTATGTAAAGAAGTGAAAAACTTGGTTAACTTTAAATGCATATATGTAAGAAGCAATTCCATGCGAAACCGTCTTCGAAAAGCTAAAATCTGAAATGAACCTATCTGATTTCGATGAAGCTTTACCTACCCAACACGGAAACATGTACCTTCCACAGATTTTGGCACCACTTGGATTCAAGTCTTATTTTTTTAAAAGAAATTATTTATTTTCATAGGAGTTATATTTCAAATATATTATATATTAAATCGTGTATAGAAAACTACCGATGGCGCCAAAATTATGTCTTGAATTATGAAAAGTTGTAGAAAATTGATTTCTAATTATGAAGAAAACTAATGTATTTCGCATCAATTGCTTTCCTGACATTCTGTTTGCCATATGATCGCTTGCTTCCTGGCTGTATTTCTCGTCATGTATTTCTTGACAAACTTTGTAAGTATCTGCTTCTTTACTTCCTCCGGAACATCAACCTTGTGCTGGGCGGTGAAGAACAGTACCCCCGGAAGCTGCCGGAAGTCCGATATAAGTCTCATTATCCATGATGAGATAATGAGGCATCGTCAGCATCTGGGTGTACAGTTTCCGGGCCCGTGACTTTTCCACCGTATTTTGTTGTTAGTCACGATTCGGAGCCTTCTGCACTTTGTACGTATGCAGTTCTTAGCTCTATGAACGAAAGACTTGGACAGATTCAACTTTTTGGCCATATCCCTGATCGAAGCATTGGGATTCCGCTTAAACGCTTTCACGACGCGCTTGTGATCCTGATCACTAATAAAGCATCTGTTCTGACCGCATTTCTCCTTCCGTTTGATGCTCAGAGTTTCGTAGTAACGTTTAATCATGCGACTCCGACATGTTTTCCGATATCCCGATGAGAGAGTTGAGGATTTTTCAGGTGCACAAAATCAATTCGCTACATTGCTTTTCGGGTGACGCCATTTTTTTCAATTTTCGAAAAACTGACGGCGATAAAAATACAGTATAAATAATATACTCTAAACTACTTCTACCTAAATTTTCAAGAAAAAATACCCAATGGGCAGTGTCGTAGCCAGGATTTTCGTTTGGGGAGGAGGGGGGTCAAGCTATTTTTTAAGAGAAATTTCAAAACTAAGAGGTTCACTCGCCTCTGGAGGCCAAGTTATTATGCAGAAAATCATTTGTTTAAGAATTGTTTAAGACTGCATAGCTTCTGGCACTCTTGCATCGAGCCTACTTTTCCCTCCGCAAGACGCTTCGATTAAGGAGCATACGCCGCACAAAGCTGACGATGTACAAAGCGCTAGTCAGACCGGTAGTCCTATTTTTCCCGGATCTCTTCGAGATCGGGAGCCAGCAGGCAGTTCTCGTTTGTAGGCACTCCGAGGTTAACTTCCGTTGCGTCTACTATTGCTATATCGTCGTTGAGGTGCTCATCGAAATACTGCTTCCACCTGTCGACCACCTCAAGCTCCTTTGTGATTAGATCCCCTCCTTCGCCTCTACACATGTCAGGTTTAGGTGTGTAGCCCAAATTGGTTCACTTTCTCGTAAAACTTGCGTGTGTCATTAGCCCGGAATAGTTGTTCCAGCTCTTCACGGTCTCTGTCCTCCTTCTGGCGCTTTCTTCTCATTCGATAGTTTTAGGTGCACGAGGACTGCTACTAGGTAATGGTCCGAGTCGATATCTGCATCCCGAAGGGAGCGTACGGTAAGGTGATTTTCGAGAAAACCGGCCCTCGATGAGAATATGGTCGTTTTGGTTCGAAGTTCATTGGTCAGGTGATCTCCAAGTTGTGGGAAAAGAAAATGCTTCTAATCACCAAGTCTCGGGAAGCTGCAAAGTTGGTGCATCGCTGGCCGTGCATCATATGGGGCCCGATCATCGGTTTATGCATTGCTTCCCTGCCGACCAAGACGTTAATTTTCCCGATGACGATCTTGATGTCCTGTCGTGAACAGCTGTCATACGTTGCCTCCAGCTGCGCATAGGACGCTTCCTTCTCGTCGTCGGGTCTACCTTCGTGTGGACAATATACGTTTATGATGGTGTAGTTGAAGAAACGGCCTTTTATCCTCAACACGCACATCCTCTCGTTGATCGCTTTCCAGTCTATTACCTGCATTTTGCCCAACATTACGAAGCCCATTACCAGCTCGTTGGTCGCTCCACCGCACTGAAAAAATTGGGGTTTGCCGCCACGGATCCTCCACACCTTCTCGCCTTTGCGACGGATCTCCTGCAGTGCCACGATGCCAAACTTTCGGCGTTCTGATTGATCGGGCAGCATCCTGTCGCCACCAACGAAATTTAGCGATTTGCAGTACCAAGCCTCCATTCCATGTCCTTATTTCGTCGCCTTTGTCCATGCCGAATGTTCCGAGTAACGGAGAGCTACAAAACGATGCCGGTCATATTGTTATTCAAAGGCGCACTCATCAAAAATATACTTGTGCTGCAGTTTTAGTTGAATTGTTATTCTGCATTGATTTTTTCTTTTAAAAATGTGGGTTAGTCCCCCCCCCCTGGCTACGTGGCTGCCTATGGGCCTTTATTTGTATGTTGTATTCGTATTTGTATTCGTATGTTACTTGAAAAATCTCTAGTTTGAAAAAACTCATGAAAGTCGTGCTACGAGGTTCGTTCGTGAAAAGTGCATGAAGCACTTGAAGCACTCAGAATAACTTTTAAAAACTGCGAATACTTCTATTTTTTCCAAAAAAAAATTAAAGATGGTCTCATTTTGATATCTTGACGTTAAGTTTTTGAATCTTCTCTGACATAATTTTGAGCAACCGATAGTTTTCGAGATACGATTTTTAAAACTTAAACCCGCATGGAAATAAATATCCCCTTTTAAAAACTGAGTCTTGAACCAAAATGGTGTCAAAATATGTGTAAAGTGCATGATTCGTCCTATCAAACACGCAGGTTTCATCGAAATAGGAAAGATTAAAATTTTATCATTTACTTATTTCACCTGGAACTGCTCTGTTCATTCAATGGATTTAAAAATTGGTAGATTATTTTAAAATATTTTAGTTACTTGCGAATGGAAGAATAGACTTCCAGTGCTGTCCTACGGTGGATACCGTAGTCGCGAATAGACGTCCCCAGTCAGCAATCACGGTCAGTGTCAGCGGGATACCGATTAGAGCGTAAAGAATGCAAAAGATTCGTCCCCATAGTGTCACTGGTACGATGTTTCCATAACCTGCCGGCAAAACGAACGGTGCTAATGTAAGACCACACGCTACAGTTGAGTTATGTTGTTAATTGGGAAAACTAAAAGTCACACACCTACTTTAATGGCCAAATGAAATGAATTTATTTTCTTCGGATGATTTATATATCAAAGATGATGCCAAGAGTATTTAGCAATTAATTGAGATGGATTAACTGTAAGTGATGCAGAATTAAATTTATGGTAACGCTTTTGCTTTACGTATATTAGCTATGTTTTGGCGAAAAACATCGATAAAATCGAACAAGCATTGTGGTCACGGCGATTATCCCAATTCAACGTATATTAGTTATGCATGCCGAATCTGGTGGAAAACATTTGGCTTGTTTGAGTCATACCGTTAGCATGAACCGAGAGCCGTGTTCTTTATGATCAAACTTTTTTACCATAGCTGAAACATAATACTGAAATAGTACACTAGTATCTCTAACATTGAAGGCATGAACACTTCTCCTTAGTTATGCCACAATATGTGTAGTCGTACGGAACAATAGTATATTTGTGTGCGTAAGAAATGAGATGGTCAGCATACAATACGATAATGATCTGAATAACAGCTGCTTTACATACCGATTGTGGTGAGGACAGTGGATGCAAAAAAGACTGCTTGTAGTATGCTCCACTTCTCAGATTCCACGGGAAAATTGCTATTCACGTCAATAGAAATTCCTCCTTGGGCTGCATCTTGAACGGTCTGCACCAAACAAAATAAATTGTTACCTGGGCGAACAATATTGTACTACCTACCTTTTCATATTTTTCCAGCTCTATTGATAGAAGAGTTTCCAAGTTTCGTACATCTGTGTTGTTTACGATAGCGTATATAAATTTTTCACGCTGCTCGATCACAGATTCTCGTAAGCCTTTCGTCCTATTAAGCTCAGCTGGTAATTCCAACTCTCTGAACACCTGAAAGACATTAGATCGCATAGTTGTTATTTTCATCACTTTATAATTTTTGTGTATAATTAAATAGAGGTAACCTTATGTGAGAAGTAACTTTACTGCTAAAGTTTGACTAATGCAATGCTAATGTTTCAATGATTAATTTTTAGTCCAAGTTCAAGTCTGATTTTATGTCCCATTTAAAGTGTAGTCAGTCCACACTCATGGGTCACACACAATTGTGGGTCATTTTAGCTTTAGCTTTAGTTAAATATGCATTCCAACCTTTTCGTTTCAAGCTATTGATAACTTGATAACTTCCAAGAACCAAGAGTCCAAGAACAACATGACCTCGACTGCGCAAAAACAAAGGGCCGTCTGTGCCCAAACCCTAAACAGGGGTTTCTTATAGTAAGATGGCGGATGTCTCCAGCATCGCCATCACGTCAAGTGATTCCTTACCCAGTATACTTAGCGCGGATCACCTAACGGCTATTTGCAACGAAATTCTGAACCGCATATGACCAAAATTCAGAAGCTGCCCGTTCATGAACGATTTCTCGCTCCTTGTTTGTGCCGACGAGGAGACAGTAAGATGACTGGAGACTACGATACCAATCCTCAAGCTGTGGAATAAGGCACTGCTACGAACATGCACCATGAAGGCTGTTTATGGGGTATTTTTCACGTAGCGTGGATACCTCCGTCCCTCCGAGATGATCCTCTGTCTGCTTTAAAGTCAGAACGACAACTTCTCGACTCAAGTGTGGCGAGTACTTTTTCGCACCATGACAAGGAACACCGTCGAGCTGGCGTTGGAGAAAGGTCCTCTGCCTGCCAACCTAATTGTCAAGCAGAGCTTCATGTTGAACTATATGTTCAGTAAGGCTCGCATGCGGCAGGTTGGCAGTAGAGCGGCCAACTGCCGATTAGGGGATTCTATGTCAGGAACAGGGAAAGTACGTATAGGGCAACCTCCCGAGGGACTATCACTTGCTCCAGGCACGTCGGCAGCGGTTGCAAAGGTTCGCACTGTTCCCCGAAAAAGGGATCTGCATCAAACACCAACCAATATCGTAAGGTTTCTCGTAAGGGAGCATCAACCACCTTCCATAGCAAAGCTTAAGAAATATATTGGCTGTCGTGTTGATGTTTCTCGGTGAAAATCCAAATTTATAATTTTTAAATTACGTTTCGGCTTACTGTTTATTCAGCCATCATCAGACTCTTAAATTTAAACAAAGCTTAAGAAACTATCAAAGTCTGCAAGTTAGAGGCGAGGATAACGGAGAAACTTTCGTCTCCGCAATTTACAGACAAAAGCGGCCGCTTAATGTAATAACGGCAATAAATAATAATTTAGACGTAGGACTATATCATACCGTAGGGTGTCATTCCATAATTTAAATTCTAGTTACCGTCACGAAAACATAAAAAAATCTGAACCCTGCATTTCTCCATACATTTTTGTACTCGCCTTGCTTCACAGGCAGGGACGATAGTTAAATACACCATCTATTCACTGTAGTTTCTGTAGTTACTTTTCTTTTAGAAAAAATGTGGCAGTCCTCTCGTCCCAATAGGTAAAAAATGCTTTACGACCAATTTGACGATTATGCTTGGATAGTCCAATAGATCAATTTGACGGCTGTTGTTGGCCACACTGGCCTTTTCGCACATTTCATCAATCTATTGGCTTTTCCGCTCCTTTTAACAACTCATTGGTCGCGGATCCTGCAGAAATGTTGACAGTATCTATCAACGAAATTGAACCTGATATTTATGCCTATACTAGGATTTTTATGTATCAGCATCTTTGGCTCGAGCAGCATGTTCCTCACAATCATGTGGAAGATTTATGCTAGGATTTTAGTGCTAACGTTAATTTGTAATCCTAACTAACTGGCAACCTACATTTACTATAAATTGTATGCTTAGAGCATTCACAAATAAGCCGATCCGACTGGACCGGTAGTCTACCTACATAGAAATGATAAAGTACTATAAGGCAAACTAAACGTGAGTAAGATATTTTTACCCTGTAAACTGAATCCGATGTAGGGGATGAAAATTTTTAGAGAACGGAGGGGAAAGAGTGGAAAGGAAGGGGGGGGGGGTAATAGGTAGCTACGCTTAACAAGTTGTCGTTGTGACTCCTACCTTTTGTCCAATGCTGGAAGGTGCACGGGTCGAACCAAGCTATAATCAGAGTTTATAACCGGATTTGAACCCATGACACCCGCCCGTGTACCTTTGAACCATAGATGCGCTGGACAGAAGGAGACTGCGCAATCCCACTTATTAATGGCGACGTATCTGATTAGGGTTATTTTTAGACACAAATTGTGCCTTGGAAGAGGTACCAGCGAGCCACACGCTCTGGCGGGTGTCGTGGGTTCAAATCCGGTTATAATCTTTGATTGGTTGGACCCATGCACCTTCCAGCATTGGACAAAAGGTAGGAGTCACAACGACAACTTGTTAAGCGTAGCTACCTATTACCCCCCCCCCTTCCTTCCACTCTTTCCCGTCCGTTTCCAAAAAAATTTCATCCGCTACCGTCCCTCCATCAATTGTAGAACCATCGTTTCAAAAAATATTAATACTAAATTTCAACAAATTAATAAGTCGATGATTTTTTCCCGTTGCTTAATGCTGAAAACTGATACTTCTCTTTATATGTTTCAACTGCAAATAATTTTTTTAATTTTCTTGAGGAAAATTGCCATTTTTTGATTTCATTCAAATACCGAAAATTTACTGTTACTACCGGTACTGATAGTCTCAGGGCCGAAATATTGATGTACTCACAAAAGGAGCCCGCTACTGTTGCCCCTGAATACAATGCACGTGTTATGCATATTCAAAAGTTATCGGCAAGTCAATCGGTCAATTTGTGCTGCTCCAAGCAAAATGCAAATTGATTCAAATGATCACTAACAACTTAGCTGGAAAAATGTTTGTCATTTTATTTGCGGAAATGAAAAGTAAAGAAAAGAAAGAGTGAATATGCCTTACCTGTTAACATGTAATTTTGGAGCCTCGGTAAGAAAATTGCGAATTTGACCTTTAGACAGTGCAATATTCGATTAGTCCCAGAAAATGTTAAATGCTCATGTCAACTCTACAACGCTTGATTGATAAGAAGTTTTACCTCTCTTTTATTTACATGTTTGGCTGACTGCGCACAGCTCATGCATGCATGACATGCATAACCTACTACTGCTTGCAACTTGATCGTAAAATCGAAGTTTTATCGGAAGACACTTGACTTTGTTATCTAAATCGTTAGTGTTAGTTTAATAGGTTATATAAAATTCTTATACCTTGGACGTGATAGGGTAAGGATTGCATGTAGAGTAGAGTGCCCCAAAATAGCACTATGTCATAAAATCCGGGGGCTTACCCCTCAAACGATGGGCTTATGGTGTCACAACAAAACTTTTATATGGCGTCAACATTGATTGACGCGATTTAAGGGTCGCACATTTTAGTTTTATGAAACAAAGGTTTTTTTAGAATAATTGAAAAGAAAATATCATTTTGAAGCAAACCATAGTTTTCGAGATACACACCCCTATTCTGTATTTCGAACGAATCTTTATTTCGTTCGACTTTTTTCGAACGAGATGTTTTGCCTATTTGATTTTGCTGCATCCTTGATTCGTGCTTAGCTCGGATCTCACGAATTTCTGCTCGTCTATAACAGTACCAGCTCCGCTTGTTAAGGTTTGCAACAATCATCCTCCTTTGCAAATAACTATTGCGAAATGCACACAACATGTGTATCAGAATACCTCCGAGTCACTGATCTAAAATTATTCAAAAGCAGATTTTCATGCACTCAGCCAATTTATGTCACAGAGAGATTGGAACGAAATTTTTCACGAGAAAGATATCGACAAAGTCGCTTAGAGTTTTGTGCATATTGTTCTGTACGCTATTGATCAATTTGTCCCCAAAAAGGTTAAAGGTGAGGCTGATTGTGGGTCCTCTAGCTGTAGGATCTCGAACGAAGTAAAAAATTAACTTTGTTGAATGATCAAATAGATAAGTTTTCTTCCCCTTTCTAAAGCCTGGAAACGCTACTACATGTTCAGTAGTTATCTATAAACCACTCACTCATAATTGGTTGCTGTAGGCCCCTGAGTTGTTTTCGTCCATACATTTTATTATAATTCGTTAGGTGCGTTGTTTCTGGTCGTCCCCCGACTTCTAATAGCCCCCGTGGTTCATGGTCAGCCCGATACGAATTAGTTCATATTATTCTGTGTGTGTATTGTTCACAGATACGCTACTGTTTGTTTATTATGTACTAGCTGACCCGACAAACTTCGTATTGCCACAAATTAACCTGTGTTGTACATAAATCATGAATCTCGGATGATCTTTGTCACAATCTCGAGTTTTGCAAGCCCCCCAGTGGGCAGCGCTTCCGACGGCGGGTCACCGGCAACACTCGCGACCGTCTGGTCCTGAATGATCTAGTGTTACTATGGATAGTTTTTGTGGTGTTGTTATTGACTAATGTTTTATGGAAGAGTCTCGAATTTCTCGAGTTCGATTAGTTTTTGAGTTTCGCAAAAATTTCTGTTTTATTTGTATGAGAGTCCATATCCCCTTACCACAGGGGTGAGAGGTCTCTAACTATCGTAAAATAAATTCAAGACTCCAAAATCTCCCACATGCCAAATTTGGTTCCACTTTTTTTTTTTTTTTTTTTTATTGACTATAAAAGAAAGGCCTATGTTTATCCCATCGGGCAATATTCGGCCGGATATTCTGTTTTACAAATAATGGCAAACAATTAACTTAATACTACTGTTAGCTTTAGGGACCGTTTACCCGCGGTTTGATCGGGGTTAATACCAAACTCAATCCCGTTCATACTTCCACTCATATACACGTACATACATCATTCATACTATCACTCGAACATATATGAACGGGAACTTAAACTACCTTAACCTAACTTAATGCTAATGTTAAAGGAGATCGATTACCCGCGATCTACTCGGGGTTATTATAAGTACTGCTTAAAAGAAGAGTAAGGAGAAAAAATGTACATCTATAACTGAATCTTCGAGTCCATAATAAAGTTGTTAACGAGTTTTAAATAAGGAATATCCATGTTGCCAAGAATGTCTCTGATTGGAGTGTATGCCTTTCGATTGATTTTTACGAGTTCCTGGAACATAATGTTGCGTGACTCCGAGTATTTTTCACAATTCCACACCAGGTGATCGATATGCCCGTAATCCGACAAGCATTCACATAGATTAGATTCAGTCAAGTTGATTCTGAAAAGATGAGCCGGTTGAGTATAATGGTTGGAAATTAGTCTTGATAAGTTTTTGATAAACATTCTGTTTGCCTGAATACCCTCAAACCATGGCTTAAGCTTCACTCGAGAAATGATGCTGTAGCAAAGTCTACCCATGTCACTTGAATCCCATTTTTGCTGCCACGACTGAATAGCAGTATCACTTATCAAAGATGAAAAATCCTGTAATTCATTGTTTCTATCAAATATTTGACCCTCTAATGCTCCACGTTTCGCTAGACCATCCGCTAACTCATTCCCAAGAATGCCAGAATGAGCTGGGATCCATAAAAACGAAATATTATAGTTTCGCAACTTTAGTGCATAAACTGTTTCTCTTATCTTTATTACTGAGTCAGAAGATTTGCTGGATAATCTCTTTGTTCTCAAGGCTTCAAGAGAGCTGAAGCTATCGGAACAAATTAAATAATTGCCCGGTTGTAGAGATTCAATAAATTTACAGGTACAGTAGACTCTCGGAAAAGTTAACTCTCTGAAAAGTTAATTGTTCAGAAAAGTTAAGCGAATATCAGCTCCCATGCAACGCTCTAAAAAGTTAATTTTTGCCTTAACTTTTCTGAGAGTTCGAATTTATTGGTTGTCCAAACGTTCGTCCACACACGTGTGTTTTCATCCTATCTTTATTTCTCATTTTTCGGTTTATTGTCGCCTTTTCACAGTTTGATACAGAGTCGCATCATAACTGCGATTATTAAAATGCGAAATTAAATTCTTGTACCGGACAGTTGCAACAATAGCTCAATACGGGCACATAGGATTATTGATAACATACTGGAAAAGCGCCAACTCAGATTGAATTTTAAATGCAAAAGAAGGAATAGCAAGGAACTAAAAATAAGCGCGAACATTATCAAAACGTAGTCGCAGACTACGAAAAAACAAAAGTAAGCTAGTGTAACCGACTATTTTAAACTTACTTAAAGGAACTAAGTATTATTTCATAAAGATCTTGCTACATTTTTCTTTCCATTACAATAAAAATGTGTACCTTATGGCCCGAAATGCATTTTTCGTTTTGGTATTTATCATTTTCACTGATTTTTAGGACTACTCGGAAAAGTTAATCTTTCGGAAAAGTTAATCGACCCATTCCCCAATCGATTAACTTTTCCGAGAGTCTACTGTATATTGAATAGCAGTGATTTCAGCTGCATAGACTGTACAGGGTGATTGCAGACGGAATGAAAACTGATGGTTTTTACTGTATATTCCAAAACCTGTCAAATTTCTAATCAGTGAACCATCACTGTAGAATATATTTTCTTCCCTAAACGGTTTAAGTTTTACAGAGCTGATAGCATTGGCACTACGTTGGCGTACATTGTCGGGAACATCTAACAGATGTTCAACTAGAGAGGTGTCAACAATTAGTTCTAAATTGTTGATGGCAGGTTCTAGATCAAAATAATTCTGCTTCAAAGCATGAGATGAAGGTATTGTCAAACACTGCCGGTAGGTGCCCAAAAACTTGCAATCTGGTTTAATGCTAAACAATTTATCAAGTTTCTCATTTACCATGGAAGATGAGATATGACTATTGACTAAAAATCGACAACTTAACAAATAAAACCGCTGCTGTAATGGAATTATTCCAGCTATCACCTCAACAGCCATAGTATGTGTAGAAGTCATTAGTCCCAGGCTAATTCTGAGACAGCGAAATTGAATCCGCTCCAATTTGATCAAATAAGACTTTGCTGCCGACTGGAAGACGAAGCAACCGTATTCTATCACTGACAAAATTGTAGTTTTATACAATTTTAACATATTTGATGGATGTGCACCCCACCAGTTACCAGAAATAGTTCTTAAGAAGTTTATTCGCTTTTCCAAGTAGATCTATGATCGTACCAAACACCAAGGTATTTAACCGCCAAAGACTGTTGAATAGGTTGATCATAGAGGGTAATCTTTGGTTGAGACGGTGGTCGTTTGTTAGAAAATACAACTAGCTCTGTTTTAGATACGGAAAACTCCAGACCAAGGTTGCTAGCCCATTCTGAAAGGTTATTGATTGAAATTTGCAAACTTTTAGTACTAATTTTGCTGTCTTTGCAAGCAGTATAAAGGACGGAATCATCAGCAAACTGAATCATAGAGCAATCCTTTTCGATGCAGCGGTCAATCTCGTTTATGTAAATATTAAAAAGAAGTGGGCTGAGAACGGATCCCTGAGTTAGGCCAACCTGATTACTCCGACTTATCTTTTTACCATCGTCACACGTAAAATGTAAGACTTTCGTTGATAAAAGAGAAAATAAGAATGATGTAACTTGAGTTGGAATGCCCAGATTATTCAGTTTTTTGCATAATATATCTATTAGAACCCAATCGTAGGCTCCTTTTATATCTAAAAATATAGCAATCAGCTCTTCTTTAGAATTTAATGCAATTTGAATATCTGTGGCTAAAATTGATAGACAATCCCTAGTGCTTCGGTTTTGTCTAAAACCAAATTGAGATGATGACAAGACATTATTTTTCTCCGCCCAAACTTCAAGTCGAAAATGAAGCATCTTCTCTAAAGTTTTTCGTAGGCATGATAATAAACCTATAGGTCTGTAGGATGTAGCTTGTCCTGGATCATGACCAGGTTTTTTGATTGCTACTATTTTAACATCTCGCCAAGATAGAGGAACATCATTTTGTAAAAATATCCAATTGAAAGAATTTAGTAATAGTTGTTTAGCGTTTGCTGGTAAATTTTTAATCAAACAAAATTTTATACCGTCTGTACCAGCCGCCGTATTATGGCAAACTGATAGCGCACTTTCCAACTCAACTAAAGAAAACTTGTCTGATAAAGAATTGCATGTTGTACCAGTACTAACGAAACTTGGTTTTTGAACAGGAACGAATAATGGACAAACCTTTTCAGAAAATAGCTGCATCCATCTCGCATCATGTTGAATTACATTTGAAGGCGGTGGCTCGAAATTTCTCATTCTTCTAGCTGTTGACCATAGAGAAGACATTGCAGTGTCAGGACTTAATGATTCCACGTAAGACTTCCAGTAATTTCTCTTTTTCGCTTTGAACACTCTTTTGCTCTTCGCATCGATTTCTCTATATTTAATATATAATTGAAAAGAACCATTTTTTCGATATTCGATAAATGCCTTAGACCGCGATTTGACTATTTCCGAGCATTGCTGATCCCACCATAGAGTTGGTGGTTTACGAACAGCAATTCCTTTTGGGAGAGGTTTAGTTTGAGAACGAATTGCTGCATTGGTGATTTTGTTAGCTAAGGATTGATAGATTTCTGAAGGATGCATGTTACTTATATCATCAATCTCTTCAAACACTATTGAAGAATATTTCTTCCAATCGATATTCTTGCACAAATCGAATGGTATTTCAATTTCCTGAATTTGTCCGGTGGAATACTGAATATGTATTGGCAAATGATCACTTCCTGCTGGATCGTTTAACACAGACCAAGAACACTTTAAAGCAATTGTTGACGAACAAAAGGACAAATCAACTCTTGAACTCCTAATTGGAGGACAAGCTATGCGGGTTACAGCTCCGGTATTTAGCAAAGAAAGTCTGAATTCATCCATGAGATCATAGACAACGCTTGCCCTGGAATCATCTGTCAATTCTCCCCACGCGCAGCCATGTGAATTAAAATCACCAACAATAAACATCGGATAATGTAAATTGGTCATCAGAGTCCTCAATTTATTTGTATCCCATTTGATAGACGGGGGAATGTAGACTGATGCCACCGAGAAAGATACATCTGAACGTGTGATTGAACAGGCGACAGCTTCAATAGGGGAAAGATTCGGAAGATCGATTTGACGAAACGATAAGCAATTTTTTATTCCCAACAACACTCCCCCCGCTCTAGTAGGTCTGTCCAAACGAACTACATTATATTGAGGAACGGTGAAAGAAATATCTTGCGTTAGAAACGTTTCTGATAAAGCAAAGATATCTACATCTAATTTATTTAACAATGATCTAAAGTCCGCATATTTCGGTAGAATACTCCTGCAATTCCATTGAAGGAAGGACACGTCTCTTTTCTGAATTATATTAGCCATCGATGGACAAAAACATTCCGAGAATGGGCCAAGATTCAAAAAGTTTTGCAAAAATGTTGTTCAATAAAGGGCATAACTTTAAAAGCAAATCAGACCAGATAGGATCTAGTTTCAGGGCCTGAGAAAGTGTCTGAATCAATTGAGTTACAGTTAACTTATTTGAATGGTTCTCTTTTCGTTGATCGGAAATTTCACTTTCGAGTGGCGGAAAATCAGAATTTCTGTATGAAAAACCTGATGGAAAGTTCTTCTGACTCTTATTGCGATTTCCAGCAATGGATGATCGTTGAGTAGCATTAGAAGAAGATGGTACAATTTTAGCTTTCTTGAAAGCTTTGTTGGGTAGATTCTTTCTTCGCTTGGGTGCTTCCGCACGGCTGTAATGAGCAACCTCCTCTTCATCGTCAGATAATTCGCTGAGCGAACTATAGGGATTTTTATCATCGATCATACCGCCTGACGATAATTCAATTACCTCCGCGTAGCTCATTTTCGACTTCTGCATAATTCTTGCTTTAGCTGACTTGACCCGCTGTTTATAAATGGAGCAATCTCGTTGATTAGCATGGGCACCCTCGTTACACAGAAGACATCTATTTTCACTGATAGTGCAATTTGTTTCAGAGTGTGACTGACCACATTTGGGGCAACGAGGTTTATTAGCACACATCTTATCTGTGTGACCAGTCCGCGAGCACTTGGTACAAATCATAGGTTTCGGGGAATATAGACGAATTGGTATAAGTACTTTGTTTATCTCTAAATAATCAGGTAATATTGTACCAGCGAAAGTAACTCGGTACGCATGTGATGAACGATACACCTTTTCACCATTTTCGATATGGAGCTCTTTTAGTTGGTTACATTCTAATACAGATACAATAGGGACACGGGGGTCATTGAACTTTCCAAACCCTGCATTAACAATGTCTTTCACATCAAGATCCGCCTGATGGACTACCCCGTCAATTTCAACCTGCTCACTAGGAACATATACTCGATAAAGACGACTAAGTAATTCATTGTGTGTTACGTTGTTTGCCTCATCACGATTGGTAAATACAATGCGCAACTTCGAAAAATTCACTTTTCTAACATCCTTCACTGATTTAAAATTTTTATAAAGCTCTGCAGATACTAGTAACACGTTTATTGGTTTGTCTTTTTGTCGAACAAAAACTTCGAAAGGACCCTTGGCCGACTCAGGATAAAAACGAGCTCGTTTTACAGAAGGGATCGCTGCATCCATGGCATCTTCTGCCATGATATTCTGGGAGAAGCGACGCTCCCAGAACCAAGGTCAACTAGCTTCACAGTCCGAAAGATTCACACTATAGAAATTTAGAACAATACTTATCTTTTGATATCAACCGGATTGTATCACCCACTACAATAGGGATTACAGCTCAATTGTTTTAATAATCTGTACAATGTTCCGCAAATTTGGAAGACGTCTATACACCACGACTGATGGATAACGAATGATTTGGTTCCACTTGCTTGATTAGTTCTCAAGTTATAAGGAAATTTGAATTTCATTTGTATGGGAGCTCCCCTCTTAAAAGGGGAAGGGGTCGTAATTCACCATAGAAAAAATTTCTGCCATCTAAAACTCCCACATGCCAAATTTGGTTCCATTTGATTGATTAGTTCTCGAGATAAGAGGAAATTTGCATTTCAGTTGTATGGAAGCTCACCCTCTTAAAGGGGAGATGGGCCATAACTCGCTTTCTAAAGAAGAGAGGGGTCTCAATTCACCATAGAAAAAAATCTTGCGTCCAAAACCACTTACATGTCAAATTTGGTTCCATTTGCTTGATTAGTTCTCGAGTTATGAGGAAATTTGTTTTTCATTTGTATAGGAGCCCGCCCCCCGTCTTAAAGTGGGGAAATCCATAGAAAATATTCTTGCCTACAAAAACACCCACATGATAAATTTGGTTCCATTTGCTTGATTAGTTCTAGAGTTATGAGGAAATTTGTATTTCGTTTGTATGAGAGCCCCCCCCTCTTAGAAAGGTAAGGGGTCCTAATTCATCATAGAAAAAATGGTTGCCTCCAAAAACACCCACATGCCAGATATGGCTCCATTTGCTTGATTAGTTCTCGAATTATGAGGAAATTTGTATTTCATTTGTGTAGAAGTACCCCCTCTTAAAGTTGGGAGGGGTCCTAATTCACCATAGAAAATATTTTTGCCTCCATTAACCTCCACATGCCAAATTTTGTTCTATTTGCTTGATTAGTTCTCGAGTTATGAGGAAATTTGAATTTCATTTGTATAGGAGCCCCCCTCCTAAAGTGGGTAGGGGTCCCAATTCATCATAGAAAAAATTTTTGTCTCTAAAAACACCCACATGCCAAATTTGCTTCCATTTGCTTAATTACTTCTCGAGTTATGAGGAAAATTGTGTTTCTTTGGTACAGGAGCCCCCCTCATAAAGTGGGGAGGGGTCCTAATTTACTATAGAAAATATTCTTGCCCTCGAAAACCTTCACATGCCAAATTTGGTTCCATTTGTTTGATTAGTTCTCGAGTTATGAGGAAATTTGTATGGAAGCCGCCCCTTTTAAAGAGGAGAGGAGTTATAATTCCCCTTATAAAGAGGGGAGGGATCTCAATTTACCATAGTATAAATTCTTGTCACCGAAAACACCCACATGCCAAATTTTGTTCTATTTGCTTGATTAGTTGTCGAGTTATGCAGAAATTTGTGTTTCATTTGTATGGGAGCACCCCCTCTTAGTGGGGCGAGGGGTTTCTAACCATCACTAAAACCTTTCCTGGCCCCAAAAAAACCTCTACATGCATATTTTCATGCCGATTGGTTCAGTAGTTTTCGATTCTATAAGGAACATACGGACAGACAGACAGACAGAAATCCTTCTTTATAGGTATAGATTTAACTTAACTTTATGGTTTTGGCACAATGTCACCCCCTAGAAGGAGTGAGATTGTGCCAAAGTTCATGTAATTACCATACTATCAATGTTTATTGTAACTAAACCATCTTCCAGGCAGTTGTTAACTTAACATTGAAGTATATATTGACAGGCTAATCAACTTAATCGCTAAAATAACAAGCAAAAGAACAAAAACCTATGCTTTTTTGCCACAATCTGCCGGGGTGAGGTATATAAAATAGCGTTACGAAGGGGTGCTAAAAATCAAGCATATCTTGGTCACGTAATATATGAATGTTTATTACGTTACGACTGATCGTAACCAGACAATACCATATTGCTGACTGAGATCTCTCTCAGTGACAATTTCTATTTCGACTCTTCTATGGCCATTTTCAGAATATCCCAAGAAAAACTGGCATAGTTCCGACTCACGGCACGGGAGGTATCTTACTCTCTCTAGTTGTATTTTTTTTTTTTTTTTTTGAAACGATGGTTCTACAATTGATGAAGGGACGGTAGGGGAAAGAAATGAAAATTTTTTGGTGAAGGAGGGGGAAGAGCGGAAAGGAAGGGGGGGGGGTATTGGTGGCTATGCTTGACAAGTAGTCATTTTGACTCCTACCTTTTGTCCAATGCTGGAAGGTGCATGTGTCGAACCAAGCTGTAATCTGAGATTATAACCGGATTCCTACTTGTCAAGCATAGCCACCAATACCCCCCCCCCCTTCCTTTCCGCTCTTCCCCCTCCTTCACCAAAAAATTTTCATTTCTTTCCCCTACCGTCCCTTCATCAATTGTAGAACCATCGTTTCAAAAAAATATTAATATATGTATGACCTCATTCCAAGGTCAAGACTAAAATCTTGAGATTAGTCTCTCTAGTTGTGCTTTAAGTATTTATGGATGCAAAAAGACATGATAACTTGATTCGTGAAGTTAACGGAACCCAGCTTTATATAACTAACAGCTGTTGCAAGTTACCCCGTTGAAGTACTTGTTTTAGGAATATTGTGAATATTGTGAGACGGCTCCTGAATTCGGTACAGATTCGATAAACGGATTGTCGCTAAAAAGTAAAGTAAGTAAGTGGTAACAAGCAGGATAAACAAAACTAGTCATCATAAATCAATTACTTTGTTTCCTTATTATTCACCTCACATGCATGTTAAAGTTATTTTATCTGAAGTGTTTGTGGACGAAAAAAACGTTTTACAGACGAAAAAATGATAATGATTTTAACAGCATGTTGTGAAATTTTTTAAAAAACAGCAAAAAATTTACATAACAGTATCTAAAGCTTCTTTGATCTGTTATTTACAAGATTCGGTGACTGATATAGATTAAAAATTGAAGTAATAGATAAAAAAATACTACAAATGACAAATGACTGTCAAATACTGTGACAGTCTTAATGATCGTCTTTTGAGGCAGGCCCCGGTTGCTGTACGCAGTTTACGGACCGCTTATTCGGTACTGAATGGTTAATAAAGTTAATGACCGGAAGAAGGAAATTTCCGAAGAAGTGATGCCTTGATAATGCAAGAGCCCCGCAATTGCAGAGCAGATGCACTGAACTTTAGGTTCAGAGTTACAAAAGCGGCAGGTGTCGGATGATACCTTGTCAAAATTCTTTAAACGACAAAGAGCGGGGCTGTGTCCTGTGTCGTGATTGTGCGTAGTTAACAACGAGTTAAATGGAGTAGTTTTTTAGCTACTGCAGGGTTTGGGTAGATAAACTGTTTCGCTTGTCTACAACTCTGTGTTTGATTCCAACGCGATACAATTTCTAGCTTTTCCCATGTCATCAATTCGCTTTTCACGGCGGATGTGGAGGTGCCCAGAAACGGTTCTGGGTCAATAAATTGCTGAGCCGATCCTTGTTTTACTAGGTTGTCAGCAAATTCATTACCCTCGATGCCGCAGTGACCGAGCAAAGAGAAAGCAAAGCCTAGGTGCTACATTCCGTTGTCGAAACTTGAGCTTCTGTTTTTTGACGTAGGACTACGTCTTACGGCAAGTTTTGAGATAGGGTGTCATTCCAAAAAATCGAAAAATGCGAGCGTCACGAAAAATGAAATAGTTTTGAGAGCTAATAGCTCAGAGGTTTTTCGAAAGATTTTCAATATTCTTACACC
Source organism: Sabethes cyaneus (assembly GCF_943734655.1). Taxonomy (NCBI): domain Eukaryota; kingdom Metazoa; phylum Arthropoda; class Insecta; order Diptera; family Culicidae; genus Sabethes; species Sabethes cyaneus. Next base: position 101,151,780 of record NC_071353.1, on the reverse strand, counting down.
AATCGATTGGAAAATCTTCTAAGAATTGGTCCAAATGTAGAAAAGTATGGATTCTTGATGTAGAACTGGTGAAAAATTGAAAATAATGAAGCTATGTTTACCAGAATTCTTGCTTCGTGATTGGTTGTTGGAAATGACGTCATCAATGTGGAAATGCGTTTCACACTTCGGCTTATAATTCTGTCAATTTTCAATAGATATTTACACTAATTGATCGGAAAACTATTTATTTGCAATGCGCGTCATTGGAAAATTGAATTATTTTCATTTTTTGCCTTCCCACGTCCGTGCTTCCCTAGCACGGATGACAGAATATATATACGATATGAGCTATGGGTTAAGCTTCCTTATGATAGTATTTACGCTCTATAGAATCCGATCGAAAATTGTTGAACTCCAGCTGTGGTGCTTCCTCGGGTAAGGCAACAAAGACATCCAAATTCACCAAGCGAGACACCAACAAACCGAAGAACCCATCAACTCATCCGCCAGTGAACGATATGAGTTTGGCTGCTATGCCTTTTACTGCGCATCGTCAGTCGGTCAGCGGCTTTCGTTGGCGACACATCGGCAAGCAGCTAGCTTGCATAATTTTGTTGTATTTGAAACATTGTTTGCCTCACCCGCCTACATTGTCATCAGTTGGTCATGTTCATCGGCTGCTGAGGAAAGGAAAGTATGCTGAGCGTGTTGGAGCTGGAGCACTCGTCTCGCTGCCGTGATGGAATATCTGGTCGCTGAGGTTCTGGAATTGGCAGGAAATATGCTGCTCGCGACAACAAAACGGCCAGAATTATGCCACGTCACTTGCAGTTGGCCACCTGAACTGGTATTTCATCGTGACTCATGACCATACACGAACGGCTTCGTCGATCGCATAGCTGCTGAGGTTTTCTGGCTGGTCCGTTGCAACAAGCCATGCCTGGTTAGCAGTTATCGGTACTCCAATTTACCGAAAAGAGAATTACGTTAGGTGCGTTAGTGCAAGCTTATTGCAAGCTAGAGTTATGATAATCAAACAATCGGTCCTTTTAAGGATCACACAACGATTGAAGAGTTTATTATATTTTCTTGCCTAGTTAATACCATAATAACACAGGCAACAAGGGAAACGTTGAACTTTTCGCCGTAGTGAACGACCAACAAATGGCGGGAATAAGTTTTCCTGGTCGCGGGCGACATTTTCTGCCACTTCCAAAACGTTTGCAGCCAGGGATGGTTCGATCACTTTGACTCAATTTTGATTCATTTGGCAGTACCGTCTTAACGGGGCAAGGTTATATATGAGACATTCGTAGAACAGGTTATTATCTATAATTTTGCTGAATAAAATTTCGTTATATCTTTTGTAGTTACGGCGCTGCAATGCTAGTATCTTAATAGTGACTAAATGAATGTTCTTTAGGCACTGATGAGTTACTAGCGTTGTAGCACCGTTACTACAAAAGATACAGCAAAACTTTGTTTAGAAAAATTGTAGATTAGAACTAGTTCAATATATATATTGATTTTACGTGCAACGTAAGAACACTAAATAACGCGAATACTAGACACAACACTTATGGTTCTTACAAAAAACATAAATATCTTATCCGCTAACCGGTTTCGGGTATGATGCTACCCATCATCAGAGCGGTGGTTGACTGGATACAAAGTAGTAATTTGCTGTTTACTACAGTTTCAACTTCGTCAGTTGAAAGAGCGGTGAGGTGATGAGAGCGTCATCCTCATTCATCAGGGGACGGTCCTCCGATGTACATCTGTACGGAGGACCGTCCCCTGATGAATGGGGATGACGCTCTGACGGCGATCGACAACAATCGGGGAATTTCTGCATTGTGCGCTACGACAAGGTTAATCATCGCATTGCATTCGCTAAATTGGATCGGTATGGTTTTAGTGGCAGTCTGTTAAGCTGGCTAGAATTTTCTGTTAAATAGACGAACTCGAAGTGTAAAAATTGATGACGAGATCTCTGATTCGTTCTCCGCTACTTCCAGGATTGCGCAAGGCAGTCATCTGGGTCCACTAGTGTTTGTGCTGTATTTCAATGATATAATCCGCTCACCAAAATGTCCAAGGGGATCCATAGCACTAACGACGCAACGCATTATTTCTTCAACTACAGCTTGATATGTTTGCTAACTGGTGCGAGGTGAATCGTATGCTCTATGATTACGTTTACGATGAAAAATCAACCGTTACGCTTCAACTATAATCTCAACGGAATTCTAATTCAACGAGTCGACCATGTCAAAGATCTCGGTGTGTTAGTTGGCAAACTAATCTTCAAACAATATATATCGCTGATTGTTGCCAAATCCTCTAGTCAGTTGGGCTTAATTATGCGAATGACTCGTGACTTCCACAGTAGTGAATGCTTAGTAATGGTTTACGGGTCGCTTGTTCGATCTTCATAGGAATATAACTCTGATGTATGAATTCCTCACTACAACAATGAAAAATACACGATACGAGGATCACTGTCAGCTCATTCATCTATTCGAAACCCTTGAACTACGCCGAGAAACAGCGCGCGCCATGGTAGTTTCTGATATCCTGATTTCAAACATCGATTGTCCCGACATTCTTCTCCAAATCAATCTAAACGCACTATTAAGAGTGTTGCGGAGGATTCCTTTACTTAACCTGCCTTTTCGTCGCACCAACTACAGTGCTGACAACGCCATCACTGGTCTCTGGTCTGCAACGTGCATTCAACCTTGTTTCGACAGCGTTCGACTTTCGTCTGTCTCAGCAAGTGTTACGTTCTAAATTTATCTCTCTGTTTCCAAGAAATATTTATTAGAAAGGTACTTATCGACTCAACTCTGCATTAGTATTGGTGTCCATCGTGACGTATGAAAGTTCAAGTTTCCATATAAGTAGGAGATTTGCACATTTTTTTAAATTTTGCCTAAAATCAAAGAATTTTTTTTCGATCTCCTATATTTTGAATCTTTATGTTATAGCGAATGTATCGACATGAAAAACCAGTGGTTTTTATACAAAAAATCACGCATATCCCTGTTGCTTAAATTGGTTGTACGCTTATCAACTTGGCAAGGACATTTGTTGGCAAGGCGATAACAACAATTCCGACGATTCATTCGCTAATATTAGAAGATCTACTTTTGTCCCACCAGTTCTAATCATTCTATACATTTGGTACCAAATTGTTGCTCTACATAGACCCCAAAGAAATGCAACTGATGTAGATAGGAAAAATTAGGCACACAATACCACAAGTAAATGTGTCGTTAATGACGGGAGTCTGTTATGGTATCGATCAATAAATAATTAATTAAAAAAACTTGATTTTCCATGCAATGCGGTAAACTAAACGATACACCTTTCCCCAGAGTTGTCCGAGAAAATTTCCAGCCTAACCTGGAATCTATATAGAATCCTCTTGTCAAAAAGACGAAATATGTGGTTGTATCGGTAGAGTATAATTAGGATTCAAAATTAGCTCCTGTATGTCATTATAAGAAACATCTGTATCAGATTAGTCATTCTATAGTGTAGCATGCCGTAAAATCGCTGTTTAAAAAACATGTCAATAAAATTGTACACGAGGGAATTACAGTGATCCCACTACACCGCCAACCAAATTTTGAATTATAAACAGCATCTCACAGCGCACGACTCACATCAGCAAAGCTGACAGAAAACAACATACGGGAAAAGACTAATTTGGTGTAGCATCAAAAATAAATGTTCCACAAGGTTTCAATCTATCTTTTCCGCCCGCGCACCATTCATCAACAAAATGAAAATCCTACGACAAGATTTTCAATCGCCGAATAACGAATTTTGTTATATATCGTTTTTCCTACCATTATGTTGAACTGAGCAAAACTAGAAGTAGAAGACAGATAGAGCACATGTTGAGAATTTGTTTCTTTTGATATTTAACAAAAAATCCCTTGTTACACTATCCTCACGTACTGAATTCAAATCTAACGCATTGGACAAAACAATAATGACTACATCGCACCAATGGATTTCAATCTGAAAATCTTCGAACAATTCGGAAAAAATATGGGCAAAAGTGAGTACCCAAGTAGAAAGAGGTGCAGTCACGTACGCACAGAGGCTCAAAGAGAGGCAGACATTGAATTAACATCGAGACGGTTTGTTCAATGAGCGAGCACACAGAGGATGGGGAAAGTTATGCAATATTACTATTATCATAGTGAGTACATAATACGTATCGTTTTTACAATGTTGGTCGCAAGTACTATAATCTTCTCCATCGGTATACGTCTGTACATTAATTTTGTAGCACAATAATATCTTCTATTTAATATGATCGACAATGCAGATAAATCGGGCGAATTGACCCGCAAAAAATTCAAAGCCTGTAGCCCATAGCAATAGTCGTTTTCGAAAAGAGCATATCTAAATATGTTTGGATTCAGTTACTTTCGATCCAATATATCACATACGAAAACAAACTTTGAAAAATCAGTTTATTTTATTTAGCTTGTATAGCCGCTTGTTTACAACTGATACGTAGAGTCAAGAAATAACTCAAATGATTCCGCTGCAGAAGCCGCGAAATTTTTATGAATATGCAGCATGTGTAAGTATTTCCAGTTGTATATTTGGTTTAAAAAGAGCAATCTCGTCAACGAATACAAAACGTGGTTATGATGATCAGCGTTGGCCTCCGGCGAAAGAACGCAGAAGGAAGTGAGTCATTTAAGAGGCGGCCAAATTGGACGGCTTAAGTGGTGTGTGGAAAACTAAAAATAATTGTAAACGATGCTCCCTCCTATACGCCGGCTGCAGAAGGTATATCAAGCGTTATCAAACGTGATAATAAAGGACAATAAAAAGACGGGTTTCAGCGGGCGAATCAGCGTTCAGGTATCGCAGTATGCGACTGTACACAGTAAAAAAATGCACGCTGCAATATAATGCGTAATTGGCATAACCTAATATAATAGTTCAAACTTTCAGTACAAGCAACCTTCCACTTCAATTTGAATTTTGAATATTATTTTAAATAAAGTTTTTGTTATATGTTTTTATATATTTTTATTGTGCAAATGAATAGATATACCACGGAACAGCATCGTATCTAAGGTGAAGGGTGTATTTTTAGATGTAGATTAAGATTTACATCTCATGGAAGCAAATTGGCTCAATTTTAGATATTATGCAGAGTGTATAACAGGTCAATAGAGCTTCGTATAGCATGTACCTATAAATAATAACCAAAGGTGTGATAAATATCGCTCAAGATGTTATTGTTAAATACTTGTTGTTTTATTCTTGTACACATTTGAAGCCAAATTAAATATTAAAAAAAACAACAATCGTTTTCCTCAAAACGAGACGACAGCACTTTTTACTAATCGAGAAACTGATGTGCGGACAGTGTCAAACCAAGTGTCGGAATGTGACAAACATATCAGAGCCAATTAGGGAAACATGCGTCGATACAACACTATGTCCGTCTCGGTGTTTGTGTTTCGAGAAATGGGAAGCAATTTTGGTAACAGACAAAATGGGGTAAGACGGGCAAAATTATATTTTAGAACACAGTTCTCGGAAATAATTTTATTAAGAAAAGCTATTTGCAGATATTCTTAGATATTTTACTTGGTCATAAATTTGATTGAATGTACTGCAATTTACATGAATTGGCAGATTCATGTGTTATTGCGTTATTCCGAATGATCAAATCTCACTAACATTTTTATAAGATTCTAACGAAATAACTAAATAACTTAATTTTTTAGATAAAAAAAAAGTAAACAAATCCACCTAGCGGCGTGACTTGGCGTTTCTATTGCCTCAATTATTATTTTATTAAATTCATGGTATATAAATATCTAGATTTCATACATTTCGAAAACATCTCGTAATTTCACGTCTTCTGACTTGCACATAAATGGAACATCGCAAATCAAATAAAATTAGGTGTTATTTCACTTATAGGCTTATTTATTACGTTTGGCTTGATGTAAATACAGTAGAGATTTGTATAACGCGGATTTCTATAGCGCGGGTACCATGATATTTCTATAACGCGGTTTTCCGCGTATAACAAATACACGTAGCATATGGATATTGAGTTAATTGGGGCTAAAGACGAATTTTGAGCGATTTTGAACAGATACGACCGTGGTGTCTTTTAAGAAGTTGTAGGGCACATAACAGTTGACTCTCTAAGTGATATACGGAAACCACAAAGTTACGGGTTGGCCTGCTGGGCCGGAATATCCGTTGAAATTTTCGTATTGGTAAAGTTGGTTAAAATTGGTGAAATATGTTTGAAGTAACTAAAGTCGGGTAATTAATACGAATTAAAAAAAAAAAGTAATAAATAAACGACCTTAGAAAGCCATAAGGTGGTCCTCCGGAAAATTCAGAACATATCGTGAATATTTTGAGTGTAATTTGACTACTCTAGAAGTATATTTCGACTATTTGTGGTTCAATTTGGCCATTGGATGGTTTACCAGGAGAAAATTCAAAGCTTTTTTTTCCATGTGGGGTATTTTTATCACTGCGACCATTTGTTTGATCTATTGTGATATATCCCCCATTTTACTATAGCTATGTTGTCAAGATCAAGTCACTGGAAATGCAAATGTTTTTAATTTGTAACAGATCAAAATGAAATGGAATATCAGCAATCCTCAACTAAATAGGCCGCTCGCGACTCGACATGGCCGCCAAAACGTTTACTGGAAAATTAGGATTTGCCGTCAAAGTGAACAATAATTCAATTCAATAATGCTAGTGTAATTTGATAGATGTGGTATAGTAAACTGAACTACCGGTAACATTTACTATACTTACAAATCTAATGGCAAATATATCAACTTTTGTATAAGCTCTTCACCAGGTATTGTACTCTTCTGGGAAAATTTTAACAGAAATCTAACCATCGTAGTTAGCCATGGCCATTCCGAAATCCGCGTTGACGGTATCTAATATTTTTATGGGTTTTGCCTGAGAAAAAGTGAGAGAGAAGTGTTATTGCTTTTGTTTTCACCTTTTCCTGGACAATTCAGAATGGGGCTTCTTGTAAGAGCGAACAGGCTACGAAAACTTTGTTGCTTTCGTCAACGCGATAGCAGTTCGATGCCCTTGATCATCAAATTTAATCATTTAATATCGGATCGTTTGATGCATTTCATAATGGCCAGGTTGAGTCATAAACCGCTGAATTTATATTCCTATTTCACATTGTTCAATTCGAGGTTGAATGAACATAATTCCGATCTCAAAGAACAATTTTCGCTCGTTGACCACTTTTGCGGTTGTTCCGTATTTGTCGGAGAATCGTATGTTGGCTTCTCAATAGCACGGATTGTTTACTTTATTTATTTTATACCAAATAATAAGCCATAGGGACTTTAAAAAGAATTTGGAAGCTACGAGAAGACTTCACAGAAATGAAAATTTACCGGATGTTCCGGAAGCTCTGGAAGACCAAGAGGCGGTTTTTTCTGTCTCACCAAGCATCTGTAAGATGCAAAAACATATACTTGACATCTTTCCCAAAGGAACCATGGTCGGGTTGATTCAAAATTTCGTAAAACTCAGGTATAGCCCCAATTAACTCATTTTCCATATGCTACGTGTACTTGTATAACGCGCTTCTTATAACGCGGTCCCAATTACCCGCGTTATAGAAATATCGACAGTATATATATGTATATATTTTTAACAACGGTTTAGGCTATTTACGTTTAATTTAATGGAAAAATATATCGGATTTCAGTTTACGTCGAATGTGAGATTCATTTTTTCATTCTGTGTAATTGACTTACAGCAAAAAAGTAAACTCTTAAAAATGTTACTTGTTCGGAAAAGTTGAGCAAATATCAGCTTTCATGCAACGCTTTAAAAAGTTAATTTTTTCCTCAACTTTCCTAAATTTTTGAATTGCTTGATTGTCCAAGCGTTCGTTCATATACGTATGTTTCCCTTTTATGTTTATTTTTTTTTACTAGCTGATTGCCCGATCACACTCGGGGCCCCTTTGTCACTCAGTCTCTTGTACATCTGTTTTTGTAGCGAAAACTCTCAAAATGCCAGAAACAAAACCCTTTTTTCAATTGAATATGTCTACTCCCGTTGTAAGTTCCTCTCACATTGTTCCCCAACCACTTATAAATCTGCTTTCTTCTCGGTAATCCCTATAAATCGACATAAAGCCTTTGTTACGTTTTTGAACCTTTCCCTTTTTAATGGCCACGCTATTCCCCCTTTCAGAAATAAAACAACTTGTATAACTGCTATCGTTCCAAATGCAAGAGAAACGCACCCCTTTAGCCATTTGAACCTTTCTCTCTCCTTATGAGAGGCCGTTTCCCTCTTTTTTCAATCCCGGGTTGATTCTTTTATGCCAAAACGTGTGTTTGACGACGACGTTTGAAGAACAGTCCAGAAGTTTCGGAGCTATGGCGGAACATACATTCATACTCACGTTCCTCGTCCCCCTACATGTCGGTTCCTTCCCAGTCAGCACCCCCTTCTGTCACGTAGCTAATTATGCATCGGTTTGCTCAATGAAAATCGCTATAAAAGAAACGAAACAATGGTTTATTTACTATATATTCCTCCTCGGTGGAGCCCCCCTCTTTTCTGAAAGTCAGTTGCACAACTGCAATCGGTTTAAATCATGAGAAACGCAACCCCTTTTACTTACAGGGTGTTCAATAAGTTCGTATACAACTTTTCATCGTTGTGTAAGTGCGCATCATGTGCATTCTGTGTATTGGTATTGGTGTCAGCTTTAGCCTTATATATAGGCTAACCGACGCGCAAGGTGTCGACATGATGTCATTTGTTAGTTGTTTACCGCGCGCGATGAAGGAGTACCGCAACGTCGTAGTAAAGTTGTTTGCAAGAGGTGAGTCACTCGGCGACATACTTTGGCGGTTAAAATCCTACAGGGTGAAACGGAATTTCATCCGTCGGTACCGGGATACGGGCTCGGCCAAGGACCGTGCTAGATTTTGGCGGCCGCGTTCGGTGAGGATGCCAGCAGCCATCAAGGTAGTGAGGGAGCGGATTCGTCGAAAAATGAACCGCTCGATCCGGAAGACCGCTGTTGACCTGGATGTGTTGATCGGGACTACCCACACCATCATGGCGAAGGACCTGGGATACAAACCGTACAAGAAACGCAAGGTTCACGGGGTAATGGAGGCTACAACGAAGAAGAGGCTGGACAGAGCAAACCTGATACCTTCGCGACACGCTGGTCAGGAGTTTGTATTTTCTGATGAGAAACTCTTCATTTTGCAACAGCTGCACAATGTCCAAAATGATCGGCTGTGGGCGCCGACGTTGGTTAGCATCCCCCCGTCCCACTAAACATCCCGCGGTTCCAGAACGCCACGTTGGAGATAGTTTGGGGGGCCGTATCCAAGCGTGGGAAGCTTCCACTGGTGATTATCGAGAAAAACGTGAAAATCAACGCCGCGTACTATAAGACCGAGGTTCTGGAGAAGGTTGTGGCCCCGGCACTTCGTGATCTCTACGGGAAAGATCATTACGTCTTTCAACAGGACGGCGTACCGGCCCACACGGCGAATATCGTCCAAGTGTGGAGTCGGGAGAATTTGACTGATTTTCTCGATAAGACTGTGTGGCTTCCCAGCTGCCCGGATCTCAATGTCCTGGACTTCTATGTATGGTCGTACATGCTGGCCAAGCAGAGCGAACATAAGGTGAGCACTATGGACCAATTTAGGAAGCTAATTTCTAATTCTGGGACGAGATGCCCATGGACCAGGTGCGTGCCGCGTGTGATTCTTTTGAGAAACGTCTCGAGCTCGACATAAAGCACAAAGGGGAGGTTCTACCACCAAATATGTCGTAAAGGTTCTCAATAAACAGTGCTTGTATTTTTATTTTTTAAACACATTTTTAAAGTGTATTCAAACTTATTAAACTGTATTTATTTCGCTGCTCCCCTTGTAAGGGATTCCCCCCTTTAATCGACTTCCCAGTGCTGATTCCCTAATGTCAAGGAACATGCGCGCCAAGTTTGGTGAACAACCGTTCGGGCAGTATGGCCTCCCCTGTTATCAACCCACCAGTGTTGATTCCCTTATATCAAGGAATACGTGTGCCAAGTTTGGTGGAGATCGGTCAAGGGGTTCTGGAGTTATGGTGGAACATACATACATACTCACGCTCACTTTTATATAAATCCTGAATCTCGGATGACAACACCCCATCAGCCATATATACGTTTGCCATACGGACGGTTGCCATACGTACGAATGCCATAATGTATGTTTGCCATAATGGACGGGAGCCATACAGACGAATGCCATAATGTATGTTTGCCATAATGGACGGGAGCCATAATGTATGTTTGCCATAATTAATATTTTTGGTATGGAGGCCCAGAACTACACTTCGACCAGTTCAAAGCTTAAATGACCAGCGCGACCAAGTCGCAAGAGGCCTAATTGATTCAGTTTAAAGTAATTAAGCGGCTTTGCCGCTTTTCATTTTATATAGGGTATCTCGATGCGAGGACTAGGGAAAACTAACTAGAGGACGGTGAACCTAGGAAAACGAATAGACCTAGACAGATGTGATTTCTACGGGGGGATGCCCCCCCGCAAGTTGCAAGTTTCTGAGGAGTTAATGGGTGTTTTAATATACAAATTTTCCTCACAGTAAAATAGAAAACAACTCCCCCCTTGGCTTAGCCCGATAAAATAAAGCGGATAGCATTTAAATATTCGCCATCATTACAAACCATTTCGCCGATTACCATTTTGCGGAACACCAATACTCGGTTGACCATAACGCGGAATATAGAGTTTCCCAGAATACCATTTTGCGAAAAACCTTACGCGGGATGTACCATTTCACGAAAATCTTTTCGTAGAAAGTACCATTTCGCAGGGGTGACAAAGCAAAGCAAAGCCTAGGTGCTACATTCCATTATCGAAACTTGACCTTCTGTTTTTATACGACAGACTTCCGGTCAGCTGTTAGAGTGCAGGATAATTGCAGGGCCAGTTGCTACGAATCTATTGACTCTAGGTAGTCAGTAGATCTAGGAAAATAAATAAACCCAGATAGAGGTGATCTGCACGGGGGGCTCACCCCCCCCCCCCCTCCCCGCGGTGGCTCCGACGGCAGGTTGCCGGCAACACTCGCGGCCTGTGTCCGTCTCGCCCTGAATCCTCTAATGTTTCTATTAAGTTTCTGGTGGTCTTGTTATTGACTGGTTTATGAAAGAGTCTAAAATTTCTCGAGTTCGATTAGTTTTTGAGTTACGCAAAAATTTCTGTTTTATTTGTATGAGAGTCCTTATCCCTCTACCACAGGGATGAGGGGTCTCAAACCATCATAAAAAAATTCCTACCTCCAAAACACCCCACATGCCAAATTTGGTTCCATTTGCTTGATTAGTTCTCTAGTTATGAGCCACCCTCCCACCGATAATTAGTTCCACCTCCTTCTTCTTAGGCTGCAAGTAATAAATTACCATCCCCAGTGATGTATTGTAGCAAGAAAAGATCACGAAATTTGAATAAAAAAGACCTAAACCTGCTCAAGTGTATCACCTCCAACTGGTTTGTTTGAAAAACCACAACTTTAAAGCATTGTAATTTTAACTAGAATCATTATTTTGATCAAAATATACGTCTACATAACATATTTTAGATATTGTAATAGAACCTCATACCAAAAAATACAAGGATTGGTTCAAAATTTGGAGAAAACCAATTTTATTGTTGTTTTTCAACAATTGTGTCTACTGGACTTGTGGGGTTTCTCTAAGCATAATATTCATTGAATCGAATTCGGGTCCAAATACGTCACAAGTGCTTTCTAAGTTTCTAAGTTCTGGATGAAATGTAATCGCTGACGTTATTTACGCGCGTTATTTTGTTGGATCGTATCGTCTACCAAGATGAACCCTGATCTGGGGTCAGTCCCGCTGTATTGGTTAGCATTCACGCCTCTCGCGCCGAGGACCCGGGTTCAAATCCCAACCCCTCAGAAATCACGAATGACATAAAAGTGTTAAAGTGACTATAATCTAAAAAATACCCTGATCTGTATTTTTCCTTTCTAGCACATTCCTATCCCGTGGTATTTATGGATATTTACGCAGTGGTACCCGCGGTCTCTAGCAACAACAAATATCGGACTAATAATCCTTCCTTTTTCCATGTAGTACAGCCTCTTGGTTGTGACCGGCGTCATTATTGGTCAATTTTCAAAGTATTGGTTCAGTAGAAGATGCACAATGAGAATCATGCTACTGCCAATCGATTTTCCCTTTTAAGGAAAAATAACTAGTAATAAAACCTGAATGGGTACTTTTAAAATACCGCTAAATACAGCAGTTTATTAGATAACACAAGAGATTGAAAAGATCGCAAATCTCTAGGAAATTACTTGCTAAGTTATCGCATACTCAAGTTTTATTTTTCCTTAGCTTCACGAGCCTATAGGATAAAATGGGGCAAGCGGATATATGAAATCAGGGCTTTACCTTGAAGCTTAGGTCATGTATTACAAATTTGTATAAACAATGAATTCTTGTAAAATGTAACCAACAAAAGCTAAGTATGACAAACTAATTTTAAAACTACTTTCTAAGAAAATGCTCTATAACTCTGCACCCGATGGAGATAGAAATGTAATTTTTTCAGTAAAGTTGTTTACCTTTTTATTATCTACAACTTTGCTCAAGAAACCATGTCTCTATCTGCTAACACAAAAAAGTAGACGTGTATTGACTTATGGTGAACGAAAAACACATCAAACTTATGCTTGTTGTACTCTCAGGTGGGTGGGCGGGAACAAGCGTCTCGAATACAAGTTTGTAATGCCTGATCTAAACTTCGAGGTGAAGCACTGATTTCATATATCCACTTGCTCATTTTATCCTATAGGCTCGTGCAGCTAAGTGAAAATAAAGCTTGAATTTGTGATAACTTTGCAAGTAAATAAACGAGAGATTTGAGGTCTCCCAATCTCTTTTGTTATCTAACAAACTAAAATGGCTGTATTTTTTACAGTACCCATTCGGTGGTTTTATTAGTAGTTATTTTTCCTTATGAGAAAATATCGATGTTTTTCTACCCTTGGCCAACTTTAAGAATATGCAGCAACATAAGTGTAGTGTTGTCTTGCCTTACTTTACCCTTCGGGCAGTCTTTTATACGGGATCCGAAATGAGCTCCCTTGGGATACCATACATTATTTCATGTCCAGCATTACAGCCTCCAGCAGCGGGAAGTCATTCGTTGTTATTGCCGTTCTTATATATGAATAGGGTTGAATATTTCATCAAACTAAACACCATCTGTACTTTATTGGGAGTTTTGACCAGGACGACGCCTTACCATACATGCATCACGAAAAATTTGTAGGTTTCGAATGCTCCCGAAAAGATATTCAAACTCCATAATGAGAAACGCTATAGCCTTAAAAACTACGAGACCGGTTGTCACGAAAATTTTCATGCAGAGGACTTTAGGTCCGGGGAGTTTTATAGTGCCTTCAGTTTTACTCTATTTCAATGGCGTAGGAAGGGGGAGGCTGTTTTTTTTATTTTACTGAATAGAATGATGAATGGTTCTTTAATATTTTTTCTTGCGTATTTTATTGCATATTTAAATAACGATTCCATTTAGATCGGTCCGAAGTATAAGCCATATAAGGTGTTATAACAAAGCAATAAAATGAATTTTAAGTGTAGTGGAACTAAATCGAATTGGCAACGTGAAAGAATCGAAGGAATGAAGCTTCAATCTGTATTAGTCAAGATATCTCGAGAAAAGCCTCTGATACAAGTTGTAGCACTGTAATTTTCATAAGTCGTAAAATTTCAAATTTCATTATATGAAATGGTGCACTTTTCACTTATGATGCAACAAGTTATACCTACTGGAAATTGTCTTTTACTTTACCGAGAATGATTGCGGTTACAAATCATTTCCACTCACAAAAACTTTGTTTAGTAAACATCGGATCACTCATCAGCTGAAGTTATTCTAAACAGATTTTCACGCTCAGTTGCCGACGACGATGATTTACAGTGCAAAATTTTCGACGGCTGACATGCATAGAACCAAAGTGGAGGAGTTAGTATTCGCTTTATGAAATCGATAGCCCGCTGAGTGAGAAGCGGAAACATTTGCTGCTTAAAATAACCAACCATCAAGCTAAGCTGATACAATACATGATTCGTATGCGAAGAACATCCCAGGCCGGTTATTATTGTAGTGAAAGAAATTCTCTGAGCTTGAAAAAATTAGTAATGAAATGTGGTCTATAGAGAAGATGTAATTATTTTTTAATTGCATTTTTCTGCATTTGTTTTTTAATATATTTTGCTACTTTTATCGTTTATCCCACGATTGAGGGGTTCACTGGGTGATATAGTTTCAAAAATTAAAGATTTTTGTTAGTGTATTCGTGACGGAAGCTTTCATATAGACATATCACCCGTCTTGGGCAAAAATTTGCTCAATAAAATCGAACGGAATTCCCTTATGGCGCCCATAGTGCGCCACTAATTGATTTTCCTGTTGTAAATTGATCCCCACGATATATTATTGAGTTGATGTGAAAGCATTACTACACTAGCTGGGAATGGCAAAATACTACATATATGTCGGATTAAATATAGGTATCAGAAATTAATTTTTACGGCTTTTATTAGATAGAAACGTCTATTGTCCATACGAAAGTAGACCCGACGACGAGAAGGAAGCGTTCTATGCGCAGCTGAAGGCAACGTACGACAGCTGCTCACCACGGATCATCAAGATCGTCATCGAGAATATGAACGTCCAGGTCGGCAGGAAAGCAATGTATAGACCGGTTATCGGGTCCTGTAGCTTACACACTAACACGAACGATAACGGCCAGCGAAATATCAATTTTGCAGCTTCACGAGGCTTGGTGATCAGAAGCATTTTCTGTCCCCACAAAACCACCTGGAAATCACCTGACCAGCGAACCTCGAACCAAATCGACCATATTCTCATTAAGGACCGGTTTTTCTCGAACATCACCAACGTACGCTCCCTACGGAGTGCGAATATCGACTCGCACCATTACCTAGTAGCAGTACAGTTGCGCTCAACACTATCGACGGTTTATATCTCGCGACAAAGCTGCCCTCCTCGGTTGAATATTCGGCAATTAGACAACCCGCGAGTTTCTGAAAACTACTGGATGAAGCTCTGCCTTCCTCTATGGAGCTAGATGCTTCGACCCTCGAAAACGGATTGAGTATGATTCGCTCGGCTGTCAACAAGGCCCCAACCGCGGTTCTAGGTGTGGAAACCTCGAGTGCACGAAATGATTGGATTGACGAGGAATGCTAACGAGCGATAGAGTAGAAAAAAGAGCTTGAAAAAACTATCTAAGCATATCCACGAGAGAGAATTTGAGCAAGTAGCGACGAGCGCGAAATGAGATGACCACGATCCTGAGGAAGAAAAAGCGCCAGAAGGAGGACATAGATCATGAGAAGCTGGAAGAACTATTCCGGGATAATGATACGCGCAAGTTTTACGAGAAGGTGAATACAGGAGGGCTAAACTTGACGTGAGTAGAGACGAGGGAGGGGATGTAATTACAAACGAGCGCGAAGCAATCGACAGGTGGAAGCAGTTTTTCAATGAGCATCTCAACGGCGATATAACAGAAGGAGACCGAACGGAAGCTAACCTAGGAGTGCCTACAAATGACAACAGTGTGCCGGTTCCCGATCTCGAAGAGATCCGGCGAGAAATTCGTCAGCTGAAGAATAGTAGAGCCGCCGGAAAGGACCGACCTCCGGTAGAACTCTACAAAAATGGCCGAGAACCGCTAACAATGGCACTTCATTGGATAATTTCGAGAATTTGGAAGAAGGAGAAACTACCGGAGGAGTGGATGGAAGGTGTAATCTGTCTCATCTACAAAAAGGTCAACGCCGCCCATAAGGTGCTCTCCCAGATTTTGCTGCGTCGTTTATCCCCAATAGCAAGAGAATTCGTAGGACAGTACCAGGCGGGCTTTATGCTTTATGACCATGCTACCACGGATAAAAGTTTTACTCCAACAAATCCTCCAGAAATGTACAACGTGCCCACGCATCATATTTCCGCGGATTTTAGAGCAACATACGACACAGTTCAACGCGAACAGCTATGGCAGCTAATGCACGAGTACGATTTTCCGGACAAACTGACGCAGCTGATCAAAGCCACCCTGGAGCGAGTTATGTGCTACGTGACTTTCGAGTGCTTTCGAAACGCGTAGAGGGTTGCGGCAAGGGGATGGACAGTCCTGTATGTTATTCAATGTCGCTATCGTATCGCTATTGAAGGTGTGATCCGGCGAGCGGGCATCGAAACGAGAGAAAAAATTTTCAGCAAGAGTAGCTAACTCCTAGCCTTCGCCGAGGACCTCGACATCATAACTAGAAATCTTGGAAAGGCGAAGGTAATTTACGCCAGACTAAAAACGACGGCTAGGAGGATTGCGTCGAAAACCAAATATATGGTAGGAAGAAGCTCCAGAGAAAGCAACGTTTGCCTCCCACGGACAGTGACTATTGATGGCGATGAACTGGAAGTTATTGATGAATTCGTATATTAGGTATCTCTTGTCATCGCTGGTAATAATACGAGTACACTCAAGTCTTTTTGACGCGGTTTGTTTTTTCGATTACTTAAGAACGGTGCAACTGAGGGACCATTTACAAACTACCTGAGGAATGTCGGGTCTCTCCCATATTGACAAATAATTGAACTAAGTTGCCACCTTCTTAAAAATCGAAAAAACAAATTACACGGTTTGTAAAGTACAAAAAGTGCTTGAATGTTCGGAAATTCAACGACGCATTCAAGCTGGAAATTGAGCCTACTTTTCCCTCCGCAAGACGCTTCGATGAAGGAGCATTCGCCGCCGCATAAAGCTGGCGATGTACAAAACGCTAATCAAACCGGTAGTGCTCTACGGACTTGAGACAGCAACTTTTCTTACAGAAGACATGCCGTATTTGAACGAAAGGTGTTGTGGACTATTTTTGGCGGAATACAAACGGACAGCGGAGAGTGGCGTAGGCGTATGAAGCACGAATTGCAGGCACTACTTGGAAAGACACCCATCGTTCACCTGGCGGAAGTTGAGTGAAATCTGTTTTCTTCGAGAACCCTACCGGCTCCAGGAATTAAGGGGCCCAACGTGCCAGATGGTTCAACCAAGTTGAAGCCGACTTGCGTGTGTCGAGACGCGCAACGAATTGGCGACGAGTAGCCCAGGACCGAGTACAATGGAGAGGAATTCTTGATACGGCAAGAGTCACTCCGGCACTCGGTTGATAAAGTAAGGAAGTAAAGGCGTTGAGCGTGATAAAAGTCATGGGAACTTCCCGATCATATTTCTATGTTGCCGGTTCGATAAGATATTCACGCTGCGAAGGCTATGCTCTGTATTTGATGGGACCAAGTCGGTGTTATTTATTATGAACTGCTGAATCCGAACAAAACTGGGGAACGGTATCAAATTCAATTAATGCGATTGAGCCGAGTACTTCGCGAAAAAACGGCATACAACAAGCAGCAGCACGAAAAAGTGACTTTGCCACTTGATCACGCTAAGCCTCACGTTGTCACACCCGTTATGGAAACACTGGAATTATCAATTTATCCCACTCGTCATATATCCCGGATATTGCACCGTTCGATTACTTATTTCGTCTTGATGATTAGCAGTTACGCTCATGAAGACATCAAAAAATGACTCCGTCAGAAAGATGGAAAACGCTGTAGCTAGTTATGGGCATCATTTCTGTAATTCGTTTGCAATCATTCTTTTTACACAAAAATCTCAACAGCCGAACGTTTACGGATCTTTAGTAACGTTTGGTAACATAAAAAAATTACCGAACGGTCGGTTGTTGAAATTTCGGCAAAATTTTACCGAATTCGGTGCTTTTGTTTAAGTGTGAAAGTACTTAAAAGCAAGAAGATAAAAATTTCAACGTAGTTTTACTTTATGCGTATTATCGCCTCTTTATCCTATAAATAGGTGCACTCGAACGATAGATGAACGTGTTAATATATAGAATCTGATGGCGAAATAAAAGATTTTCGAAAGTTGAAATTTTCAGTCATAGGATATAATGAAAATATGGATGCGCGCTGTAGACTGTCGATTTTATAATCTTTCTGAAAGTCGATAAAAACGAAAACATACTCGAAACAATTAATGAATTGATGAATCGCTCGCTTTTTCAGATACACAATAATATATAATCTTGACTGAATTATCACAATTTTAAATATTGAATAGCCTGAACATTAAGATTATGTTTTTAGTTAAAACAAAACGTTATTCGTTCGTAATTTTAGTACTTTACCTGTAAAAACCCTTCTTTTTGTAATAAAAAAAAGTATCTAAAATATTTCTAACTAAGCTACAACAAAGGGTTTTCTATCTCTGCTTTGAATAGACACATGTGTGTATTTTTCTCAAATGATCAAATGCTTCTCTGTGCGACAACAACGCCGTGAATATTAGGCGCCTTTCTTCTGCAAGCAGAATTTCAAGCAGTGTGAAAATAAACACAGTGATTTACGGCACAGTTACTGTGGGCCGGAGATTTCCTTGACCTACATTAGGACTGTCATACAATGTCTCCTACCAGCATCATTAATATACAACAGTAAGTTTTGTGAACCGCTTAGATATGGTTCACAACTACTCAGAACACTGTGGGTTTTCCTTTATTTTCCAAAATTATCATAATATCTGTCGCTTTAATCATTGTTATGATAGCTATTACCGAAAAGAATTTTTCCCCAGACGTCAAGGCGATGCAATTGCGCCTTTTGTTTACATCGACCAGCCGTCTGTCAAATAATTCTTCTTAGTTCATATGTATTTTAAAGACCCATTTCATATGTAAATTTCTTTAATAATAATTTCATACAGAAATAGTCTATCTTTCCTCGACCCTCGCCGCTGTCAGTGTGCAAAGTAAAGCCTAGGTGTTACATTCCGTTATCAAAACTTGTTCTTTCTTTTATTTATACGACAGACTTCGCAGCTAACTGTTAGAGTACACGACAATGGCGGGGCTGAAGAGTGTCCCACATCAAACTGAATCACGGAAAAAATGCTATAGAAATTTACCTAGTTGATCGATCCTTTTCAAACTTTCAGTTAAAAAATATAACCCATTGGTAAGCATTCATTTCATTCAATTTCAATACCATAACCGTGTGCTCACGCTTTACGCTACTCCACTCATAAGGTTCTGTATAACATCTGGCTGCAGCTTCTTCCGTACGGAAACCTACATTTTTTATAAGGGCGGCACTGGCTCCCGGTACATAATGGAGCTTCTTGTTCATGGGTAAATTATGACTTGTTCC
The DNA here is from genome assembly GCF_943734655.1 of Sabethes cyaneus. Classification (NCBI taxonomy): domain Eukaryota; kingdom Metazoa; phylum Arthropoda; class Insecta; order Diptera; family Culicidae; genus Sabethes; species Sabethes cyaneus. Next base: position 101,132,383 of record NC_071353.1, on the reverse strand, counting down.
ACTACTTAGTTCTTGAAACGAGATTAGTGATGCCAACTATCAAGGAAAACTCTAATTTAATCCACCTGTTGGTGAGAGGAACCTTTGCTATAATCTCTTATTAACATATAAGATAGAAATCGGCAGGACTTAGAAAGATAGTTCAATTGTCTCTTACCCCTGTGTTAATTGGCTTATATCACTTCTACTGACAGAAACTTAACGATTAATAAATAAATTGAATAAATTACTGGGAAATTTGATTCCATTCCATAACTTAGTTCAGCTATCATCCAAAAAGATTGCTGACTCGTGCATACTCAAAGCATACAAATTTCAACCATAGGGGACGTTGATGGGCAGATGAACGGCTTCTAGGTGATGCGTAACATCGGCACCTCGCGTACCTGCAGTTACAAAATAGACTCATAGTGGTCATTAGCCTCTTACCCAGCAACACTTATCCCTCGTGGTACCAGCCGGAATACGAACAACCTTAGTAAAGATCGGGTAACCAATTCCGGTGAAAACTAAGGTGAAACTAAGGGAAGGAGGCACTCATGCTTCCGCTTCCGTTGGCAAAAAGAACAGCCTTGTCGGCCGTGAGCGACTGTCTCCAAGTTAGGGGCGGCTTACGACGGTAATCCCACAGCACGATGAATCGCCGTTTCCGTACCCGGTATGAGGCTGTATCACAGGTTAGGGGCGGCATACAACAGCGACTGATCCGGAGCGGGCGGCTGACTTATGAAACACGGTGTTTCGCCAGCTATACCCAAGACGGCAGCCATGTCCGCGAGACTAGACATCGCAGCCCTAGTAAGGTGGTATATTATAAAAACTGTTAGGAGAAGGAGAGTTGCATTCGGCGGTTATCAGCGGAAGGAGTTCTGCAGAGTACTCTAGAAAGACTGATGAGCGGATCGGAGAACAACTTGGACTGAACCTGAACGAATAGTGAAGGCACATCCACGACGCAATCAGTACTACAGCGAAATAAGTGTTGGGTACTAATGCTGCAGCCACTTCCAGTGAATGGTTTGACACAGAGTGCCAACGAGTAACTGATGAAAAGAATTGAGTCAGAAGTCACATATTGGCTGCAATGGAGATACGTCAGAATAGAGAGAGAGAGATACCGGGATGCTAGAGCTGCTGAAAAGAGGCCTCACCATCGTAAGAAACGTCAGCACTGGGGCCGCGTTCTTGTGAACGAGTAACCATTATACGAGAATGGGGTCAGTCCCGGTGTAGTGGTTAGCATTCACGCCTCTCACGCCGAGGACCCGGATTCAAATCCCAACCCCGCAGAAGTCACGAATGACCCCAGCAGTTAAAGTGACTGTAATCTAACAAGAAAAAAACGACACGAGAAGCTTCTTCAATACGATTAACGGAATAAGGAACCGAACCGGGCCAACCCCTGTTATGTGCATTGACAAGGAGGGGAACCTTCGAAACATCAGAGGTGGCCAGGTATTGGAAACAAGATGGAGCGGTTAACAGAAATAGGAAAATGATTGAGGATGATGGACAAGCTGTGGATCCAACAACTCTGGACGAGGTTAGAAAAGCAGCGAGAGAGCTGAAAATGTGTCATAGATTGAGGCCGTTGCAGGCAGCCTTTGTTGGCGAATACCAGTGCAGTTTTCAAGAAGGACGCTACACGACGGACGAAATGGGCACCTTGCGACAAATCCTCGATAAATTCCGAGAATTCAACTTGCAGACTCAGCACTTATTTATAGACTTCAAGGTGGCGTACGATTCAGTTAAATGAAATGAGCTGTGGCAGATTATGCTTGAAGATGGTTTTCCAACAAAACTGATTAGGCTGATACGACTACCCTTACTTACTTACTTAATTGCGCAGAATAATTTCTCCATCTGTTTCGGTCCATGACAACTGATTTCCAGCTAGTTCCGCCCACCCAGTGCTCGCCAGATCTCGCTCCACCTGGTCTAGCCACCTCGCTTGCTGTGCCCCTCTTCGTCTTGTTCCTACCGGATTTGATGCGAAAACCATTTTTGCAGGATAGTTTTCCGGCATTCTAGCAACATGTCCTGCCCAACGTATCCGTCCAGCTTTAACCACTTTCTGAATACTTGATTCGCCGTAGAGACGCGCGAGCTCGTGATTCATTCTTCGCTTCCATACACCGTTCTCTTGCACTCCACTAAAGATGGTTCTTAGCACCCGCCGTTCGAAAACTCCGAGTGCTCGTAGGTCCTCTTCTAGCAGTGTCCACGTTTCGTGCCCGTAGAGGACAACCGGTCTAATTAGCGTTTTGTACAGTGTGCACTTTGTACGGGGGCTCAAATTATTCGACCGCAAGTGTTTGTGGAGTCCGTAGTAGGCCCGACTTCCGCTGATAATACGTCTTTTAATCTCACGGCTGGTATTGTTGTCCTCTGTTGCCAGTGAGCCAAGGTATACGAACTCGTCGACTACCTCGAACTCATCCTCGTCGATTAACACGGTACTGCCCAAGCAGGCCCTGTCGCGCTCGGCCCCGCCCGCCGGCATATACTTCGTTTTAGACGTATTTATCTTCAATCCAATCTTCTCTGCTTCGCGTCGTCAGCAAAGCAGATAAATTGACTGGATTTATTGAATATCGTGCCCCGCATTTCGATCGCCGCTCATCTTATAACACCTTCAAGCGCAATGTTGAATAGCAGGCAGGAAAGACCATCTCCTTGTCGAAGTCCCCTGCGAGATTCGAATGGGTCCGACAGTCCACCCTAGATTCTCACACAGCACTGGATCCCATCCATCGTAGCCATGATAAGTCTAGTAAGTTTACCCGGAAAGCCGTTTACGTCCAAAATTGTCCATAGCTCTTGTCGGTTTACGCTATCATATGTGGCTTAGAAATCGATGAACTGGTGGTGCGTGGGAACTCGGAATTCGCGGCACTTCCGGAGCATCTGCCGCAGGGTGAAGATTTGGTCCGTTGTAGACCGACCCTCCATGAAGCCGGCCTGGTAACTTCCCACAAATCTATTGGCTATTACCGATAATCGATGAAAGATGACTTGGGACAGCACTTTGTGGGCGGCATTCAGGAAAGTGATTCCTCGGTAGTTCTCACAATCCAGTTTATCACCTTTCTTGTAGATAGGGCAGATAACCCCGTCTTTCCACTCCTCCGGTAGTCGTTCCGTATCCCAAATCTTGACAATCAGTTGATGCAGACAGCCGGCCAACTTGTCCGGGCGCATTTTAATAAGTTCCACTCCAATGCCATACGGGCTACCCTTGATGGTTTAACATCAAGCGTCAGGCTATCAGATGTGTCAACGGACTTGTTTGTGATGTTAGATGGTTTGGAGCAAGGTGACGGACTATCGAATTTGCTGTTCAACATTGCAACAAGCTCCTAGGGTTTGCGGACGATATCATCGTTTACCGTAGAGCTGTGGAAGAAGCGTACATACTCAGAGTATGAGTTTATACTCCAATTTCTTTGGAAGTATTCTAATAGAAATTCAGCTTCGTATTTCGGTACCAACCACACTGATGGTATGCCACTGCTTTGTTTACATCTTGCTTTTAATAAAATTTGACTGCACAACATGTTGAAGTTACAGCGTCTCTTAATGATCTTCGCTCGTTTTGACCGACGTTTAAGAACTGCATAATTAAATATATATTTGCAGATATTTCTACGACATTTAGGGTACGGGAGGGTATTTTCGGCCCATTAAGCGGATGCATCTATTTTTTCGGCCTATGGCCTAGTTCTAGTGGAAGAACAGGTGGTTTTGACGTTCTTTTGCAAAAAAAGTAGATTACTTACAGTCTTGAGAAAAAAGTTATAACATATTAAAATTATATGCCGGCAAAGAATTTTCATTGGCGACGGAAAAGGAGAATAGGCTGAATTTAGAAACATCCCTAAAATACCCTCCTGTACCCTAGTTAAAGCAAAAAAAATCATTGTCATACCAAAAACGAATTGTTTTAGAACAAATGTTGGAATAAATAGAACTAACATGTGAGCGAACTTTTCAGCTTACTAAAATTTGAGAGCAAATTTCAAGCTTAATAAATTTAGAAGAGTTCATATATACACGTATAGGCCTTTGATGATATGAAATGGAAATGATTTCCGCCTGAGTATTGTTAGTTGTTAACTAAAAACTGAACTTACAAAAAACAATCGCGATCTAGATGAAATAATAAGAACTTTTTTTGTGCATATGTAACAGTTTCAATTTGGTATAAACTCCAATATATGAACTTACAACTCCTCCTACGCCACAGTAAAAGGCCAACGACAATAGCAGTCCCACATGGGAAAGGGCACTTTTCAGTTTCAATTTCTTCCAGAAATTGGCCACTCGAACGATTAAGGCTTCGTTTTCGGTATCAACAACTTTGACGTCGATCTTTTTGAAATGCTCTAGCAAATCATTATTTGTCAAGCCGTTTTCAACCGAAATTGCCATAATATTCACTTAATTTACTATCACGCCTTGATGCAATAAATCACCCCAGACTCACTGGTAACGATTAGCTCATTAATCGTCCCCCTCTATGGCTAATAATTTGCATCATCTCTTCATCTATTAAACCAAATCTATCAACAGCTCAACAGATGGTTCGATTTGGCCCAGTTTAACGAGCACCTGCACCTCGTCTATTTAACGACAAAATAATAAGTGAAAAGGCAAATCACAGCGTGATTTTTCACGCACGCTCTTTGGCTAGCACAGCAGTAATACTAATATTATTTTCACGCGCGATTTCGTGGGTTTTCCGTGCTGTTAAATCGAATGAGACGAGCAACCGGATCCGACGAATATCCAGATGAAACTGACATAGGTGGAAATCACAACCATCGTATCGTCGTGTCGAAATGTTCACCCTCAGAAAAGCTGACTCTTTGCCGTTGGCTGCGAAATTCTGCAGGAAGTCCGCGTACCGAGGAAAATTTACTGTCATCGGTGGCGACAACGAGATGTTTGCTTTTATTGTGTTGTGAAGATATACACGCTTCACACGTACTATATAACACACTCTAACGGAAAATGCTAGACAAAAGTTAAAAAGGTATTATTGATAGGTTCCTAATGGAATAAAGTATATGATAGGAGGCATTTGATTCATAAATGGTGAACAGCAATGTTTTGCCATATGGCGTTAATTATTAAAAATAGTTTCACTATAATTTTGTAAAAATTCTCTCTGCTCTGCTTTTTATCGAATACTCATACACATACTCATCACTTTTCAAGAAATTCAATTTAATTTCAATCCTTAATTATTATATAATAGTATAATTTTTCATCAAAAAAAACATATTGGTTTTCGGTCGTTTCTTGCAAAGCTTCGATTCCTCCGGCGGTGCCTTTAGTCTATATGCTAGCTCCTTCACTTTGTTCACGTCGATTCGCTACCGTTTTACCCACTCACTCATCGCTGAAGACTAAGAGTTAGCTGATTCGTTTTCCGGTACGTACAAACACTCGGGGACCCATGTGTTAACCGGTCTGATGAACCCGGCCAAATTCTCCTCGACTGGTCGTTAGACTCCGTTGTCGCCTTTTTAAGCTCGATAGCAAGCCCGATGATTTTTATCCTGGTGTGAGCAATTCGCAACTTTGGTTTTCGTTGGTCATTGAAGCATATTGCCGCGTCGTTTTTCGGTCCGGTAGTAACTTCGAATATATTTCTTTTTGCTCAATAGCAGGTTGGATGGCTTCTGTTTTGGTGTCAGTAGAATCCTTTCGAGCTTCGTTGGCCCTCCGGCGAAACAGGGGGTTGGTGTAGCAGGCTTTGCAAGCCGTTACCACGAAAAATACTAAAGCACGGAACGAAGAACAAATAAATTCTTACTGGAACAATCGGAATAGACCCACGCGACGAAAAAGGACTATGGATTGGAAACTCGGGACGTGGAACTGCCGATCTCTCAACTTCCAAGGGAGCACTCGAGTGCTCTCCGACGTATTGAAGAGCCGCAAGTTCGACGTCGTAGCGCTGCAGGAGGTGTGCTGGAAGAGCTCAACGGCAGGTACGTTCAGAGATGGACATACCATCTACCAGAGCTGCGGCAACACACACGAGCTGGGTACAGCTTTCATAGTGATGGGCGAGATGCGGAAACGGGTGATTGGGTGGTGGCCAATCAATCCTCGAATGTGCAGGTTGAGAATCAAGGGTCGATTCCTCAATATAAGCATCATTAACGTGCACAGCCTTCACCTCAGAAGTACCGTTGACGACAAGGATGAGTTCCGCTGCCCAAAACATGGTATCAAGATCGTCATCGGGGATTTCAATGCTCAGGTCGGCCAGGAGGAGGAATACAAACCGGTGATTGGAAGGTTCAGTGCACACCAACGGACCAATGAAATGGGCCTAAGACTTATCGATTTGCCGCCTCCAAGAATATGGCCGTGAGTAGTAGCTTTTTCCAGCACAGAATTCATCATAAGTACACCTGGAGGTCACCAAATCAGATAGAATCACAGATCGACCACGTTTTGATCGACAGTCGGCACTTCTCAGACATTATCGACGTTAGATCATATCGAAGCGCTAACGTTGACGCGGACCACTGCCTAGTGATGGTTAAGATGCGCCCAAGACTCTCCGTTGTGAACAACATTCGGCACCGACGCCAGCCTTGGTTAGATCTCGCGCGGATGAAGCAGCCAGATGTCGCCGCAAACTACGCGCATTCACTCGAAGCTGCACTGCCGGAAGAGGACGAGCTGGATGAAGCCCCTCTCGAGGACTGTTGGAACACTATCAGAACAGCCATCAGTAGTGTAGCGGAGAGCTCCATCGGGCATGTGGCCCGGAATCAGCGGAACGATTGGTTTGACGATGAATGTAGGAGGGTGATGGATGAGGAGAACGCTGCGCGGGCGGCCAAGATGCGCAGTGCCATACGACAGAACGTGGAAAGACACAAACAGAAGAAGGTGCAGCGGAACCAAATCTTTCGGGATCAAAGGCGCTACCTGGAAGAGCAGGAATATGCAGAGTTGGAGCGGCTGCGAAAGTTCTACCAGAAACTGAACGGATCCCGCAAAGGCTTTGTGCCGCGAGCCGAAATGTGTCGGGATAAGACTGGCAGTATTCTGACGGACGATCGTGAGGTGACCGATAGGTGGAAGCAGCACTTCGACGAACACCTGAATGGCGCCCAGGCGGAGAACCATGGCGGCGGGGAAGCGATTTCGACGGTGCGACAAACGGGGAAGAGGTGCCAGCCCCAACGATAGGCGAAGTTAAGGAGGCCATCATGCAGCTAAAGAACAACAAGTCAGCTGGAAAAGATGGCATCGGAGCGGAGCTTATTAAAATAGGACCAGAAAAGCTGGCCGTTTGTCTACACCGACTAATTGTTAGAATTTGGGATACGGAACAGCTACCGGAGGAGTGGAAAGATGGGGTTATCTGCCCGATCTATAAAAAGGGCGACAAGTTGGACTGTGGGAACTATCGAGCGGAACTATCACCGTTCTCAATGCCGCCTATAAAGTGCTGTCCCAAATCATTTTCCGTCGTCTATCACCAATTGCGAATAGATTTGTGGGAACTTATCAAGCCGGCTTCGTCGAAGGTCGGTCTACAACGGATCAAATATTTACACTGCGGCAAATCCTCCAAAAGGGCCGTGAATACAGAGTTCCCATGCATAATTTATTCGTTGACTTCAAAGCCGCATATGATACCATCGACCGGAAAGAGCTATGGAAAATCATGGACGAGAACAGCTTCCCCAGGAAGCTCATCAAACTGATTAAATCTATGATGGATGGTACACAGTGCTGTGTTCGGATTTCGAGTGGATTGTCAAGTTCATTCGAATCACACAGAGGGCTTCGTCAAGGTGATGGTCTTTCATGCCTGCTGTTCAACATAGCGCTACAAGGTGTTATGAACCGAGCGGATATCAACACGCGGGTCACGATATTCAACAAATCTAGTCAATTCGTCTGCTTTGCCGATGACATGGATATTATCGGCAGAACATCTGTGGCGATGGCTGAACAGTACGCCAGACTAAAGCGCGAAGCAGAAAGGATTGGGTTAAAGGTAAATACGTCTAAAACAAAGTACATGCTGGCCAGCGGAACCGAGACCGAACGACACCGCTTGGGCACTAGTATATTGATCGACGGCGATGAGTTTGAGGTAGTCGATGAATTTGTCTACCTTGGCTCACTGGTAACGGCGGACAATGATACCAGCCGTGAGATTCGGAGGCGTATTATCAGCGGAAGTCGAGCTTACTATGGGCTCCATAAGCAATTGCGGTCGAGCAGACTAAGTCCCCGTACAAAGTGCACCCTGTACAAGACGCTTATTAGACCGGTTGTTCTCTACGGGCATGAAACATGGCCAATGCTCGAGGAGGACCTGCGAGTGCTCGGAGTTTTCGAACGACGAGTGCTAAGAACGATCTTCGGCGGCGTACAGGAAAACAGAGTATGGAGGCGGAGGATGAACCATGAACTCGCACAGCTCTATGGCGAACCCAGTATCCAGAAGGTGGCTAAAGCTGGACGGATACGATGGGCAGGGCATGTTGCAAGAATGCCGGACAACTACCCTGCAAAGATGCCTCAAATCCGGTAGGAACAAGACGACCAGGAGCGCAGCGAGCAAGATGGTTAGACCAGGTGGAGCGAGATCTGGCGGAGAGTACTCGGTGTCCGAGGAATTGGAGAGCGGTAGCCTTCAACCGAGTTACATGGAGAAATTTTGTTCAACAGGCTTTGTCTTAGGACGGCAAGCCACCTAAGTAAGTAAGTAAGTAAGAATCCTTTGGCAGCGGTGGTGTTACACGGGTGGCACATTTTCCTGATTTAGCTATTTCATTTGTATGGGAGCGCCCCCTCTTAGAAGGGGAAGGGGTCTCAGTACAACATAGAAAAAATCCTGCCTTCTGAAACCGCCACGTGCCAAATTTGGTTCCATTTGCTTGATTAGTTCTCGAGTTTTGAATAAATATGTGTTTCAATAGTATAGGAGCTCCCCCTCTTACGCCCTCCTTAAATTGCTCTTATACCCTTCCATGAAATTGCTGGTCATTTTATCTATCCAACGACATATAAATTGTTCAGTTTCGTTCAGTAGTTTAGAGTTATTAGCATTTGAAATCTTTCATTCAAACGTTACACTTCTATTTTCGTTTTCACAAAGTGATACTCAGTCTCAGTATAGTAAACAAAGACGTAGTCCTACGTCAGAAATTCGCGATGAATACAAATCGCGTATACGCATACTCAGCGAAGTGTGCGTAAGATAAATGTCAGCAATCTCTATGATGTGCTGCGGTTCGTTATATCCACAACCAGGCTTTATTTTGGGTTTTTTGCTCAGTAGATGCTCATTTGACTACTGCGCCTCAACGATACAGAATTCGAACAAGTAGTGTAAAGGATAATTGTAGAGTTATTAAAAGCAATTATAAAAAGAGTGCTCATTCGGCTACTAACGGGGTAGTAGCCCCATAGTGCCGTAGAAATAAAAGACAAAACCTAAAGATAAAGATACTTTCTTCAGCAATATTGTAGATAATAATACAATTGTCTTCTACATTACTTTTTCGAATTCTGTATCGTTGAGGTGCAGTCAACTGAGCATCTACTGAGCAAAAAATCCAAAATGAAGCCTGTCCACAACTAACTGCTCATCCCATTTACACGGGAAACTTGCAAATTCTCTAATATGCTGCCACAATTCCCCCCTCCGTATTTTTTGAAGGCAGGACCGACCGGCCGGTTTTTGTAATTTTCAGACTTGGCAACCCTATGCTCCATTATGGTACAGTTGTAGTGGTTGTCATTCTGCTTCTGACGATTGTTTCCATAAATCACCCACCCGAGAGAAGTTTTTACGGCAACTGGCTCACCACGTCCTATTCTGGAACGTCTCGCACTAATCAACTCTGGATGATCAACTCCGATTAGTAACACTGGTGTAGCTATCCTGTAACTACTATCGGCAAACTTCGCAAATGTTTATAGTCCTGCGATATTCAAGGATTGTATTGATAGCCTCAACTGTTTCGCTATCCTAACGTTTTTAAAACATAAGCTAGAAGGATTGGATTACAAATCGATGCGTCGAAAACCAAATATATGATAGTAAGAGGCTCTAGAGTAAACAACGGTTGCTCCCCACGGACAGTGAATGTTGACGGTGATAAACTGGAAGTTGTGATAAAACGTTGCATTCAAGCTGGAAGTCGAACCTCTTTTCCCTTCGCTAGACACTTCGATCGAGGAGCATATGCCGTCACACAAAGTTGATGATGTACAAAACGCTAATCAGAGCGGTAGTCCTCTACAGAATTATTTACGGAAGACATGCGTGCACTTACCGTATTTGAACGCAAGGTGTTGCGGATTATTTTTGGTGGAGTACAAACAGACAGCAGAGAGTGGCATAGGTGTATGAACCACGAGCTGCGGACGCTACTTGGAGAGATTCTCATCGAACACCTGGTGAAAGTTGAGAGACTACGCTGGGCCGGCCACGTCGCAAGGATACCGAACGATTGTGCAGTGTAATCCGTTCTCTTCAAGAACCCCACCGGCACCAGGAATAGAGGGGGCCAACGTACTAGATGGCTCGACCAGGTTGAAGTCTACTTGCGTGTGTCGAGACGCTCAACAAATTGGCGACGAGTAGTTCAAGACCGAGTACAGTGGAGAGAAATTCTTGATACGACAAGAGCCACCCCGGTTCTCTACTGATAGGTGTAAGTAAGTAATACACAAATCAAAAATGTTTTATATTTATTTTTTTTTACTCCTTTTTTTGTTTAATCTAATGTTTTACTAACATTATATTCCACATATAAAAGATTCAGTGTTCTATACTTTTCGGTCATGTAATCTACGATTACAGTCAATCTCGCATCAAGCGAGGGTTGACGCATTCAACACGGTTGTACAACATTTTCCCGAAAACCGTTTCCCCGAAACCCAGTTCCCCGAAGGATATTTTCCCGAAGCCTATTTCCCCGAATGAACTGTTTTCCCGAATGTACCACTTTCCCGAAAACCATTTCCCCGAATGTACTACTTCCCCGAATACCATTTTCCCGAATATAATACTTCCCCGAAAACCATTTCCCCGAATATTAGTACATTCGAGGAAATATCTTTCGGGAAATTAGTACATTCGGGGAAATATATTTCGGGGAATTATTACATTCGGGGAAATATCTTTCGGGAAAAGAGTTTTCGGGGAATTGATACATTCGGGGAAATATCTTTCGGGGAGACGGGTTTCGGGGAAATGGTTTTCGGGGAATTGTTATACAATCATTCAACACTTACAATGACTTTTTTTAAACAAAATATCTACTCCAAAATGGATAAATTTTAAAAACAAATAGAATGGTTGTGACAATCTAAATTGTGGTAGTTTATACATATTTTACAAACTGTCCTCGCCAAAAGGCGGCAATTCTGGTGATCGTCGGTGATCTGTATCATCAAGCTGATTTAGAATGTCATCATCGTCGGAAATATCATCCACGTCATCTAGTTCAGTAAAAATTTCCTTCTGTTTTTCAGAAGCCTTAGATTCTACAGCTACATTTGCGTTGTCCGTATCTGAGTCTGAGGGTTTGCGTGCGTCTAAATCAGTATCTGGACTTTTATCGGGTACTGGTTTCTCGGCTAGATAGGACGTTGGGTCATCCTTCGAACCCTGGTCAGCTGTTTCTATTTCTGATTCTGAATCGAGAAGTTCTTTACCTAGCATGTTTTCAAAGCTTAGTTTTACTTTTTCGAGTTCATCTTCCTTATCGGAAGCAAAATCGACGGACGACGTATGCTCTTGAGGTGACACTGGATTTACCGTTGGCTTGTTAGGTGATGAGTTGAGTGTCGCATCATCGTGGTTTGTAGTGTCCACATTGTTTATTTCCGTCATTTCAACATCCTCTTGTGGAGGAGACTTTTTTTCAGACATTTCAACATCTTCGGGTGATGCCGCACCGGAGAGGTCTTTCATCTCGGCATCCGGTAGATCAACCGACTCATCTATTCCCATTCGATCATCCGCTTTGCTTTCTTCCAGTTCTTCTGTCTCCATTGCAGGGGTTGCCAGAGCGTTATCAGTGCTCTCGATATCTGTGTTTTCTGATGCGGTTGTCGGTTCTGGTTTTGATTCTTCATCATTATGCTGTTCATCAGTGTTACCGTTCACGACAGAAGAAATATCCTGGAAATGGGAAACATGAATTAAATGGTTTATAATTAAGAATTTCATGCGGTGCCGAGTTTAGTTATTTTCCATGACATGTTTCATTTTAAATTGAGGGATGTTATCCTTCATAAAATAAATAAACTGAACAGTCGTTTTTTGAATGAAAATGAAATGCATATTTAGTCATAGTCCCGAAATTTCTCGAAACATGCTCTCTGATAGAAGTATATATCATAAAATTACTGATTTCACTGATTAATGTTACTTACCGATTGGGTTTCAACACTAACAGTCGTTTCGGGTAATTCAGTGCTTGCGGAGAGATTTTCCTTTACTTCTTCTGGTTGTTTGATAGCCGCTGGTGTTTCGCTCTGCCCATTATTAGTGTCTTTTGTTTCTGTGTTTCTTTCATCTTTTTTGTTGTCGTTATTGACTTTTTTAGGCCTACCTTTTCGTGGCTTACCATCGTCCGGAGATGCTGGAGCTCCGTTCTGAGGTTTCGGTGTTTTCTTTTTATTCTTTTTCTCATCATAGTCGACATCATTCTCATCATCGCTGTTCTCTTTTTCGCGACTTTCATCGTCACTAAAGTTAAGTTTATCCACGTATTTGATACTAGGGGAATCGGAAAATTGTACTTTCTTCTTCGCTGAATTGGGACTTTCGATTCGTTCAGTTACTAAAATACTCTTCCGTTTGCCAACGCTGCAGATGCTGGTGTTATTTTGCTGCAGCTCTACAACATCTTCCTCGTCCAAACCTATAAATTCTTCATTTTTCTGTTTGCGGAGTTGCCTCGTATTCAGATCGTGTGCTATCGTTCGGTTCATATAATTGGATAGATCTACGTGCTCTATTTTGATAACCAACGGCCGCAGCTTTATGCCAAATATTTTGTTCAATTCATCAACGGACGGAGAAGCAGGAATTGCTCTGCTTGGGGAGTGAGGAGAATCATATTTTTTGCGATTTTGTTTCTCCAACAATTTTCGAGGTATCGGCAGTTTAATGAAAAACTTGTCATTTTGTTTTCCTGTCAAAAAAGTAATCAAAATAGGAAAAATCATTTTTTTGATGGTCAGACGCATTTTCGCGACTAAACTCGTATAGGAAGAAACTCGTATAGGAAGAAGGCTGTAACGAAAGGTCTAAATATCAAAAAGTAACTACCTAGCTAAACTTATCAAACTACTACAACTACAACTGGAGCAACTGAACTTTTTTAAATACCGCTTTTGAATCCGCTCAAAGTATTAGGATATGGTGTTTCACATATGGTTGATGTATGGAACTTGCAGGTCAATCAAAAAGACAATATACAGCCATTAAAGATTTAAGAAGTTACTCTGCTGCTTTACTAACTCGCAACGATGACAGCATATACAGGTACCCAACACAAGTCCAAGAAGGCGAAATTTTTCCAGATCTGATATCACCCATGGATGTTCCCTACGGGGCGTGGTGAACGTTTTTAGTGTAGCCGTTACTACAGCTGCCTACCAGTGATCACCTAGACTGTACGCGCCGCGCTTCTAGATCACATTGTGGACTGTGAAACTCCAAATATCAGGACCAAGCTCATAGTTGCTAATTTCAATAACGATTTCTAATACGAATCGGTTTTTATCGTAACACGGTCAAATGGTTGGTTGTCATTTACGTCATTCCGTAAGAAGGAGTACAAATACGTTATTATTGCTGTGTTCTTAGAATAAGATTAGTCATATTAGTTATATAGGAGAATTATTGCTGAATCCTTTGGTTGTTGTTTAACGAATTAATTTTAATTTTCGCTGTTGTTATTTATATAGCTTTGACAGCAAGTCTCCATAAGAGCATAACAAACATCCCCTTTACAAGAAGTCGTACCTAGAGATCGCCGCAGCTTCTAAACTGGTACCAAAATGAACAGCTCCAAAACAAGGAATAACGGAAACCATTAGTTGAAGTACAAGCGGCACAGATGAGAAAATTGTACTATTCCTTGAAAATGACGACATACCAGATAATCAGATGCCCCGTCCGTCACGGTCCACTGTTACCCTACCTTCTCGTGATGCTTGCCGGGATATGAGCAACCATAGAACAGAAGTGGAAATCCGAACAATGTCAATGTCCGATCAAAAAGTAGTAAGTAATACAGTCTCCTTCAATTTTGTTTTAGTTTTGGAGGGCACACAGTACTATGAGCAGAACACTCGCTCCCTTTTACTGCTATATACGTTGCATGTTTTCGAGGAAAAAGGTGACGTTTATCGCCACGTTTGCTAGTATCTGCATGCATGTATTTTGATGGAGATCATGTAACCAACCCCATTGAAAACCAAAAACGTTTGTTGATGGGAAAGGTGGCATTTATGGTTTTGTTGAGTTGTTGAGTTGAGTTGAGTTTATTCCTTGCCTTACCAGAGCCATGATCTTTAGCTTCCAAGTCAGAGGCGGTTCATGACGGTAATCCCACTGCAATTCCCTTACCAAGTGCGTTAGGTTGGGAGGACGGTGACAATTACTAATCCGGAGCGGATGATTGATTTATTACATGCGGTCTTTTTAGCTACGTTCAGGACAGCAGGTCCGGCACCAAACTAGGTACCGCAGCCTCAGTAAGGCCATTTTTTGGTAGAAAAAGCCCCAATAACGGGATGAAAACCTATTATATAACATCTAAGGTTTCAAAGAGCACTGTGCATATGAAATCTATGTCGATAATCTATGAGAACAACTAGAAAAAAGCATGGATGTTTCACTGTTACTACTAAAGAGACTAAGGAAACGCCGACAGTTCTAATGAAATCCATTTTATAAGATCAACGGTACCCAATGTGCAGAGTTCCAGCGGGTGTATGCAACTGATTCTTCATTTTCTATTGTTTTTATAGTTCTTTCAACCATTGAAGCGATAAACATAAATAATTTCTTTTTCATATTTTGAAGCATACGAAATCCTTTTTGCAAAAAAAAATATGTCTTATTCAAAATCTTCAAATTAGTATTCTGCCAGACTTTACAGAACAGTCTAAGTTTCTACTGATATAATAAATACAGTTTATACGATAGTTGACAAATTCCATGGCACGAATAGGGCTTGTCTACTACGTAGGATGCTATTTCAACGAATAATGTTTATATAAAGCTTACCTTTACCTTTAGATGAAACTGTGGAAGTAGGTGACAGGGTTTTTTTCCCGCCCGATCGTGACACTGTGGGAGTCAGCTTCGTAAGCATGACAGGAAGAACAGATTCCTCTTGTTTGGAACGTTTGGAAGTTGGCTCATCCCGTGTACCACAAGATCCTCTGCTACGTTTGCCTGCCTTATTTCCTTTATCCTTTTCAATACAAACATTACCACTGACAGTGTAGTTCTTACAAATGTTATCAAGACTATCCAGGTTTAGTTTCCAAAGAACGATGTTACATTCTCTCATAGTGGCAAACTCTTTACTAAAACGTTGTGCGTTTGTAAAATTCCTGGCCAGCTTTTCGTATTTAATACTAATTTCCAGTAAATACAAACACGTCACGCAAGCTCTAACGGTGTCGGTATTACCGAGGTCGATGCTAGTACACTGCTTAACCAGGTAGTCGACCATGCGATCCACTCCAGGTTCATTGATGGTACTTTCCGATTTGCATACGAAACAGCTATCTACGTCGAAATCGGCGGCTGCTTCAATTGAGTGCTTAAATTCAGATATTCGACCAATATAGAAATGACATTCTATGCACAAACGGCATCCACCGGAAGCAATCTGGAAGCAAAGCGTTTGATATCATTTTTGCTTATTTTGTCGAAACACAAATTATTGTTGAAACACCATGCTCCTAAACAATGAAAATACAGCGAAGTTGTCTTTATGTATTGGTCTATGCGCATGATCTCGAATTATGCACAATGTTTTTACACTGTATTCCAGGGTAAGGCAGCCATTTTTACCGCCGAAAAAGCAGGAAAAACTTATTTTTTCGCCCTTTTAAGTTTTTAAAATCTTTTTTGTTAACAGTTTGTAATCGAGGCAAAAAAATTTAAGGCACTTTAAAATAAAAAAAATACTCACAGCAATATTATAGATTTTTTTCAGTGCTTTGGCGGTAAGAGGATTGTCCACCAGAATTTGCCGCTGCCTAAGACAGAACAAGCACGTCTTGTTTCTTCCACTCATTTTAAACCAAACAACCTGAGTACAGTCGAGTCAACAAATAATATTATAGATTCTCAAATCTATGCAGCAAATTCTAAAAGAAAATTTTTACTCGCAATGTCGCAAATGTCAATATGACTATGCTGCGTCTACACATTATATTCTGTACACTATCACTTCATTACTATTTGTCACACCAGGTATTCCTTCACTTCTGCAATTTAATCTACTTTTTAAAGTATTTAAATATAGACCGTTAAGCTAAACACTAACAGCTAGGTTTTATGCCGCTGACAACGAATTAGCATCACTCCTGTGCCTTTGCGCTAGTAAAATTTCTTCGTTTGTTACTTTTCGCGGTATGACGTTTTGGAAGCTCGAGAAATAAAGAAAAAGTAGATTGAAGAGGTAATCCAGGGTTGCTATGTATTTTGTAAACGAACTAGAAGTACTCGAATGCTTGCTTGAATGGCAAAAAATCCAAGGGGCTTCCAGTAAGGATAGTAATCAGATATTACTTTTTTAATCCTTCTCGTGATGTTAATTCACCCCTAGGACATGACGTACCAAGTGTCAACCGCGGCGTTGACCCGAAATTGATCCAATTTCTGATTGGCTGAAAGCGACAATTGATCAAACTCGTGACTTTATAGTCATGACCTTGAAATGCGGTCAGGCATCTTTAATATTTTTTTGAAACGATGATTCTACATTTGATGAAGGGACGGTAAGGGAAAGTAATGAAGAAGGATTTTTTCGGGAATGAAGGGGAAGGGTGGAAAGGAAGGGGCGGGGGGGGGGGGATAATAGGTAGCTATGGTTAACAAGTTGTCGTTGTGACTCCTATCTTTTGTGCAATGCAATCGCTTCAAATCCGGTTATAATCTCTGATTACAGCTTGGTTCGACCCATGCACCTTCCAGCATAGGGCTTTTGCTACACACACATGCAAGACATCTGTTGGGCACACATTGCATATTTTCCTATTCCATGCAGCAAAAACGTTCTGCATAAAATTATCATTTTTTCTAAAATTATTCATCATTTTAAAGCAACTATACTGCCGTGAATCGCATATCAGTCCCATATGGAAATTCATCAATCGGAGAAAACAGTGATGAAAGCTGTGATCATGTTTATCAAGATAAGAAAAATATCGCATGACATATCGTTATTAACTTGACTCAAGAATATGTATTACAATGTTTTTAATACTTTGATAGTACTATACAATAACATTATAATATTTTTGAATAAAAAAACAACAATGGGACTGATATGCCATTATTTTGCATGACATACTGCAAAATAATTGCATATCAGTCCCGCTATGACCGGTTTCTATTTACGGTGTAACTGACAAAGTTGATTGTTTCGCTTAAAGTGTTGTTTATTTAAAAGTTTTAATAACTCCTGAAAAATGTCCTCGTTAAGTTTTCGGTACGAAACGCCAAAAACAACGTTGAAATTATGGATATGCTTCCCGACAGTTTTTTTCATAAATGTTTTTAGCGTATCTCAATATGTTTTAAATAAGTTGAAGCCTCGACCCTATATCGACAACATCAGATACGTAGTTGTAAAAAAAAAGATCATACGAACTCCATTACAGCAACTCTGTGAATGGGCTAAACCAAAACCATTGCAAGATTTTTACAACGAAGCAAGAAAAACAAGTCATGTCTAATGAATTTGATATTGAAAATCATTTAAAAAGACAATCAACCAAAATTTTGATGGATGATTGATGATGGAAGGAAAAAATCATTGATTAAAACCATCGTTCCATTAGTAGACGAAACTAAAAAACAATTTTGGATTGAATTACCAGAACAAAACCAGTGAACGCATATTTGACGAACGATCTGTAATGTTTGCTAACATTTTATCTATAATAAGAGTAAATATGAGTAAATAAAGTACGTAAGAGTTGATAAAATTGTGTTATCATTCATTTGAGCTTTAAAGTATGGGATATATTATATCTTCTTCCTGCGGCCACCGCTGTGGGACTGATATGCGATTACTTTTAAGATGGGACAAACTGACCTGATATTTTTTTTATATTTTTTGAAATGAAACTAGCTATTTTTTTGTTACAACCTAAAGAACAATGATAACTAATACTGTTTAGCGATTAAACTCAAAATCACAAAAAATACATATGGGACTGATATGCGATTCACGGCAGTATAATAGTCAAAGTAACCGACAAATATTCCCTGAAATATATGCTGACTTTTGGTAACTTGGGTTTCGGTGAATTCACGTTAAATCGGTATCCCAAATATACTGTTTTTTGAAGCAGTATACGGCATAGGCCAAGTTGAAAGTAACGGAATATAAAATTGGTTTTAGCATAATAAATTGCTGTCTTAGCCGAAAGCAACTACTGGCTATTGATATTTGTTTATTTTTATGCCGTTAACATAGGTCATAGTTACATTTTTGATCATTGCTACCGCGTCTTAGCTTATTTGTTGAAAATATTTTTTTTATTTAGTAAACAGATATATTACCTTGCCATATGCATGAAGCAATTTGTAATTTTTGTTTTAAATGAAGAAAATAAATCATTTAAAAAATTTTGCTCTTTCCAGCCCGTATGTTTTATAAGGAGCTGTCACTTTTGCCTGCCCAACAGATCTCCAATACATATGCACTCTGCAAGCACCCTATTGGACAAAAGATAGGAGTCACAACGACAACTTGTTAACCATAGCTACCTATTACCCCCCCCCCCCCCTTCCTTTCCACCCTTCCCCTTCATTTCCGAAAAAATCCTTCTTCATTACTTTCCCTTACCGTCCCTTCATCAATTGTAGAATCATCGTTTCAAAAAAATATGAAAGCGACAAGCAACCGTTGACTGGAAAATATAACCGCGGTATCGCTTTCAGTGTTGCTGAAACACATTAGTCGGAATACCACAGAGAACAGATTAACAGGCTCGAAGGAAGTAATCGATTTTTTGTGTGTAAAATCTGTCGATAGCGCCCTCCAGAAATAGTTTGCCAAACGCATCAAAAATATCCATGTACCTTTATCAATATTTCTTTGTGCTTTGTGTAAAATTTTACCGAAATCTAAACAGCTGAACGTTCGGTAGAAATTTCGATAGTGCCAACCGACGTTTACAGATCATTACAAGAGCAACATTTCAAATAGGCCAAAGTCAAAACTGACAGTTTCGAGAAAATCGATAATAGGTGAACAAAAGCTTCTTTCGACAAGTAGTTGGCGCCGCGGTAAAAATGATGATATTTTTATTTCGAGCTGTCAAAACACATAGAAAACTAAAATCATAAGAAGCGAATTTGAATTTTTTTAAAAATGCGCGCTTTGGAATCAATCAAATGTTATGGTTGGGTTAGAAAATAACATATATACTTACTATAATTTTTATTTGCCTGCATTTTATTTAAAACCATTTATAATTTTATTACATAATAAATACTAAACAATAAGGACATTGATTCAACATGCCTTGTATGAAATATTGTTATAATTTTGCTTAAAATCATTGAAATTACCTTAAACAATATATAGAACACTTTCATGAATATATCTGGATCTAAATTTTTCGGTCCGGAACCTATAAACATAACCACACACACCTAAACTAAATCCGGATCTCAATTTACTTGTCCTAAGTACACATTTCATTTGCAACCACCAGAGCGCTAGCTGGTAAATAAGATTTCTAACCCGCTGCAGAAAATTCAATGTTCGCAATATTCATTTTACTGAGATTTAAATGAAAAATGTTTTGATTTGTATATCCGTCCAGCGAAAATTTGTAACTGATCATCATTTTCCTAGTTCGGACAGCCAAATGTAGGAGTCGCATGGGCTTCATTAGTTTTGCGTTTATTCGCCTATGAAACTTGAGCATCATTTTTTAACTCCTTATTTGATATAAACAGTGTTGCTTAGAACTGAATGTCGCATTTTGATGCAAAAACATAATAGTTTAATGTGTAAAGCAACAACTAGCAGAAAAAACATTGATTTACTTTGTAATTTGCAAAAATATGCGTTGGGCCGTTTTCAAAGATCTTTCGGTAATACGACTTTTTCATAAGGCTGATTTGATTATCAATTGTTGTTGGGGCCTTTGACATGAGGCTTTTATTTACTGTCAGTGGTGATATGATTTTGGCGTTGGGCCGGTTTTTAGACAACGTTTCGCGTTTGGCCCTTTTTTTATCGTGTTGTTTTGAAGCAACGGATAGAAAATGTTAAAAATTCCTAACTGGGACATCGATCAGCTTTTTTATTTCTACTAGAAAAGTTGGGGTTTAATTTCATCGGCAAATTTGCCAGCTCCGTTGATCAGGTTTGTGAAGCGGAACGTGTTACCCGTGAGGTGCGGGAAAATGTGCCGGTTTACGTTAAGAATTCAAACTTGCTGTCTCCAATTTGAATCATTTCGTTTCGCGTTCCAGAAGCGCCGCAAAAAACAATTTTGATACATCTTGAATAAAGCCTGGAGTACTTTGCAAGTATGGTGGATGTAACTACACATAATTATATTTGGACAAGCCATGAATTTATTACTATTTTTCGCGGAGGACTCAAATGTTGGTATTGTTGCCATCGATAAACTGGCCATCGATTACAACTTTTATGAGCTAGGTCGGTTACGCAATTAGATTCACAAAAAGCGAACCAGCATCGAAGAGCAGTCCAAGGTTATCAACTGCTGGTTGGAAATAGGTGGAAACTCCACAATAACAATTTCCTTTCCAGTTAGTTTTAGACTATTAGCATCAATCTTCCAGCTCCAAAATCTCCAAAACGTTTTATAGAGCCAAATGCTCTTCAATCACAAAAACTATTAAACCTTTCAAAATCCAACTTGAGCACATACACCGGTTTGATAACAGGACATTGTCCTTGTAAGTACCACCTGAAACTCATCGGTAAACTTAATGAAGCTAACTGTCGCTTTTGTAATCATGAGATTGAAAGCTCCGAACAATTGTTGTGCGACTATGTTGCACTATATCATAAACGACGTATATATCTTGGTAAGGGGTTACTCAGTCCTGCGACATTTGGAATGCTGCTCCTAATCAGGTGATAAATTTCATATGAAATGCATCACCTGATTGGGATAAATGCCGACAGTAGTTGAGGTGGCTCATCAAACTTTGATAGCTCACTGATACGACATGGCATAAATTAAAAGAGGACACATCACAAACAGGGATGGAAGATCAGTGATTTTGATAAAATCTGTGAGTTATCGCCACACGCACAAATCACGATCCGTACAGATAATGACAAAGAGTGAATCTTCAGCGTTGATCACAAGATTTTGTTCTCTAAACAGTCTCAGCAGTCGATCACAGTGTTACATCTTACCTAGCTGCGAGAAAAAGGTCATACATGTTGTTTGTATTGTGATTCATACGATGCACACAACCAATCGTCTGTATCTGTTATAATTCTCAACGCAATCATGCAATGAACATGATCTGACATGAGGTTTGTCATAATCTGAACGGATCGCGACAAAGTGTTTGTCGTTTACAAGTAGTGATGTCAATGAATTCTGAATCTGATCGCTTCTATGATCTTGATCGCTAGAAGCGATTTTTGACATAGGACTACGTCTTTGTTTACTATACTGGGACTGGGTAGCACTTTGTAAAAACGAGAAATAGAAGTGTAACGTTTGAATGAAATATTTCAAACGCTAATAGCTACTATACTACTGAACGAAACATAACAGTTAATATGTCGTTGGATAGATAAAATGTCCAGCAATTTTATAGTAACATACTAATAATAATTTTTTATACGCTAAATAGTGAAAATGTATGTAAAGATTCAAGGTCGAATTTTTCCATACATTTCCCTTGTTATCGCCTAGCTTCACAGGCACGGACGACAATTAGATACACCAAAGGATTTGGATCCAAATGATAACCTTGAGACCACTTTGTAAGCCACACCCCTTTTCCAATCCAATCGGCAACATCGATGGCTATTGACGGCAACACCGGTCCCAAAGACAAGCGGAATCAGAGGGCAATGGCCAACGTGAATCCCACACGATGCACTTATCATTACATTTTGCATTATCCCCATCGCAGACATGCGAAATTGTTCGATAGCTTGCTCAATCAGTGTCGGACAATCATTTAAGCAGCAGCAGCCGATATGGTTTCCTCCACCACCTACACTAGCTTACAAGCAGCAGCGGCAGTGCCAGTGACTATAAAATGGTACTCTTGGTTCGCCGTCTGCTCATTCATCACACAATCGCACTGACGGACGGTCAGTATTTACCATCGACGGCTATTGGTGGCGAAAGCAACGGCATTTGGCGGCAGCACCAGCGATCGGAGCCAACACCGATAGCAATCGGGAGGTAACAACGATAGCATTTTGGCGCCTGTTGGAGGCAAATCCAAGGACCTTTGCGGCATCTAATGTCATCTTCGATGACAATTCGAGGCACCCAATGGCATTTTGGCGGTTATTTTCGCAAACCAACAGCAAATGGAAACGGATCGACTGACGGGCAGCAAATTCAGCAGTAGGCCGTTGTGGTTTTAAACAGTTCTTATAAGAACTATAGTAATTGAAGAATGGAAAGATTTTTCTACACTTTCTAAATGGTTAACGTTCCACTTTGCGTTATACCATGGAAAATGCTTGCTCATTCAGCGTCGGATAATTATTCGAGCAGCAGCAGCAATTGATCTGGTTTCCCCCACCACCTACACTAGCTTACAAGCAGCAGCGGCAGTGCCAGTGACTATAAAATGGTACTCTTGGTTCGTCGTCTGCTCATTCATCGCACAATCGCACTGACGGACGGTCAGTATTTACCATCGACGGCTATTGGTGGCGAAAGCAACGGCATTTGGCGGCAACACCAGCGATCGGAGCCAACACCGATAGCAATCGGGAGGTAACAACGATAGCATTTTGGCGCCTATTGGAGGCAAATCCAAGGACCTTTGCGGCATCTAATGTCATCTTCGATGACAATTCGAGGCACCCAATGGCATTTTGGCGGTTATTTTCGCAAACCAACAGCAAATGGAAACGGATCGACTGACGGGCAGCAAATTCAGCAGCAGGCCGTTGTGGTCGTAAACAGTTCTTATAAGAACTATAGTAATTGAAGAATGGAAAGATTTTTCTACAATTTCTAAAATGATTAACGTTCCATTTTGCGTTATACCATGGTAACATGGGAAATGCTTGCTCATTCAGCGTCAGATAATCATTTGAGCAGCAGCAGCAGCAGTCGATCTGGTTTCCCCCACCACCTACACTAGCCTACAAGTAACAGCGGCAGTGCCAGTGACTATAAAATGGTGCACTTGGTACGCCGCCTGCTCATTTATCGCACGATCGCACTGACGGACGGTCAGTATTTTGATAAAACTAATCCATTTCTACTTTACAGTGATTTGGTATTTCCTATCACTCCTGTATTAGCGGACAACCATCATCCTAGAGTCTAAGGGACCGAATAGCGACATCCATCTATATATTGGCAACAGTAATTATAGTACTGATTTTTAAGAAGTGCTATCAGCTCAAACATAGTTCTTTTCAGGGCCACCAAACAATTTCAAACGGTTTTTTTCAAAACCACCATTGATTCAATGAAGAATTAAATCAGAATAGTTCGCTCTTCTTTTACAAATAAACACTCAAACAATGATACTCACAAATACTCAAATATGCATATGCCAGAAATGCAGTTTACATTAGTCTTTGATTTAATGATCAGACATAAAGTTATACTTCATCGATTAAAACATGTTATCAATATAATGAGTATTATATGACACAGTCCTACGTCACCCTTTCGTACAACCCTTAGGGCTGTATACCTTGTAGTTTTTTCCATCCCTGACCACAATAGATCAAAATAATGGTCGCGGTGGTAAGTCCCCAACACGGGGAAAAAATATATAGCAGCGATGGCAGCGACATCAAGATTTAGTTTGCCACTTGCTGCTCGAGGGGTGCTCTATTGAAGGATTACTCGTAGATTACATGAAAACCTTTTACACACTTTTTGTCGATTACCTGGTAGTCTGTTCTCTGTGTTATAACTTACATATTACATCCAAGCAGATTCTTTCTGCGACGATTTCAAGCTATCAAAAAAGTGAGCAGCGCGTTTTGTTACCAAAGAAACGGGCAATACCAATTGACCTTGCCAGCGTTGAAGGAGATTCCGTAGGCTGCTCGCACTTACAGGAAATCTAGGGTTGCCAAGTCTGAAAATTACAAAAACCGGCCGGTCGATCCTGCCTTCAAAAAATGCGAGGGGGGGGGGGGGTGTTGTGGCAGCATATTAGAGGATTTGTCTGTAATGTGTAACGTGCGTTAGACAGTTTCCTGTGTAAATTATTGAAGATAGCTCAAGGGGTCGGTCACTCGGCACAGCCGTTTTTATGTTAGGCGACTTGAAACGAGCCGAACTGTGCCGGTGCTGTACCGAAAGTGCCGAACTGCAAGATTTGTTAAATTCGTTAAAATCTGATAGATCTGGCAACCTTGCAAGATGATTTTGACAACTGGCAGTGCTCCCATTTCATATGTAAAATTGAACCGGAGTTGTGTAAAGCCCTATAAATGTTATTTTTATAAGGCTTTAGAGGTGTGCCGTTTGATATCTCTGCAGTGCCGGGGCACTATGTGCTGAGTGTCCGACCCCTTGAGATAGCTAGTTTTTGAGTGACAACTACTTGCTTCTGGCGCTAGTGGACAATTTAATGTATATTTCCGCCAGAAGAAAGGTATTATCACTGCAAAACTAGCTATCCTCAATGATCCAATTTTCAGAATTGGTAATAAATTTATCAGAAAATTTAACAAACCAGGCAAAAAGTACAAATCCGGCTTCATACATCGGAAAACCGGCCTTTTTGCTGGATTGACCGGCCACCGGCTTTGCAAGTGAAAAACCGGTCGGGCCGGCCAAAAACCGGCCACTTGGCAACCCTAAGGAAATCTAGTGCCGAACTGTCAACGCGTGAGTGTTGACAAAAGGAAAAATCCTTCCCTTTCTTTTTCCTCACGCAAAACCCTGAACAATATCAGCAACGCTGGCAAGGCCAATGATTACTTAAGATTATCATTTATTACTCTACTGATTACCTTTGATTACCTATAATTAATTCGTAAATGATTACAAAAGTAATCTCTGACTACTATGCACTTATACGCCTTACTGGAAACCCCAAGGGGTTTCCAACAGCAATGATTACTACGCACCTCAGAAAAAAGTTACTTTAGATTACTTTACTGATTACCTTTGATTAAGCGGGGTACGCTGCTGAAAAGAAAACAGCTCAAGAAAAAATCTTGCTATTTACCGAAGAAATTTTGACAACTCCAATGCAAGCAACCACCTGTCATTTTTTCTTGTGGTAATAATTGCGCCGGATATTATTCCGTACGGAAAAGTGACGTTTTAATTCACCTGCATGTAAAACTGCGCCATCTGAACGTGAAATAATATTTCTTATGAAGTGCGTATCCCGCATTTTGCACCTTACTGGACACCGCAGTCTAAAAGTGCGACTGGCACAAAAAGTGCGACAATGCGAATGCTGTGAGTGAGAAAGAGAAAGAGTGACAACTGCAATGCTGCTGTTTTCTTTTGTCATATACATTGGCATTAGAGAAAGTAATCTGGATTAATCCAGGTACAGCTGCAAAGCACAATACTGCTTAAGAAATCGTAAACGAAATCGATTTCTTGAGCATTTCTTGTCCTATCTTTTTACCCATTACTTTTCAGCAGCGTACCCTGCTTTACCAGTAATCAATCTCTAATGATTACTATAAATTAATCATGATTACCAATGATTACTTAAGATTATCATTGATTACTCTACTGATTACCATTGATTACCTAATTAATTACTAAATGATTACAAAAGTAATCTCTGATTACTCCGCACTTATACGCCTTACTGGAAACCCCTTGGGAAACCCCTTGCCAAAAAAAAGAGGGAACTCTTTTCATGCCTTTTTAAAAAGTTGGTGCCGATTTTGCAAGTTGCTGGTGGATTGCTGGAGAACCGTGTCTGAATTGTGGGTTTTTTATAGTTTCTTATCCCCCATGAAGTGTTGTGTCTTCTTGAAAATTGTTATACTTTATTAATTTTCTTGAATGGAACTTCATTTTCCGAATGACATTTGTATTTCCGGTGAACTGACAGTCTCTCTTTCCGTTTAGTTGTACAGAGTGTACACACTTATAGTTTGTTACCGCTTGGCATTTAATAGTTAAAAATGGTTAGTAATTGATTGATGTTTATGCTTATTATTTGCGAAATAGTAACGTTTTGGGTTGGGTTTGATGGTATGATAGAAAAAGGAGGATTGAAGCTCTGCTTTTCGTTTTTTCCGGCCTATGTTCTCAAACGTAGTTCAAATTTTTGCTAAGTTGGAAGTGTAGGCATATAAGGCCAGGATTAAGCATAGAAAGAAATACGTCGTTTCGTTATTGTATTGCTCGTATAATTTTGTTAACTCATTTTTCTTTTTTTTTTTACAGACCAAGGGTACTTCCAGCTTTGGTAAACGTCGTAATAAGACTCATACGCTGTGTCGTCGATGCGGCCGGTCTTCATACCATATTCAGAAGCATACTTGCTCGCAGTGTGGTTATCCATCGGCAAAGATTCGATCGTGTAAGTATTAACTTTAAATTCCGTATTAATTCCGTCTCTTCCACGATTAAACATAACGACGAAATAGTGTAGTTTCTCGTGATCGGAACAGACGAAAATTAAACTCTTACTGATCAAAATGACACGCACCAATTGTCGCGTCGTTAAAGAGTAAGAATACAATAATTGTATAGCACAACAACAATGGTCAATAATTGTAACAATAATAATTATTATAAGTAATGGATTAATGCGGTAAAAGTGATTGTATTAAGAAAATAAGATTACACTGTTTAAGGCAATGTAATTTTAGCTGAGTACATACTTAATTATTTTTCCCAGCTTTAAATGTTCGTTCTTCACAAAAAATATTTACTCCTTCATAAAAAGTACATAGTTAATAATTGTTTTTCCTTATTTCAGACAACTGGTCGATTAAGGCTAAGAGGAGGAAGACCACTGGAACTGGTCGTATGCGCTATCTGAAGATAGTTCGCCGTAAGTTCCGCAATGGATTCCGTGAAGGACAAGTCGCTAAGCCACGTAAAGCCACTGCATAAGAATGTAATTGTCGAAATGCATAGGTAATCAATAAAATGTTGGTTTCGCAAAATATTTTTTACTAGCAGTTTCATTAAACGATGTCTCTTTTCCACCGGATTAGTCGGGGACTCGATTTTCTGGGGTTTCGATCAATCGGGTTACTCTTTTATTGTTTTAAAGCATGATTTATGTGATGTTTAGTTTTAATAAGCGTAGCTGGATCAACAGAGGAGAAGCAAAATAGAACTCTGCAAACTGTTAGTAGGGTAAGTGTACCCTTAGTGGAGATAGCAGTTGTACTTGAATAAAACACGCACTTTATTATGTAAAATGCAATTATGCTTCTAAATATCTATAATGTACCTCTGGGTTATACGGTTCGCTTGATATAAACATCTCTTTAAGGGTAAAATAAACTCGAGATAGGTATTTTTTTCAAAAATTAGTAGAAACATGCTGGTTTTGCCAAGATTTCCTGCGTGTAACTCAATCTTGCATAGCTCCTGAAATATATATTAAATTCTATCTGTATTGATATTAATTATTTATGAATTTATGCAATTTCAATCTGCAGAATATAAAATAAGTAGTCGCTTTAACGCAAACATAAAGTGCGACGGTTGTTTAAATTTTACTTGCAGTAATTGTATCTTTAATGATTTGCCTTCACTATGGGTATATTACATGGTGCCTCCACTGAGGAACCATATCGTACTATGTTTTAATAAGAGTAGCTGGATCGCTTGATCCATTTCAATCATTATTACTAAAAGCGCCACTACTGCACTATGGGGGATTTCCATACAAGTAGGCGGACAAAAATATTTTCGAATTCTTTTTAGGATTTTTCATGTTTTCCTAGTTGGTATGATTAAAATATATTCTTAGAGTACATTTGCATACATTTCACGAACATATTTTGAAAAGGGTTTACCTTTTTGCCTTTGTCATATGCGAAAAACTAATATATGACTTTGTAAAATCGCCGTTTTAGGATAAATTCTTAACCGATTTTCGATCTGTTTTTGCATTAGGTTTGTAAATCTTGTTTTCAAATGTATGAATGTTATTTTTATATTGGATAAGATTGACGACAGGGCGCGACGGAGAGAACACGGGAAAGTAGATATTTAAACCAAAAGACTAAACGCGTTATGCTCGAGAAAAGGAACAACTTTTATTACGCTTCGATTCGACAGCAGAAAAAATAATTATGAATATAAACCAATGTGCATATAATAAACGAGGTGACGCAGTTATATTTGTATCGTTGTATTAGTGTATCAGAGACAAGCCGGTGGTTATTCTACTCCCACACTCCTCCTGAATTACCACTGGCTAGGCGAACAGCCCAACACGCTCGACAAAATTGCTGTGCAACGACGGTCCCAACGGCTTGGTTAAAGCATCAGCTACCATCTCAGTTGAAGGACAGTACGTTAGCCCGACGATCTTACGTTCACACAGATCTTTGATAAAATGTCCCTTTGTGTCAATATGTTTAACTCTGCCACTTGAACGCTCCGCCTTTGCAAAACATATGCAGCCTTGGTTGTCCTCAAACAAAGTCGTTGGTTCATCTTGAGGCTCACCAAGGTCTTTCAGTAATCGCCTGATCCATACCGCTTCCTGGCACGCTAAGGTTAATGCATTATACTCAGCCTCTAGTGTTGAGAGGGCTACCGAATCCTGTGCCTTACTTATCCAACTGACGGGTCCTCCACCGAAGAAAAATATTATTCCGCTCGTAGATTTTCTGGTTTGTTGGTCACCAGCCCAATCGGAGTCGCAGTATCCGATTAATTTCCACTCCCGATCAGGACCAAACCGTAGCTTTAAATGCTTGGTAGTATTCAAATATTGTAGAACCCTTTTAGCAGCTGACCAATCACTATGATTCGGGTCGCTCACCTTTCTTCCCAAGAGACCTACACTGATGGACACGTCTGGACGTGCATTTACCGCCAAATAAAGTAGGGCTCCTATTAGGCTGCGGTAGCGTGTTGTGTCTAAAAACTGCTTGCTGTCACTGTTGTTAACGGTATAGCCCGGCGTCATTGGTGTCTTTACTGGAGCCGCATTTTCCATCCCGAATTTGGACACTAACATCTTGATATACGAAGTCAAACGCAGTGAAAAGAAACCACCTTCTCGCTCAATCTCGAAACCCAGAAAGAATCGCACTGGTCCGAGGTCAACAATTTCAAATTTGCTTTGCAAACGCCGGTATACGCTGTTTATTTCGTTTTCGTCCGACGAACCTATCAATAAATCGTCTACATATATCAATATATACAACGGAGCATTGCCAGTGCGTTGAATATACAGGCACGGGTCCGAGTCACTCTGTCTAAATCCCAGATTGCAAAGTACGTCGTCTAGAGATCTGTTCCAACACCTTGCTGACTGACGTAGGCCGTAAATGCTCCGCTTAAGTTTACATACTGCCTCCTCCTGGCCGCTTACAGCAAACCCAGGTGGCTGACGCATGTAAAGCTCTTCGTCTACGGTGCCATTTAAATAAGCCGTCTTGACATCATACTGCTTAAGAATAAACTGGTTCTTCCCTGCGATAGCCAGCAACGCGCGTAATGTAGTTTGCCTCGTTACCGGAGCAAACACTTCCAGATAGTCGATACCATATAGCTGCGTGTAGCCCTGTGCTACGATGCGAGCTTTGTGTTTCACTGCTTTGCCCGTTTCGTCACGTTTCAGTTTAAACACCCATTTAGACCCAATCACTTTCTTACCGATGGGTAAATTCATGAGTTCCCATGTACCGTTAATTTCATGGGCATTCATCTCGTCTTCCATAGCACTTTTCCACTCTGGCAAAGCTAATGCTTGTCGGTAATCATTCGGTTCTTCTTCATGACACGTAAGTTCAACAACATAATCATCAAAACGTTTCGGTAGAACTCCGCGGGTTTGTCGATCAGATCTTCTCAAACACTGTCGGTCATTATTTGGAATTTCTTCTTCGCTTCCACTGAAACCCAAAAAATTACTCTCGTTTGTACTAGCGTCTTCGTACACGGACTCTTCCTCGAGTTCATTAATCACATTCTCATCCACTTCTTCGTTTTGACGGTTTATCACTATTTCAGGCTCGTTATCAATGGTACTCATTTGCTCATCAGGAACCATTTGCTGCTTCTGTCCGTGAGAATTCATCTGCTCCGATCTATTATTCAGCTCGATGAAAACTGCATCGCGACTAACAACAATCCGATCTGTTTCGACATCAAGAAAACGATAACCTTTATGATGATCCGAATAACCAACGAACACAAGCTTCTTCGCCTTAGGGTCGAACTTCTTTCTTTTGATATCCGGAATATGAACATAAGCATTGCAACCGAAAATTCTAAATCGCGTCAGGTCAGGCTTCATTCCGGTCCACATCTCATACGGTGTACGATCTACCGCACGAGAGGGCATTCTGTTTTGAATAAACGTCGCAGTCAAAACAGCTTCTCCCCAATACCGCTTTGGTAATTTCGCGTCCAACAGCATACAGTTAGCCATTTCTTGGAGAGAACGATTCTTTCGTTCCGCTACCCCATTTTGTTGTGGAAAGTAGGGAACTGTCAACTGCATTTCGATACCTTCCGCCTTGTAGAAGTTCTGTAAATCTTTTCCGGTGTACTCACCTCCACCATCTGATCTAATGGCTCGAGGCTTTCGACCAAACATATTCTCAGTCCACCGTACATACTCGCGAATCTTGCTTGCGGCTTCGTCCTTCGATTTCAAAAGGAATACCACACAGAATCGGCTAAAATCGTCTATGAAGGTCATTAGATATTTATTACCGCTCGGTGTCTGATGTTCCATTGGACCACACAGATCGCTGTGGATCAGGTCCAATACTTGCTTCGACTTTCGCACGGTCACCGGAGGAAATGGACTTCGAGCCAACTTTCCTTGCAGACAACACTCGCAAATTACTTGTTGCCCACAGTCTTTAATCACGAATCCATCCGCTAAATCCTTGGATTTAATTTCTCCTATTGCATTCACATCTCGATGACCAAATCTTCTGTGCCAGGTATGTTGGCACAGTTCGTTGTGATTTGCGGCTTTTACCTCGTTACAGTGTTCTGCCAGTTTCAACTTATACTGATTACCCACCGTTTCACCAATTGCAATCACAACACCATCTGCTGCTCGGATCTCACAACAATCAACCTTGAAAACTACAGCGAATCCCTTTAGTGCTAACTTTCTAACTGAAATTAGTCCACCTTCTAGCGACGGTACGTATAAAACATTTTCCAGTCTGATTGCGACCCGATTGCCTCCACCATTTACGCCGAATAAAACACCACTGCCACATCCAGCCGATTTTGTAACAGTACCATTAGCAAGTGTCACCTCAACAATGACATCCCTTCGAAACTCGTTGAAAAACTCACGGTCACTTGTCATGTGACAGGTACAGCCGCTATCTATCGTCCAGGCACCAGGAATTGCTCCTCCTGCGACAAAACATATAGCACCTTGAACTGTACTCACGCAATTCGACGGTACTTCCACCGGTTTCGATTCCGCATGAACCTGATGCACTTGCTGTCCACTAGGCTTCGGCGAGGGTTTATTTACACTTTCCTGCTTTTTAACAGCAAGAAACTTACGGCAGTTCCTTCTTATGTGGCCCGGCATATTGCAGAAAAAACATTTTCGTTTATCATTTTTCGGTTTAGTCTCGCTAAATAATGCTCGCTCCTCCTTTACACCGATTCCCGGCTGACTTGCCCGCTTCTGAGTTTCGTCTCGCAATCGGGTAACGATCAAATCCATTGTCAAGAGCTCCTGCGGTCGGTTTTCCAAAGAAGTGACAAAGTTGTCAAATGATAGTGGCAAACTGCGCAACAGCATTATAATCCTAAGTAGGTCGCTCAATTCAACTCCTGCATTGTCCAATCTCTCGAAGAGGCTTTCAGTGTCCTCGATGTGTTTTTCGACATCACCGTTCTCGCTCAATTCCATAGCGCAAAGCTGTTTCAGCAGCATCGCCTGATTACTGATAGTTGCCTTCTCATGGTATGTTTTGAGGTTATGCCACATTTCTTTAGCTGACGTCGCTCGCTTTACAAATCTTAGCTGACTATCCTCGACGAACAATGCAATCGTGGTACGGGCTTTCCGATCATCTTTCTGCCATTGGGGATACGCCTCATCAAGGTCTTCCGGTTTTGGCATCTCAATTATGTGCCAAACCTCCTCCCGCTCCAACATCGTCTGCATACGGTATTTCCACGAAACATAATTATTTCCGTTCAGTTTCGTGAAAGAAATCTTCATATGATCCGCCATCTTTTCTCGTTCACTTCAGCACAACTAATCTTCGGAAAATAAAACGCGATATTTCCGGAAAAACAGTCTTTCCACACAAAATGTCCACGTTTCCCGACACTGGGCCCATAACCTGACGACAGGGCGCGACGGAGAGAACACGGGAAAGTAGATATTTAAACCAAAAGACTAAACGCGTTATGCTCGAGAAAAGGAACAACTTTTATTACGCTTCGATTCGACAGCAGAAAAAATAATTATGAATATAAACCAATGTGCATATAATAAATGAGGTGACGCAGTTATATTTGTATCGTTGTATTAGTGTATCAGAGACAAGCCGGTGGTTATTCTACTCCCACAAAGATGACGGTCATAAAACGTTAAAAATCCCTTATTCCTTAAAATTTCAAAATCGGGCTTTCGACTTAATTTTTTCCCAGTGGCCAAACTCAAAAAATTTTGTTTTAAGTTGAAAGTCATCAAAAAATCATAAAAGGAAGCCAGAACAGAAGAAAAATTTAAAAATTGTTGCACAGTAGAAGACCTGACTTTTTAGCAAAGCCCAAAAGGTTGAGTGTCATTCATTATTGAATTCAGGTCTATGAGATCGACAAATGTCTGATTGTATATATGTATGTATGTGTGTATGTATGTATGTATGTATGTATGTATGTATGTATGTATGTATGTATGTATGTATGTATGTATGTATGTATGTATGTATGTATGTATGTATGTATGTATGTATGTATGTATGTATGTATGTATGTATGTATGTATGTATGTATGTATGTATGTATGTATGTATGTATGTATGTATGTATGTATGTATGTATGTATGTATGTATGTATGTATGTATGTATGTATGTATGTATGTATGTATGTATGTATGTATGTATGTATGCATGTATGTATGTATGTATGTATGTATGTATGTATGTATGTATGTATGTATGTATGTATGTATGTATGTATGTATGTATGTATGTATGTATGTATGTATGTATGTATGTATGTATGTATGTATGTATGTATGTATGTATGTATGTATGTATGTATGTATGTATGTATGTATGTATGTATGTATGTAT
Source organism: Sabethes cyaneus (assembly GCF_943734655.1). Classification (NCBI taxonomy): domain Eukaryota; kingdom Metazoa; phylum Arthropoda; class Insecta; order Diptera; family Culicidae; genus Sabethes; species Sabethes cyaneus. The sequence continues at coordinate 101,098,470 of NC_071353.1, read as the reverse complement.
GTATGTATGTATGTATGCATGTATGCATGTATGTATGTATGAATTTATATATACACGTATGAGTTTCTCAATTTTCTACCAACGTTTTCTCGGAGATGGCGCAAACAAATTTCGCACAATGTTTCATTTGCAAGATACTATCCTCCCATATAAGCTTTGTAAGATTTTCCGAAATTGGTCCATAAATTCAGCAGATCTAGAAGATAGATCTTGAAATAGGCCATAGGTCTAAGAATTCAACCCACTCATTATGGATTGCAATTTTAAATTTTCGAAGACGTTTCGTCGATGAACTTAGTAGGAGGGGCGTATGTTTTATTCATAGTTCCAATAACGTCGTTAGAAGAAAATTAAAGAATCTGACTAAAGAAAAGACATTAAAGCTCAGTCACTCGCGGCCTCCTGTCATCATTAAACCTGATTTGCTCAACGATGATTGTTGTGCGTGACTCTGTTCAAAGTTGCTATGAAAAGTTCGTACAATATTTTTTCGAGTTCAACATTTACGCGATTTTATGAACTGTACGATACAAATTTAATTGCCTGGTGTTTTCGTTAGGCAGCACGGATCGATTTCGTGATGATACGATGATATTTGTTGCCGTTTGCTTGCAGTCATTATTTTCTCCCGCGTTGATCGACTGATACTTCGCAAGTTTTCGAGCAAAAGATTCAGAAGGTTTCATCGAGATTCATGCGCACTTGGTTTCGACGAACTGAAAATGAGTTACCTGTCACTTCTTTATTCAGATTCTTTTAAAGAAACTGACTAAAGAAGTGACAGGTAACTCATTTTCGGTTCGTCGAAACCAAGTGCGCATGAATCTCGATGAAACCTTCTGAATCTTTTGCTCGAAAACTTGCGAAGTATCAGTCGATCAACGCGGGAGAAAATAATGACTGCAAGCAAACGGCAACAAATATCATCGTATCATCACGAAATCGATCCGTGCTGCCTAACGAAAACACCAGGCAATCAAATTTGTATCGTACAGTTCATAAAATCGCGTAAATGTTGAACTCGAAAAAATATTGTACGAACTTTTCATAGCAACTTTGAACAGAGTCACGCACAACAATCATCGTTGAGCAAATCAGGTTTAATGATGACAGGAGACCGCGAGTGACTGAGCTTTAATGTCTTTTCTTTAGTCAGATTCTTTAGGTTTAATGATGACAGGAGGCCGCGAGTGACTGAGCTCCAGTGTCTTTTCTTTAAGGTACTATTACACGTGCATACAAATATGACTAGTTTGCCATATAATTTTGTCATATAGGTGCAATAGCCAAATAAATATGGCATAATACATATGGCGACATACATATGGCGGCGGCCAGTCATACGGTCTTATGTCATATATATGTCGCGGTGTAACAGCCATATTTATATGACAATGAACAAATGACACCATATATATGATCAAGATTTGACATACTATTCGGCGCCAGATATATGTCATAGTGTAATATCAAAATAGAGCCCTAGTCATATGCATTTGAATATATGGTGCCAGGCAGCCATATAAAAATTGCTGGTTTTTATGCTACCAGTTTGTCATATTCGACGCGCGTATTTTTCATGTTTATCTTCATAGCGACTCTTTTTATTGAATATATTTGTTAAAATATCTCGCAAATTCTTGTCAGATTCTTTACCAGTGTCTTTTCTTTAGTCAGATTCTTTAGGTAGCTTCGCGTTGCCGGTGAAAGTGACTTCAGCAAAAAAAATCGCGGAAAAGTGTAATAATAACACGTTATATCAGTAATGACTAGTGGTTGAAGATATATATATTTTTCGCGTGAGCGTGAAAATCCACGGTCCTGCTAGGCAGCCATGTTTTTGCAGTCAACATCTAACCATTTGCGTAAATGAAACAGCATGACACCGCCATACGTTCTGTTCGTTTCACTCTGCAAAGCCGGTATGCTGGCAGATGGGTAGTATTTTCAAATCTTAGCCACATTTTTGCAAATAATACCCACGCCGGCAGTAGATGTTGACTACTGTCAAACACATTGAGTAGAGATAGGGTTGTCAGTCCCTTGTGAAAATCGAATTCGAAATAGTGCCAATAGGCTCGATCTAGTGCCAACGCAAAGGGGATTAAGGCCAAGCCAGCACACTAGAAAGAGAAAAAAGATGAAGCAAAACATTCAATGAGAGTGCACTTTTATTAGATGGTTTTGAATACTCAACTGTAGTGACATATCATATCAGGTACGGGTTTTACACATAATGATGTATTCGAAAAACTATGTTGTAGCGTTATTTAAGAAATGTTGAAGATTTTCAAAATGTTATCTTTCTCCGCTTTCGCTCCAACGCTGTTTGATGCTAGCGCTGGCTCGGCCTTAACTCCAATTCCCGACGGGGTAAAACGAAGACCAGTTTTTTTCTAACGGGACGACGGTTTCCAAGTAGTCAAGTGAGGAATCTGTATCGAGTGTTTAAATTTTTGGGCGATCATCTCATACCTAAGTTAGGGATAAGGGAGCGCTTGTTTTTTTTTCAACGGGACGACGACCTCCAGTTAACCAATATACGTTTTAGAATACACTAAATACTAACCTCCTCGGCCATTCGGCCATGTCCACGTACGGTTCCTCTCTTTGAGGCATGGGCCCCAGGGCATCCACCGGTAAAATTGATGGATCAGAGAGGGGAAGAAAATTGCCGGAATGGATGGACCCCAGTGATAGCAATGGAGAGCTGAGCATATTACATCTGCAAGCCAAAGACGCCAAAGTTTTTAACAACCCCTTCATCATACGTACGTCAGTAAAAATATGTGCAGGAGGAAAAATCGATGGAGCTTTCCCTGAAAATAGAGGAATTTATTATTCCCTCAAGGTGAGGAATGGTGATTAGGTCAAGAAGCTGCTTAAGATGAATAAGAAATATGAAGATGGAATTCATATGAAAAAACAACTTAAGATGGAATTCATATGAAAAAACAACTTGAACGAAATATTTGCCAAGTCGATCGAAATATTTCAACACGTTCGAAATACAGAATATGGGTGACTGTTCGCTGCGTTGTTTCAAGTTCAGATGTACGAGATATTCCTGAAGCGGAATTTAAAAACCACCTCAAAGATCAAAAGGTTATCGACATCCGGAAAATTACGAGACGAGCGGGTGAAATTACGGTAAACATAGCTTCCATGTTTCTAACTTCTAACGAAACAACAGCACCCGAATATGTTGAATTCGGATTTCTTCGTGCTGGTACCAGGCCATATTATCCTGCACCTATGCAGTGCTACAAATGTTGGCAATTTGACCATGCCAAGCTCCGTTGCCAACAGGAGAAGTCAATATGCGGACGGTGCGGTAAAGCTCACGAAATAACAAAAGGCAAAACCTGCTCTGAGGAGAAATATTGCAGTCGTTATAACGATAGTAGCCACGCCATTTCGGAGAAAATATGCCCACATTAAATAAAAGAGAATGAAATTCAACATACCCGGATCGATCAAGACGTGTTCTACCCAAATGCAAAACGGTTATATGAGGCTAGCCATAATTCTCGTACGTACGCTGGAGTGACAAATATCGGGAAAGACGAACAGATATATGGAGGATATGGTAGAACGTATAAAAATATTGGAAAAATGTGCCGCGAAAAAAGAGCTGGAAGTTTCACAACTGAAAATCAAGCTAAGGAAACTGCCCATCACCCGTGCAGCTCACCCAGAAGCCACCAGACACCCAAAAAATTTCAACACTGACACTAATGAACAATTTGAAGAATATCAAGACGTCCCGATGGTAGGTAAAACCATCGATCTTGAGTGACCAACGCAGTGCAATATCCTATAGCCTCAACATCCTTACCAAATTACGTCCCACGCAAAACAAATCCCACAGAATAAAATTCCCACCAAATAAATCCTATAAACTGGACAACACGGAAGAGGCCCAACCAGTTTCCACAACCCCTTCCCACCCGCCTGCAAGAGTACCACTCATCACAACGACAAACAACCAACGAAGAACGTTTCAAGCTCACACTCAGTACGATGGTGAAAGTAGCAGATAAGGATGCTCGGCCAGGGCAACCAAGGGTCTCACGACCAGCCTCCTGGGAACAATGCACGGTGGATCGTTACCAGCCAGAAAGCTCTACAACTACCACCGTAAAAGGAGCGGAAAAGGTTGTGGAAGCATCCACCAGGAACCCTGCATTTGAGACCCGGCGGACTAATACTCCCGCACAGTTCCTGGCGATGGACCAGCGGGTCTGTGTTAGTAGAAACGAGATCGACAACCATTCACCGATATTTCGTTCATCGATTTTTCGTTGCACGCCAAAGTTGGCAGCAATGCCCGCGATGTTTGTAGTCCTACCGTACCGGAAGTTACAAGAAGAGCGGAGTCGGTGGACAAGCCGCAACCATCCGGACTCGGGATGCACAAGGGCCCAACAACCCGTTCCCCGATCAAGGAAGGTAATAGAGGAGCCAGGACCACGCCATTTCGGAGAAAATATGCCCGGGATAAGGGCGTGGGATAAGGGTATTTTTGCCTATCCCCTGGTGGAGAATACAGAAAGCTCGGGCACCAGGGGTAACGCAGCCCCACCGTACCGGAAGTTACAACAAGAGCGGAATCGGAGGATAATCTGCGGCTCTCTGGGTGCCCGGCAGGCGGGACGCACAAGGGTGTAAAAGCCTATTCACCGCGAAAAAGAGAAAGTTAGGAAGGAAAATGCTCGGACAGGATGGACAAGGGTCATACGACCCATCCCCTGGGAGCAGACATTGAAACCGCAGATCGTCACCAGTCAGACAGCCCCACAAATAACACTGCAAAAACAGCGGATGAAGTCGATGAAATTTCTGCCTGGAACAACTCATCTGAGATTCGGCACAGTAGTACTCCCGCACAGTCCCTAGCGGAAGCGAACTGTGAAATCAACGGGTATTTCCACAATCTGAATGATCTGAAGATTCTAATCCGTAACAAAGCACCACTAGTACTCGCACTGCAGGAAACTCACCGAGTTCCGCTAGGTACCATGGACAGAACGCTCGGAGGAAGATACAGCTGGCTCCAGAACCAAGCTAGTAACGTGTACCACACAGTCGCTCTGGATATTAAAACGGGTACCCCACACACACCAATTCATCTGGATACTGATTTGCCGATCGTGGCAACAAGGGTAATGTCCACTTTTGAAACAGCCATCACCAGCGTGTACCTGCCATTGCCAGGCAATCCCGACTCTCAAATCGAAACTGAGGGAGGCGGTCCTATAAATCGCAGAAACTCGTATGCTGCTAGGAGATTTCAACAGCCCCCATCCAGCATGGGGAAGCAGAAAAGCGAATAAGCGAGGATCCATCGTTGTAGACGTCATTGAGGAAGCCCAGCTCAAGATACTAAATGATGGATCTCCCACCTTCTTCCGAGGAAGCACTCAGTCTGCAATCGACATATCCCTGGCCAGTCAAGCAGTGCTACCATAATTGGGTTGGAATACCCATGTCGATATGATGGGAAATGGCCACACACCCATCGTTATGAACTCCTACACCGAACCAATCAACATTACTAAACGGTCACGGTGATTGTTCGTCAGGCAGACTGGGCCCTTTTCGACAGTCACTTGTCAACCACGATCCAAGAACGCCGCCCCAACAATATCCCGGGGCTTACGAACATGATTGTAAAAACTGCTAAAGACGCAATTCCCAAAACAAGTTCAAAATTAGGCAGAAAGGCTATACACTGGTGGTCGCCGAAGGTAAAAAAAGCGGTGAAAGCTAAGCGAAAGATTCTCCGGGCCGCAAAACGAATGGCAGATCAAGACCCTTCCAAGGAGCTAGTCATGGAGCGATATCGTACCCTACGAAACGAATGCAAGCAAGTTATCCGGAATGCAAAGCGTGAATCATGGGAGAACTTTCTGGATGGCATAAGTGAGGAGCAGACTCCAGCTGAGGTTTGGGGTCGAGTCAACTCCATGAATGGCCACGGCGGAAAATACACTCGCTAGTCATTTCACGGACATGTCATCGAATGACAGATTTTATCAAAAAAAAAACGACGTATCGAACCAGTCAATCCATAATACCGTCATCCTGGAATCAGGGTAGAATGAATATATTAATTCCCTTTTTTCCATGACCGAGCTCAGTTTCGCTCTCTGTAAAGCCAAGGGAAAATCGGCAGGAAGCGACGAGGTGGGATATCCGATGCTAAAAAACATTTCCCCATCTGGCAAAAAATGCTTGCTATAATTAATCAACCGCGAATGGACTGGAAGAACACTCCCGGAAGGTTGGAAGTACAGCCTCCCCAACCCGGACAACAGCAACACGGATCCCGCTGAATACCGACCCATTTCACTGACAAGCTGCATCTGCAAAACCATGGAAAGGATGGTTAACAGAAGACTAACACACTTTTTAAAGATCGGAAACCTTCTTGACCACCGTCAGCATGTATTTAGATCGGGACATGGAACGGGTACATACTTCGCTGCACTAGGCGATATTCTGGGCAAGGCGAAGGAGGCCAATCTGCATACGAAACTTGTCTCCATAGACCTCGCGAAGGCGTATAATAGAGCTTGGACGCCAAAAGCAATCGAACAACTGATAATACAGCAAAGTTTCGTTAATTGGTGGTTCGTTAATTGGGCGGTTCGTTAATTGGGTGTTCGCTAATTGGGCTATGTGACAACTTGAATGTCAAAATTGTATGGAATTTTCGAGTTTAGAAATTTCTAACAACTGTCAGTCGGCCCAATTAGCGAATCAGCTAGAGTGCAGTCGTGGCCCAATTAACGAATTCAGGCTGTATGAGGTCTGTCTAGCAACATCCTTATTTCATTCGAAACTTTCTTACTTAGGAATGAGGAAACTACAGTTCCTCAAGGCTCCGTTCTAGCAGTCACTCTCTTTCTCGTCATAATGGAAATCGGTTTCCGCAACCTACCAAAAACCCTCGACGCAATAGCCTATGCCGATGCCATACTTTTGATTGGCAGCGGCAAAACAATGCCAGCTCTCTTTTGGCGAACACAAGCAGCAGTCAGAGCTGTGGAAAAATAGGCGACGACATCCGGATTCCAGCTCGCTCCAGATAAAAGCACACTACTCCACTCTAGTAACTGCTGCTCTAGTAACCACCAAACCAGTTCACGGCAGATCCTTCTAAACGGCGTGCCAATTAAGCATCAAAAAACGATGCGAGTCCTGGGCGTCTGATTGGACAGGAAGTTACCGTTTCAGCAACATTTTTCACAGGTGAAGCATCGCTGCCAAACCACCATAAATCTTTTCAGAGCGATATTGGGGCGCAGAATGAACAGCAGCAGGAAAACGAGACTGAAAGCAGCAACAGCAATACCAGACTGCTGGCTACTATACGGTATTGAACTAACCTGCAGCGCAGATACCGAACTTGTGCGCACACTTGGTCCTACCTGTAATCATTCTAGAAGGATCATATCCAACTTACTTCCCTCCACTCCAACCTTGTCAACCCACGTCGAGCTGGGAACACTACCTTTCGACTTTCTGGTAAGCTTTACCATCGCAAAACGACCTGCAGGATACGCTGAGATAACTAAACCAAAAGACCGAAGGATACACCTCCTTACCCATGTAAACCAATCATTACGACAAACAACGGGTCAAAAGCTTCCACCAGTGACCCAAGTACATTGGACCGGTGACAGGGGCTGAGCTCTTCACCCATTACGCACTGACCGTAGTCTACAGCATGAAATGCGCCGGAATCGCAACCCTGAAAGCATCAAAATGGCTGCAGCGGAACATTTACGTGAGCAGTATCCCAATCATGCACACTCATATATTCAGGAAGTTCAGGTTCAGGAAAACTTGCTCACATTAATTGTGGAACACATAATTACGTTCTGTCCGGACTTCGAGGGACCACGACGCACCCACAACATCCCAACAAGCGTGAGGGAGGCACTGAGCGACGATCCTGTAGCAGAAACGACGATACTACTGTTCCTGAAAGACTGCAGTTTATTCGACCAAATTTTTGAATGCTTTGGCAGAAACAAAATTGTATTCCTTTACTTTTTTTCAAATATAGAATAAAACAGAGATTTGTCCTTTACAGGCCAAGTTCTGTTCTGTGATACTGTATTAACAGCTGTTTAATTTCTAGAATAAGCAACGTGAACATAATTGTGTGTTTTCCAAACCATCATCGAGAGCAGATACACGAAAGCGATTGCTTCTAGTTTTTCGACCTAATAACGTACTAATCAAGCAACAGTGGTTTTAATGTTTAATGACTGCTAGTTTTCCGTTAAGGGGAACCCGAAAATGGCTCAAAGATGGCTGTTTTGTGCCTTAGAAATACATCTGTATTGGCAGCGCACGCTTTCGCCACGTAATCAGTGCTTCCAGTACTGTTATAATTTCCTAAAACTTGTCATTTCATTTATCGATCCGCTATATATCAACAAACGCTTAGCAAAACATAATTGCTAATGGAAAATAAATTTAACTGATTATATAGATCATTATGTGTTCATAAAACGTATAATATGGAATTGGTTAATAGATATTTGGTTGCACTAGCACATTTCCGAAAAAACAGCATCACTGTCTCAAAGAGCTTTAAAGAGCTTTAAAGAGCTTTCAACTTTTGTCGCATCGATAAGCTTTGAGTGAAGTAAACAAACGATCAGCTGACCAGGAATCAAAAACTGGGCTCCAATGCAAACGGATTAATTAACCATCCTATTGATCCCTATGCATTATTCAGTTGCTGCTGCAAATCCTAAATGCATCGGAATGTCTTGATAAAGAAAACAAACTATTTTTTGGGATGTTCGTAGTCGGTGCGGTTGGCTGGGATCAGCTGTGTTTATGTTTGCAAGCTCCGCTATTTGACATGTATTACCAAAACTTATGCGACATTCAAATAAACGTTTAGGTTTTTAACGAAATTATGAGATGTATAATACAGTGTTTGTCACACTAATACACTGAGAAAACTTTTCGTATAGTTTCTATGTGTTTCACACATAGATTTTTTCAATGTGCCCAGTAAATGAACTTTATGTGCCAAACAGTTACAATATATGTGTTTTAAAAATTTGTCTTTAAAATTTCCACATACTATTCATATGCATATAATTTTCATGTGTACTTCTGGGCGGATTGTGTTTATATGTGGTACATAATAATCATAAGGATTTTCATATGGAAATTTGCCATTAGTTACGTGCAGATTAATTTGAGTGCATAATAACGTTAGCCACTTTCGGTTTCTCCTTAAAGCCTATGAGGGCTACATTCGTCTCAGTATTGTTATATAGCGACAAAATTTTTATTTGGTAAAGCGCAGCAAAAAAAGGAAAAGGAATGTAGGTCTAATTTAGAAGCATGCTAAAAATACCCTCCGGTACCCTACACTCAAAAAATTCGAAACGTTTTATTCATGTTACAACGTGTAATCTGTTTCATGTGAAAGATTTGGGATGTTTTATACCGACAAATTACTCAATCCGTAATCCTACTACATATAAATTTAAAGCATCCCCCTTATACTTTTGAATCATGATTCCCATAACACATCAATTATTATTATTTTTCTTTAAATCAATAATGCACGAAACATTCAAAGCATACCGGAAAAATATTACGACTTATTTACATGGGTTTTTACATTATATGTAATAATGAATATTAAACGTAAACAAAACAAACATGCATCCTATTAGTACAACGCTATAACTTTCACTATAAAACACATGTTAATAGTTCATTTTATAGAATGCATTTGGTAAACAAATTATCGTTATTTCTTTTGTTGAAATAATACTCAAATGCCATAAAACATATTAGTTAAATGCCTATGGTATTAAATAGCATGTTACATGAAGGCATATAGTTTAATTGACTAAACTTATAGCTATTATTAGCAAATCATTACAAATCTGTGCAATAGTTTAAAACACATTGATCTTATGTGTGGCATCTATGGAATGTATTATCGCCAATCCAATCCAATTGATTTCGTACCATTACTACTGAATCTGGTCGCCACATTTTTTAAAGGGTTACCGAAAACGTCATTGTCAAGTCAGACCGCGCAGCGCGAGTGCACCCAAGTAACCACAAGCATTAATGCATTAACAATTGAATTGATATAAAGCTTCGTGGTTACTTGGGTGGTTACTTGGGTTGGGCAGTCAGTGCTTTTCCGTTTTTCCCCGCGTTGTAAATAAAATACATCCTCGTCAATATTTCGGTTTCGGATTGTCCGTAAAACATCTCTTGTAACAATCAGCAACCTCATTCGGGCTGGTAGGTTGATTTAGGTAATTATTATTTAAAAAAAAATAACTAATCAAAATTCATTTTTGGTTCGTGGTGCTCTGTGACTTTCCGGTTTGTTGTTCTTGCTGTTTTCAGTATAATGGCTGTTGATTCTTTTGTCATTTTCTGGATTCAAGTGATGTTTCTTGGAGGCAATTCTTCAGTGCTAGTGCTCTGGATAAGTAATGTAATCCAGGCATGGAAATTTGAAGGACTCCCGGAACGTTACCGCAGATAATAGAATTACCAATTCGTTGTGCTAACAGGTGCCAACCAAACAAATTTAACATTTGTCAGCAAAATTGATTGTGTGCGCACCAAAAATGCACTTCACGTTGACGAACGTACAGAAAAAGTATAAGGGTCCATGCCTAGTGGTACGGGCGCAGGCTTGAAGTAGGACTACGAATGTAGAGCAATTCGTCTCCCAATCGTAACACCGGACAGAGCATTTCCCACCAATTTAAGCCGTTCTGCTTCCGCGACCAAAATTTGGGTTTTCTAGCTTATTTAATATTCTATTATAGCAGCTTATTGTCAATTGCAAGTAAAATTGTACCATCCAAAGTGCGATATCGCTCATAAAAGTGCTATTTTGCATTAAATCGTTTCGGTATCTTCGGCGCACTTTTTCGTTATCTTCCAAGCAATAAGTGCGCCGAAGAAACCGAAACGATTTAAGCTAAAATAGCACTTTTATGAGCGATTTCACACTTATTGATTGGACAATTTTCCTTGCAATTGACAATAATAGATCGATGTTTCGAATCCAACACGGTCGGCGTAATTTACACTCCACACCAAACAATAACCGGCTGCTGCCGAGTTTTACCACCTTTGCCGTGTCCAGAAAGGGAGATAAAATCGTAACTCTCATTATTATTTGTAACTCAAACAACGCGAAAATGATGCCGTTCGCAAAATCAATTCAACTGCTTCATATACTTATTCAGTAGTTCTTAAAAGAACTGATTGTTTTTTACCAGCTGTTAGTAACACGAATCGAAGAAATTTACTGCTTGGCAGCAGCTTTTTTCGGACCGCATTCTCCGTTAGAACTTGTTTTGGCTTTGGAGTTTTCGATGCCTTTGCTATGGTCTTCATTGACTTAGTAATCTTGCTTCTCGCTAGCAAGTTTGGAAGGCGAACGAACCGGAAGCGCCAGTTCTTTGTTTGGACCAGCTTTCTCTTGTTGAAAACTAACTTCAAAGCCTTTTTCACGAATGTGTCCAACTTTGAAACGTCACAATTGTAGCTGGCGGCGATATACTTCTAGACGGCTTGCAACGAAGATCCGTTGACTCTTCGGTTTATTGGCGTCTCGCTTAGTGAATTTGGATGTCTTCGTTGCCTTATTCCGGGGACGTAGCAACAGCTGAAGCTCAACGATTTTCGAGCGGATTCTATAGAGCGTAAATTAAATACAATCAAACTTTGATCCCTTTGATTCAAAGGGAATTTAATCCATAGCTCTTCTCCTATATATTTCTGTCATCCGTGTTAGGGAAGCATTGGCGTGGGAAAGCAAAAATTTTTAGCAAAAATAAAATTAAAGCAACGTCATGAGTTAGAAGACCGTGAGTCACCACATATTTAACGTTTTATAGATCAAATCAGAAGAAATTCTTCATGATTTAAAGAATCAGCGACATTTGGAAATTTAATTAAAGAAATTTAGTATACAGAAAATTTTCATCTCTTCATAAACAAATTTGTTCGTCCTAAAAAGGACGGGTTGTGGTTGAAAATCCGGCCAGCAGAATGGCTTGAATGTTTGAAACAACACCTCCCAGGTGACAATGGTTACCGGACAGAGCATTTTCCATTGATTCAAGCTCTTCCGCTCCCCGCAACTATTTGGTTCTAATATAGCTGATAATAGATCGATGCTCCGGCAACCAACGCGTTCGGCGCACTCTACACCAAACAATGATCCGCTGCTGCTGCTGCTGCTGCTGCTGCCGCTGCGCTGCGTTTTACTAGTTTGTCCTTGCCGAGTCCAGTGAGGGAGATACAATCGCAACTCTCTGCTGTCTGTTCGGCACCGTACCGATGCCAATGCGAAAATGATGCCGTTCGCCGGCTTACTTCTGATTATATACCAGAGCAAACGGCAGCAAGTTGTAACAAAGGCGGATCAACGTAGGGTAGAGAATCATAGACACGAAAGAAAGGCGGTACAACGTACAACGAAACCGTACATTGTTTGAACAAAACCGGTGTCCGGTGGTTCCTTAATGAAGAGCTACCAGTTTCTGCAGAGCAACCTAATATGAAGCATCGTCTTCATGCCACCGAAAACCAGTGGAAAGGCCGCAAAGCGCGATAGGAAAAAGAAGAAGAAGCCACGCCACTAGGAGAGCAACGCTATTTTCTTTCATTTAATGCCGACAGGGATGGCACGGCAACGGGCATGGCAGACGTGCACTCACAGTTGTGTGTGGTTGTGCCGGGTGAGTTTGCCAAGCGCGCCGTCTCGGAAGGTACCAAAGTATAGCGGCCTATAGTAAATGTGTCTTGTCAGGCTTCTGTAACTATACAATTAGCCCTTTTTAGGGCCTAATATATAAATGAAGATGCAATTCGATTTTCTCACTAAACGCTTTGCCTCGAATTACGAAGTGGCGCAGTTTTCTTTTCAAAGAATTTTGCCAGGTAATGTGGCTTTTCCGTTTCATGCTTTCCAGAAAGAATCACGAAATGGCATAATTTTGCATATGTAGGTAGGTATATGATCAGTTGTATTCAGTAAGTATGTTATAGTACAGGACAATTATTCAATAACTTTTTCTGCTCATTAACGAGCGCTTTTATTGAAACTGTTGGAAATTGGTGTGGAACTTTTATATTTAATAATTTGGCTAAACTATAATGGTCTTTTCGACTCCATAATGGATCTGTTGTGGGAAAGTTGCTGGAAAGAAGGCAACTTATTAAAACAAAATGAAACTGTGAATGCTTGCATCTGTTTGTTCATTTGTTACAATAACCTGATGCTTTTAACATGAGTTCGCAATATTTGTCGTAATGCCGTTTAAACATCCAATTACTGTACGTGTTAAAGCTTGGATAAATAAACTGCCAACTTGTCATGTGCATTTTTAAATGAGGAATATCATTCATGAGAAAAATCAATTCAACTGCTTCATATACTTATTCAGTAGTTCTTAAAAGAACTGATTGTTTTCTACCAGATATTAATACAAATCGAAGAAATTTACTGCTTGGCAGCAGCTTTTTTCGGACCGCATTCTCCTTGGAACGACTTTTTTTGGCTTTGGATCGTTATTCTCGGTACCGATGCCCATGCGAAAATGATGTGGTTCCTCGGATTACCGTTGGTTATATATCAGAGCAAACGGCAGCAATTTGTAACAAATGCTGATCCACGTAGAAAAGGGAATGGCAGAGAAGAAAATAAGGCGTGACTTTGTACGTTGTTTGAAGCTTCCAGTTTCTGTAGATCAAGCATCGTCTTCATGTCATGGCACCGACAACCAGTGGAAAGGCCGCAAAAAGCGATAGGAAGAAGAAGAAGCCACGCCGCTAGGAGAGCTACGCTATTTTCTTTCGTTTGTTGACTACGGCTCAGTCAAGCATAATATCAAGTTATAGTGAGTGTGGCTGGCTGCCGGGTGAGTTTGTCATGCGCGCGCCGTCTCGGAACGTACCGAAACAGTCACCAAAGTACAAATACTCATAGTAAATGTATCTGGTCAGGTTTCTGTAACTATTCAACAATTAGCCCTTTTTAGGGCCAAATATATACATGAAGATGCAATTCGATTTTCTCACTAAACGCTTCGTCTCGAATTACGAAGTGGCGCAGTTTGCTTTTCAGAGGATTTTGCCATGTAATATAGTTTAAACATTACTGGCGGGCTCGTACGTTCATACTTGATAAACTTCCAATTTGTCATGTTCATTTTAAATTGAGGAAAAATGTGAGAAAAATCAATTTAACTGCTTGGTACACTTATTCAGTAGTTCTTAAAAGAACTGATTGTTTTCTACCAGATACTAGTAATGCAAATCAAGGAAATTTACATCTGGGCAGCAGCTTTTTTCGTGCCAGCTTCTCCGCTGGAACGACTTCTTTTGGCGGCTTTCGGTGCCTTTGCTGTGGATTCCATTGGCTTAGTAGATTTTTGTTCGGGGGCAGCCGCATATTTACTCCAGTAGTACAGCTTTAATCGGAGCCGCCTTTACAGCAGTTAGCAAATTTAATTTGTTATCGTCCGTTTTATCAACCTTGAACGAATCGGAAGCGCCTGCTCTCTTTGTTTGGACCAGCTTTTCGACCTTTTCGACAACTACCTAATTTCAAAACCATTTTCACGAATGTGACCAAGCTTGAAACGTCACAATTGTGGCTGGCGGCGATTTACTTGAAGACGGCTTGCAGCGAAGATCCGTTGATTATTCAGGGCATTGATAGCAGCGAAAACCATATCGTTCGCTGGCGGACGAGTCGATGGCTTCTTCGGTTTGTTGGCGTCTCGCTCAGTGAATTTGGATGTCTTCGATGCCTTATTCCGGAGAAGCAGCAAGCAGCAACAGCTAAAGCCTAACAATTTTCGAACGGATTCTATTACAAGGCGTAAACTAAATACAATCAAAGGAAGCTTAAACCATAGCTCATCTCGTATATATTTCTGTCATCTGTGCTTGGGAAGCATTGACGTGGGGAGGGAAAAAAATGAAAATATTGAATTAATGAATGTTCATCTAATATTTTCTTAATTATTACATGTCTGTTAGGGAAACATGTAATAAACTATGTAGAAATGAATTTTTTGAAAAATTTCCAATCGATTGATACCAATATCTCTAGAATCTATTGAGGGATGACTGAGTTATAAGCGTGTAAACCATAACCACTTTTCGTTACATGTTCCCTTTTCGTTTTTCTGAAGTGCACCCCAATATAGAAATCAAAGAAGTAGTCCTACTTCAAAACATCCTAGAGGACCAAAAAGTACACGTACATGATGAAAATGGGAGAATGTATACCAATCTAACACGGTAGCATCGCAAATTAAGAATCAACCGTCGTTTAATGACTTTAGCAGCAAATCCTATCACAAGTTTCATCATCAGCCGGCTTGGGCACCAAGTCCAGCCATTCGCAGGGCAGACTGTGTAAGTAATTTTATCTCCTGAAGGAAAATATATGATTTTGATCTCTTTTTTCTCACACAGTCTTATAATACAACTTTAATGGTGGAATGTATGCTACAGCTCCACAACTATGTGGTGATACTCCGGAAAAATCGAAGGCAATGGTATCATTTCCGCCAAAGACGTCCTGCACATCTCGTATAAAGTTGCCCGCTACGCACAATCCCCGCATAATCTTCAGCATGTCCCTGCGATAACAAAACATCAAAGCTAAAGTGGCCAGTTTGATCGCAGTGCTTTGATTAAAAGATTGCAGCCCACCAATATGGACCATTGGAGTGGCCTTGTAATAAATTTAATTAATTATTTTTATTATATTTTATTAAACTTTATATTAATTTATTGATATCTCAAAAATACAGAAAAAAATATTTAATAATTATATTTTATTAAATTATATTTTTATTCTTTAATATAATTTAATATCACATCCAATGTAATATTACATACAGCAAATGAATTATCAACTTACATTTTATCATTTTAATCATTGAATATTACGTTGCAATTCATAATTTATAATATTAAATTCTGTTTGTATTTATATGCACGGAAACGTAATATTAATTTTGATACCCATTAAAAGGTAAATATTTATGTGATTGGTGATATGAGATGTTAAGTAATTCGAAATAAAAGTAAAGCATATTTGCGTTATGTGTGGCACACATAAGGATCATGGTTAAACGTCATGTCTATTTGATGCATAGAAAATAATACTTTGTATGATGTGTAGCATAATAAATTGTAACGGGTATAATCTATTGCACCGTTTTATTAGTGTATCCCAATAGCATATACGTTTATATTTTTTTGAGTGTATATATGGCAGTGAAACTACAACTGTAACGTATTGCATGCTAAAGTGAAAACAATAATGGTAAAATAGGAATCAGAAAGCATATAATTTCACAGCCATGGAAGAAAGGTGATTAAGTCAAAAGCTACCGTTTAAACTTCAGCATACACTTTATATACTGATAAAGCTCGACTTGCTTGCTTTCCTTGTGTTCAGTTGTATTCATTCCACTGCATTGGCGATGGCAGCATATGTTGTATCTCACACGGTCGGTACAAATCCAGGTAACACTCTCACCCATGCTTTTCTTCTGGTGTTACGTTGAACATAATTCTACGCACTTACGCAGTGTTGATAAATAGATCTCTGAAATCCAATGTGATATATACAGGTGTGACAATGTTGGTGTTCGATAGCGCGTGAAACCCACTAGCACGTACCGAGCGTCCTTCCGATAAGCCCGGCTCTCGTGTGTCCAACGAGATGCTACCTTCCAAGTGTCCACGGGGCCTCAGATGACCTGTCCATGCGAGATGGCTACCGTGGACCCCCGTTCGTTTGACCATTTTTAATCTGAACACTTTTTAATTTGAACCCCGTTGGTTTGCACGACGTGCAAATTAAAAATGGTTCAAACGTCATTCTCAACATGACATCATTTGTTTATGAAGACAATGTACATAAACACGATTTGTTTGTACTGACCTAGCGTGTTTAATCGGTTTCACATTTCGTTTTCCTAACGATTAAGATAGAAATCCGATCGGAAAATGCAATATTCGCGCTTGCAACTGCCAACTAAAACAATCCACCAAAACAATAACAAAGAGCAGGGCGGCCAGTTCACACAGGTTTCAGCATATTTCGGGTTACCAGTTGTTCAAATTAAAAAGTAACCCCGTTAGTTTGCATGAGGAATCGTTCAAACGAACGGGGGTCCACTGTATAGGCACGCCGGCCTATGCATGCAGTTCGGTCGATTTAATAAAACATGCACTTAAACTCAGAACACAATTTATTGTTACACTAAACACGGACACTTTTATTCTTAAGTAGTACATATATTTTACTCTTAACTCTAACAATTAATTGATCAAGGGCCTCGCCCTGTGAACCGGCTTCGATCGTGATCGGTTTTTGACTGTTCAGTTCTTTCGCATGAGTTATGATATTAGCCGATGACTCTCTTCATCTGAGTAATTAATGATTGCCGCTCATCGAACTCCGACAGCATCCAAGCCGCCTGTGTTATACTCGAGGCTGCGTACGTAACTCGTTGACGTGATCGTAGACAGTTGGTTAAGTGGTGTTAGTGCAATGAAGAAATTTCATCATGGTGTGGGTGGAATCGTAAATCGACCAATCACGATGAAGCGTGACGTTGAACTCCAAAAACAAACCCCATTGTCCGGCGCGGTTTGTTTTTCTAGTTTGACGTCGTTTTCTGATTTTTCGCTACTAATACCATCAAATGTCTTCATCTGCACACCTTTTTAAGCCTCATTGTCTGAAATCTACTCCGGAAGAATGATTCTAATGAAATCACATCAGTAGTGATGTGCACTAATTACTACGGGTACAGAGAACAGATGTCACTGAATTTGATTGTATAAATTTATGCATTTTCAAAGTTTTAGTTTTGGTGATTCGTAACGGCGCTTCTTTAGCAAAAATGTGAAATTTAATTAGGGTAAGGACCCGATTGATCAGGAGTCGCCTATTTTAATCAGTTGAAAAGTTTTAGAATCTTTTGATGAGAACATCATCTTGAATCACTGAAAATCACACCATAGATGTTATCCACACTAACACAATTTACTGTGTTTTTGACTAGAAATATGACGAATTAAAATTTGTTGTTAAAAATTTACATTTGTTCAGCTGCAGAACGCTCGCTACTGCTGAAGACAATCGCCGCCTAGCTACTTTGTGCACTGATTACAGCATTTCTAAAAGTTTTTTCACCTTCCATATTGTAGTAGACAAGTGAGAGCATGCGTCATTTGACGTCATGGTCGCAAGCTAATAACAGTAAATTGGTATAAGTTTACAATACATCAGTAAAATTCAGAACTGCTTAAGAAAACACCTTGGAGATTAAAATGCGGTTGATTAAAATTGGTTCAAGCGCTTTAATTTTTAATGTAAAATCCAAAATTTGGCTTATTAGTAGTGACTTTCAGTGGTAACAGTCTGAGGAACTAAAAAAAAGATTGGTATGCTGATATCCCCCACTTAATAAACCCATCGCTTATAATAATGTAAAACTGATAGTGATCTTCAAAAAAGTTTCTTAAAACTATTTCCCTATAAATTTTCTATAGATAATAATCATGTTTGCCTTTCTACTATATGAAAATATAGTATAAAGGTATAGAAATCACTCGGAAAACCGAAAATCGAAAGAAGGACCTGCTGGCCGAATGTCATACCATTCGACTCGATGGCGAATGCGAAATATAATATTCCCGTATTACTTTTGAATGCATTAATAATTTAAGATGAAACGGTACTGAATCCAAACATGGCCGAAAAGATGGCGGCCATGTGAGGGAATTGTCTCAGTTGGGCGCCATTTTTCCGGTCATGTTTGGATTCAGTAACGTTTCATCTTAACTAGTTCCTATTTTTACAGAAAGTGAGCATTTTGGCTGCTCTGCAATTGGGTCAAAAACCAAGGACAGATCGAACTGATAAATTAAAATTGCAAATGTTGATTAATACTTTACTTATTTATTTCAAATTCCGTAGCTCCCGAGGATACCTCGGGAGATGAAAATAGCATCACCATCGACAAATCAGCTAGTTCTCTGGAACCACCGAAAAATATCTACAAGATAGAAAATCCTGAGATTAGTAAAATCGACATTACCTCCGCCAATATAACTTGTTCTCAGGATCTACAGGACAACTACGAAATAGAAATCTCCGAGAACTATAATATCGACACCAACGAAACAAACCCAGCAAAGATTGAAACACGTTCGGAATTTTCGCCAAGTTTCATCGAAACGTTGCTGATGCAAACGGAGAGCGGAAAGAAATGCATCGATCGGTCTAAGCTTGGCGAGCTCTCGGAGGCAAAACAATTGTATCTCGCAGGAGTGATCGCGAAGTATCACTTACAGCAGGCGAAAAAATTACGAAGCGAAGATTTAGAGGCCTACGCACAGTAGAATCAATATATATATATATATATATATATATATATATATATATATATATATATATATATATATATATATATATATATATATATATATATATATATATATATATATATAGAATGCCACTGCCGCTGTTTTTCTATAGGACTCATTGTGGTAAACATGATGCTAACAATCTGTATCAAGTCTGTGAATCGGGAACTTCATTGTCAACGTTGCTCATTGTTATTTATCTGTTCCTTATCTGTGCGCTGGTTGGTGCTGTCATCAGTGCGTTCTCCGCGGTGTTTTTATGCTTGTTTTTATGCCAGTGAAATGGTTTTAAATGCTCTTTTGACCTAGGACTACGTCTTACGGCAAGTTTTGAGATAGGGTGTCATTCCAAAAAATAGAAAAATGCGAGCGTCACGAAAAATGAAAGGTTTTGAACGCTAATAGCTCAGCGGTTTTCTGATCGATTTTTAATATTCTTACACCAATCGATCGATAAATCTTCTAAGAATTGACCCAAATGAAGAAAAGTATGGATCCTTGATGTTGAACTATTGAAAAATTGAAAATAACGAATCTATGTTTTACCAGAATTCTCGCTTCGTGATTGGTTGGAAGATTCTTTGCGATGATCTACACCTATACCAATTTGATATCTGTGCTTGGGAAGTACGCCAAAACAAGTGACAGAGTTCCCTCATTTCAACAAGATTTCTTAACACCTCGGTTAAACCGTACGGAAGTACGCCAGAAAGAGTGACAAAGCCCCCTCGTGCCAACAGATTTCTTACGAACGCGAATAAACCTAGTCCAATTTGATGTCTGTGTTAGGGAAGTGTGCCAGAAAAAATGACACAGGTTCGTTGTCCCAACAGATCGCAAATTCTTTACTGCGAGACGATTAAACCTCGGCGAATTTGATAGCTGTGTTGGAAAAATGTGCTACAGCTGTAGTGTTCGGTTATAATACGACTCTGTATGAATACGCAGGCTTGCCGATGCCGTTTCATTAGAAGTGTAGTGAAAAGATGTGCTGTTGATAAAATAGGATTGAATTGGTAAAATCCCTTCAACGTGGGGAACCATGGGTAATAAAAACAATCTTTAATTTCAGTAAGGTAGCAGGAAAGCAATAGTTCTTGATTTTGTTAAATCGTTTTCAATTGCACAATATTTTGAGAATTGAACGTATGCAATGTTACTACTTTGATAAATGTTACATACAACGCATGTAGCATGTATATATGTTGCATGTAGCATGTATACATGAAGAATCGAATGATTACAAGCATGAATACATGCTACTATCACTACAAAGAGACTTATGTAGTCCTGCGTCACCTGCGGTCGTGTCTTGTACACAACCCTTCTGATTTTTCTTTTCGTCCGGACGAATAGAATTCCACAACTGCGCCCTTTTGCCCCGATTTTTTCAGAAATTTGAAGCAAGCGAAGTTTCCAATCACATTACTTGGCAGCCATATTTGAAATTTTAAACTGGTTGTCAAAGTTTGACAATGAAATTCCCCTTTCGGTGAATCTTAATTCTTTGAGGAGCAGGGATGAAGAGGTCATTTCAAAATTAAGATTTTATTAGATTAGAGATTTGGGAGTTATTCTAGACTCAAAATTAACGTTTATAGATCACTATAATACAATTACTTGTAAAGCAAGCAACATTCTCTCTTTCATAAAACGCTTTAGCTTTAATTTTCGAGACCCATACACATTAAAAACACTTTACATTTACTACGTTCGTTCAATTCTTGAGTACTGTAGCGTGGTATGGTCTCCGTTTGCCAATGCACACATAAATAGAATAGAATCAATACAAAAACAATTCTTGTTGTACGCATTCTGTAATTTAAATTGGACGAGCCTTCCTCTTCCTTCATATGACGACCGCTGCAAGCTTATAAATATCGAAACATTAAAGGCGCGTCGTGAATTTGCAATGGTCTCATTTGTTAATGACATAGTCTCACAACGTATTGACTCTGCCGAACTCTTATCTAAATTAAATTTTTACGCACCTACTAGAAATTTACGTGTTTGTACACTATTTGTCACGGATCATTATCGAACTAATTATGCTAAATTCGGGCCCATAAATCAAATGATGGTGCTATACAACCAACATTGTAATTTTATTGACTTCACAATTAAAAAAAACCAAATTGAAGCAATATTTTAGGACAATAAGTAATTCAAGCCAATAACAACAGAAAACTAGCAGAAACGAGCAAACATAAATAGAATATGTAATCGATTGATAACATTAGGTTAAGCTTGTATCACGGTCTACACACGATTGACTGCAAATAAATAATCAGAATAAATAATCAGATGGAATTAGCGAAATTGTACGGAGAGTATCACTCTACAATTGCAAATTGGATTAAACGTTACGAGGAACAAGGAAAATACATGAGAAAAAAAGAGATAATCATCCGATAAAATTTACTCCAGGCCAAAAACAATGGTTGGTAAATCAATTTAAAAAAAACCAACCACGTTTTTGGACGAAGCGAAAACTTACTTTCAAGGTCAGTTTGAAATGAGGATGAGCAAATCAACGGTGTGGAATATTTTAAAAGAGGCGGGATACACCAACAAAGTAATCGAACGACGAGCAATCCAGATTCGAAGTGAAGACATAATCAAAATTGCGTTAGAGCTGCAAGCTATTAAGTGGGACTTACATAATCTAGTTTTCCTCGATGAAGTCTCATTTGACTCAAGAGATTTTCTGCGAAAAAAGGGATACGGTCTGGTTGGTAAAATAGTGTTTGTAAGAGGGGAGTTCAAACGGCGACCGCGTACTTCTTTGCTGTGCTTTGCGGAACAGACTGGTTTGTTAGAGTCGTTCATTACCGATGGAACATTTACTCGGAAACGTTTTTTTGCCTGTTACCGACAATTTGCCCTGGGAGGGCAGGTTCTTCAGTTTCCTGGAAGAAACTCGGTCTGGATTTTAGATGGCGCAAAAATACATTGCCATAGATCCATCGTTGAATATTTGCGTAGTCTAGGTATTCAAGTTGTATTTTTACCAGCCTATGCACCCTTCTTTAATCCTATAGAATACCTCTTCGGATATATTAAACGTTTTTTGATTCGAACATACCAAGAAAACAGCAGCCAACAGCTTTCTGTTGCTGTTTCTACTGCCTTGAATCAATTTCAAGAATTCGATATGACAAATGTGTTCAAGAAATGTGGCTACTTTGCGGGTGGAATTTTTGATGCAAGTGTAAATCAATAATGGTGCAATAATAAAGTACTACTATGTCGTATCACTTAGTTGTATATTCATTTTTCTTACTTTCCCGTTTTCCATCTAAAGCGGGGTACGCTACTGAAAAGTAATGGGTAAAAAGATAGGACAGGAAATCGATTTCTTAAGCAGTACGCACCTCATAAGAAATGGGTATGAAATGGGGAAGGCAAATGAGGAGCGTCCAATATAGCTCTAGCTATCCCAAGCCCCTATCTAGCGCCTCCACGTGGCCATACCCGGTAATGCTCTATTGAGTAGCCAAGCTAGGAGGTGGGATACTGGGTGATTCCCGGCTGCCTGATCTCAAAATCGAGGTTATGGGCAGACGGCGGAGCCACACGACCTTGTTAATAGGTAAGCACAAAATAAGTTATTTTAATTAATTTTTTTGTTTTAGCTTATGAAGCACCTCCTGCTATATAAAACTTTGGCCAATACGAGTGTTAATACTGCACATGGATATTGGATACCAGAAGAAAAAATTAAACTAATTATTAGAAGCACTTATGGAAACTAAAAGGACGGAACTCTATTCCATTCGAAGGACTGCTGGTGAGATTGTTCTATTTTTATCCATATATACCACATTTCATAAATAAACTACCGTATTACCTGACTCATAACGAACCCCTATTTCCGAAATTCTAAAATCTCTCATGCTTTTATTTTTGGAGTAGACATGTAATTTCTTATGTTATATAGTTGATATTTGTATGCTCTATTCGAATTTATAATCAATTAAACGAAAAACCACAAAGTTTGTGAGTTACGAGACCCTCCCCCGTATATAACGTATTTTCGTTATGAGTCAGGTGACACAGTAGAATGGGGAAGAGGGAGGGACCATCAGAGCACTTGTTTGAAGCGGTGGTCCTAGGGAGAGTGAAACAGTCAACTTTCCAGGGGTAATCTTGGCCCGATTAACAACACATCGTGGTTAATGAGCGGGCTCTTCTCCCCACCTGCTGGAGTCTTTCTGCATTAAGACGGTTTATTCAACCATTGACTCAGGCGACTTAGCCCTTGGAATGAGATTCTCTAAATCCCTGGTACGTGTAAGTGAAGTTGCTTATCGACCAATTCCCTTTTGGCCCGTCATACAAGAGGTGGGAAGCATGACCAATCGTTGAATATCTTCAACTCTTTTTGACATGATGACGGATGTTCTGCTAAGGCAGGCAGGTGGTAGTACCATATATTCATTCATATTTAGTACGCACCTCATAAGAAATATTATTTTTCGTCCAGATGGCGGAGTTTTACACGCAAGTGAATTGAAACGACGCAGGATTGTGCTGTTTTCTTTTCAGCTGGATACTAGGTTTACCACTCACACTCACACTCACAAATTTAAAGAAGTACATAATTTTAATAAAATATAAATTCAACTTAGAATCTTATTTGTATGACAAAAGTTAAATATCAAAATTTGTCTTGTTCTATAGACCTAGGAAAGAAAACGTGCGATGTATTAGGGAAATGTCAAAAATGTTGTTCAAATATTACGAACACGTCTACCAGTATGGCTCGTAAAAAGCTGAATAGGTACGGATTATGGGTAATTTATTTTTGGCCTACACCAAATCCAACATAATTAAAAGATTATTGTTCACGCGTATTTTTAATTAGAAGTGTATTTCGTTTTATTGCTTCAGCTTAATACTTTCCCTAAAAACTTCATCGGAAAACTTTTCATTTGGAACCAAAATCATTAAAATCGGTTCGGTTGTTTGAATGTTATAAACAAATAAATTTCGACGTGACGTTTTTTCAATATGTGAGTAAGTAAAATATGGCAATATGTGACTAGATAAACGTTTTTCTATATTGAAATGAAAAAAAAACAGACGTTAGTTCTTCGGAATAAAATTTTTTTGTGACGATTTGCGCGAAAATTTTATTTTTGTGCATTTCCAATTATGAGTGTATCACGTGTTATTTATAACGGCGTTTTTGTTTCAGTGTTTGAAAAGTTTGACAACTGCGGGGTTGCTTCTTCTTTTTCGTTCAAAATCGCCCGATGAGAATTTTTCTCTGAACTGACAATATTACATATTACTTAACGATAATAGCTGGTCCATATATTCCTCATGATGAGTTTGTTTGGAAGTATTGCACAACACTGATTAATTTAGTTGAATTCTGTCTGTGACGATCATTTTCGAAGAAGGATATCCTTTCTTTGAAGAGATTAATTGATACGCACCATAGTATGTATACAAATCTGTTTGATAAGGATCTCAAACCAAAGCATCACTTTTTAGTTCGCTACCCTTCAATCATTGAAATATCTGGTCCCGTAGAAAAAATGACTTGCTTCCGATATGAGGCAAAACATAGAGCTTTTAAGCAATACTCTCATGGGATGTCGTCTCGCAAAAACATTTGATTAACTCTTTGCTTGAAAGGTTTACTACAATTCGCACACGACGCAACAGATAATTTTTTTTTTTAAATAGATAATAAATTTCATTTTGAAACAGCAGACCTTCGCGTTCGCAATTATTACCTTAGATTGCAACAACCAATTAATTTAGATGCTGAATATTTTCTCATGTTTTCTAGTGCAATTGAATATAAAGGAGCTAGTTATAAGAACGGTTATTTCGTCACGATGTTGGATGATCAAACAATGAATTTAAATAAAATACTGGAAATCATAAATCATAAGGACATGTTGTATTTGGCAGTACAGTCATGGCAAGTTATTGAGTTCGACGACCATTTTCTTGCATATGAAGTTGGTAAATGCATTTCTGCAGTAGAAATTTTTGATATAAATTTGTTCGATGGTCCTCCAATAACATTACATCGCATAGGTGATCGTTTTTATTTTAGAACGAAAAATAATTTTAATACTAGACTAATCTCAAGTTTTTAGTCTTGACCTTGAAATGAGGTCATACATATAAATTAATATTTTTTGAAACGATGGTTCTACAATTGATGAAGGGACGGTAGGGGAAAGAAATGAATTTTTTTTTTGCTAAAGGAGGGGGGAAGAGCGGAAAGGAAGGGGGGGGTATTGGTAGCTAATGCTTGACAAGTAGTCATTTTGACTCCTACCTTTTGTCCAATACTGGAAGGTGCATGAGTCGAACCAAGCTGTAATCTAAGATTATAACCGGATTCGAACCCACAACACCCGCCAGGGCATGTGGTTCGCTGGTACTTGTACCTTTGAACCATAGAGGCGCTGGACAAAAGGAGACCGCAAAATTCACTTCTCAAGAATAGCGACGCGTTTTTGGTTGGGTTATCGACACATATTGTGCCGCTTCCTACATCAATTGCAGATTACCACCGAGCGAGAAGTTTTACTCTAACCCGAAAATCCGCGCCGAGAAACGCGGCTAACACACGCTGACAGACGAACAACGTCACGTGCAGTACCTTGCAAGTCGTAAGGGCCGGCATAGTGTCGTCGTCCTGAAAGTAAATAGTAGTTAGATTAAAAACTTCTCGCTCGGTGGTAATCTGCAATTGATGCAAGAAGCGGCACAATATGTGTCGATAACCCAACCAAACGCGTCGCTATTCTTGAGAACTGGATTTTGCGGTCTCCTTTTGTCCAGCGCCTCTATGGTTCAAAGGTACAAGTACCAGCGAACCACATGCCCTGGCGGGTGTTGTGGGTTCGAATCCGGTTATAATCTTAGATTACAGCTTGGTTCGACTCATGCACCTTCCAGTATTGGACAAAAGGTAGGAGTCAAAATGACTACTTGTCAAGCATTAGCTACCAATACCCCCCCTTCCTTTCCGCTCTTCCCCCCTCCTTTAGCAAAAAAAAATTTCATTTCTTTCCCCTACCGTCCCTTCATCAATTGTAGAACCATCGTTTCAAAAAATATTAATTTTAATACTGATATAGGAAATAATTGATTGTACAATTATATACAAATTAATACTTTGAAAAACTATGCTATCGCAACTGCTTCTTTTTTCAGAAATATCCGAAAAATCGGCACCAACTTTTCAAACGGGCCGATCTGTAAAATGTAAACAAACCAAGTGAGAGTTATTTTCTGCTGGACTAGCATAAGGAGAGAAATCCTCAGTAGCACTCGGTTTGTTTAAATTTTGCAGATTGGCTCTTTTGAAAAGTTGTTGCCGAAATAACTTTTATGATAATTTTTATGCAATTAATCAGCTCACATTCGTCAGATACGATGTATGGGATTTTCAACTAGAAATTACATGCAGTTCAAATACAGTTTAAATACCTGAATTGCACGTAACTTTTATTTACACCCAATGATCACATTGATGTGAATATTTACTAGATATTTACTAGATCCGGGGCGAGATTGTGCCAAAAAAGCAAATATTTTTGTTCTTTAGCTCAGTATACACACAATTTAGGAACTCAGTTGATTTCAAAACTGTCAATATATACTAAATTGTTCAATTAACAACTACCGTCGAGATGGTTTAGTTATACAATGAAACCTAATGTTGCTGGAAGTACATGAACTTTGGCACAATCTCACCCCTTCTAGGGGGTGACATTGTGCCAAAAACATAAAGTTAGGCTAAAAACCTAAATAGTGAACATTAGCATGTTTATAAACAATACACATAAATATCAGTATAAAGTAGTTCACATGGGGTCGTCCATGAACTAAGTAGACTATTAGGGGCAGGGGGCCGGCCAAAAACAACGCATCATACAAAAAGTATGAACGAAAATAATCCGGAGAGGTCTGAAATAACTAAAAATGAGTTCGTAGTCAATGGACAGCCTTTATATAGCCAGTAGCGTTTCTAGGGTTAACAAAGGGGAGATATATGAAGGGGTGTATCCTAAGGGGGCATACCTATTTGATCGTTTAACAAAAGTAATTATTACTTCGTTCGAGAACCCGCGGCCGCAGAACATGTGGCCTATACCACCCCCCCCCCCCTCTTTAAAACTGACAGTTTATACACGGTATAATATATTCGTCTTATGTTAGAATGTTTATTCAAAGTATCTGAAATTTCCAGAGAAAAAGTAAAAATTAGTTTAAATTATTTAGCAGACCTATGATGCTGTTTGCTCCAAAATGGATGATGCAATCTAATCTGTCAAAATATTGTGCTCAATAGTAAAAAAATCAGAGGGGTTGTGTACAAGACACGACCGCATATATAGGTGACGCAGGACTACGTAAGTCTCATTGTAGTGATAGTAGCATGTATTCATGCTTGTAATCATTCGATTCTTCATGTATACATGCTATATGCAACATATATACATGCTACATGCGTTGTATGTAACATTTATCAAAGTAGTAACATTGCATACGTTCAATTCTCAAAATATTGTGCATTTGAAAATAATTTAACCTTACTGAAATTAAAGATTGTTTTTATTACCCATGGTTCCCACGTTGAAGGGATTTTACCAATTCAATCCTATTTTATCAACAGCACATCTTTTCACTACACTTCTAATGAAACGGCAAGCATGCGTATTCATACAGAGCCGTATTATAACCGAACACTACAGCTGTAGCACTTTTTTCCAACACAGATATCAAATTCACCGAGGTTTAATCGTCACGCAGTAAAGAATTTGCGATCTGTTGGGACAACGAGCTTGTGTCATTTTTTCTGGCACACTTCCCTAACACAGACATCAGATTGGACTCGGTTTAATCGCGTTCATGAGAAATCTGTTGGCACGAGGGGGCTTTGTCACTCTCTCTGGCGTACTTCCCCAGCAAGGACATCAAAATGGTCTAGGTTGAACCGCGGTATTAAGAAATCTTGTTGAAATGAGGAAACTTTGTCACTTGTTTTGGCTTCTCAAGCACAGATATCATATTGGTATAGGTTTAGATTATCGTAAAGAATCTTCCAACCAATCACGAAGCGAGAATTCTGGTAAAACATAGGTTCATTATTTTCAATTTTTCAATAGTTCAACATCAAGAACCCATACTTTTCTTCATTTGGGTCAATTCTTAGAAGATTTTCCGATCGATTGTTGTAAGAATATTGAAAATCGATCGGAAAACCGCTGAGCTATTAGCGCTCAAAACCTTTCATTTTTCGTGACGCTCGCATTTTTTGATTTTTTGGAATGACACCCTATCTCAAAACTTGCCGTAAGACGGAGTCCTACGTCAAAAATGTGAGTGTGCTGGTGTTAACTGATGTATTTTTGTTGTGTATGTGAATTCCACAAATTGGATCGATCATTATGGCTTGGCACAATCTGACCCCCGTGAAGCTCGAAAAGTACAAAGTTTCGAAAAATATTATTTTCGTAATTAAAACTTATCCAACGCATAATAACCTTTCAATACATTGTAAATGATTAGTTTATATACCTTCAAGATAGCAAGTTGATGCGATTTCTTGTTTGAGTTGTTTTATGCGGGACATTTTTTACAAGTGTTATTTCCGCGTATTTTTGATCGCGAACTTTGAAACCCTGTTTAGGCTAAATAATTTGCTAATATTATCTGTGATCCATTCTAAGTTATGAATAAATATGTTATGTTCATCATCATTTTGAATTTAGGTCATCAGTTTCTATAGATATAATAAAATTTCACAAATATACATTTTTGGTTTTTGGCACAATTTCGCCCCCGTGGCACAATCTCACCCCGGATGGCAGTAATATTTATATAGTTTTGCACCTAATATGTAAGTGATCATTTTTCTGAGTGTACGCATTGATGAGTCCATATACCAATCCATATGCGAAAACCGTCACCTTGTCTCGACCCTTAACGCATCTCGAAGGGACTTGAGATTGTTTCCGAGATGCGCACAAAACACATCACTCGATCCAATGAATAGCCGTAGTTCTGACGGGCTATGATGTCTTATCACCGGTCTATACATTTTCTCCCTATTAACCTGGGCGTTCATATCCCTGATGACGATCTTGGATGTCCTGTGGCGAACAGGTGTCGTACGTCGTACGCCTCCAATCATGAGTAAAACGCTACCTTCTCATTGTCGGGTCTACCTTCGTGCGGGCGGGCAGTGCACGTTGATGATGCTGTAGTTTTAAAAGCGACCCTTTACCTTCAATAGAATCGTACTCGTATTGAGCGCCTTCCAATTTATCAAGCGATCCTGCATTCTACCCAACACTAAAATTTTAAATTTAAATCAAATAAACTTAACTTTTTGGTTTGAATATTCATCAACAGCAAAAGAATTGCCGCTAAAATCCGTTGAGTCCTTGAATGCATAATTTTGAAGATTATCGCTACCAATATAATTTCTCACAAATCACCTACAGCTGAGGCATGAATTCTGCATAAAAACGCATCGTATGAGCATCCTGCAATTCTTTCTACTGCATCGCAGATGTGCAGCATTAAACGGTTTCACTTGTTTATTCAACAATTTGCAATGACCCACAAATAGCCCGCGGCAGTAAACTCGCTTTGCAGCGTCAGCTGACATTACCGTAGCACAACTAGCATCCACACACGCTCGCACATAACATAAGCCTGCCGGAATTATATATAATCACAACGGCGTATTTCTCTGTGCATGATACCCTCAGACATCAGGCATTTTGCAGCAATCTTTTAATCTTTGGAAGCATCAGAGGGTGAAACGATGTTAACCACCGGCAAGTGTCGGTGCAAAGGCTGACTCGGAAGCAAGCATATACGTACCAATTCATAAAGTCGCATACAATCACGTTCATATGTCCTATAATGTGTGTTCACAGGACGTATTTACACAGTGTGATTAGACGCCCTTTTGGCACATATGGACATATGCATACATCCATAAGTAGAACAGAACTCCCAGCTGATAGAATATATATGAGATAATAATAAAAATTTTTGAAGAACCTAAAGGCACAGACTAACAGACGTAACACTGAAGCCTCATTCAATCGTCAATAAAAACGATCATTGAAAATTTTCGCTTAAGCCAAGACTCAAACAACAGTCACTACGCAAGAACACCGCTCGCCTGTGCTGGCGCTGTTGTCAGATAATATACAAGTAAGTTTATAGCATTGATATATTTATAGCATAGACCAAACTCGTGTTTTAAGTCTTTGACCTTGAAATGGGGTCAGACATTAATATTAATATTTTTTTTGAAACGGTGGTTCAACAATTGATGGAGCGACGGTAGGGGAAAGTAATAGTTTTTTTGGAATGGTGGAGAAAGAGCGGGAAGGTGAGGGAGGGGGTTATTGGTAGCTACGTTTAACAAGTAGTCGTTGTGACTCCTTCCTTTTGTCCAATGCTGGAAGGTGGGTGACCGTGGGTTGTGGGTTCAAATCCGGTTATAATCTTAGATTATAGCTTTATATAGATTATTTCGTGCTGCTCGAGCCAAAGATGCTGATAGATTATAGCTTGGTTCAACCCATGCATCTGGAAGATTTTGGACATTGGCATTGGACAAAAGGTAGGAGTCACAACGACTACTTATTAAGCGTAGCTACCAATAACCCCCTCCCTCACCTTCCCGCTCTTTCTCCACCATTTAAAAAAAAATCATTACTTTCCCCTACCGTCCCTCCATTAATTGTAGAACCACCGTTTCAAAAAATATTAAATTTATAGCAACCTACTCTGTGTGGCGCGTAGATATCCCCTAGTGTTTTTTCCAAGTTT